>NC_044366.1:13331467-14531467 GCF_007364275.1 Archocentrus centrarchus
TTTATTTTATGATGAGAGTAATCGTTACATCCCCACAATAAGGTCTGGGGGTGATGTGGGGAGCAACAATATCATGGCGCTACACAATTAAAGGGAAATTGAAAGCATGGGTTTACCTCCTTTCACTATAATGGTAACATCAGTGAACAAACAGACAGACCAAAAAATGTTGCACATAATGGCCCCAAATAGAACTGAAAATAAGGTATATGACTGACCTACATGTTTCTGAGGAGAACAGGTGGCCCCCACAAAATGTAGGTTAATGTCAGTTGTTTCCATCAGTCAAAAATATCAGTACTACAGGATTTCAATATGGCATACCAGCCACCTCCCAGCTTTCACCCTTAACAACAGGCTAAATCCCTAAAAACAGAATCAGAAATACTCTATTAATCCACAGGTAAATTTGTTTCATTACAGCTGCTTTCAAAAAAGTGAAGGTTGGGCCTGTAACACTAGTTTACCATTAGCATAAAATTATATCAGCAACACAAAAAATTGAGACAAAAGATCCTTGTTCTCTGGAGTGTCGGCAGTAATTGCAAAGTGCTGAAGGAAGCACTATCTTCATGGGGCTTGTGGTTAATGTAGACTGCAGCCTGTGATGTCAGTATACAGAGAATCTCAGAAATTTTATACCTAAAACTAATACAGCATATTTTAAGACACTAATAAAAAACAAAAAATCAAAACATAAAACACGTAATTCATTAGATTTTAAAGCATGTGCACTATTGTTTCAAATAACAAAAAAGCCATTGAAAAGTTTCTTTAATTCAATTCAGTTTTATTTATATAGTGCCGAATCACAACAGTCACCTCAAGATGTTTATATTGTAAGGTAAAGACCCTGCAATGATAAAGAGATTAATTAGTTAATCTCTGGCTCTTTTAACAGCTTGAGCAGCTTTTAATTAATTAATCATTAATTAATGAAAAGTTGTTCAGTTTAATATATGTAAATATAGGAAGGGGGATAAAAATTTAGTGAGTGAATTGGACCATCTTATGCTTTTATTCTATATGAACAATATTAGGCAGGCTGCGCCAAACTCAGAAAACGTGTAGACCAATAAGTGATTTCTCTCTAATTAATCCTGTTTGAACTAGCTTGGCCCAACTGTAATTAGAATATGTAGGCTAGGCATGCAATGGAAATGCCCATTCAAATTTCATTCTTACATGCTCTGCTGCAAAGCTAGTCAAGACAGTCTGCTTAATTGCACTGTCATATCAACCGAGAAAATTGTGGACACAGGGGTTCTGGATCCCATTTTCTGGCAAAACGATGCTGTCCTCCTCAAAATGTAACTGCACATATACAGTACCAGTCAAAAGTTTGGACACACCTTCTCATTAATTTTTTTTTTTCCTACGCTGCAAATTAATACTGAAGTCATCCAGACTATGAAGGAACACATAAGGAATCATGTAGTGAACTTTAAAATGTTAAACAAACCAAAATATGTTTTAGATTCTTCAAAGTTGGCACCTCTTGCTTTGATTACAGCTTTGCTCACTCTTGGCATTCTCTCTATCATCTTCATGAGGTGATCACCTGAAATGGTTTTCCAGCCATCTTGAAGGAGTTCCCAGAGGTGCTGAGCACTTGTTGGCTGCTTTGCCTTCACTCTGCAGTCCAACTCATCCCAAACCATCTCAGTTGGATTTAGATCAGGTGATTGTGAAGGCCAGGTCATCTGACGCAACACTCTATCACCCTCTT
The DNA here is from genome assembly GCF_007364275.1 of Archocentrus centrarchus. NCBI lineage: Eukaryota > Metazoa > Chordata > Actinopteri > Cichliformes > Cichlidae > Archocentrus > Archocentrus centrarchus. The sequence continues at coordinate 13,333,197 of NC_044366.1, forward strand.
TCTTGGTCAAATAGCCCTTACAAAGCCTGGAGGTGTGTTTGGGGTCATTGTCCTGTTGAAAAACAAATGATGGTCCCACTAAGCGCAAACCAAATGGGATGCCATGTCGCTGCAGAATGCTGTGGGAGCCATGCTGGTTAAGTGTGCCTTGGATTTTGAATAAATCACCAACAGCGTCACTAGCAAAGCACCCCCATACCATCACACTTCCTCCTCCATGCTTCACAGTGGGAACCACACATGTAGGAACCATCCGCCCACCTTTTCTGCATCTTACGTAGACATGGTGTTTGAAACCAAAAATCTCAAATTTGGACTCATCAAACCAAAGGACAGATTTCCACCCGTCTAATGTCCAATCCTTGTGTTCCTTGGCCCAAGTCATTCTCCTCCTCTTGTTTTTCTTCCTTAGAAGTGGCTTCTTTGCAGCAATTCGACCATAAAGTCCAGATTCGTGCAGTCTTCTCTGAACAGTTGATGTTGAGATGGGTGTGCTACTTGAACTCTGTTAAGCATTTAGGTGGGCTCTTATCTGAGATGCTGTTAGCTTGTGGTTTCTGAGGCTGGTACCTCTAATGAACTTATCCTGTGCAGCAGACTCTTGGTCTTCCTTTTCTGGGTTGGTCAAGATGAGAGCCAGTGTCATCATAACGTTTGATGGTCTTTGCGACTGCACATGTGGATACTTTCAAAGTTCTTGAAATTTTTTTTCGGATTGGCTGTCCTTCATTTCTTAAAGTAATGATGGACTGTCGTTTTTCTTTACTTAGTTGAGTAGTTCTTGCCATAATCTAGATTAGTACATTACTCAAATAGGGCTATTCACTGTACACCAACTCTACCTCTTCACAACACAATTGATGGTCTCAAACACATTAAGAGAAATTCAAGAAATTAACTCTTTACAAGGCACAGCTGTTACCTGACTAACTCATAAAGCTGACTGAGAAAATGGCAAGATGTGGAAAGCTGTCATCTAAGCAAGAGGTGCCTACTTTGAGGAATCTAAAATATAAAACATATTCAAGTTTGTTTAACACTTTTTTGTTTACTAAATAATTCCATATGTATTTCTTCATAGTTTGGATGACTTTAGTATTAATCTACAATGCAGATAATTTTTAAATAATGAAAAACCACTGAATTAGGAGGTGTGTCCAAACTTTTGACTGGTACTGTATGTTCTGTCTACAATTACATTATATCTTTCTAAATTTACAACCAACTCTCAAGTGCTTTGTATGGCTATTTATTTGTAATAAAATTTTCTAATCTATCATGGGTTCTTCTTTGACTGGATCTCTCATCCCCAGACCATCCTTGAAACACTCATTCCAGTCTACATCATGATGAACAGCAGGTAATTAATACGCAAGTCAGCTAATGCCCAACTCGCAGTATCAGAGAAGACATCTTTGCCTCCATTCTGCAGCATATTCTTCATTTGTGTTATTCAGTTTCTTGCCAAAACAATTCTAAAAGAGCAACACATGAAAAAAAAAATTATGTCAGGACTGCCTGCTTCTCTTACCCCAAATCCTCCCTTTTCACCTGGCTTTAACATGCATCTTGTGTCCTGATTTTGACTACAGTAGATTTGATTAAGCTGGATTACACCTAAATCTGATATTAAAATGCATCAGTGGCAAACACATTAAATTTCTCTTCTGCTTCCCAACAGGCCAGAGATCTTCCATTACTCAATGCTTTAAAGGTGACAGTAAATACCTTGGCATGAAAGGATTGATTTTGAATTGCAATCTCAAATTTATTTCATTATTTATTTAACAATGTTTTGCTCTTAATATACCACAGTATCACGTCACAAATTGCCCTGAATACTAGAGTTTCTCACCTATTGGCACTACCTGTCAACAATATTTTCTGACTAAAAGGATAAATGAACCATCTCCTCTGAAAGGCACCTCTTATGGGACCCAGGCAGAGAAATATAAATAGTTTGACTTTATATTGTCTGATAAACAACAAAGTGAAATCCAAGAATATCAGGACTGGGCAGTCTGCCAGTCTTAGCTCCTTCACAGACGTTTTTACTCAGTTTATGTAGGCGAGAGGATGCTGGCTGGTGCCCCAGTCAGCTCCAGCGTGCAGCATTAATGGGATGTTGCTTTTCAAGGCAGCTACAAATCTGACTCTGTGGATACTGTGAGACAGTCTCACACACAAAAAAGAATAAAGAATAAATTACAGCAGTAACACAAATAAACCCCAACACGGATGCAGTTTTCAAAACTATTTCCTTTTCACAAATGTGGACAATATCGTGCTTATAAACATGCAGACGTCACTGAGGTACAAAAACGCTCTAACGAGGTCAGTCTTTTATGCACATCCCATTGCGCTTAAATTCTGTTTAGCGTTAAAGAGCTTAGGTAAAACAACAATGTTTTTTTGTAAGACCGGAGCAGCTGTGTTACCTAAGCTGAAAGAAATTTGAATGTGTGTTAACCAGACACACATGAACACACACAGGTTCCCTTGCTTCACACTGTTAATCTAGGCCTTTGGTTTGAGGCGCAAAGTGTTACTTTCAAGTGCACCGTGACTAAAGTTAGTGGACAGACAGCGCTGCCTGTGGCAAAATACAGAAATACCCTGCATCTTTTAGTGTGTGTGTGTGCATGTTCATAATTTAAAGTAAAACGCTCTAAGCTTCATTGTCTAGCGCCCAGGTGCAGTCCAAAATCATTAGCATATTTCCACAGGATTTTACAAGAGGTTTTCTAGGGACGTTACCCTTTTTAGAACACACAACATACTGCTACATGACTCCAAATAGACCAAATGCACCTTTGCACATTACATATAAAAATGCATTCAAATCAAGTGAATGTAAATGTGTGTACATACACCCAAATGTTAAAAACCCACAGTTTACAAACATTTGAATAACCTCACTGAATAGTGAAATACAGGGTCCTAAGGCTATGCAACGCCTTTCAAAAGAGCAGATAGTTAATAATACATAAACTGTACTGAGAAGAACAATGCCGTTTTCGTCCTGGTCATGGACACTGGACCAGCTCTTTAACCTCTTAAGTATACTTGAGGGTGTGTGGGAATTTGCCAAGCCACTATACAAGTGTTTTGTAAACTTGAAAGCATTTAACCACATCCCTCAGGCTGTCCTCGGGTGGGTTCTTCTGAAGTATGGAGTATCAGGTCCATTGTTACAATCCCTTATAGTCAGAGCCTGGTCTGCATTGCTGGCAATAAGTCATACTTGTTGATGGGCAGATTTCTACATGCCACCAAAACGTTCATTTTTCAGTAGTCTTCGGATCACGTTTGCTTTTTACAGACAATTTGCTGATCGGTCTGTTGTGATTTACTGGTTGATCTAGTACCTTCCCACCCTCACTTATGGCCACCAACTGTGGGTAGTAACCAAATGAATGAGACTGCAGATACAAGCAGCAAAAATTAGCTTCCTCTGAAGTGATCTGGGCTCTCCCTTTTGAGGGAGGGTGAGAAGCTCAGTCATGCAGGAGGGGCTTAGAGTAGAGCCAGTGCTCCTTTGCATTGAAAGAAGCCCATTGAGGTGGTTTGGGCATTTGGCCAGGACGCCTCTGGGTGCCTCCTAGGCGAGGTGTTTTGGGTGTATCTAACCAGGAAGAGACTTTGGAGCAGAGCCAGGACACACCTGGGAGATTATGTCTTTCAAACAGAACTGGAATGTTTCAGTGTCCCCCCGAAGAGAGGGAGGCAGTGGCCGAGGAGAGAAAGGCCTGGACATCTCTGCTTAGACTGCTCCCCTCACAATCTGGACCCAGAAAGTGGTAGAAAATAGATGGACAGATACTGTACTGACCTGTAATGTATTGCCATTTATGGAAACATGTTTCTTCAGTTAAAATGTTTTTAAAAATGGATTACCAACCAGAATGTGTTCTCTAATAGTTTACAATAATTTAAGCTGTTTATTGTGCAACAGAAATTTTACTCCTATAAGAGGTACATGGCATGAAAAAGACTGATCACCACTGCTAAGTTGTCTGTTATGTGTAGGCATACTGGTGGTTCATCCCATGAATTAGGCCACTTTTTAATGCTTGAATGGTCAATAAGTCAGTATTTTAATTGGCTTTAACAGGAAAAAAAAAAACATTCCCCTGAAAATTGTCAGGTACAAGGACTGGACAGAAAGTGAGAGAAAAAGCAGCCAGTGTCAGAAAGCCTGGAGAACTATTGCTCAAGACCAGTTTAAAAAATTAACACCAAAGTCTGGCTCCTTGGAAACAAAATATAAAGAAATGAAGGTGGCTCAAGACTTTTGTACAGTACTGTACATTGAGATACTATGTAGTGAAATAAAACACTTTATCACTTGTGACATCCTGAAACACCCTAAGGGAACTCTACTTGTCTAGCCAAGTCCCCAGTTATAGAATCACCTCCACAGCCTATGTATTATGAGCTGTCTTCCATTTCTCATAACAGACAAATGTACACACACTGGGAAGGATGCCAAAGGGCGTTTGGACAGAGATGTTTAAAGCTCCTGCCTCACATACTAATGAGAATCCATTACTGTCTCATTCAAATACTCTCTCTCTCTCTCTCACACACACACACACACACACACACACACACACACACACACACACACACACACACACATATTCTCATTCAGTGCATAAGCATCTGGCTACAGACACCCCCTTGTCCCCTATGCTTCAGTGCCTGCCAATTACAAAAGAAGTAATCAATTCCACTATGGCTCCGTCCCAGGAAATCGACTTCAATGACACCGGCTACATGGCCGCTGTCTCTGTACCTGACAGCCACTTACACACAAGCAGGGACCCAGTGGACCAGCCTTCTGCTGCTCTTCACTGCAAGGCCAAGCAAGATAACCCAGATCCTCCCAAGTGGAAGCACTATCTTTAATACAGTACAGTACATTATATAGTCGCGAATGACAATTTATAACATTATACCTAATGATCAGTGTTTTAGACATTGGAATTTGACAACAAAGACATCTATTCAAATAAACAAACAATGTTAAGCTGCATACACACTGGAAGTGATTTCAGATGGCCGGTCGCTTGCGGACATTCTAGGCATTCTAGTTCGGAGCACAAACAGCATACTGCTTTTCTTTCTGCTACCTCGACGTCCTCCTAGCCTAAAACTCACAATGAGTGCAGTACGTAACAGTGAATGTATCAGCAATCCTCAGTTACTGGAAAAACTGTGAAAAATTTTAACATACAATACTGGGTGCATCAAAGAGAAAAATCAGATTTCTAAGTGCTTTAATTCCGCAGCCATTCACTGGTAACGATCGAAACACGTACTTTCAGAAAGAGGGGACTCAACTCTGTTTATGTGCCTCCCCTTCCTGTGGATGAACTGCAAAACCGCATAACAACAGCAATGGCTGCAGTGACTCCAGACATGCTTGCAAAGATGGGATGAGGTTGACTATCATATGGACATGTGGCGTGCATCTGGAGGGGGACATATCGAGGACTTGTGAGCACTGAACATTTTGTATGTAAAACTTTATATTCAGCAAAGTATTTTAAAATTTACTGCATGCTTCTATGTCCATTACTTTAACAAATATAGCCTTTTGAAATCAGATGATAATTTTGATACACCCTGTATAATTATTAGTCGGTGCTGTGCATTTGTATTCGAATGTAACCAACAGTGTCTGTATTTTTCAAACTGAAGAAACATCTTAAACAGTGCGATGGTGTAGCTTCACCTGAAGTGTTTTTAATAGCTCTGAACAAATGTGGCAGTCTCACACAGATTCTGGATACATTCACAAGTAAGATCACTACATTGTTGGCTTTGATTTTTTCATAAGTTTTTTTTTCATTAAGCAAAATACAGAAAATCAACAAAACTGTAGATATAAAGGGAAAAATACATAGTTCTAGCATGCTCCATTATTATTGCCAGCCACTAAAACCTTATTTTGCAAGAGTACCAATCCCAGAACACCTCTTCAATAAAACAGCAAGTGACACACCTTACAAGGTGCTAAAATCTCAAGGCTATTTGGTACAGTCTTCTTAGTCACGACACTATAGTGGAATTTATAGTGATATGAAGGTCAGCCGAATCAATTTCTCAACATGGGAGTTTAAAAGAACCCTGTAAGCTGTTGTCAATGGAGTGATAAATCTCTACTATCATTTGTCTCTTCCCATTTTCTTCAACACATCTGTGCTTTTTTTCTTTTTCCATCTCCTCATCCTTTTTCCTATTTTATTAAAGTAAAAAGCAGGTATAGTTAATGGTGTGGTATTTATTATCTCCCCATCCTTTTTCATCATTTGTGCCCTCCTCTTCATTATAGTGCATCAACAACACTCCTGACATTGTATATAAAGTACAGAAGCCCAGTTTGTGGCTATGTGTGTTCATATTTACCTGCAAGGGTGAAATTGTGTGCGTATGCTTTGTAAAGACTGGAAAAAAGCCTAAGGGACAGACTACTGCAGCTCTTCCCTTTATCTTCAAACAGTGGCTTACTAAAACAACTATCCTTGTGCATACACATGTGTGTGTGTCTGTCTGGGTGTGCATGTGTTTAGTGTTTGCAATGTTACCTTTGGCCTCTTTGTAGTGTTCACAGATCCGTCTGACAGCTGCAAGACCCTCCTGCTCATCTCTCCCACCTCAAAGAGAAGGAAACAAGGAAACACACAAACACACACACACACACACATGAATACAATATCTGACGAGCCCTTGGAGGCTTTTTTTTTTTTTTTAAATAATACAGGTTTTCTTTTCTTGTCAGTCTTGCATTCTTTCATCTTATAAAAACACATTTCCAAGAAATATTCTCTGAATGAAAGAACACTTATTGCAACCATTTAGCCCTTCAGGAATTACAAACGCTAACAAGAATTCTGATTAAAAGCTTTGACTGTTTCAGTGAAGAGTTTAAATGCAACCCTGTTAAAAATGCACAATACTATGAAAGTATGATTAGCTATGAGCTAGCAGCTAACTTCAAACAAGATATCAAGAGCCCACACCAAAGAGGTTTGAGCCAAAGTTAAAGAAAATTCTTCAGTATTGTTTAATAAGTTTTGGTAACTAGGATTTCACTGTTTTTCAGGGGTTCTGTTGTGCACCTTCACTGGATCGAGAGAGCATAGACAGACAGGAAAGTGGGGTGCTTGATTAGTCCAGCATGCTGGCTCAAATTTGGGTATAAAAACATGAATTCAGTTTGTTATTTGGCTAATAAATAACAATATAATTTTGAGTTTTAAACAAGTTTGACAGATTTCTAAAATATTTGTGTTTTTTGCTTTTATGACAGGCAGTCTAATAAATTTGTTAAGCACTGTATATAATCCTGATAGATTTGTTCTACTTGGCGGGGACAATAACATTCATGCAGTGCTCGGTGGCAACTGAAAATGGCATGACATGGCAATGACATCTACAACACCAGTTCTCAGTCACAGTTTCCACTTCATAAATTCATGAACACAAGGCCCTTTAGTTTAACACACAGATCCACAATTTCTATTTTATTTCCATATCGCATACATTGTTCAGATGAATTTACATGCTCCAGCAGTACAAGACAAAATATGCACAGAGAGAGAGAGAGATCGAGACAGAGATGCATGTCATGTGCTGCCTTCTAAGATCATTGTAATAAATATATTATCCCCGTATGGACAATACCATTTTAATAAACTAGTTCTCACAGTGAGCAAGACCATTTTTAAGCAGTGAAAAGCCTAATATTCTCCTATCAGAGCAGTCTATAAAATCATTTTCCTTTCACAGTGCAACAAGAGCAAGTGGGTTTAACAGCCCTTTCATAAAAATAATTTAACACACTCCCTCTGCCAAATGTAGGGATAATTAAGGAACGTAATCTCCGGTCATTCACTTTGATTCAATATACACTGTTAAAAAGGTGACTACGTTACTAACATTAGATGTAGTACACAAGATATGTTTAACACAAGTAAACGCTCTTAAGAAAAATGCAGACTGCGACTCAGGACAGACTTGTTTGAGGACATATGTACATAATTGAACCTCTTCTCTTTGTTAAGACATAAAAAAATTACAAAGCGTAAACAAGATGAGACAGAAATGAAGCTGATATAATTTACTGATTCAACATTGAAAAAAAAAGAAAATTATTCCAACGCACATTTAGTTGCATGCACACAGGGTCTGACAGACTCAAAGACTAAAACTATTTTCTCACTGCAAACAAATTAGTGCTGACAATTAGTCGCTTAATTGATTAGACAATTGACAAAATACTGATCACCAAAACATTGTGAACATACACTGGTTTCCATTTGTCAAATGTCAGGACTTTCTGCATATTGACATACAAGCTGCTTGACTAGACACACACACACACACACACACACACACACACACACACACACACACACACACACACACACACACACACACACACACACAAATAGCCTATTTGCACACACTCATTTCCGCTCTGTTCACACACACACAGATGCACTTATCTTGGATTATCACACAGGCCTTTTCAAGGGCACAGCATCATTTACCCTGATGTACTGCTGTTCAGGCAGGGCTGAAGGATGCAGGTTGTCTGAGTGACGTGCCACATGGGTCACACAAACACTCACATTCAGGACAGGAACACCCTATCTCACACAAATAGATTTTTTTTAAAAACACACTAGTGGCCCTCTAGCAGGCTTCTCTGCCCATTTGCCAACACTCACTAGGAACACTGCATATCATTAAATACACATCTCTGCACAACTGCTTCTGGACAAAGCTCTTCTTTAAAATAGCTACTGATTAAAAGATGTGCCCCAAGGAGATAGTTTCCCTACTAAATATTTTGGGATGGGTGTTGGAAAAAGTAACCTAATTAATTCACAAAAATAATCTTGCTGCAAATCAACTAATAGAAAAAACTGAGCAAGACACAGATTACAAGTCAAACATATACTGATAGCTGTAGTTCAATATAAATATCAAGCCTGTTAAGGGGGAATTATTATGCTTTTTCCATAGACATTATAAAAGATGGACATAGATTCCAGGTCTGAAAAGTCAAGTCAATGGAAAACTCTATGGAAAAACAGCTTTCTGACATGACCCCTGGAAACGCTTTTCTACTGAGTGTATGTCTCACTCACTCATTTTGGGTCAAATTGAATAAAAAACCATATAGTCCATTTTGTAAATCTCAGTCATACTGTGGAGAATTATCTTGGCTAAGCCCATTGGCTAACAACTTGTGAAATGTGTTTCTGATTATTCGGTCAGAGACATTCACAACAATAGCCCGCTGGAGGTCATTTTGTAGGGCTCTGGCAGTACTCACCCTATTCCTCCTTACACAAAGGAGCACATACCAATCCTGCTGATGGGTTAAGGACCTTCTACAGCCCTGCCCAGCTCTCCTAGAGTAACTGCCTGTCTCCTGGAGACCTAATGAGAGACATTAAAAACCTGGCAATGGCATGTATTGATGTGCCATCCTGGAGGAGTTGGGCTAACTTTGCAACCTCTGTAGCATCCAGGTATCGCCTCATGCTAGCAGCCGTGACCCCAACCCTAGCCAAATGCAAAGCTAGTGAAAAAAACAGAAAAAATGAGGAGGGAAAAATGTCAGTGGCCTCCACCTGTAAAACCATTCCTGTTTTGGGGATTGTCTCGTTCGCCCCTCTTGTGAACCTGCTGTTAATTTAAAGCAGCTGAAACTGATTAACAACCCCTCTGCTACTTAACTGTCCAGCTCAATATCCCAAAGGTTTAAATGACTTGATGCTATACTGATTAAAAAATGTTCTTTTAACTTTATTGAGGAGTGTATTATTAAGTTATTCTATTAACTATTTCATTCTAGTTGTCTGTTTTAGCCCCCATCCCAATCTATGAAAAATAATAAAAATCTTTCCAAGAAGCAAAATCTTCATTCCATGGCAAAGATTAATTTGAATTATATTATCTTATCTTAAAAAATCTCTTGACCGGATCATTTTAATCCAAAACCTAGTGAAATGTATTTTAAGCACAAGTGCATGCTCATTATTATCCAACTCTGGTGTTTGACAGTTCAAAGCTTCAAGCCATTAACTGTCCTCATACAAATACTATGCTACCACTCCACCTGAAATATGCATCTACTCCATTACCAGAGAGAGATCCACTTTACCATAAATACTCTCTCTTCGTGAATTATCTCAAAAAGTTGGTATATTTGAAATGGAGATACACTCAGAGTCATCAGCTGCAGAATCAGCTTCAATACACATAGGACTGTCTGGGACTACAACAGACACTTAACTAAGTTCTTGTATGATTGATTTTGTGAGTGTAATCCCACACACATGGTGCTCAGATCTAATTTATGTTCTGCTCGAACTGTCTCCAAGGATACTCTGACATTGACTTTGCGGTATACACTCTGAATGAATAAAGCAGAGTTTTCTTCAAAGTTTTGAAACTCGTGGATGGAATGGTAAATGTAATCTCACCCTTGGAAGTCAGTCTCACGAAAAATATGTTGCTGTTCTGTGCAAGGCATCTCGAATGTGTATAGCTTCTGCACCTGATATAGGTAAGTTCATGATATATGACCAATTTTGGAAGACTGAGATGAACTCAAACCCAAATATAGAGACAAAATGTTGAAAACCATCCTATTTAAATGATCATCTTCTGTAAACAACTTTTAAGTTTGGGCATCATATAATTGTTTTCTGTGTCCATTAACTGTCTCCAACATAGGAAAATAACAGTTGTGACACATCTGAATGATTGTTGATTTGATTTTGCGCTTTCATTTTTTAAAACAAATCAGATTTTTGCAGGGATATCACTCTAGTAAAATATAACAGCCATGAATATTTCATATTTATAGCTATGCATAAATACACTCTTGGAGTGTTGTGGTGTCATAGGGTCTAAATATTCCCAGTCGGGCCCAGTTGGTTTATTTGATGTCATTAGACAAGAAACCCGCATGCATGCTTGCTTATATCTTAGAGATGCATGTTTCTGCCTTCAGCAGTTGGAACACATTGATTTGATTTGATTCAATTCAACTGCACCACAGTATAACACAGCTCACCTTGTAACATGTATACACACATCACATCAGAATTGTAATCACCAGCAAGTCTAGCAACATAACTACAGTATTGTGCAAAAGTCTTGAGCTACCCCTCATTTCTTTGTTTTGCAAAGAAAATGGGAAACAGGCGCAGTGATTTATTGAGATGAGCAAATATAACATATAAGGCAAAAAATATTTTTACAATTCTAATGAGCCTGAAAGTCAGTATGTGGTATAACCTTTAGTCTTCCACATAGCCTGAACTCTCTTGACAAGCTTTATTATAAATATATATATATATTTCTAAGTAGTCTAAGTAAGTAGTATAAGTAGTTTTCAAGAGTAGTTCTCCAGGCTTCTTGAAGGACATTCAAAGCTCTTCTTTGGATGTTGGCTGCCTTTTGTTTCATTCTGTCAAGATGATCCCACACTGCTTCAATAATGTTGAGGTCTGGAATCTGGGGAGGCAGAACCATGACTGATAGTGATCCACTGTGTGTCTTTCTATCAGGTTTGTTTTTACTGCATTGGCAGTGTGTTTGGGAGTATTGCCATGTTGAAAATTTTTTCAACTAATAGTTCTTTGGGAATCACCTTGTTGGTGCAAAAATTGTATTTTATGCATGCCAAACTGTTTTGTCATTTTTCACAGATTCAACTGAAGAAATTTGAACGTGTTTTTGTGACAGGCTGAAAATAACAAAGTGCCAAGAAATACCATTTAAAATTGCTTGTCTGTTATATGCAGACACAACACTGTTTCATCTCTCGAGTTAGCTGCCTTTTTATGCTCCAATGTCCAAAGAAAAACTCTGAAACTTGACAGAAAGCCTGGAGAACTGTTGCTCAAGGCTCCTTGGAAGCAAAATATAAAGAAATAAGGGGTGGCTCAATACTTTTTGCACATCCAGAATAGTTCAAGCTTTAAGGAAGGCTCTTCACCTAACAGTCTTAAAACTGCAGAAAAACACCAATGCATATATGCCCTTTCTAGTATATGTTTTGTCCTTTTGTCCTTCAGCTGTTCAGCTGTTTCTTAGACAAAAGTAGTCGTAATGAACAGCTGGAAATACTTAATTGTGTAAAGGAGCTGGACTGTTAATCATAAATGGGGCCTTAAGGTGCACAACAACATATAAGAACACATTAGTAGTGTAGTGATCAACATATTCAAGCAAGGGGTTCTAGGCATACAGAACAAGAGTAATATATGGCACTTCAAATGGAAAAAGAGATTTAACACATGATATAAAAATATACAGTGAACTGTAGTTGATCGTTTATAGACAGTAGACATATATATCAGTGTATACTCTTCTAAATTTATATTATCTCACAGCCATTATCTGGGTTTTTTTTCTTCAAATTTTTGATGGTAGCCACTTTAAAATGAATACTATCAATATAATTTGTTAGTTTAACAATATACAGTTAGACAAGTTGATTACTTCCTTTAGAAATCAGACTGGAACTATATTCTCTTGCATATTTTAGAACGGCTAAACATTTAGATTCATTCTTTTCTGTTTTTGCACACTTTTTACATGGATATTAAAAGAAACTGTAACATGAAGCACGTTAGCCATTCAAATTTTAATATTTGGTTCTACTGCATTTATCTTCCCACAGTAAATATAGCTAAATGAATAATGGAACAATAGCAGACCTTGTTTATGCAAAAAAGTCTGTCATAATCCTTGAATTTGCATTTTAACACCCAATTTGATAACAGCCCTTTAATCCCAGTGAAGCGCCAAAGTCTTTAAATCTCCTCACAGTGTAGAATCACAGATATTTTCTAATGATGAAAACAAAACTGTTGTGATGCTGTTCCAACTCTTAGCATGGATCAATGAGGTGTCAAGAGGGTTTTTGACAACAGGAGGCTTTTAAGTAGACAACCAGAGGATGCCTTTGGTATTGTGCAGACATGGCTTTGATCAGTCTATAATAGATTTTATGTTATCCTAAGATGACACCGAAACAATATCATAGATACCTCATCATTCAGTTGCACTGGAGGTATCATCCTGGTGCTTTGGGATGATGGTAAAGAGGAAACAATGACCACAATGCTGTTGAGTCAGATGCGCACACAGATTCATATATAAATTTCAAGGGTAAATCTGAGGTATGCATATATTTATTTACACTCCTCAATCCAATAGATTCCTAAAAGAAGAATCATTTTGATTGTTGATTAATTTTTGTACTTTTAAGTTTTAGTGTCTAACCATGCAGGCAGTGTTCATGTTCATCCTTTAATTATGTTTTCAGACCAAGCATTTAGCAAAGTTTCACCTGATGCCATTTGGGCGAATAGCATTCACTGGACTGCGAACTACTAACTTCCAAAGAACATTTGATATCTGGGCTCAAATAATAACATATTCTCAGAACTTCTCCTAGTCCTCTCCTTTTCACTCTATGAAAGGAAAGTTGAACGACACAGCTTGAGCTGTTCACAAAAATGGTGCCAATTGGCTAGTCCTGCTTTCCAGATTTTCTGTGGAGTTAGGAAAATCTCCAGTTTGTGACAGATTGTTAGCCAGGAGGCTTTTGCAGCACAGTGTGATGCAATTCTTTTGCAGAAGCTGAAATATTTTCAACTCACGCACATGTGTATTTGCCTCTTATCAATTCATGCCTATGCAAAGCCTTTGTATGTAATCTCACAGCCTTTTTGTGTAGTGCGCTTGCACTGCCACACACCAGATTTCCACAGACCTTGATTTTAACTGTTATCAGAAGTTGTAGAATTAAAAATCCACCATACTGTATAAAACTGTATAAACAGTTTGTGCTCCACAGTGGATTTTGTCATGTTACAGTATCAATATGTGTTACTTTCCAAAAGTCAATCTAACCCTTACCCATCATTAGTGTCTTGTTCAGAATCAACAGCGATTCAACCAAAACACTGGCAACATTTCCTCCTCTACATCAGTGGTTTTCAAACTTCTTTTTGCCTAAAGTTCACCAAAGGGAAAACCAAAGTTTCAAAGCACTCTGTTATCAGTTCTTCTTTTGATTGCAGTGTAAGGTGAAGACCCTTTGATAGCTCATATGCAGCACCCAGACGTGGTAAGTGTTCCACCCATCTATTAGCATATACCTTACTTTCACTTTACATCAATCCAACAAACAGTCTTGCTGTTCACCATTTGAGAACCACTGCTCTAGACACACCAACCCATCGTTTCAGCCCACCCGGCGTTTCTGCTGCACAGCAATTTGAAAACTAATTTAAGTCTGTCAGTAGTGACGGAGGCATTTTCACCATCATATGTGATGAGACAAGATTATTGTGCCAGCACTTTTCAATCAGCAGACTGATTTATCAAGTTTGCTGTTGCACACAGGTACACAGCCTGCACACAGTGTACTTTTAAAAGTCATAATTGTGTGACATGTAAAGTAAAAAAATTGACAGGTTCTTTACTTATCAAAGAAACCACCTTTAATGTGATATCAGTGGGTGCTTTTGCTGATATTAACACAGGTTTGTGTATAGTTACTGCTTCATAATGGAAATTATGAGATATTCACGTCACTGGAAAGCTGAAGCAGATAAAACTTGACACATCTCCGGTTTTAGGCCTGACAAAGTTCATAGAGTGCAAAAGAAAAAAAGACTTTTCAAGATGAAGAAAATCAAGGACCAACACAGAACGAGAGCAGAATTTTTAAATGGGTGTATGAGTCAGGAAATTGAGAGAGCCTGCAGTTTGAATACTCACTACCACTGAGGTTAATCTCATCTTCTAAAACATCAATTTTTCTCTTATTTTCTCCAGTATTATGCCATATGTCTTACAGCTAAGATTTTATGCATGCAGTTTATGTTTATGCATGTTAACGAGCCATCCTTTATGGAAATCTCGTAAGTGTTCGTGTTGTTTGCATATCAGTGTTGATGTGCTTGATGCAGTACCTATGATAACATGCGTCCCGAGCCTGACCAAATGGCGAGCTACTTCATAACCGATTCCCCTGCCTCCTCCTGTCACTATAGCAACCTTGCCATCTTGTCTGGGCATCACTGGTGGAAGCAGAAGAGGAGACAGATATCAGAGAGAATGTCACTTGATTAGGAAGCTTTTTCAGGACAGGCTGATCTTTCTAGAGATGAGAACTCAGTAAGTCACATGGGCTTTATGTAGGGTTTTTTTTTTATTCCCATGGTACTGAAAAACAAGTTTTCTTCACTTTGTTAAAGTTTGTTTTATTTTATGGGTTCAATGAGTTCCTTTAACATCTTTAAAATTGAGGTTATTTCACATATGTTTAAAGGGGTATTATAATAAATAAATAATAAGACAGGCTTATTGTCCAAGTTCTATGATAAGATACAATATATTTATCACAAAAGAAATTACTGTGTTACAGCAGCCAAAACATAAAAAACAACCTAGCTCACTAAAACAAGTACAATATCAGAAAACAAAATACCTCAGAAATGTTTTTACAAAAAATTAGAAAAGAAGAAAATAATTAAATACAAAAAAAGAAATAAGAGTTCAATAGATCAAAAATTATATAAAGCATTTGGATGAGAAATATGAGAATATCACCAGAACTTTTTTCCCCCCATTTTAATCAGAAAAGTGAAAAATTTATATAATGATAGATTAGCAGAATTAAATATTGGAAAGCATCTGATCAATACCAGATATTGTTCAGAGAACACATGATTTCTTCAGGTTATGAGTAGACAATCCACACACACTCTGGTTTCCCTGAACTTGTTTTTTTTTCCCCCCTTTAAACCGTGAACTTCATGTAAAGTGGGATTTCTGGACTAAATCTACACCACAGGTAACTGCAAACCCTTCTGAAACGTGATGCTGTAACTTACACCGTAACCTGACATGCACCTCCCTAAAAATGGAATCACACATCGTGTCATCACAGCCCCCAATGACTGTGATTGGCCCGTTCAGTACCACTGTTTCCTCCAGTGGACTTCCGGTTACTTCTTCTTGTGCTGCCAATTTTCAGAAAGACTGGAAGTGAATGGATCAATGTGAAGAGGGAAACTCAGGCGCACATTATTCAAGAGCTGTCAACCACAAGTTGCTAGGGAGAAAAAGTGTATTCCCCAACTGGTCAGCAGTGGTTCCTAGAGGTTGCTGGCTCTTGCTGGATGAAATTGGTTGCAAAGAAGGTGTTGCACTAAAAACCTCCAAGCAGATTGCCATAGTGGCCTGTTGTTTTTGTCTGCAAATACTCGCTAAATACTAGCCCAGTAGTAGTACAAATTGATAAAGAGTGAGGCAGAGGTTCGCCTTAAAAGTGAAAGTGGTTCCTCACCGCTGCAGCCAGCATGTTTCAAAAGGCACAACTTTTACTTGTGAAGGCCAAACTTCTCCAGTTCCAGCTTGCATCGCATTTTTCACAGTTTCACTACAGCTTGGAGAGCAGCAAGCCAGTGTTTGTAGACATGTCCATCACTTCCATTCAAACTATGTCTACAACAATATACTATTGACCAAAGCAAGCACAAGGAGCTTTTTGCGAACTGGTTGGGGAATACATGTTTTCCCTAGCGAGGGGTGGTTGCCAGATGGTCATGGACCGGTAAAAACCTCAATAGGTGCTGGCAATGGTGTCAGTTACTTGTGCATGCTATGCCAAAGGCTCTACATAGATTCAACACAGAGACATAAATGAAACACAAGTATGGCAGTACTTTGACAGGAACCTGTCTTCAACTGGTAATGTTGATCATTTGACTGTGTAGTAATTCAATGTTGATGCATAGCTGTGGACAGGGATGTTGCTGTACTAAAACAATTGATCAGACAGTTAAGTCGCATAATTTTTTTTTTTTTTTTCAAGATGGCGCCGGTGAGGTCAGCAGCCGTCGTACCTGCTCCTACGCTTTGTTTGTATATATTAGGTTTAGCTCTAATTTTGGACTTTATAATTCCGCCTGCTCTGTGTCATATCACGTATGACAGACAGACTCTTTTTAATATCAGAATACAGCACTCTGGCTGTATTCTGACACCTTTTTCTCCCGACCCGACTTGGCCTCGGGAGATACTGCGTTTCCAGTGGGCCAGCTCAAACAAAGGACCCAGGTCACGGACAAGGCCCCGAGGGAAAAGAGCCGGCGTACGAGAGAGGCTGAGGCGCAGAGCGCACCAAACGCCACTGCCGAGCATCCTGTTGGCTAATGTCCAGTCACTGGATAACAAGCTGGACGAACTCAGGGCCAGGATACAGTTTCAGAGGGACATAAGGGACTGCAACATCATCTGTCTCACGGAGACATGGCTGACCCCCCTCATACCGGACCACGCCGTACAGCCGTCGGAGTTCTTCAGTGTTCATCGCACGGACAGAACGAGTGAGTCTGGAAAATCAAGAGGGGGAGGTGTGTGCCTAATGATTAATAACAACTGGTGTGACAGTAGGAATGTTGTCCTTCTGAAACAATCATGTTCACCTAACCTGGAGCTCCTAACCCTGAAATGCCGCCCCCACTACCTGCCCCGCGAGTTCACTTCGGTCATCTTCAGCGCCGTCTATATTCCACCTCAGGCGGACACAAACACTGCACTATCCGAGCTACATGAGGCTATTTCCACCTATCAGGCTAACCAGCGTGATGCGGCTCTCATCGTAGCCGGGGACTTTAACAGTGCAAACTTGAAAAAGGTGATACCGGAATTGATTCAACACATCGACTGCCCCACCAGAGGAGAGAGGACCCTAGACCACTGCTATTCTCCATTCAAAGATGGCTACAAAGCAAAGCCTCTTGGAAGTCTGACCACACCTCTGTACTTCTCATGCCGAAATACAAACAACGGCTCAGGCAGGAACCCCCTGCTGTGAGAGAAGTGACACGGTGGTCTGATCAAACAGAGGCCGCTCTGCAGGGTGCGTTGGATTCAACCGACTGGGACATGTTTCGCAGCAGCGCGGGCGGAGACATCGAGGAGTTTACGGAAACTGTTGTGGGATTTATTGGGAAAGTTGTTGAAGACACTTCACTTAGGAGGACCATCAGGACTTTTCCCAACCAGAAGCCGTGGGTGGATAAATCTGTCCGCGACGCCCTGAGGTCCCGCACCGTTGCCTACAACTCCGGCCTCGCCTCTGGGAACATGGAGGACTACAAGGTTGCATCATACAACGTCCGCAGAGCAGTGAAAGAGGCTAAACATCGCTACGGCCGCAGACTGGAACAGCAACTACAACAGTCTGACTCCAGGGGACTGTGGCAGGGACTACGCACCATCACGGACTACAAAGCACCACACACACACCCGGTGAGTGCCGACGCTTCTCTGGCTGATGAACTCAACATCTTCTTTGCGCGCTTTGAGTCGGGAAGCCGACAGCCCGCTGCGCTCCCGGCCGGAGGGGCGGAGACACTCACTGTGACGGAGCGCGACGTGAGGAGGGCGTTTAGACGTGTAAACACCAGGAAAGCGGCTGGACCAGACGGTATTAGTGGACGTGTCCTTAAGACCTGCGCTGACCAGCTGGCACCTGTGTTTACACTGATATTCAACCTCTCACTGAAACTGTGTGTGATTCCCACCTGCTTTAAAAAGTCCATCATAGTCCCTGTCCCAAAGAAACCACACCCCAGCAGCCCCAATGACTTCAGGCCCATAGCACTCACCTCTGTGGTGATGAAGTGTTTTGAGAGACTCATCAAGACATTCATCACCTCCTCACTGCCCACCACCCTCGACCCACTACAGTTTGCATACCGGCCAGACAGATCCACAGATGACGCCATATCCTTCCTCCTCCACAAGACCCTTTCACACATAGACACTGGTAAGGGGAACTATGTGAGAGTGCTGTTTGTAGATTACAGCTCAGCATTCAACACCATAGTTCCCTCCAGGCTGGTCTCTAAGCTGCTGGACCTGGGCCTGGGCCCATCCCTGTGCAGGTGGGTTCACAGCTTCCTGACCAGCAGAGCACAGGTGGTACGAGTGGGTCACCTCACCTCATCCTCCCTCACCCTCAACACTGGATCCCCCCAAGGCTGTGTGCTCAGCCCTCTGCTGTACTCACTGTACACCCATGACTGCGAGGCCACGTCAGAGTCCAACGTCATCATCAAGTTTGCTGACGACACTGCTGTTGTGGGACTAATCTCTCACAATGAGGAGACAGCCTACAGGAGAGAGGTCTCCCGCCTGGAGAACTGGTGCCAGGAGAACCACCTCCTGCTCAACGTCAGCAAAACAAAGGAACTGATCGTGGACTTCAGCAGGAAGCAGCAGAGGGACTACCATCCACTTGTCATCAGTGGTGCTGAGGTGGAAAGCGTGGACACTTTCAAATACCTGGGAGTGACCATCTCACAGGACCTGTCCTGGACTCATCACATAAACATCACTGTGAAGAAGGCCAGACAGCGTCTCTACCTCCTCAGGCGGCTGAGAGACTTCAAGCTCCCACTCAAGGTGCTCAGGAACTTTTACACCTGCACCATCGAGAGCATCATGCGTGGGAGCATCACCACCTGGATTGGAAACTGCACCAAGCAGGACTTCATGGCCCTAAAAAGGGTGGTTCGTTCAGCTGAACGGACCATCAGAACCACCCTCCCCAACCTGCAGGACATTTACACCAAGCAGTGCAGGCTGAGGGCCATGAAGATCCTAAAACAGCCCAGCCACCCCGGACACTCTCTCTTCTCCCTGCTCCCATCAGGCCGGCGTTACCGCTGCCTGAGGGCTAAGACTGAAAGGTTGAAGAAGAGTTTTTACCCACAAGCCATCCGTCTGCTCAACTCTGAGCCCTAACTGGACCATTATTGCACAATGTAAATATTATAATTTATAAAAGTGTGTATAGTGTATAGTATATAGAGTATAGTGTATAGTGTGAATTACTTTTTTCTTATTTTTATTCTTCTTATTTATATGTGTGTGTATATATGGTTGCAGGTACAAAATACATTTCACTGTGCATTGTACTGTGTATAACTGTGCATGTGACAAATAAACACTATCTTAATCTTAATCTTAATTTAAGCCTTCCCGAAATGTATTAAAGGAACACAACACCAAAATAAAACAATAGATCCTTGTATACATTTTATGAATGCACTGCACTTGTGCTGACAGTGTACTATATTCCAATGATCTTCAATACTGGGATGTTTTTTGTTTGTTTTTATAGGTTTAAATCTTTTGTTTTCCATTGAGTTCAGTCTCACTCAATCTGCAGAGTGGGTTTGCACTTTGCAGTTTAGCTTTAATTTTTGAAAAATGTTCAGTTTTAAATGAGTTTTTCTTAGTTTTTTGTTTGTTTGTTAATTGTCTAATAAATAGTATTCATCTGGAGCAATACGTTTACAGAACAGTAAAATAATATAACAAGTCAAATAGCTGACAAAAACTCATTCAGAATTTAAGAAAAGTTCCAATAAATCTTTGCACCAGTGCCTCCTGACCTTGGTTACATTTACAAAGAACAAAAATTCAAATTTACTTAGGTCTGCAACCCAGTTGTGTTGTTTCCTGGCGACAGCCAAACTAGCCCAGACAACATTATGAAAAGCGGACATTTAAACTCACAAGCATTGGTAACAAACATAGCAACTTTGGAGAGCACACTCTGACGTTCTAAGGAACTGTTAAGTTCCTCGGGTGAATTCGGCATACACATGGCGACAGGTAGTGATTTACTTAAATAATGTTTTGAGCTTCACACAAACTAGCTAACATGGCTAGCTTCGTGTTAACATGTGCAAGTGTAGCACAGTAAATGACCCCTAAATATAACAATGAATGATAGATAAGTCGTGTAAACTACAATGCACCCAGGTTCACTGGTTACAACTTGGCTGCGCGTTGCTGCCACTGACTCACAGCTGGATAACAACTTGTCAAAATAACGTAAGGTGAAGCTGAACCGACCTGGCAGTCTCAAAGGTCCGATTAGCAGCTGAACCAAAAGCACCTTCAAACCAAGCAGGTAAAGCTTGATAGCTGGTAGAAGACTACACCAAAAAGCATACAACATCTCTGCTGCGATGTGTAATGATGTTATCGAAAAGGACAGTGAGCGCCGAGGTGCAGAGGTAGGCAGCGCAAACAAGCACGGCGCAGTTACGTCCACGGGACGCGTTCCAATATGAAGCTGTCTACCCTCGCTTCCTTCCTTAACACAGCTCTCTAACAACTTTTGCTACATTTTAAGATTATTAAATTAAACTAATAGACTAATAATTGTCAGGCATATCTATATTGAAATCCTGACTTTTTAATTTTTTTTTTTTTCCTGAAGACCCACTGTTGGAAATTCTGATCCCTTAAAGCCATCTATCACATGGCTATAAAGCTGAAATAAATGTGTGATAGAGGGGACTAGTTCTTGAAGCTGCTGCTTGGCTGCTTGATGTGCCGTATGATCTTTATCTGTAGATCCAACACATTGCTCCCTTCAGCTCACTGACTCCCTGATTAACTACTGCCAGCCAGGTCACACAAGACAAAATCAACAGAGGGATGGCATATAGTAGTCTGACCCATAATTTCCCAAGTTACGCTTAAAAGAACATGTTTCTTGAGCAGTGTTACAGTCTGAACTAACAGTGAATTTTGGTCTGCTTGTCAGACTTTCTTCTCTAGGGATCACTTGATTCCACACCAGTCTACTCTTATTAGAGGCTGCTGTGATAATTAGTGAAATGTAGGATTTCAGCTGTGAAAATCCTGATTGCACTAACCAAAAAAAAAAAAAAAAGGTATTTGGGTAGGTGACAAGTTGGTTGCATACCAACTGGCTGCATGATTTTATAATTACTACTGTAAAGCCTTTTTTTTTTTTTGAGTAATCATAATTCCTAATAAATAATTATGGCACCTACTGTATCATGATAGTAAGGATTACAGCTTCCACTTCCAGACATAAGCTACTGGCACTTTTATGTGACACACCATGACTTCTGATCAGGACCAATACCCCCCTGCGTACAGCACATACTGAACATCTCTGGCCATTTCACTGGGCTCAAAGAATCAAATGTCAAGAGGACATTTTCAGACATTATCAGGTGAGTTTCATCGACATTTTGTATCACCTGCCACTTTGGAGTACACTGATTTCAAGTGATTCAGAGTTTGTGTGGTACTTGGAGGCCATACACACCAACTTATTTGAGCAGCTGTCAAATATAGAGGACAACCACATAAAGCCAGACTCTCTTTGACGTGAATCCTATTTGCTCATTGTTTGGAGTTTTCACACACACACACACACAAAAGTCAAATTCACTTATTCTGCTGTATTTGAACAAGGTACCTCTTGTTATAAAAGTCTTTAAATGAATGTGTGTGTTTAATTGATGACTGTGAAGTTATCAAGGATTTATTTTTAAAAGAAAGTCTTTTTGGTGGTGCATGAATGTTTATTTCTGTCTCTTCAAAGGACACCTGCTGCACTGAGCCACACTCCCATAGCCTGTTAAAATGCTGACAGAGCTCACACAGTCAATTCAAGTGGGAAGACTTGTGTGAAAGTGGAAGTTAATTAAGGATAATCACTGAATCTATACTGCTGCTATTTTATATAGAGTGAAGGAGGCCATTCAGTTTACATTATGAGATTTGCAGGATTTTGAACAAAAAAGAGGAGCTGGACAGAGTCTCTACTTTAATCTACAGTAACAGCAGTGGAATGCAATTAGGTACAATTACTTACTATTGTACTTAAATACAAATTAGAGGTACATGTGGCAATATTTTATTTTTAACCCATTACATTTGTGGGCAGCCAATGATATTTGAAATTAAAGCTTTGCATTTAAAAATCATCTAATATGCTTATTAAAATATAATAATTGTTAAAGCTAAAATCACTGTTTCCTAGTAACTTTTATTGGTTTGTGTTTCTTTATGCCTGTAAGTTCACAGCAAAAATGTTTCACACAGATCATTATTTCTGTGTGAAACATTCCCCTCTGAATATTTCACACAGATTATAAGAAATAAAATCAGATTAGAAATTAGAGATTGGAATTAAAAATAAACAATATAATAAAGTTAAAAATAAATGTGACCTCCTGAGACCTCGTGTCCTCATATAGGCATGTTACATTTTGACTTTTCTGCTTCTTAATCTTCCTTCTTCTCAATAAAATATTTTATGTTTTGTTAAACAGTAACAACATTATTCTGTTATGATGCAAAATAAAGCCACTGTCCCCATGCTTTTTTTTTTTTTTTTTTTATAAATTGCTTTCTGTTCAAACATGATGCTTATTTTTTTGTACTTACCAGATCCAACTAATCTCAAGTACACTGCACCGTCAAATGCCTTCACACGCATATGAACTTGAGTGGCATCCTATTCTTAATCCATAGGATTTAATATGATGTTGGCCTACCCTTTGCGGCTATAACAGCTTCGACTCTTCTGGGAAGGCTTTCCACAAGGTTTAGGAGTGTATTTATGGGAATTTTTGACCATTGTTCTAGAAGCACTTTTGTGAGATCAGACACTGATGTTGGATGGGAAGGCCTGGCTCGCAGTCTCCACTCAAATTCATCCCAAAGCTGTTCTGTTGGGTTGAGGTCAGAACCCTGTGCCAGTTGCAGTCATGTTGGAACAGGAAGGGGCCATCCCTAAACTGTTCCCACAAAGTTGGGAACATGAAATTGGCCAAAATGTGCTGAGACATTAAGAGTTCCTTTCATTGGAACTAAGAGTTTCAGCCCAACTGCATTGTTCTTGAGCTAGTCTGAAGACCACATGAAGTTTGGAGGTCTGTCTCTGCAGAAAGCTGGTGACCTCTGTGCACTGTGCCTACCATTTCATGGCCGAGTTGCCGCCATTCCCAATCACTTCCACTTAGTAATACCTTTGTAATACCACTAATAGTTGACTGTGGAACATTTGGTAGGAAATTTCCCAACTGGACTTGTTGCACAGGTGGCATCCTATCACGGTACCACGCTAGAATTCACTGAGCTCCTGAGAGCCACCCATTCTTTCTCAAATGTTTGTAGGATCAGTCTGCATGCCTAGGTGCTTGGCTTTATACACCTGTGACCTAGTGTACCTAGGTGAAATTAAGAGGATAATTTCTTCCAGAATGTATTTTTTTTAACTCCTTTTCATTTCTTCTTAGCCTTTAATCATTCTTGATTAATCTGTTTTTTTTTTTTAAGCTTGAGCTCCAGTGTGACCACAATAGTAAAGTGCAGCAATATTGCAAATCTCATAATGTCTTCTTCTTCTTCTCCTGGCTTCTCCTTTTTTTTTTTTGGGGTGGGGGGGGGTGGGGGGGGGGTTGTCACTGCATCGGATCATCTGCTTCCATCTCACCCTATCCCTAGCATCCTCCTTTGTCACACCAACCCTCTGCATGTCCTCCTTCACTACATCCATGAATATCCTCTGTGGGCTTCCTCTTTTCTTCCTGCCTGCCAGCTCCATCTTCAACAATATCTTCAGCAGTATATTTGTCCAGTATACTAATATCTGACATACTCTTTTCTAATGTCAGCCTTACCATCTCCAAAGCATATGTCAAATGTATGGTTTGGAGACAATGGCATGTTCAATGTTTTAATGTGATACACAAAAATATTTTAAACGTGGTCATAGAGGATATTTTTACAAGTAGACTTGTACTTTTTCTTCCAGAGAAGAAAGTATTTTCTCCATTACTGTACAGTGTGCTTTCCAAACACATCAAAAAAGAAGGCAGATTTAAGTGGAACTTGAGCAGTTTCAGCCACAGTGGCTGAACATACAAAAAATCCTATTTATATAAATCTAATAATTTATCAGAAAAAAGGTGTAGCATTTGATTGGCAGCTGATTGACAGACACAACATGGGATTGAGTGCTTGTCTCAAAAGATGACATCAAAATTTATTTACTGTTCCAGAAATAAAATACATATTGTCCATTTTCATCTATAATCTACATGTCTGAACAGATTCCCTACTGCAGTGACAGACTGGCTAAGAAGGAAGTAGGCAGCTGAATCATCACTGGCACTCAAAGTAGGCCAACTTACTCATTTCAATAAAATTACAACCATTTGTGTTAAAAACAGGTCTGGGGCATTCACAGTAACTTCCCTTTTTTTCTCTTGGCAGGAAAATCATCAGTATTAGTTCGTTTCTTGCCACTATCCAGTAGTTAAGGCCAGGCTAGAATTGCTGCAGTGACATGCAGTTGGCCTCAGTTATTAAAGTCAACTCTAGAAGGCAGTTAAATGAGCATCAACATAAAGAAACTGTGATTTCACCACTACCCTGATGGAGGCTGAGCTGTGGAGGCTGTGTGTGTGTGTGTAGTCAAATGCGCATGTCTTGCTGTTAGTGCAAGCTGAGAGGATGTGTTGTGCGCACATATGAGTGTTTGTTCATCCGCAGCCTGAGAGGTTGTGGGTCAGTAAGGCGAGCTGGCCTGCTATTGTTTAAGGGAAATCGCATCTCACGCATGACTGTGGGATGATTATTTGGGATGATGGGAAATCAGGGAGACACATAAATACACAGCCACACACATTCATGAAAATTACCATATACTTATGAACACACACGAGACATGTTGGGAACAATACATGACAGGAGGGTGTGTGATGTAAATAACATGTGAACAGCATCAAAATAGCTCCAGCTAACAGTCACCTAGTCTTGATGACAACCACTGGCTGCCTGCAAAGCCCAACTTGTCTTATTTTGTAAATCCAGGCTGACAACAGCTCTGCGGGATCTCTGTGTGTGTCTGTGTGTGTGTGTGTGTGTGTGTGTGTGTGTGTGTGTGTGTGTGTGTGTGTGTGTTTGTGCGCGCGTGCGCGCTTGTGCCTGTTCCAGTTAAAATGCCATCTTTATTTCATGTTTTTCATAGACTTATTCTGGGTGAGAAGATGATATTGGATATTTTTAGCAGAAAATGACCCTAACTGTTTTCATATACTGATTTGATGTTCTCTCCCATAACACTCTACCCCCAGGTTGTATTTGTTCGTGATCACTTGCCACCCACGAGAGATGGCAGGTGAAGTGTCATATTGTGAAGAAAGGGAATTTTCTGGGTGTGTCATGGGCAATTTGGACTGCAGAGTGCAACAGCTTCTGTGAACTGATGCTAGCTTTTTCTCTCGGTTTGAGCTGCCACTTTTGTAGCTTTTCCTCAGAAGTCTTTGCCATGTGACAGGCAGACAAGCTAGGTTATATTCAAAGCTTAGACTTATCCAGAGCTGCAGGGTGTACAGCCTTTAATGACACAACACATGTACATGCATATGTAGAAAAAAGACAACTTTATGGGGAACTGTTTGTCTTGCAAACTAAAGCGCTAATTCTTGAGCTTGTTTAAATAGCAAACTATATTTGCCTGTCTTCTGCTGGCCAGTACATTGCATATTGCTATTGCTGTTGTTCTAAGCGTCATGTGTGAAGGAAGAGAAGGAATCAGCCACATCAAATTTCCTGTAAAACTGGAAAGTACACTTGATTAAACATGAAATCAGAGTGTATTTTTAAAGGCTTTGTATATTGTTTTTCCAGAGTAAGTAGCTGTGGCTCCATAGTGCAGTGGTTTACTCATTTGCCTAACACACAAAATATCCCTGGTTCCGTTTTGGGAGGAGACACAAATCCCGTTGGGGTTGCATGAGCAAGGGCATCCAGTGTTTTAACAAAAAAAACCTGCCATATCAAACAGATGGCACTACCTGCTGTAGCTATCCCTTGTGACTAAGGGAGCAGCTGAAAGTCATGGGGCAAAATATGAATACATCAATATGTTTTATTGGTTCTCATGCTATACATTATCAATTTTACCAATATGTCAAACATGCAGGTGCTCTAAAATCAATACATCATGACTCAGTTTAAGGAATTATGTTTATCATTTTTGTTTTTGTATGCAAAATGTAGAGCTTATTCATATAGAGCTTATGCATAAGAACTAAAAACTGAGGGGGTGAGTGAACTGGCCTGGGTCTGCCTACCAGCACCTATAGGTTTTCTTGAATTAACACCTTACTATTTGTTTTATTCAATACATGCAAAAACTGTGTAAAAATAAAAGATATATATAATACTAAAAATATATAATATATATCACCTTTTGTGTCCAGTTTCATATTACTTAGCTAACATTTACATCTAACTCTTAACAAGGAAGTGTATGAGGGTATTTCCTAAAGTGTTAGACTATCCCACATTTTGAACGCAGTCCTTTAACATTTAATGCTTCGATTTTAGTGTTTCACCCCACTTGTTTGTGGTTGTTTGTAGAGCCCAGCGTGTCTCAAAGGGCATAGCAGCATGGGCTTCCAACCCAGCTCCAGCTCCCTATGAAGACAAGTGAAAACTTGCTAAAAAAAACACACACTTTTTTGTAACTAACAAGGAAAAATGAGAAGAAACCCCAGGAGAGGCAATTCAGAGAGAGAGAACCCCTCCACGGATGGCCAAATATGTCCTGTGAGCCATGGGTGGGAAAAGGCAGTAGACAATGTGGGCAGAATTGGTAATAGCTGTGTCACTTCAACTGCAGTCGCTACAGGTTTTCTATGGGGAGAGAAGCCAAAGGCCAGCTTGTAAACATGAAAGTGAAACTTGAGATTTCTGCATTTGTTTGCAGTGCAACTGCAGACATCATATAACAATACCTGGCTTCACATTAGGTCTGGAACATTTTTTGAATATTGACCTTCACTCTGTTTAACAGGTGTTTCTGTGTCTTAACTTATAACGGAAAAGTTGACTATGTGCACAAATATTTTGCCTTTTCATTATTGCATCACCTACATGACCCTAGTTGGATGGATGAATAATCAGGAACTGAAAGAACAAATCATATCTATCAGGTTTGTTCCAAAAAGTCATAATCTACTTCTATGACTGCTTAATCATTGCAACTACTTTTTAAAAATTAGGCTGTAGAACCGCAGTAACTTTTAAAATACAATCTTATAGGCATTCTAGCCTCTTGTTTTGATCCAGCCAACCTGTCTCAATGGCCAAATATGCATGTTCAGAACTTCAACAAGCTTCAGACAGCTGATCACTTGACCATCCATTGACCTGTAATTCTCTCCTTATATTTTCCAAGCAACTGCCTAAATTAAACTTGGGCAAAGAAATCACTCTATTTATGGCACCTAACGAAAAGGTGGAACAGGCCTTCAAAACACTGATATATATATTTATGTATATAGTGCTTATGTATATGTGTATAGATTTTTGCTATTTTATTTTATTCTATTCTATTTTAGTTTTTAGTTTAGTTATTTGTTCTTACTCATCCTTTTCATTTTTTCTCTGTATTGGGCTGCTGTAATGCACTAATTTCCCCATCGTGGGATCATTAAAGTTTTATCTTATCTTATCTTATCTTAAATAGGATGCATTAATGGAAATGTGCACTTCTGTGTATGTAAGAGTCTGCATGTAAAGCTCTGTGGTTTCCATGTGCCTGTAAATGCTTACAAGTGTAAAGATGTTATAATGCATGCAAGATGTGCAGAATGAGTGCATCAGAGTGTAAGAAACAAAAATGTGTGTGTGTGTGTGTGTGTGTGTGTGTGTGTGTGTGTGTGTGTGTGTGTGTGTGTGTGTGTGTGTGTGTGTGTGTGTATGCATATGCATGCACATTCATGTTTATTAAATTCATCCCACCACCATTATTGCTAACTGTCTTAAGGGAGTGAATGTCTTTCTATTAGTAGATGTAGAATGAGGAACAGTGGGAGGGATATTTGCCTGCACCAATTAAGACTGTCATTAACTCTGTCTCAAACTCACACTCACACACACACTCACAGACACACGCACGCACACAGCGAGACAAACATGCACACACAGTATTTAACACATTCAATTTAACAGTCTGTGAGTCAGTGTGTGCTTCTCTTTATGTCTGTCTGAGACCTGTTGTCACTGAGACGGGATATGAGGAGTCTCTTTCATCTCTTGCTCTCTCTGTGCTTTTTACCTCCTGTCTCACACTCCAGGATTATGTGAACACGGAGAACCTTCAAGGATGTTTGTGTGTACTGCTTCCTTGGCTTCAAGGGCTTCAGCCACCCATCTGTTAAACCCAAAAAACCCCACTTCAGATGGGTGAAGCAGTCCACTCTAGTATTATGAAATGGTATCTGAATAACACACTAGTTTCTTTAAGTCATTTCTAAGATATCACTATGCGTTTTAACTTTCCATGTGTCTAACCATTTTAAAAAAGGTACCTGAAATTTTTTAAATTTCATGTTCACATGAAAATTACCTGAAGTAGGGTGCTATAACCCACAATGCAGTCATGCATTATGATTGTGACATAAATGGACGTTTGAGGTTTTACCCTGATATCTGCACTTTATGCTCCCCTGGATTCATCTTGGAGATCAGGAGGCCAAAAAGCATCATTACAAACTTATATTTTGTTGTTGGTTAATGAAACAAAGTCACTGGCCAAAGAAAAAGAATTAGGTAATTAAAACCAAACTTTATTTTGGGGGAAAACACACCTGTTCTCTCTAATGTCTCTACTAAAGAGTGGATTTGAAGCATTAAAACATAGATGCAGTGATCAAAAACTTCAATTCAAAGCATTGACATAAAGTGGGTTGGGGGTGAGGATGAGGAATAGGGATGGTGACAAGGGGCCATTATTACTCTGAATAATTGTGGTATGATCACGCATTTATGGTTGGTTAGTGGAACTTTCAGGTAAATTTGGATCCTTAAATGTAACCTCCCCAAAGAGTTATTACACTAATTTTGCTGAGGATGCAAAATTTCTCTGAACCAGTTTAGAGGTCTTTTCATACCGTGAATAAAATTGGAGGAAACATACTTACATGGAAGCTGATTAAAATGTCTAATTTTAATTAAGACCATCAAGGTTTTCTCATAGGGGATCGGTACAGATGATAAATATATAATCAAATTCCCAGCATCACATCTTTTCTGTGGGTGACACAGAGAGAATCTGAGTTGATATTTAATAAAGACAAATGCAAGTTAAGATACAGTCATACTCCAGTTTTAAATCGACAGTTGCTCATGTTTACCAGCACTGATTATGCTGTCTACCTAACCAGCGGGATGGCGGATCTGAATCATGTCTAACGTGATGTTTCCGTCCCAGTCTGCGCTGAAATGCTAATAATATAGGCTGTTTGGGCTGCAGGGAGTCCATTACGCTGACTGTATCACATCTTTGTCCACTGGGGGACACGCACTGGGGAATGCAGAGAGGAAGGAAGACTGAGAGGAAGAGAGGCTCACACGTATGTTCTGGGAAAAGTGTGTGTGTGTGTGTGTGTGTGTGTGTGTGTGTGTGTGTGTGTGTGTGTGTGTGTGTGTGTGTGTGTGTGTGTGTGTGTGTGTGTGTGTGTGTGTGTTGCGTGTATTGAATCTCGGACACAGCAGACATGTGTCACCTCAGCTCCAGTGCCGTCAAGCTAAACTGACATAAACAGCCCCAGGCGGCCCTATCAGAGATGGACTTTACATAACGGCTGAGTCACTCACAATCTATTTTTATGGCTTTGAGGTGTGCATGTGTGTGTGTGTGTGTGCGTGTGTGTGCATGTGTGTGCGTGTGTGTGTGTGTGTGTGTGTATATTCCAGTGCTTCTATATTTCTGAGAGCTAATTTCAGAAGGTTTACAATTTGACTCATAAAGGCAAACTATTGCTCAGAATAGTTTTAGTACTTGCCACTCCCAAAACTAAGCCCAGTTCAAATCTTAACCTGAAAACAAAGTTCTTGCCCTGAATCTGTCTCAGGATGACCCAGTGTCACAAATATGATATTCAACAGGATGTCCATACAGCCTTGTGCTGATGGTAGTGAATGAGACGGCACACCATTGAAGCAACTAATCTCATTTCTCGAACAAGAGTGTTCTCTATTTCTTTACTTGCTTCTTGTGTGGGTGTGTAAATGTTGGTAAGTAAGCAGATCCTCAGCAATAATGGACCGTTGAGGCTCCTATAATATACAGATTAAGAAACAGAATAGTAAAGAAATACATTCTCTATGCTTTCCAGCAGACAAACTATATAATGGTGACACAATATTCTAAGTCAGGGGTCTTCAAACTGCTGCTCCGAAGTTGCATGCGGCTCTTTTACCCATCTCCAATGACTCACTGTCGCGTTGACAGATAAATAAATACATAGATGAATAGAAAATCATCTTTTTAATTTTGCTGCACCTTACTTAGAATGGTTAGCATGAATCTAAACACATAAATGACTCATATTTAGATGCCCTAACTATGGATTCCAAAGTCACAGAGGAAAATAGAGAATTTAACAGTCTTCTTTGCTTTCGTGGCCAACATTGCTGGCTCTGCTGCTGTACTTTGGTCAAAATCAAGTTCAAGTGTTCCCATTTCTAGGTTACTTTGACTATATTTAAGGCTATTAGGCTGGTAATTGTTTTATTTCTCATCAAAGTAGGCTCCTGTTAAATTCAAAGTAGCCTGCATAGCTTTATAGCTACTTTGTTTCTAAGCAGGCCTGTACAGTTCACATTCATATAATAAAAAAATAAATAAGTAAGCAATTTAAACATTTTCTGTCATTCTATAAATTTATAATTGGAACAAAACATTTTATTATTGTAATGAATGTTAAAGCACCAAGTAAAAGATTTTAATCATTTACACTTACTGGTAATTTGATTGGCAAATTTATACTTAATATATATACTCATTAAGGTAAAATAAGATGCACTTTTTTAATCCAAAAAGTTGGGAATTTTTTTTGTTATACCAATTTTAAGATGTATTTAAATGCAAGAAAGACATAAATAGCTTAAAGAAGTAGTTATCATAATACTCAAATATGTTTTGAGGCTCCAAACAGATTTTAGGGTTCAAGAATTGCTTTAAAATGGCTCTATGGATAATAGAGGTTGCTGACCCCTGTTCTAGGTCAAGATATCTTTGGCATAATTGACCTGACACTGTGATACTGATTTTAAAATTTAATCTGCTTTTGAAAAGCATTCATAAAACTTTGGTTTTAGCCTTTGGTCAGACAATCATGATTTGATTAAAGTCGAAGCATGTTTATGGGATATTCTGATTAATTACCAAACCCACACAGCTTGACCAAAAACCAACAAAACCCCTAAGTAACACTGTAACTTAGTACAGCCTAAAATGTATTATTTATAATGTCAGGAAGTTAATTAAACTCATTTCACTTCAGTGACCACATTGCTACAGGGTGTGCATTAGTGTCTGTGTGAATGGATGGATTCACTTAAGGGTTAATGAGACAGACACGCACACACAAACACACAGACGCACACAAACTGGATTTTTGTTAAAGCTTTCACCTTAAAGTTGTTAGGTTTTGTTTTTTATTCTTAAATTTCACTTAGCATTTCATGACCCAAACATGACATTTTTCAAGTGTTACAGTTTTCTAAAAATCAGATTAAAACAAAGACAACAACTGTTTAAAAGTCAAAGTGAGCCCTTTTTTCTAGCAGCATGGCTACAGTGGTGTGAAACCATAATGAACTGATCAATAGTTGTTCTTAATTTAGCAGATAAAAGTTGTATATATATTTTTGTTATGGACCCTGTAATGATGGACGTCCACTATGGAGTTTCTGTGCTCTTTGACACATTTTTCCAACCCAAATAGAATATTCTGACATCTTACATTCATATTTATAATCTGGTCATGAGGCTTCTTTCATAATACTGTATTTATGGGGGGAGTATTAGTGTAGGGCTGTGAATGTCTGTAGCAACACACGCACACACGCACCCACACACTTTGCCATATACAGTTTATGCACAATGTGAGGCCTGAATATGTTAACAAATCCCTTCTCTACTTCAAGTTTCAATAATTTACTTTCATCCCTACATATTTTATAACTTCAATCTCAATTGAACCTGGATCTATCAAAATATATTAACATTCAAGCAGTCTGAACGAATCCTTTCCATCTATGTTGACTTCTTGCTTTAAAAAATTAATATGCAAGTAAAGAGACGAGGAAGAAGAACAAGAAGACTACCATTTTATATAGTCTAACTGACCTGGGTACAGCTAATTCAAGCACTGCTTGCTTGGTTATAAAGGTGCAGCTGTGATTCACAGTTTATAACAGAAGAGATGCTTATTCCAGAAAAAAGATAAAGGCTTAACACAACAACTGGACAGCCCATGTCTACAAACAAATGACGAAAAAAATGAAAGAGCACCCGTTTGTCACTCAACATGACAGCACCCCTAATCTTAATAACATTTATAGACATAATTTATAGAAACGCAGTGTGTGGATTAGCAAGAACATCCGTGATCCGGGGTTTGAATCCAGTGGCCAGCTGGGGTATTTCTGTTTTTCGCTTTAATGTTCTACCTGTACCTGTATGGGTTTTCTCCAGGTAATCTGACTTCCTCCCACAGTCCAGAGACATGGATCACCGGTCATTCTAAATTGGTCTTAGGTGTGAATGGTGTTAGCCCTGCCACAGACAAGCAACCTGTCAGGAGCACACCCTGCTGCACGCCCCATGGAAAATGGATTGGATGAATGGATTTGATTTGGAGCCAGCCTCAAGTGGTCATTTGAGGAAGTGCAGTTTTTTGGGACTTCCCCATTGGCTTCACTTTTCATTTGCAGAGGTTTTCACTTGAGCAGAACAAATTAGACATGGAATCACTAAATACTAAATAAATAATACAGCAATCTACTTAACTTTAAGAGCTTCAAATGTCCAATTTTCCTGACCAGTAATTATTTTTTTAAATTTTGTTATTCATTACTTGAATAGTGTTTTGGTTTGTGCTGTCATTTTCAGGTTACATTCATTAACATTTTCTGAACAGCAGCTGAGTATCACTTTATCCACCACATGATTGGTAACACGGTTGGTCCAAACACAAAAGTCACATTCATTTGTGGCTATGAGCACTGCAGTATTTAGCGCTATTTTGACACACTGAATGGAGAGAAAAACAATATTTCTCAGAAATGAAGTTGGATCACTGAGACAGGGCGGCCATAACATAAACCAGTATTGTGTATTTAAACAGCAGACTGGCCTGATTCTCTTTTAAATACTCAAGTATGGAAGCTTCTTTCCGCCACTGAAAAAAAAATTTATCTATTTATTAATTTTTTGGCCATCCATGTCAAATGCAAAACAGTTGATATAGAGATATAGTCATGTGAAGATACAACTTAAAAATCAGATTGAATGATGATAGATTTTTAACTGTAATAACATTTAATTATTTTAATGTGTAACACGACTGGTATTACTTTGCTGTGTTGGTGGTGAATGATCTTTATGATTCATCATTTCGCCATAGGGGAGAAGGTAAATAAAAAAATAAATACAGCAACAACTAAATAATTTAAAGGATTCTATTCTGTTTTTATTTTTAATAGTCAGGGTGTGTATGATAAGGGTTGCTTAAATCTTTAGCCCACCCACACACACTATATAAACTACTTATGCACTTACAGAGTTGGCACACCGCAGAATTACAGCTTACACGTGTTTAATGATTGAACACATTTTCAATAAACTTGAGTGAATTTCATATTCATGTGTGTGTGCACCGGTACTGTACACACAGACACACACACACTAACACACACACAGAGACACCTGTCTCCCTCGCTGACTACCACTGAGCCTTCCCTGCTCCACTTTTTTTTTTATCTGTCATCCAGGAGCATGTCAGTGTTTAACCCCCTCCCACGCTGTCTCACACAGACACACACACACACACACACACACACAGACACACACACACACACATTTTCCTTCACAGAAAACTGCACAAAGTCACTCAAACTTTTTTTTTTCCCTCTTTCTACTGTAACACACATATAGACAACCCAGGACACCAGTTCAGACAGACACAAACAGCTGGAGCAGGTATCATATATACCTTTCTGTTCTTCTTCTCTCTCTCTTGGTATGTCATTACTGAGGCTGTGCGTGTGTGCATGTATATGTGTTTTCAGAGGTGTCATAGGCTCACTGCATATTTGTTTGTGGCTCCCAGAAATCATTTAGTTGTCCGGTCAAAGAGGGCATCTGCCATCCAACCACTCTCCTTTTCTCTGCAGGAGAGCACTCACAACAGTTTAAGAGACTACAGGATTTCTTCCTCATGACTGCATCCAGCATTTAGGCTGCTCTTGGATTTTTAAATACTAGAGTGTTGCACCCGTAGCTCAAAATAAGAAGGTTTAAAATTTTTAAGCCTAAACTTGCACTTTCTTGGTGAGTTAGGGTGAGGAGATGCTAAGCTTTTTTTTTTTTTTTTTTAAATCCTCTGTGGTGTTTATGGAGAAAGTAGTGATGTGGTCTAGCAAGTGGCTAAACTGGAGTGTCAGCTGCAGTCAGCGATTATCTTTCAGTAATCACCGCTCTGTTATATGGCATGCTTTTTCTTTGTCCTTTTGTTACATCAAGGTGTGTAGCGTAAATTTATGTTGTGTAGATGTTAAATAAAATAAAATAAACTTTTTTCAGCAAACCACAACAAAATGAAATGTATCTCCCTCTATACATTCCCACTTAAAAATCAACATGTCCTTGGTGTGTCCTTCAAATCATCCACTTTAGAGCATACAAAATGTGTTAATTTTCCCAGTTAAGGGTTGGCTGAGATGACATAAAATGCTTTGGACCATGATGAAAATGGCAGGCATCTCACATATGTAATAGATTTATGGGCCATGTGATAGTCTGCATACACGTGGGGCCAAGGTGCCTGCAATATGAAGAAGAGAAGTGCTTCATTAAGCGTGGTCAGTATGCAATGTGTTTGTGTGTGAGTGGATGTCAAAGTAAATATCAATAAATCTTCCTAAACCAAGACTGGCCGCAGCACAGTAAAACAAGCTCACGGATGTCAGGGGGAATAAAAATGCACTATGCGTAAAAGCATTAGCGGAGCATATATGATAAGGACGCAAAAACATGGCACAAGACAGATTAGGAATAAGACGCACAGGAGCCAATGGAGATAATCCTGTTATCTCGTTGGACGTAAAATGCCAATGTGAAGCATCCTCGGAGACCAGGATCAACTGAACATGAACTAATGCTGCGGATATGCGGAAGGAGGAGAGGGGGCAATCAATACTGGGAAACTGGGGTAAACACTGTAATTCTTGACCTCAAGGAAGATCCACGCAGTTTACCGCAATGTCACCGGCGGTCTCCGTACTCCACTCATTGCGATCCCACACACGCGCGCACGCATGTTCCGTTTGACACCAGTTCGATGTCCCCCTCTAATGACATTGTTTCACCTTTGAGAATTCCCTATCAATACTAACACCGTGTCTCTAATACACAAGACATTATTTATGAATGGTCGCTGTCAGGTTAAGGAGCAAGGAAGCTGGGGCTCTGCTCATTGAGGGTTTGGGATACCGGATGCCTGTGGAGACGCACGCCGGTCATCACCTTTTAACCAGAGCGCATATAACATTACGCGCGACAGGAATGCGCGCATGTACACACACAGACACGGACACAAAAGATACACATATAACCACAAATAAAAAATCAAAAACACAATACGAGCATAACTAAAAAAAAAAAAGAAGAAGAAGACAAGCAGACTTACAAAATGAACCTGGGCTCTGCGGGCTTCTCTGTGCGATCCATTGTGATATTTCCGTTACTCCGTTTTAACGGAATCCTCAAATGCCGTGGTCGCAGTCCACGTCTCTGCAAATGTACCAAAGGATCACATAGAGAATGAGGAGAATGGCGAAGATGAAGAGCGCTACTAGGATGGCCTTGGTCACCGGAGAGATGAGCGACTGCATGTCAGGAGCAGAGCCGGGCAGAGCGGCGTGGAGCTCCGCGTCCGTCCGTCCTCAGTCTGCTGTCTCTCTCGCTCTCCTCCTTTCCTCTCCGCCGCTCCGGTGGCAACTGTTGAGGATGGAGCTCGGGGCTTTGCTGTGCGCAAGCACACACATTTATAAACTGATGCGCATGCACACGCACTCCGCCACGCGAATAGCCCCTATACCGGCGACCCAGGCGCGCAACGCGTGGGGGCTTCCCTTGCTAGAAGCGGCACAGTAGTGGGCTGTCTTTCCCCAGATCCACGCTCCCTGGCTGCCTGTCGCACATCAGAAGAGACAGAGACAGGTGAGAGTGGAGTGATAACAACCGCTCTTCCTTCAAAGACTGCAGTAGCCTACAAAAAAACACGTGAATTTTTTTTTAAGGTAAAACCCTGCAGAGACGTTTCCAGACACAGAATGGAAAAGTCCTAAGTTGCGCGTCGAGATGCTGCACTTGTCTGCAAACAGGTTGATTAGTATTCCTCACAGCGGCGTGTGTGAGTGTGTGTGCGTATGCGTGTGAGGTGGCTGGGCATGACAGGCTATCATCTTATCACGACCCTCCGTATCCCCCCTTTCTTTTTCTTTCTTTCTTTCTTTCTTTTTTTTTTTTTTTTTTTGGCAAAGCTGTCAGTCGACGGATTAAATTTTAATTCCATATGGTTAATACACGATTTCCACTTGATGCGCGCTTATGCCTATTTTGTTATATTACTAATCAGGCTAGCCTAGGGTTGGTACATCTTGCGCACCCTTTAAAGAAAATTTAATCCTATAATAAAAAGCAGATGGTCTACAAATGTCATCAAAACTCTTGTCACGTATGTTCCATCTGGGGTAATTAAGACAAGGTCGGAAATGATAAGGCTAGAGGATGTGCGCCTTTCAACATATAAATGTAAGATATACATTTTTAAACCCATATGGCAGATATGACCTAGGAACCCGGGTTTTGCAATTTCACTTAAATAGGGAACCTATTTTATTAAAAATATATAACGACTACATCACACCCAGAAGATATGACTAAAATAAACAGCTTTTTAATGTAAGCAACAGTTCACAATTCCCAAAGAAGGTCGAGTTTTTCTGCATGGTATTCCTATCAGATGATCATGTTTACCCACCATCCAAGCAATTCAAAGACATTAAACCACGGAATAACCGTGCGCTTATTTTAAGTTGCTATTTCAAAAAAGGCTCAAAACAATAATGAGATCAAAGTCTAGAAATAACTGACGACAATTAGGCTATTAAGGCACCACTGATGAACATTTAAGCTGTAGAAGTAGGGCACTGAAAGGACATTGTGAGCTGCATGATGAGGAGCGAAGCGTTCACCTCAACTACCACTGTGCACCACTAGATGGGGACAGATTTAAATTTCCATGCCCTGATGATGGGGTATTTGATTATTCCGCACACCATCACTGCACTGTAAGTCTTGGATAACAATCATGACAGCTATACGGGCTTAAGACGCGAAGGTAAGAAGAAAAAAAATGCAGCTTTTAATTGTTTTCCTATCAAACGTGTGCCACTCGTGCGTATTGTTGTTTGTCGTAGCAGCGAGCGAGGTGGTTAGCGAACGTTAGCTTCTGAACATTATGGCCTATTTCGCAGAGTGGTTGAGGAAGCTAAAGCCAGCTAGCCCTGCTAATAAGTAAGCGAAAGTTGCGTTTTTCGTTACATATGTCGTTTAATATGAGCTAAAAATTTGCTGTTGAATGCCACATATAAGGAGGCACCGCTGCTGTAAAGATGCAGTACCAACTGGATGCTACATCAAAAGAGAGAGACCAATGCAGCAACTTGCTAGCGGCTAGCTCATTAGCTTCAAGCAGGCCATAAATGTTCGCAAAGTAGGTGCGCGCATTGTGCAGCTTCCGGTGTAAGCCTTCAAAGTAAAGCCCCCACTGCCGCGCTTTATAGTGTAAGTTTGAGAAAAATACGAGTTGGTAAGGTTTAAACTGACGTCACAGTTTGTTTTCAGTTAGCTACTTAGAAGCCTATATTCCGGTATGTTTTAATTAAAGCATTATGGAAGCTTTTAATTTGAAGACAGCGTCGCTTGTCTTCCTGTGTTTTCTCCTGCTGTTTTGAATGTTTTTGGGCAGGTTTGACGAGCGCGGCTAGCTAGCTGGCTGGCTAGCGAGAGACTAAAACCACTTTATCCAAGTGACAGTGACTGTGTTTGCATACGGTACTAAGTGTCTGTCGGTGTGAGTTCAAACCCTGACAGTTATTTACCGGTCCCGCTGTCTCCTTGTTCAGTTTGTGTTCGCAACAGTGTCAAACCTGTAACCGAACGGTCCACAAGTGCTGCGGTAGCTAGCTTTTGGCCATGTTGAGCTCAAGTGATTTTTAAGGTTACTCAACCATCTAATTAGTACAATGTACTGGGCAACATCGGTCTCATACAACTGTAAATTTTATTGAACAGGCTGATCGTTGAAATACCCCATTCTCGACATTTAGCTGTGCTTTGAAAGAAATATACTAAACTCATGGTTTGAGGGCTTATGTTTATAAAAGTGGCGTTTATCACTTTACATTATAGTTCATTTTAAAGATACGATAACAGGTTTGAGTTAGAATATATAAAATAACAATTTCCACGCTTGCTTCAAGACGAACAATAAAAGAGCAGGAAGAAGAAAATTTTATGAACCTACCCTTTGTGCAAAAGAGTAGTTTATAGTAAGGTTGCAAAAGCAGAATGCCTCTAGGCATACATGCAAATGCACTTGAACACACAAGCATATACATACAGACAACTGTATATTTCATGCATTCACGTGCTTGAAAACAGAAGAGGAAAAAAAATATGAATAACAGTTTTGAACTGAGCTACTGAACTGGACATTTTGTACAAATCATTTGACTCATACTATGCAAGAATTTCCTTTTATATGCATAGATGTAAATTGCCTAATGTTCATGGTGGTTCGATAGTTTCCCTCCATAACTGGGAATACACCTTTGTTTTAAAGTAGTCTGACAAAAGATGTGTTTTTTTCTTGTGCTCAGCAGAACTGCCTCTTATAGCAAAAACCTGACGTGGATTAGCTGGTAATGTTCCATGTATTGTTTTGAAAAATAAATTCATAAAATTTTAAAGTCAGCCAGATTGTGGGATTTTACTAACTGATTTCAGAAATGCTTTGTTGAAGAAATTTTTTGTTTGTTTGTTTATTTTTGATGTAATATTGAAATTTATGATCATTCCTGATAGTGTACTAATGCCTAATTTATAAACGATGCTCAACACAAAAAGCCTTGTTCAAGCAGTTTCTAATAAAATCATCATCTTAAATCACTTTATGGTTTAACTTATAAATGCTGTCATAATTGTTGTCAAAGATAGGCATGACACAAAAGGTAAAATCAAACTTTTTGGAGAACAAGCTAATGGTGATGATCTTGTTCTCCAAAGGTTAAGGAGACTGAAAGCAGACAATAAATATTATCCAGTGGACTAAGTAGCGGGTGGAGAAATCCAAACAAGCAGTCTGGAAATGTGATGCTGCTACACTGACTGGGGTTGGACAGAATTACAGAACTGTAAAGTACACCTCTGGCTTTGAAAATAACTCAAGTCTAGACTTAAAGTTTGAGATATGGTCACTTCTATGCCATGGTAAGGTTTTGTTTTGTTTTTTAACATGGCTTTCTCAAGTATACTTAAGATTAGAGATCAGTCTTATAAATGGAGCCCTAAAGCTAGTTTCGTTGACTGCCAGTTCAGTACTACCATGGGTGTTTATTTTCATATCCTTTCATATTTATTTTTGGTTCAGAGCTGCCGTTTTGCTCGTTTAAAATAAGCAACCATGGTTTATGGGAAACTCAGTTAAGTTCCTCACATGCAGCAAGTTTTGCAGACATGAATTAAGCCTAAGCCAGACTAAAAGAAAAATTCAGTGAAGAGCTCCATTGAAAAAAAGTTTAGTCTGGGAGTTGACTTAATCCACGTCTGGGAAAGTGAGCCTTGATGTGCAGAACAGGGATCACAGTGGATATAACTGTTTCATCTTTGGTTTGCAGTTGTGTCATATTTCTTTTTTTTTTTTTTTATTTAACATCCTACTCATTTCATCGGTTTGTACGTTTGACATAAGGTTTTTTAACATTGGCTAGTTGTCTCTGTTTCTTTTTATTTTACAGACTCAAAAGCTACTCTATGTAAGATGAACACTGAGGACAAACTGGAAGGCATGCTGCTGAAGTGCAGCAGTGGAGGAATAGATGGAGGAGGGAGAGTCAGCCTGGGAAGCGGAGGAGGACTGGTGGTGATGACCCTAGGGGAACGATCGCTGGCAAACCACCCTCTGCTGGCTGAGGATGATGACGATGAAGACGACGACGACGATTTGACTCGAGGCTCACTGATCACTCACGACCTGGTCCCTCCAGAGCAGCTGATGATGCAGGAGGAGATGACAAAGAATACCGCTGGAGGAGAAGAGGAGGGAGGAGCCGAGGTGGGAGCGCATTTCCCCCTAAAACTCACGAATAAGTTTCCCTGCTTGCTTCATATGCCAGTGAGTTCATGCTGGTTTAGCAGTAGTTCAGATTTTCATTAGATTATTTCTGTGGGTACTAATACAGTCTCCACATGTTTAAAAGTGAGTTAATTTTTGCGCATTTTATGTGGACTTTGCATTGAACAGCTCAAAATGAACCCACTGGTTCATGCTCATAGAACATTAATATATTGGTGCACTCTGATCTTCTGGACCAGTTAGAATAAATATACAGCAAATGTGAACTTTTAAAGAGTAATTTTTATTCTAAGAATGTAACATTGAGGATAATCTGAACTCACCATCAGAGTCAGGTTTAAAGTATTCCCTTTCTTTAGGAACTTTAAGAGCTGGAATTATGTGGTCTCTGTTGTTTGCCTTGCTGTAATTATTACAGACAGGTTATTTATAGAAAGCTGCAAAGTGGCTACATAAATTTTAAAATGGCAGTCAGAGAATCTGAAGCTGTCCCAGGCCACCTGGCAGATGTAATCTTTCAGCATGTCTTAGGTTTTTAAGGACCCAAGGCTTCCCTCTGGTGTTTTATGCCTGAAGCAACTGTATGGTTGATTATGCTCTGCTTGCCCAGTTGCACCTGTCTGACCTGGATAAAGTGCTGGCTGGCTGGGTGGCCCTTAAAGTAGGTCATGTGCCATATTAAATGTCTAAATGACTATGGTCCTACTTTTACAGTTGAGCATCAAGCAGGAACTGAAGTTGTCTGAGCCAGCGGTCTATATAAAGAAGGACAAAAAGGCAATCAAGGATCTGACAACGTGTCCCAAGAAGAAAAAAAGGAAGCAGCGATCACCAGCAAAGGTGAATTCAACCTCAGCAGTTTATACATTTTTAAATAGCCAGTGGCACTTGTGAGTATGAAACAGACATTACAACCATATATGTGTTCTTTTATTTCCCCTTTGTAGATTCTCAGCATCAATGACGATGGCTCATTGAGTATACCAAACCCCAAGTGTCACGTCTGTGCTCACTGTAATGCTGCATTCAGAACGAACTACCATCTACAGAGGCATGTCTTCATTCACACTGGTATGAATTACCCTGACATGTATAAAAATATTAAAAGTCTTGCTGTGAAATTAGATATAAGGAAGTGCTAAGCTAAAGCTGGAAAGTTACCTTGAGTATTGTATGACATGCGACTGATATTTATATGCCTTACTGAAAATTTAGGTGAGAAGCCATTTCAGTGCAGCCAGTGTGACATGCGCTTTATTCAGAAATATCTTCTCCAGAGACATGAGAAGATCCATACTGGTGAGTAACAAACACAGTTTGTCAGAATTTAAAGTTTATTATTGTTATTATTACTTTAACCTGAAATAAATTGCATTTTATTTGTCCTTTCCTCTAGGTGAGAAGCCTTTTCGCTGTGATGAGTGTGGGATGAGGTTCATCCAGAAGTATCACATGGAGAGACACAAGAGGACTCACAGTGGAGAGAAGCCCTACCAATGTGACTATTGTCACCAGGTACATTGCTTTTGTTTGCTTGTAAATTTTGTGCGTTTGTAAGCAACCGAATGGTTGAATATTGTCATTCGACAGGCATTAAAGGCTATTTTCAAACCTGTAGTTCAGTCATTTTTAGTACGGACCAAAGAGAAACATTGTTACTGTTTTACTTTTACAAAGAAACTCTCCATAATGTGAAGTCACACAGACACAGCTGCGATCCACTTTTTGTTGGTGTTTACACACCTGTGCCGTTTAGTCCATTTAAATCTAATTCTGTTTCGTTTTCGCACTTGAGTGCTGATCAGAACAACTACACTGAGACCATTTGACAAAGATGGTCTCAGTGCGGAGGTTGTATTTGAGCTAGGTGTATGTAGCCAGGTATGCTTTGCATTCTGGGAGAGCGTGGCAGAGTACCATAGATGTGTAGAACACACAAACTGAAAATATTGTCTGGATAACTACAAATCTTAAGTTTTGATTCTATGTGCCGTGTCCACTGGGGTCCGAATGACATAAATTTCATCATCAGATGGTGAGTTTGTGGGTCTGTGCAGACATCCGTGTGTCTGCCTGTTCTTTGTGACCATGCAGACTTGTCTGCAGAAAATTTACTTTACAATGCACTAACTATGCATTCAACCCAAACAGTAGATTTCAAGTGGACTTCAGAGAAATGTAATAGGAATGACTACTCAGACGTCCAGTGTAATCAAGGCTTTAGAAGTAAAATTTCAATGTAGTCCACTTGTCCAAAGGATAGCACCTTCTTCCTGTTTTTCCTTTTATTGCTCCTGTCAGATACATCTGACCAAGTGCCCTAAACCTTCTGATGTGGTTTCTAGTAACACGGTTTAGTTCATTTAGAGTTCACTTGGAGTTTTCTCTGTGTGAAAATCAACCAGAACATGGGGAAAAAAATACAATTTTACAAACTCATCAACTGACCAGAGGAACTCTAGGTGTGAAAATACCCTGTGTGCATATTTATGTACTTGAATGGTAGGAGCTTGTGGTGCAGTGATTAGCACAATCACCCCATAGCAAGACGTTTGTTGTTTCAAATCTCCTGGTCAGCTGGGGGCCTCTTTATGTAGTTTGCGTGATTTCCCTGTGCCTGCGTGGGTCGTCTCCAGGTACTCTGGTTTCTTCCCACAGTCCCAGATAAACATGTTTGATTAACTGGTGATTCTAAATTGTCAGTAGGTGTGGATGCAAGGTAGATGAATGCATGGAATAAAGCATGTGTGAAAAAAGGCAGATGAGGTTGGTAGTGTAGAGTGCTTTGAGTGGTGAAAAGTGCTATGTAAATGCCAGTCCATTCCAAAAACAAACAGGTAGAGACAGGATGACCTTCTCCATATTTTTGTTTGACTTCATGAACTGATAGCACAGAAAGGATACAAATATTAAACTAAATATTACAATTGAAACTGTCTT
This sequence comes from Archocentrus centrarchus, assembly GCF_007364275.1. NCBI lineage: Eukaryota > Metazoa > Chordata > Actinopteri > Cichliformes > Cichlidae > Archocentrus > Archocentrus centrarchus. Next base: position 13,377,554 of record NC_044366.1, read on the forward strand.
TGATTGGCTGGTCAGGCTAAAGTTCTTCACTGATATGCTAACATTTTACATTTAGGTTCCTTATAAAGAACAGGATGCATACTAAACCATTTGTAAACAACAGATTTTTTTTTTCAGTGCTATTGTGAAATTGTGCAGTTATGTAATGTTTAGGCCATTTACCTTTAGACCAAAAACAGTCATGCCATGCCAAATGTGTGCTTTAACCAAATCAAACACATTAGGTTTGAAAACGCTATCATTAGTGCTCATTAAAGGTCTCTTATAGGTGTAGAAGGTAAACTGGAAGAGTAAAACAGTGAACTTAAATTTCAGCCAGATATTAACCCAATATTAGGACCAGTAATGAAGGTGCTGTTGTTGGTGTGTACTAGTTAAATAGGATGTCATGTCAATGAAAGTATATGGACTTTAAAGAATAAAAAGTAGAACGTGTTTTAATGAACCACTGGATGTTTTTTGTTTTTGTTTTTTGTTCCATAATACGTATAAAATATATGCATTGTGTCCTCTTTCTGCAGTACTTTTCCAGAACAGACCGGGTTTTAAAGCACAGAAGAATGTGTCACGAGAACAGAGAGCGAAAGGCAAACAAGAGTGCCGGTAAAGTGGGACCTTTGCGTGAAGCAGACTCTTTAGGGCCTCCCTTTGTTGCCAAAGAGTGTTCGCTGCCCAAGAAAAAGCGCCAAAAGTGTGCAGACAAGAGTTCAGGAGCTTCCACTACTGCCCAAACGGAAGGGCACACTTTTGCTGTTGTTGAAACAGAGGAGAAAGAGGAGCAGAAGGAAGGTCTTTCTCTATATGCTGTGTCTTCAAAAGTCAAACATGAGTATGTGATTGCTGACTACTCTGTGGACCTTCCTGAAGAAACAGCTAATCAACACCAAGAGGGAGAAGTCTCATCAGAAGAAACAACTTCTCCTAAGTTAGTTCTGAAGAAAGTCCCCAAGCGGAGTCATAAGCAGTCTAGTGAACAAACTCCTCCTTGCTTGTCCAGTTTGCCCTCTTTTGAGGAAAATACTAAGGTCACACAGTACACCTTTGAAATTGTCGACAAGCAAGGCCTCTTAGATGTAGAAGGTAACAGTGAACTCGAGTCAGTTGAAACTCTTCAAGGAGGACAAACAAAACCAGCAGCCAACAGCACAAACTATGATGACGCCATGCAGTTTCTCAAGAAGAAGCGTTACCTTCAAGCTGCGATGGCCAATAACAGCCGGGATTATGGCCTGAACTCGAGCAGCATCTCCTCTCAGCCGCCTGTTACACAAACTGTGGTGTCAACCGTCATCGACGAAACTGTCCCTGCCACCATTCTGGAGCCCCAACCCATGAACACAGAGATTAAAACTCCTCATGACAAGAATGTTTTGCCTGATGAGGTTCTTCAGACGCTGTTGGACCACTACTCCAACAAAGCTAATGGGCAGTCAGACATTTCTTTCAGTGTGGCTGACACAGAGGTGACCTCAAGTATATCTATTAATTCCTCCGATGTTTCCGACAGCAGCCCTGTGGAGAGCCTTGGCACGTCCAGTGCCCAGGCTCAGCCACCTACTGAGAAAGTGAGTCTCTTGCAAGAATACTCCAAATTTCTCCAGCAAGCACTGGAGAGAACCAGCCAGAATGACAGCTACCTGACCAGCCAGAGCCTCAGCTTGGTCTCTGAAAACCCCACTTTAGCTGGACAGCCTCTGTTCTCTACAGAGAAACAGTTTCCTTCTCCCAGCAGGTTCAAATCAGGGATGAGCTCTCCGCTAAGGTCTACATTAGAGAAACCTCACTTTGGGTTGCTGGTCGGGGACTCCCAGCACTCATTTTCATTTTCAGGTGACGAGACCACCCCTCCCTCTGCAGTGTCCCCAGCTGAGGAGGACTTTCTGGAGCAGGTCTCACCCTCAAAAAAGACTGACTCTTCACAAGGGATCCTTCAGACTTTTCAAATAAGCTCCTTTGATCAGAACTTCAAATCTCATTTCCAGACGTCAAGATCTGGATCCTCCTCACAGTTTACTGTTGCCAATGGACAAGTTCGAGGACACAGCACAGAATTCTCAGAATTCCCTTTAGTTCGAGTCACTGAGACCAGGTCTCAACTGAACTCCTCCCCTGATGTTTCAACCAGTGAATCATTTGGCTGATGAAATGGAGGTGGGAGCGTTCATTTCTGTTCATAATTTCTGTGGCACTTTATCTCGTCTTTCCTGTTTTGCCAAATCAAATCCCACTGCAAACAAGGGGTCTTTTTGTAAAGCTTTTTTTTTGGGGGGGGGGGGGTGTCGGGTCTAAGTTTCTTAAACAGGAATACAGAAAAATGATAATCATACCATAATTAGCATTTCCCCTATGGAAAAAAAAAAAAAACTTTCTCCAGAATGTACATTATGAGATTAAGCGACCAAAGTGTAATGCAGGAGATTAATATTCTCTCATTCCATTGCCATTATTTTTAATGTTGGTGTCAATCATTTTGCCTTGCACAGTTAACGATCATGTCACTCTTGCTGCTTAATGCAATATTTACACTTATTAAAATGTAGGTTGCATCTTTGTACACCTTTATTTTCCTAGTTTGACTGCTTTGGGGGATGAGTGGTGCGGGGATATACAAATCTATCGTTATTCCCCTTTTTGTGTTTTATTTTTTCTAAAGTAAAAAGTATATCAAAGTCAGGTGCAAGAAAATCTAAGAAGAAATGACCTATTATATATTATGGGACGCAAAATAAAAGCAAGTGAGGATAGAAAATAGCGCAACTGTAAAAAATGCGATCAGGAAAATGCAACCTGAGCAAAAATGAAATGGGGCTACGTAAGTTTGTTCTGCCCCAATGAGGCCCCTTTCCCCCATGGCAGTGGTAGGTTTTTTTGCTTTGTTTTGTTTTTTTTAACTGTAGCTACCTCCCCTTGTTTTTGTGATTACCCCACCACCACCACCACAACTGGTAGAGCCTTTTTATTCCAGCAATTAAATTGTCTACTGATACAAAGATGACAACACAGTAATTCAGTCAAACTTTACTTCATGTTAAAGTTGCTTTTTTCTCACCTAAAGTGGGTAACGCTGCAGGATGTGTGTAATGAACGGTACAGGACAGATTTCACTGATTGTGTTTAAGCTATCTGGGATCTAGTTCACTCTCCATTTTGCAGATTGGGTTTAATTTGGGTAATCATGAGGATTAATGTGTTCCATTTGTGGCTGGATTTCTGGGCAGTTCTTCCAAACATGACTAGTGCAGGATAGGCTTTGTGATTACATGGCTGCGCTGCACTATATGGAAAACCTTGTTTTGTTTTTTTTTTAAAAAAAAAAAACAAAAGTTTTTGTCATCCCCAGACAAAAGGTTTTGGGTGTCAAATAGCTGCACACATTTAATGGTTGCAGGATAATTCATAGGTTCTATAGTTAACATACTTAAAAGGATTCAGGATTGTGCTTAGTGTTCACACAGTTTGCACATTTTTCACATGTATGTACATTTATATTAGATTATAACAGTGCGTATAAATCACTTTTAAGAGATTAGTGAGACTAACCACTTAATTAGTTTAATTAGGAATTCAAACTAATTCACTTGTCTTTTGCCACTTAAAAGGATGCTCTCGTAAGGGAAACTAACTTGAAGTTTAGATCCCCTTGTATTTAAGAGAACTTGATTGAAATGAACTTTCTGAAACATATAGCATCAATGCGTGGTTTCACAGTTTCATTATTTTGTGCCTTGTTTTAAAAGAAATATTACCATTTCCCCAGCAAAGACATGCACTTACTGGGGTTAGGTTAATTGGCTAATCTAAATTGCCCATAGGTGTGAATGTGAGTGTGAAAGGTTGTTCGTCTCTCTGTGTTGGCCCTGTGACAGGCTGGCGACCTGTTCAGGGTGTACCCTGCCTCTCGCCCTATGACAGCTGGGATAGGCTCCAGCCCCCCCCGCGACCCTGACCAGGATAAGCGGAAGTGAATGGATGGATGGATTACCATTTCCTTTAGTCATTCCTGCACGACGCGTTTATTTTTACTTGGTCTATGCTCAAAGGCTACTAATTCCACTTGCACAATACAAACAAGCACATAAGCTATCAATGTAGTCACACTCTCAATATGTTGAGATCTGGGGGCTTTATTTAGTTTTGTACAATATTAAAATATTGTACTATTTTAGATATATCACCGAACTTAATAATCAACATATTATCTGTAGTTGGGAGGAGTTAACGTTTCATTGAGTCTTCTGCAGTATGTGTATAAGTACAGATTTAAGTTGTAATCTAGTTTTGCTGATAATCACTGATTTGCTGGAATTTTCTAGTGAGATTCATCTGTACAGGCCTTGTTGAAACCATGCAGTTTTAAACAGGAGCGGCAATGAGTTAAGTCTCTTCTGTACTTCATTACACTGTTGATTGTTTCCCGTGTCTTAGGTGCTATTGTGTTAAACACTATTTTGTTTTTCTTCAATGCGCCTTCCAGTTTAGGTTTCAAACCGATGTTGAGCTCCCTCTTGTTAAAGCTCCACTGACAATCAGGGACAGACGGCACCATATTATTCATTGAATACTTTATTTTTCCTCAATGATCATTCCCTCTAGAATGTATAGAAAGATCCTGCTGTAAATACATTGTATATTTTTATGCTCTGAGAAGTACTGTTAGATTTTTTTTTTTTTTTTTTGGTCCATAGAAAGAAGGCATGTGCAAGAAACACTTTTTGTCAGTTGAAGGCAAGTTAATTTGTTTTTAAGCATTTGAGATTCAGTAATGAAGCAGTTTATCGTCTTGAGAAAATGTGGCTTTTGTGCATATTTCTCCACTGTATCAGAAGAAAATTGGCTTTTTTTTTTTTTTTTTAATTTTAACTGCTGATTGATTAAAGTGAATTTAGATTTGTGAATGTTTATCGTGATGGGTTTTACTGTATAAAACTGGAAAATTTGAAATTTTTCAACCCTATGATATAGTGAACTGAGTTCTTTCAACATCAGATATTTAAAGTTGACAGTAAGAAAAAGAACCAAAAATAAATAAATAAAAATTGCCATCCACAAGCCAAAATTTCAGGTTATTGGGTTATAATCTTAAAATTACCAATTACTAGTTCAAACTTCTGAGAAAATGACTTTAAATTTTGAGTTGGTTAATCAAATTTTTTGAAATATCTGAAATTTTGGCTTATGGATGACAAAAAAATAAGTCTTTCAGTGACAGAAACAAGCTTCCATACAAGGCTATGAGTTGCTTGAATTTGTGTTAAAATATCACTTAAAAGTAATGCGTGGTTGAAATACCACACTAACTACTTTTTTTTTTTTTAATTGTAAGCAATCTTTAAAAGCACAGAACAGAGAGAAATTCTGTTTTTGTAAATTGTAACCCATTTAGTTCTTGGAGAATTTTGATTTCAGTTAAAGTGCAAAACTATTGGAAATTAATGAAGTGTGTGAGCAGTACTTTTAATTAACTATTGTCAGTAACCTGACCATAAGTGTCCTTGTTTAAGCTAGAGAAATTTCTTTTTTGTGTGTGTGTGTGTGTGTGTGTGTGTGTGTGTGTGTGTGTGTGTACGTACGTACGCGCATCTGTGTAAAAAGATCTGAATTTTTTGATAAAAAGCTATTTTTGAAACATGTCATTTAAAGCACTGATAATGTACAGTATATCATATGCAGTCTCTCTCGCTACCCTCATTTAGTCGTTTGTGTCAAGGTCTTTCAAATACAGACGGGAATCGGAACTTTTTCATTCTTTTAAGGAATTTGACAAGGAAGCCTCCTGCTTCATAGTAAGGTTGGTCTTATGTTCGGTTTATTCTGCATGGTCTCTGACTTGTTGGGTCAAGTGAACTTGTTTTATGGATAATGTGCAGCTTTAATTGTAGCTGATTATTTTCAGTCAAGTAACCAATATGATTAGATTTTTGCAGTATATTATGATTTGTAAGCAATCAGATTAAATTGTTGTTTCTTGACTGTTGTGTGTCATGTCCTTATAAATAAATAATTCACAGTATGTAATCTTGAATTGTTGTTGATGTACAGAAGCCATTCAGCTGCTTTTGGATTTGAGTCTGAAAGAAAAAAAGGGGTGAAGTTGTGTTTGCTGCTGGAAAGCAGCCAGAAAAGAGATAAAGACCTGTTGTGATATTAGTTATGGCATGTTAGGGGAATTTGAGGGAGAGTAGAATTACTGTAGGTATGTACACACTTGTACATACCTACAGTACAGTTAAAAATGTGCAGCCTTTTACATTTTCATGGTACAAGGGGACAACTTAAGACGTCTTCTCCAACAGGTCCAAAACCCGACTATGTATTCAGTTGATAGTGCTCTAAAAGTGTAAAGCAGAAAATTATCACATTGGAGAAGGTTGGAAACATACTAGTTGATGTCTCTCATGGAAAAATATGAAGTGTATATCAAAATAGTTTCATATTAATTTTCTTTGTTTAAGCACTGTGAACCTTTTTCACAGTAGTGATGGGTTGGTCGCAAACGATCCGGCTCTAACAGCTGGCTCTTTGGAGTGAATCACGGGACCCGGCTCCTGTTTCTTTGAGAGTGAGTCGTTTCTTTGTTCTTTTTGTTGTTGGTGTTTTTTTTTTTTTTTTTTTTGTGGAAGCTGCATGTGATTGGTTAAGATGTGTGGCAGAATCTGCGTGTCTACACGGAGACACACCACACAGTGAGTCCACACAGATCAAACACAGAGGGAGCGTCTCCTACAAAGTTTGCTCAGAGACCGGAAAGAGCAAGAGGACGTTGCACTTTAAATAGAGTCTACATGCAGGAATGGTGAGGAAAAGTAAGTCATTTTACACATTTTTTTTTAAACTACAATCTGAGGAGCCGTTTCGGAGCCAAAAGAGCCGGCTCTTCTTTGGGAGCCGAGCCAAAAGAGTTGGCGCTCTGGAAAGAGCTGAACTTCCCATCACTAATTCACAGCCCAGTGAACCCTGAAGGTGAACCGGCAAACGCAATTACAGGACCTTCCCCAAGTGAAATGCAGCTATCAAATACACTAGTGCTTTCCTGCTGGGACACAGTATTGTGCAAGAGTCTTGAGCTACCTCTCATTTCTCATCTGTAGCCAGACTTTCTTGTCATTTTTAAATTGTCTTGACCAGTAGTTCTCCAGGCTTTCAAAGGTCTTTGGACACTGGCTGCTTTTTCACTCATTTTCAGTGCAGTTCTTGTACCTGACCACTTTAAGAGGATTTTCTTTCTTTTGGTTAGGCCACTTAGCACAAATTTATGAATCATTCAAAGATTAAAAGGCACCTAACTCAAGGGATAAACCAATGTTGTGTTTACATAACAGAAACATAGCAAAGAACCCATTTTAAATGGTATATTTAGGCACTTTCATACAGCAGCCTGTCACACAAACAATTCCCATTTCTTGCGATGGAGAAAAAATGCTAAAGATAACACAGACTGACAGGCATAAAATAGTAATTTTTGCACCACCAAGGTGATTCCTTAAAATACTGAAATAGGAAATAAAATCCAGCAAAGATGAATTTTTCAGCATGACAATGATCCCAAATACACTGTTCATGCAGCAAAAGCATGCCTGGATAGAAAAACACGCAATGGAGCACTTTCAGTCGTGGATTGGCCTCACCAGAGCCTGATTTTGCAGCAGCTGTTTCCCTTTTTCTGGGCAACATATAAAGAAATGACTGGGGGAAAAACGACTGGGATGTTCAAAAGTATTATTTAAAAAGAACTTTTGAGAGGGAGACCCTTAACCGTCTCTCTCTCTCTCTGTTATTAATATTTTTTCAGATATGTATTTATTCGGATCTGTTTGATAACTTTGGAAATACAAACGTGTTTCAGGCAATAATTCCATAAATAAAAAGATAAAGGTATGTGCGTGCATTTTTCAGCTTTAGCCAGTAGTCAGCATTAACCACCGCAGGACTTGCCAAAACAAACACGAGATCCTTGTGCAAATGCTTCAACACACCCTGGAGAGGCAACCAGGAACCGCATGTCCAAGTTACCTGCTGGCAGCTGACGTATCCATATCACGAACACGTTGTCACACTGAGTGGATTTAAACAAACCTGAGGAATAATGAGATCTTTTTTTTTCTTCTTCTTCTTATCTTTTGTAAGCAGTGAATGAAATGAGACTGTGAAAGGTAAGGTTTCGCTGACTTAAGTTTGGCTGAGAAGCAGCTTGCAAGCAGAGTGACAGCCAAAAAAAAAAAAAAAGATCCTTCAGAGCGCACCGCAGTCTGCAAAATGGCACATAAACACCACCAGGACCTTACTTTGAACATTTAAGGGGATTAGGCTTTCTGTAATACTCTCTCGCCACAAACATAACTTGTTTCTTTATTTCTTTTTCAAGAGACAATTAATTCAAAGAGCAGTCTGTAGCATTTTACGTTTTTAAGTCGGAAAGAATGAATTGACAAGTTTGTTATAGTGCTGCGTGTATTTATAAGGACACGGCAACAGTTGAGCTTAAAACAGTGATGCTAATAACGCGATTTATTGTTTTAGTCAAATCGTCGAGGAACACACCCTGCTGGATCCGGGTTATCTTCACGCTGTACTTGTTGCTGTTTAACCAGGATAAACAGAAGTATTCTTTACAAGACAGAGGCTGCAAATACCCGTGCTGTCATACTATTTAGTAGGCCAGTAAATAAACCTGCATGTCCCAGAGATAGATTGTATATGGTCCTAATACATAACCGGGTATTGTGAATCAACACACCTCACTTATCCAGTAAGATGCTGTGGTATCTTTTCTTACAATGAAATATGAATTCTTCACTTGAATTTCACTAAAAGTCCTGAACAGAAATGAATTAGTCTAATAAGTAAAAGAGAAACAGAGTTTCATCTGGTGCTTTAGGATATTATACATGTTTTGCGCTCTTATTCCTTATTCTAGTTTTAATTTTAGAGCTTATCATTTGTGCTTTGGAAAAAATCATACTTAATAGGACTGAGAGCTTATCAGGAAATTAGGATTTTTTTGGGGTGGGGGTAATGCTTTATATACACTCTTGATCAAAATCTTAAGACCAATTATAAAATTGCAAGAATTTGCATTTTGCACTATTGGATCTTAAGAAGGTTGTAAGTAGAGCTTCACAGTGCTAAAAGAAGAAATTGGCGCAAGAGACAAAAACTTTTGAGCAGGGGATTTAGTGAAAACTGCATTTACACTCAAACATGATTTTTTCAGCTGATCAAAAGTTTAAGACCATAGCTCAAAAAAAAAACCCGAAAGAAATGTTCATTTTAAATTATTACGCCACCTGTTGTAAAAACAAGAAAACACAAAAACTTTAGAAATCTGTCAAAAACTTGTTTAAAACTAAAAATTATATTGTTATTTTTTTAAGAAAATCATGTTTTTTTTCTGCTTTTTGGTAAAACAGTACATTTGAAAATGAGTGGATAACAATAATTATATTTTAGCCTTAAAAATATCATTTTGATTAAAGAGCGTGTGCATACTGGTGGATTAACTGTTACAGAAACATAAATATTTTAGTAATTACCAGTAGTGTTAATTTAGAGCATAAACCTTACATTGGGTGGTGGTCTAAAGATTTGTTAAGCACTGTACCTCTAACATTGATTAAGTCACCAAGACAATAAGATGTTACAATAGTACATCTTTGAGTGTGAGCACAGCAGCATGTGCTACAAAGTTAAGTCCATATTTTCAAATATGTGTGTGTGGAACTGAAATAACAAAGCAGTGATTGTCCGCCTACCTTATGCAATGATACGCAGGGAAATAAAAACAAAACAGTGATTTGCAGGTAGAGTTATCTTGCTACTGTGCTGTGGTCATTTATTAATGATGGGGACAGTGTGGGAGGACAGTGCAGATTTTGAACAGGGAAGTTGTGGTTGTTACTTCAATGAAAGCTGAACAGATGAAGAATCTGACAGTTTTGTGGCACTCATTAAAAGGAAGTGTAGTTATACTGGTCTGAATGTTTCTGAGAGGCTAACCTGTGTCATTTGTTGCACTTCTTTTTGTGATTTAGTTCCCTAATAATTATGCGCTTTTCTTGTATTAATCATATATTTTTGAGGTTTTATTACACTTTTTTCAACATTAAAAATATTTCCCCATTGTGCACAAAAAGAAATAATGAAGGTAAAATATTTTTTTCTCACCTAGTTGTTTTCCAACACTGTACACCAGCAGGCTGCAATGGAAACCCTACCAGTGGGTTGGACGGTGTACACCTGTGAGCAGGAAAGAGCTGGGACAGGCCTGTTGAAGGGGGAATCTTCTGATACTAATGCACACACACACGTTCAGGATCTGTTCCATGAAGATGCAAAGGTAAGATGTTCACCGTGTCAGTTCAAATGAAACAGGACTTTTTATTTGTAGGATCATTGTAGGACTTGCTGTTGTTGCTGGCTTACAGTTGTGTTTCTGTGTTTAGGGCTTTCAGCAGTCCAGCCAGCCGTGGTGGAGGATCAAACTGTTTGTGTGGGAGCCGGTGCTTTTCGGCACCTGGGATGGAGTCTTCACCACCTGCATGATCAACATCTTTGGTGTGGTTCTATTCCTGCGTACGGGCTACCTGGTGGTTAGTAAACACTGCTATGTCCAGTCAGACCACTTTAGACTCTCACCATGCTTATATAAGAAAGTAGACAAATATACAGTATAATGAAATGCTGAAAGTCTGGATTCTATCGGGCTGAACACAACTGGCACACTGGGGCTTTATATGCATGCTTAATACAGTGCAGTGAAAAATTATTTGCCCTGTTTCTGATTTCTTTTATTGCATATTTGTTACACTTACATGTATTAAATTTTGCTTGATAATCTAACATTAGACAAAGATGACCCGAGTAAATATAAAATGCAGTTTTTAAATGATGGATTTCATTTATTTAGGGAAAAAAAGCTATCTAAACATACCTGGTGTCATGTCCTGGGCCGTTGGCCCAGCGTTTTGTGTTAATTTATTTCCTGAGTTTGTCCTCCCTGTATGTTTGTCATGTTCCCAGTGTTGTGACTTGTCTGCGTGTTCCTTGGTTCATCACTTCCTGTTTTATTTTGCCAATGTGATTTCCTTGTGCTTTGTGTTTAGCTTTGCTTCCCCTGTGTAATTAGTTTCATTTGCCTCACCTGTTGTTCCCTGCTGTTTCCTCTTGCCCTGATTACCCATTGTGTATTTAAGCCCTCAGTTTTCATTTGTTCTCTGTCGCGTCGTTGATGTTTTGTGCCCGCATGTTCCTGTGTTCCCTGTGCCTGCCCTTCGTCTCCCTGTGACTCCCTTCCAAGGTTTTTGTATTTGTGTTTCCCCGTTGAAATAAATCCCCTTTTTAGTTATGTTTGCTTCTGGAGTCCTGCATGTTTGTCCTTCCTCGTCCGTTTCCTCCCCAGCCATGACAGAACGACGCGACCAGACTATGGACCCCGCGGATACCAGGAGCCCCTCCGAGCAAGAGGAAGTGATTTTGGAGCTCATAGATCTCTCCAGGAACATCATTCATGCCACTGATGAACCCCGTCAGATTATTCAGGCAATTTTCTGCTGCAGACTTTTTTCTTCCTCCACTTGGCTCCTCACCCATCCTGACACTGCCTCCCTTGCCCATTCCATAATCATGCTCCGGAAAAACTTACAAGCTAAACTGTATAATATTGGTCGCCCTGTCCAGGGCAAAGACACAACCTTTTTCCTCCAAGCCATCACTAATTCACCTCTCCTGCAGCCGGTCATCTCACCTCCGTCGTCTCCTCCGCACCACTGCAGCTCAGCACCACAGGCGCTGCCTCGCTTTCCGGATCCGCCGTCATCCCTTCAACTCACCTCTCCCACCTCGTCATTTTCATCCTTTCACCCACAGCCCACCGCCTCCCCAGACCTCTCTTGGCTGCCAGATGATGTGGAGATTATTGATTCACCTCTGCTGGTGGACATCCTGGATGCTGAGAATCGTGCTTCCCCCTCCAACAGAACGCGAAGGAAGCAGCGCTCCCGGCGTCGCCGTGCTCCTCCCCAGCCACTCTCGCCTCAGTCAGCTGTAGCGCCTGCTCAGTCGCAGTCTTCCCAGTCAGCTGTAGCTCCAGCTCCCCCTCAGTCGCAGTGTTCCAAGTCAGCTGTAGCTCCAGCTCCCCCTCAGTCGCAGTGTTCCAAGTCAGCTGTAGCTCCAGCTCCCCCTCAGTCGCAGTGTTCCAAGTCAGCTGTAGCTCCAGCTTCCCCTCAGTCGCAGTGTTCCAAGTCAGCTGTAGCTCCAGCTCCCCCTCAGTCGCAGTGTTCCATGTCAGCTGTAGCTCCAGCTCCTCCTCAGTCGCAGTCCCAGACCCCTCAGTTAGCTCCAGCTCCCTCTGTTCACCCTGCTCCAGCTCCCTTAGCTCCAGCTTCCCCTGCACCTGTACCTGTTCGGCGGGAGGGGGCAGCCACGGACGGGCTGACCTCGGCACTCGCACCTGTTCCGCGGGTGGGGGCGGCCACGGACGGGCTGACCTCGGCACTCGCACCTGTTCCGCGGGTGGGGGCGGCCACGGACGGGCTGACCTCGGCACTCGCACCTGTTCCGCGGGTGGGGGCGGCCACGGCCGGGCTGACCTCGGCACTCGCACCTGTTCCGCGGGTGGGGGCGGCCACGGACGGGCTGACCTCGGCACTCGCACCTGTTCCGCGGGTGGGGGCAGCCACGGACGGGCTGACCTCGGCACTCGCACCTGTTCCGCGGGTGGGGGCAGCCAGGTCCAAGCCTTCGCATCGGTTTTCTGTGTTAGCTGCAGCAGCAGGGTCTCAGTCAGCTCTAGCTCCAGTCGCTCTCCCTCGCCTTCAGTCAGCTCCAGTAACTCTTCCTCGGTCCCCAGTGTCAGCTGTTTCAGTGCCCTCTCAGTCAGTTCCCTCAGCCCCTGTCTTAGTTCCTTCGGTTTTGGTCCCAGTTCCCTCAGCTCCTGCTCCTTCTGTAGCTCCAGTAGTGTCAGCTCCCTCTCAGGCCCCAGTGTCAGCTAGCTCTCGGTCTGTTTCCACGCAGCCAGATCTCCCTAGCTCTCGGTCTGTTTCCACGCAGCCAGATCTCCCTAGCTCTCGGTCTGTTTCCACGCAGCCAGATCTCCCTAGCTCTCGGTCTGTTTCCACGCAGCCAGATCTCCCTAGCTCTCGGTCTGTTTCCACGCAGCCAGATCTCCCTAGCTCTCGGTCTGTTTCCACGCAGCCAGATCTCCCTAGCTCTCGGTCTGCTTCCACGCAGCCAGATCTCCCTAGCTCTCGGTCTGCTTCCACGCAGCCAGAACTCCCTAGCTCTCGGTCTGCTGCCACGCAGCCAGATCTCCCTAGCTCGCGGTCTGTTTCCACGCAGCCAGATCTCCCTAGCTCGCGGTCTGTTTCCACGCAGCCAGATCTCCCTAGCTCGCGGTCTGTTTCCACGCAGCCAGATCTCCCTAGCTCGCGGTCTGTTTCCACGCAGCCAGATCTCCCTAGCTCGCGGTCTGTTTCCACGCAGCCAGATCTCCCTAGCTCGCGGTCTGTTTCCACGCAGCCAGATCTCCCTAGCTCGCGGTCTGTTTCCACGCAGCCAGAGCTCCCTAGCTCGCGGCCTGTTTCCACGCAGCCAGATCTCCCTAGCTCGCGGCCTGCTTCCACGCAGCCAGTCGTCTCCCGGCCTGCTTCCACGCAGCCAGTCGTCTCCCGGCCTGCTTCCACGCAGCCAGTCGTCTCCCGGCCTGCTTCCACGCAGCCAGTCGTCTCCCGGCCTGCTTCCACGCAGCCAGTCGTCTCCCGGCCTGCTTCCACGCAGCCAGTCGTCTCCCGGCCTGCTTCCACGCAGCCAGTCGTCTCCCGGCCTGCTTCCACGCAGCCAGTCGTCTCCCGGCCTGCTTCCACGCAGCCAGTCGTCTCCCGGCCTGCTTCCACGCAGCCAGTCGTCTCCCGGCCTGCTTCCACGCAGCCAGTCGTCTCCCGGTCTGCTTCCACGCAGCCAGTCGTCTCCCGGCCTGCTTCCACGCAGTCCCCTGCACCTCGGCTATTCCCCGAGCAGCCCCTGCTGCTCAATAAAGCAGCAGTGTGCCCTGTTCCGCGGTCCCAGCCTACGCATCCGGTGCCTCACTATGTAGGCCCCGTTCAGCCCATGGGCTCAGCTCAGTCCGAGCCGATGGGGGTCTCCGCTCAGTCCGAGCCAGGGGGTCCCGCTCAGTCCGAGCGCTCCGCGCCAGAGGGTCCCGCTCAGTCCGAGCCGATGGGGGTCTCCGCTCAGTCCGAGCCAGGGGGTCCCGCTCAGTCCGAGCGCTCCGCGCCAGAGGGTCCCGCTCAGTCCGAGCCGATGGGGGTCTCCGCTCAGTCCGAGCGCTCCGCGCCAGAGGGTCCCGCTCAGTCCGAGCGCTCCGCGCACGAGGGTCCCGCTCAGTCCGAGCCGATGGGGGTCTCCGCTCAGTCCGAGCGCTCCACGTCACCCGAGGGTTCCCCACCAGAGCCCGGGGTCGCCCTTCTCCGCCGCCGCATGCCCCGCGGTCGGCCTACAGTGTCTGCTCCCCGTCGCCGCCGCCGCATGCCCCGCGGTCGGCCTCCAGTGACCCCTCCTCGTCGCCGCCGCCGCTGGGAGCGCGGTCGGCCTCCAGTGACCCCTCCTCGTCGCCGCCGCCACTGGGAGCGCGGTCGGCCTCCAGTGACCCCTCCTCGTCGCCGCCGCATGCCGCGCGGTCGGCCTCCAGTGTCTTCTCCTCGTCTCCGCCGCCGCCGCTGGAAGCACAGTCAGCCTCCGGTGCCTGCTCCCCGTCGCCGCCGCCGCTGGGAGCGCGGTCGGCCTCCAGTGACTCCTCCTCGTCGTCGCCGCCGCCGCTGGGAGCGCGGTCGGCCTCCAGTGACTCCTCCTCGTCGTCGCCGCCGCCGCTGGGAGCGCGGTCGGCCTCCAGTGACTCCTCCTCGTCGTCGCCGCCGCTGGGAGCGCGGTCGGCCTCCAGTGACTCCTCCTCGTCGCCGCCGCTGGGAGCGCGGTCGGCCTCCAGTGATTCCTTCTCGTCCTCGTCGCCGCCGCCGCTGGGAGCGCGGTCGGCCTCCAGTGATTCCTTCTCGTCCTCGTCGCCGCCGCCGCTGGGAGCGCGGTCGGCCTCCAGTGATTCCTTCTCGTCCTCGTCGCCGCCGCCGCTGGGAGCGCGGGCGGCCTCCAGTGATTCCTTCTCGTCCTCGTCGCCGCCGCCGCTGGGAGCGCGGTCGGCCTCCAGTGATTCCTTCTCGTCCTCGTCGCCGCCGCCGCTGGGAGCGCGGTCGGCCTCCCTCGTTGGGATTTTGCTTTGTGGCCCCTTGGCCTCTGCGGCCTCCTGAACTGTGTGTTTTTTGTTTTTGGATTTCCCACTGACTCCCCTGAACTGTGGACTGTTTTTTCCCCTGCTGTTTTTTGTTTTGTCATAGCTCCTGGACTGTTCCTTGTTTCGGCCCCCTGTTTTGGACATTGGAGCTCTCCGGCCTTGTGCCGTCGCTTTTTGTTTCATCCGGTTGTTTTTTTTTTTGCTTCTCGTCCCCGTGTTTTGTTCTTGTTTGGACTGTGTTGCCTCTGCTCTGCCTCATTTTGATGCCCCCTGTTGGACTGTCTCCGGCCTTGTGCCGTCGCCTTTTGTTCTGGTCCTGTGTTTTTGTTTTCTTCCTGTCCGGGTTTGATTTGTTTTGTTCACGCCCTGTGATTTCTGTTTTGCTCCCTGTCTTTGTTTTTGTTTCGGGCCCTCCCTCCTGGTCCCCCGCCTCCCGCCCTTGTCTGGTTTTGTTTCTGGTTTTGGCCGTCGGGAGCCGGCCTTTGAGGGGGGGGTACTGTCATGTCCTGGGCCGTTGGCCCAGCGTTTTGTGTTAATTTATTTCCTGAGTTTGTCCTCCCTGTATGTTTGTCATGTTCCCAGTGTTGTGACTTGTCTGCGTGTTCCTTGGTTCATCACTTCCTGTTTTATTTTGCCAATGTGATTTCCTTGTGCTTTGTGTTTAGCTTTGCTTCCCCTGTGTAATTAGTTTCATTTGCCTCACCTGTTGTTCCCTGCTGTTTCCTCTTGCCCTGATTACCCATTGTGTATTTAAGCCCTCAGTTTTCATTTGTTCTCTGTCGCGTCGTTGATGTTTTGTGCCCGCATGTTCCTGTGTTCCCTGTGCCTGCCCTTCGTCTCCCTGTGACTCCCTTCCAAGGTTTTTGTATTTGTGTTTCCCCGTTGAAATAAATCCCCTTTTTAGTTATGTTTGCTTCTGGAGTCCTTCATGTGAGTCCTTCCTCGTCCGTTTCCTCCCCGGCCATGACACCTCGTTCTGTGTGGAAAAGTGATTAACCTTTTTGTTAAATAATGAATTAACTGTGTTTCATGATCTGAAACATGTGAATGTAACAAATATGCAAAAATTAAGAAATCCGGAAGGGAGCAAATACTTTTTCACAGCACTGTAGGAGTGGACCAAAGGGTGAAAAAGAAATCATTATATCTCATGTATATTTTTCATTTTTATATTTTATAGCGGCTTAGCGTAATGTTTGGTAATAGCATGGGGGGGGGTTTCTTTTTCAGTTCATCGCTTTCTTTGTTTTTTTTTAAATTAGCATTATTTTTAGCTGTACTGATAGCTAAGCATGTGTCATCATGACAGTTGATACAGAACACTGTAATGGCCATGTGTCATCCCAGGGCACAGCTACAAAGAAACCCAATGATTGTAATTGCTACATCCCTTTGGGCATAGCCTGACAGCTAAAATATAGTTTGCCGTGTGGAAAACAGGGTTTCTCTTCCACAGGGAGATCCATCTTATCAGAAATTTCTGGGGGGGGGTCAGTGTACCGATGGTCCTGATTCTAATAAAAAAAGTGGTGTACAGGTGTGGTCTACCACACCTGTACAGCATCTGCAGTTTTTTTTATTAGACAGAAAATTGTAAAGAGAAAAAAAATAATGTCAAGAAATGGAGAAAAAAGTGAAGACAGGATTGTTTAAATGATCTGAATACAAAGTATCGAAGAGAAGAGGACGTCATTTACAGTACAGGTGGTATATTGACCAAATATATCCAGTGTATAGTATAGTATGTGCAGTGATGAGTCAGTCAGTCTTTCCTAATATTTTCCAGGGGAACACAGGAGTGCTGCTTGGGATGTTCCTCGTCTCCCTGGTTGTGATAGTTGCTTTAGTGACCGTTATGTCAGGAATCGGCGTGTCTGAACACTGTGGCGTAGGAAGCGGAGGAATCTACTCCATGATCTCCACCATCCTGGGGGGCAGGGTCGGGGGCACCGTTGGCCTCCTTTATGTGTTTGGACAGGTGAGTAACAGATTTTTAATTTGAAGGCCGCTAGAATGTTTTGATTGGAGTATCCCCCCCCCCCCCCCCCCCCCAAAAGAATCATAAAATGCACAAACTGAATTTTTCACCTTCCCTATTTATGCTGCCTAACACTCTGCAGTGCGTTGCTGGGGCCATGTACATCACAGGGTTCTCTGAGTCGGTGGCGGAGCTACTGGGTCTGCAGAGTCAGTGGGCGGTACGCTGCATGTCAGCAGCGGTGCTGCTAGCCCTGCTTGGAATCAACCTGGCTGGTGTCAAGTGGATTGTCAGACTTCAGCTGCTCCTCCTGGCTGTGCTGGCTGTCTCTACACTGGACTTTGTCATTGGCACATTCGCACACCTTGACCCAGGTAAGGCTGGGGACAGAGACACAGATAAAAAGATCAGATGGACTGTGGAAATGGTGAAATCCTCTCAGCTGATTTGTTTTCAGGGGTGGGGGGTGTTCTATAGTCATGACCAAAAGTTTGTGCTTCACTAAATCATAGGAAGATGCAGTAGTAAAAATAATAACTGATTGGCAAAGTATATGAAACACAAAATTTGTGCCATTGTCCAAGCTTTTAGCCATGACTGTATTGTGCAGAGGGAAGGATTGGATTCTTAGATCAAGAGTCTTTATGTAGCCTCTTAATTTCTGTGAGAATGCAACATGACTTTTAAGTATTGCATGTTATTAAAAAGCATTAGTGCCCAACATGTGAACAGCTGAAGCTGTCTTTGAGAATATGAGCATCAGATCGCTAGTTATTTACACTCAAGGGATTTAATAACGCACCACTACATTTATTTGTAAATTCACTGGTGTCGTTTGTGCTGTGTGCAAATAACCCATCATAAATTGCTTCTCATTATCTTTTAATGAATATTCTAACATTCAGTGGCAAAACAAACAAAAAAGGGACCAAAAAATACCAAGAAATGTAAGCAACAACAAAAAAGACACAATCAGTAATTAGTGTGTCCCCAATTTGCATTGATTATGGCAGTAATTTGCCTCCTCATGGACAGGCACAGCCTCCGGATGTCATCCTGTGGGATGGCATTCCACTCTTTACTCAGTGCTGCCTGGAGTTGCTGCTGAGTCTGCGTGGGAAGATTAAGCTGTCGCACTCTGTCACTCAAACGCCTCCACAGGTTTTCTTTGGTGTTGAGATCAGGGCTCATTGCTCTGGCAACTTGTTTTTTGGTCCACCTGCCTCCAGCATTCCAATGGCACAATCCCGGTCAAGTTGCCCCAGTCGTGGCATTCTTACAAATGCCATTTTCTCCAAACCTGTGGTGGCTTTTTATAGGGTTGGGTGTGATCATTTGGGATTAATTGAATAAAGACATTGTGACTTCTCCCCCAAAACTGTGTTAAGACATAAGACTTCTCACAAGAATCAGTCAGGTGTGACCAAATCCCACGTGTTGGGGAGTTATCATTTGTACATGCATTTGTACGTGAAGCTAATTCACTATTAAATGAATTAATGATTTTTTTTTTTAACTAACCAATAAACCACAAATAAATGTGTTGCCTTTATATAGGAAGGATTAGGATGTGAATTTTTTCCTGCTTCCAACTGGGCTGCATGATGGAAAAAGTGTGGGAATGTGAATTGTGACCTGTTGTGACCTGTTTCAGCCAGTAGGTGTAGCTGTAGTATCAGTTATTTTACTCAGAATTCTACTGAGACTTGTCTGCCTATTAACCTGTTTGAAATTTCTTTCACTCTTGAGTTCTTGTAAAGTACTATTTTCCTGCTGTTATATTTTAGGATTTTAAGTTTGAGATTGGTGTTTTGTTTATTGAGATTTTTTTTTTCATTTATTTTATTTGTTGTGAGTGCTTTTTTGGCTGGGGGTGGGGAGTATTCTTTTGTTGACCTTCAGGAAGTCCTTCCCCACATTTCCTGTTCTCACTGATTATCAACTTCCTGTCCAGTAGGAAGAGAAAAGGGTTCCAAGAGTCAAATCAGTCCGTGAATAACACACTTCAGACACAGGAATACTCACTGCATGTAACACAAAAGCAAGCACACACAATAAGACATTCATACATATAGCAGCTGGATATCTACAGACAATCCCTACTGCCACCATCACTAAAACCAACCAGCTGATCTATAGCACACCAACAGTGATCCTTAAGTTGGCCATAAGATGACAAACACAAGGAGCAGTACCCTCCATGGAAAAGAAGACTAGAGGCTAAGATCAGGGCAGCACAAAGGGAAATTAGCCAGCTATCAGAGCTACAGAAGGGTGTGATAAAGAAAGGGTGTCTGAGAAGTACAACAAACTGTCCAAACCTGAGGCCTTAGAAACCTGCCAAGCAAAGTCTCACAGCCTTGGCTAACCCTTTGAAGACATATTCCAGAGACACAGAATCCAGAAGAATAAACCAGATGTTCCCCACTGAACTATCCAAGGTGTACTCTCAGTGGCAGGAGAACAATATGAAACATTTGCTTTCTCGAAACTACAAAGAAATGACCTTACCTGTCCAATGCTAGGCAACGGTTAGTTTTTGCAGGATTTAGCTTGACTACTTCAGGTAAAATTGAAACCAGACTGCCTTCCTATATGCACTGCTCCGCACCTCCCAACTCCCAGTCTCCTTTAAAGCGCAGTTGGTAGAGACCAGTTTTCAGCCCTTAAGATCTGTAGAGCCAGCCATAATGGCCACTCCAGATTTTTCCAATTAAGTGCTGCTGCTGTGTGTGTGTGTGTGTTTTGGTGACCTAATGGTTGGCAGAGGGCCAGCAGGTTAGCATGAACTCACTGAACACTGAGGCACATCCTGGAGGAAAAGGAGTCACCGCCAAAACCATGCGGTCATAGTTTGATAACATGTCCCAAGCTTTTTCACACACCATTGTGTATCACTATCATGACTTAGGCATGTCTGGTTAACCACATACTCCATCAAAACTTCATTTTCTATAGACTGGATTGTCAATATGCTTGGCAGAAATTGCCATTTTAATACAACACTGACTCAGTTTACAGTTCACTCATGATCTTAGTTGGTTTTAATGATTAGATTTTGCCTCTGTAATGTTTCAGTAACTTGTATCCCCAGCAACAAAAATCACAGCGATTGGGTGTTGGCTTTGACTGTCCCATGTTAGTCGTTTGAGTTATGTAACAGTGGCTTTCACCTATTTAATTTACTAAGCCTGCTTTCGAGACCGCCCTGTGTATTGCTGTTGATTAAAAACAGTGGCTGTGTGAGGGTGCCGCAGCAATATTATGAAGATGAATTTGGAAGGTTTTTTTTATTAGTATGTATATGAACTCTTACATACTAACCTGGCTTTCCTAGTCACTAAGATGTGTTAAGTGGATTGGGGCAAGTCCTTCTTGCAGAATCATAGCAGCTGGAGTTAAAATTAAATTAAATTGTTGCATAATTGAACCATGCAAGATGGTCTGTAAGCAGAGTGAATTATTTTGACAGTAATACTACCCATGTATTGTCTTTGCAACCAAACAGTGTAACCACAAACTCTTCTGCTTGTGGTACATTGTTGAATTACACTGACACGCCTCACCCTGTCCCTGCAGTTTAAGTTTATGCCCCACAGAAAAGGAAGCCATAATGTGCTCCTTGGGTCTGGGGTTTTGGGTGTTAACCAGACTCACCCACATTTTTGGAAAATGACAAAGAGAGACGTCCGGAACTGAGATCTGAAGCCTGCTGCTACTCCAGAGACCGCCACATCATCTCTCCCTGTGATCCTAACTATAACATATAGTTCTCAATTATCCCAGCGGGACCTGCTCCACCTCTATAAAATCACAGCCTGGCCTATGCACCATGCGCAGCAGTTTATGTAAGTTAGTGTGGGAGCATAAGAGGTCAGTCAGACTGAGGGAGAGGCCTCAGATGGTCATGTAATTCGACTACACATTCAGAGGAATGCCGAGCTCAGAATGGAGCCCCACTTTGCCTGTAAATTTGCTCATCCAAGAATCAGGACACAAGAATAAAGACATTCTTACCATAGCTCAAGCTAAAAACATGGTAAGCAGGCTTATAAAGAAAGGTCATTAAGATTCATCCTCAGTACGCAATGGACATCTATACAAAACCGAATGGCAGCCCATCCAATTGAAGATGTGTCACTACAAGTGTGTTAGTCTTCTAGCTGTGTAAGGAAAAGATAAAGGCTCATCAGCTAAGTTACTGGGAATTATTTTCTTATTCAGTATTACATAGGAAGTTCTTAGGTTGGATTCACAAATATATTTCTTTAATAAGTAAATATTTGAGGTGACAACTGTTGCTGCTTGTATATTGCAAACTTCACAAAGCAGGCCCCGCACAACACAAGCAATTGTCCAAGTGTCCCAAGACTTCCAGTTTAATGTTGGCTAATTATTATAATTTGATTACTTTCTTAATTGTTTGGGAACTGGGAATGCACTAAGGTACAGTATTAACTGGTTTGTGCATCACTGTGGATATGTATGGCCAAAATTTGCTTCATGCACCCTTTATTAGTTTCATGGTACTGTGCAAAAGTCTTGGCTCACCTTTCTTTATGTTTTGCTTCAAAGGAGCCAGACTGTCTTGTAATTTTTAAAGTGGTATTGAGTAATAGTTATCCAGACTTTCTGGAGCTCTCTCAAAGTTTTTTTGTTGTTGTTGTGCTTTTTCACTCATTTTTAGTCCAGTCCTTGTATGTGCCCATTTTCAGAGGATATTTTTCTGTTTGTTGAACCAGTTAACACTGAACTATGAACCATTCAAGCATAAAAAGGCATTTAACTCAAGGGATCAACCAGTGTTGTGTCTACACATAACAGAAAACCTAGAAAAGAACCACTTTTAAATTGTATATTTAGGCACTTTGTTACTAGAAGCATGTTATAAAAACACATATTTGTTCCCATTTCTTTAGTTTGATAGGCATAAAGTAGAATTTTTGCACCAACAAGGCGATTCCCAAAGCGATAACTTGGTATATCTCAGTGTGTTATGAAGTTGTCCTTAAAGAAAATTAGGAAACTGGACAAGGAGAAGACAGAAGAAGAAGTTGCAGGCCTACAGCAGACGAACAGCATCTGAAAGTAATGTCCGTAAGAAATAGGGAAAAAAATACAGCGAAGACCTGACACATGAATTGAGAGATGCATCTGGCTCTCCAGATGGACCAGATATGGTCTTAATAAATGGCTGTCAAGAATCCATTCTTAAGAAAGGGAAACAGGTATTTGGTGGTTAATGGAAAGTATTTGATTGGCATCAGCTTCGTTTTTCAGCATCACAATGATCCAAAACACACTGCCAGTGTAATAAAAGCATACATGAATAGAAAACCTCACAGTGGAACAATCCATGACTACGAGTCATGGATTGGCCTCCCCAGAGCCCGGACCTCAACATTGATAAAACAGTGTCTGATCATCTTTACAGAGAAGGTAACAAAAGGCAGAGAGTTCAGGCTGTGCTGAAGAATAAAGTTGGTCGTTCCAAATATAGACTTTCAAGCTTGTTAGAATTGTACAAACTGTGTTTCTGCCTTATATACTGTATTTCCATATATGTTTACATGTTTCCATAAATTGTTGCAGCTATTTGCCATTTTCCTTGCAAAATATAAAGAAATTAGGAAACAATCCAGACAGCACAGTGCTGTATCTTTAACAATCATTATAGAACACGCGTCACAAAAATAAATAAGGACTGAGATGTAGTCCTGTTATGCTACTTACACACACACACAAAAATAAGTGTAAACAAAATTATTAAGAAAAAGTCATAAACATCAAGCTTTTTTCATATAAATGTGGAAAGAAATTGCTCTGAAGTCCTGTGGTACTGCAGGCAGTATTTCTAATATCTTTTAGGTGCTTAACAGTTTACTGATTACTGATGGTACCTGACTTTGATGTTCTGCGCAATTTTAGTCATGTGCTGCAGAGTCTTCTGGTCTCAGGTAGTGCACATTCAATACTGGTTTCTATTATTCTGTTCCATTCAAGTGCTTTTTATTGCTCTAAAACCTCTTCGCCGACTCTATCTTAACACCACTGATGTTAAAAAAATATATAAATAAATTATCTTGTTTTTTTAGTAAAGTAGTATAGACTGTCTTAAACATTGTTTCTGGATCTCGTGTGAAATATTATGATGCTATAATTTATAAAATGGTCTGCACTATAGGCAACAGGGCCCCAACAGCAAATCTTTGCCAGCCCATCTGGTCATTATTGATATGTTGTTCCCACAGAAAATTGGGGAACTTTTTGCAGTGAAACATAGTATATGTAAGGATTTTATCTTAAAGTGTAATGAGCAGAGGTGGCAAAAGTACTAACATTCTGTACTTAAGTAGAAGTACAAGTACTTGGGTTAAAAAATACTTTGGTAAAAGTCGAAGTACTGGTTCAACTTCTTTACTTAAGTAAAAGTAAAAAAGTACAGGTTCTGAAATTTACTCAAAGTAAGAAAGTAAAAGTAGCTCTTTGGAGGACGTTTCTACCTGCTATTTTTGTGTAAAGCTAACTGAACCTTATTATATATTATTGTAATAATATAAAATAATGCATGAGAACACAAACGTTATTCCAATCTAAATTTTAATTCTAATGAATGCACTCAGCTTGAATCACAAACTGTGAAAGGGAATTTAAACACAGCTCTGTTCTCTGTGTCCTCCATAGCAGAGGGTGACTGTGCCTCCACCTAAACACCAACATGAGGATACTCAGGGGTTACAGTGGGATTCAGAAGGTGGAGGAACCCTAAGATCAGCTGTAGTGGCTCTGCATGGGGAGAAGAATCACAACTTTCTATTGTGAGCTCCAGTAAATGATGTTGGTGTGCAGGCTGTGATCAGCTGACCTGCTGCTGCTGCTCTGAGGTTTACTGCTCTGTGTGGATGAAGTGAACTCACAAAGATGTAACCCAGTATTTCACAGCTCTCTGAGCTGATCTCCATCCCCTACACTGACAGCATACAGGCTGTAGAAATGTTGGATTCAGTAAATGAATCTCAGCATCAGCAGCTTTGATTCAAACTCATCTCTGCTGCACTGATGTAACCTGTAACTCTGATAATGAACACAAAGTGCACCAACACAGAGCTTTACTGTAAATACAGTACAACTAGATAACCTGTTTATTACGTACTAAACTGCAGTATTTTCATCCAATCTTTGAATTACACAAAGTCAGCATACTTCAGTTTATTTTCCAGTCCTTACCTTTAATTCTAACCTCTTCTTCCTCTCCTGTCCTCTTTCTCCATCTCTGAGTGAACTTCTCTCTCTTTGCTCTCCCTGAAATACAGCAGCTCTTCTTTTAGCTAGCAGACACACTGTGTGTTTGCTGATATTTTTTGAGCATTTAGAAACGTTGCATTTACCTGCCACACGTTACTCCCTTCATGCTCGCTCCTCTTCAGTAGCGCTAGCTAAGCTGTTTATGTCCTGCGAGCATAACTTACGGATTCGGTCCGGCCCGCTGTGACCCCTGATTATAGCGCTATAAATGAGACATTAATTACATGGGTTTGTGTATTTAATCCCTTTGTACGAGATAAGCCCCGATGATGGAGGATACGCAGTACGATTGTCTCTTATATGTTAATATTCCTCCGTTTAGGCTCAGATCGCTTGATGACTGACGGCGCACTGACCGGAAACGCAAACTTCTCCCTGACGTGTTAAAAAGTAACGAGTCTGTTTTGAAAATGTAAGAAGTAGAAAGTACCGCTACTTGTGTAAAAATGTAGGGAGTAAAAGTAAAAAGTACTCAGAAAAATAAATACTCAAGTAAAGTACAGATACCTTAAAAATCTACTTAAGTACAGTAACGAAGTATTTGTACTTCGTTACTTCCCACCTCTGGTAATGAGTATGTGAATGCCTCAAAATAAGTACTCCGAGAGCTTAACTGTGCGAGCTGGCAGAGTTCGGCCTACTTGGATGTTGGAGTATGATGTTGTAATATGGGTGGGGTGCTCATGATGCAGACTCTGACACTGGCTGCTCTGGATTTGTTAGATATCAATTGTTTGGACAGAGGGTGATCCTACTAGGTCACAAAGTGAGCAGGAGTTTGAGCTTTTTGATGCTCTTTAGATGCATATGCTAGAGCTCCTACAAAGCTGGAACAGAGCATGTATCCAGGCCTTTTCTTTTGGCCTATTGTATAAAGAAAAAAAACGAGAGCATTCTCTCTCTCTCTATCTCTCTCTGTTGCTCTTTCCTCCCGCTCTCTGTCTCCCTCTCTTGCTTACTTTCATTCTTTCTCCCAAACTTGGAAGCTGCTGAGCTTCTGAAAAGGGTGGTAACTTCCTTTTGGATAAACATGTCATTAATCTGAGAGAACACATTCTTTCCCATCACAAGATAACCAAGGGGGAAATGTCCGGTTTTGTAACATAGGCGGGTCCTTCAGACCGTGTAGTTTAAATGGCCCCCACCAATGCAGAACAATCTCCACTTCACACATTCGACAAACTGACCTAGACCGAGATACCCTGTCATGTCTTTAGACTGTGTAAATTTAAAAGGTGTCACTGGGCATTGTTGCCCTTTATTTTTGACTGAAATAGATTTTGCAGCATTTAGTTATTTGGTGTTATGTTGCTGAGCAAGATGCAAATATTGTTTGAGTTGTGAAAGGCTGTACTGATTGTGCAGATGTAATGCTATACTTTTTCAAACACCTGCTATATGGCATTGTATGTTTTTCCTTTAATAATCCCATGAATACTGGGCGTGTTTATACACTGCTTCACATTTAATCATTAGTTCTTTTTCATCTCTGGCTCTCTTCCACGGTGTGTCTGTCATGTCTCACGGGTAGGACTCAGGTGCAGGACACAAAAATCCAACAAAACAAAGTTTATTCCAAGATGTGCACAAAAAACACAATGAACTGCAGGGAGTCTGTGGCCGCTTTATGCTTCAAGGTTCCTGTGGCGCCTCACACTCGCATTTATCCAGTGATTCCTATGGAAGTTTCTCAATGGCAAAGTCTGTGCAGAAGAAAAAGAGCTAATCCGAGTATTTTAGAAAAATGTTCCAACATGAGTCACTCTATGTACCTTGCTAAGGAAATGACCTGGTGTTGACTGAGATTTTTTCCACCGGTTTATAACTCTACTCCATTAGTGACATGAAGAGCAGGTGTGTCAGATCAGCCACAGGTGAGCCTTGGAACCGCTGCGCTTAAATCATAGTGTGGCTGCAGGCACTGGTGCAGCAACCAGGTTGTAGTTCAGCACTTTCACTTTTTTAAATTATAAATTTTTTTAGAAAGTTTAATCTTACATGGGCATCAGTGTGAATAAGAGTGGACTACTCTTGAACATTTGGTGTATTTTTTTTTTTTAAAAAGTGAAAAATAGAAACTTTTTATTATTATTCCTCAAACACAAAATTTGTTAATAAGCCTGTGTCGAAGGAGCAAATGTTTTTCCTTCTGCTTTCTTTTATGAATATTGCAGAATATATGAAGGAAAATGTTCATGTTATGAGTCATTTACAGTCTGGGATTGTGTGTTTGTTGCCTAAAATCTTGATACATTAATACAAATCTAACAGTGAGTTGAATTTTAATGTCTAAAGGAAGACTTCAAATTAATTTTCATACCTTTAACAGATGGAGTTTGTGTAGTTTCTTTCTGTGGCTTCTTCATTGTTTACTGTTCTTGACTGTTTACTCAGTGAAGAAATCCTCAGTTGTGTGCATGAGTGTTTTTAATTGATGTGCTCTACATTGGTTTGTTTCCACTTTCAGATCATGGTTTCATCGGTTATTCACCCGGGCTGCTCAGTAGCAACACTCTGCCAGATTATAGCACAGGAGAAACCTTCTTTACAGTATTTGGGGTCTTCTTCCCTGCTGCTACAGGTAAGTAGATCCTCACCATCTTCTTTAGATTCCATCATTCCTGAATTAAAAAAATCCCAGAATAGTAAAGTATACAAACATTCAAGCCTTGCTTTACATTCTTTGCTGCTAATGCAATGTAAAAACACAGTTTTCATTGTCAAATACTTTGTGTACATTTTGGTGGTTTGCATGTCTGCATGTGTGTTGCAGGGGTTATGGCAGGCTTCAACATGAGCTCAGACCTTCAGCGGCCTGAGCAAAACATCCCTGTTGGAACACTGGCTGCAGTCTTCACCTCGTACGACACCCCAAATTCACTAAAACATACACACACATAATTAAAAACAAAAACACAACAGTAAGATTCTACACAAGGTTTGCAAGACTTCAACTATAGTAACAGTTACTACAGTGGTTGTACAGTAAAAAAAAAATAGAGTACAGGAAACATCTTTCCTGGTGGAGTGATTTATGAAGATTTGTTTCTGTTTGTTCAGATATGACTTCTGTGGTGGTCTCAGTGCACTGAGTGGGTTTTTGTTTTTCTTTCACTGGAAAGAAAAAAAGAAGCTCACCTTACCAGCACATTGCTATCAGACATTCATTTCTAAAGTTGTCAAGACTCACTTTTCCCATTAACAGGCAGAAGAAACAGTTGTGAGTAATTCTGTGCTGTACTTTTGGTGACCCACAGGTGGTTCCTGTATCTGGTCTTTGTCTTTCTCCTGGGGGCCATCTGCACCAGAGAAGCTCTACGCTATGACTTCTTGATAGCTGAAAAGGTAAACTCCTCTCTGTGTTTCCACTCTGCTTTGTGAGAGGGGCCTTCCAACAGAAGGGGCGAGGTAAGGGGACTTCCCACGGTGGCTCACTTTGTTAGTGGTGTGGTGAGTTTGGGTTCTGACTATATACTCTGAAAATGCTTGAGATTTGGCTGAGCATTATTTTCATCTGTGGAAATAATTTAGACTTAAAAGCGTTATTGTTTTGGGGGTTTTGTTTGTGTTCTGAAAAGAAAAAAAAAGGTTTATTTTGACTTTGATACTACCAAGAAAATACCATTGTGTTGCCTCACCTCTACTTTTACCAGCACTCAGTGATTCAAGTGATTCAGAACTGAGAGGATGATTTGCTATAGAAAGTTTTTTTTTTTTTTCTTATTCTTGGTTGATGTAAGATTTGTGCAGCTTAACAGTTCAGTTTTTTTTTTCTTCATGTACCAAATGTTTACAGTGAAGTAACAGGTTGGGAATATGCAGGCCCCTGCAGGTTAGCTCCTCTTTTTCTGCAGAGTCATACTGCTGCCATACATGCAGAGTGTGGTTTGGCATTGTCTAACTGGAATAAGCAAAGCCTTTCTTTGCCTTCCCCATCTATGGAATTTTGTATGCTATGAAAGTCCCAGAGCCCCAGTAACCTGAGGCTAAGTGTCCAACAGTTTTACATACATTGGATTGGATGACTGAAGTATGAAGAATTGTCCATAGGTGTGAAGCCTAAGCCTGCTTTCCAGCATTATATGATTTATTTCCAAGAAGCATTGTTACAACAAATAAATAAATGGCCAAACACAAGTTTTTGTGCTAAGTTTATATTCCTGTATAACTGTAGACCTGTGTTGGAATCAGTAATGAATTATTAACCTAACTTCAGCAAGTGGTGCCCAGCTCCAAACAGATAAACCAACCATTTGCCACTTGCCATATGTGCATATTCAGTGTACTATTACAGCAACATTGTAATAAAACTTGTATTCACTCTAAAATGATCTCACATTAGTGAAAGGTGTTAATAAAATGTTATCATTAGATGCTGCGTTAACCAGCTGTAGACGTCCTTGACTTGCCCATCAGCGGTTATTCTCATTGTTTTCATAAGGGGCTGGCTGCAGCGGAACTGGATTGGGTGTAGCTGTTGTGAGCCCTCATCTCCACCCCATCCTTTTTCACCCTCTGTTTGTTTTCCTTCTTCCTCCAGGTCTCCTTGGTGGGTTTCCTCTTTCTACTGGGCCTCTACATCTCCTCCCTGGCTTCCTGCATGGGCGGCCTGTATGGAGCACCCAGGATCCTTCAGTGCATCGCTCAAGAGAGGGTCATTCCCTGTCTGGCCTTTCTGGGAAGAGGGGTGGGTGGATAGCGCTCTAATAAGAGGAATGTGTGAACTGAAAAATATTAGAGTCTCTATGATGTCAAATGATATTATTGAGGGTGCATTCATTCGCTACCAAATTCACCTATACAGTGTATCACAAAAGTGAGTACACCCCTCACATTTCTGCAGATATTTAAGTATATCTTTTCATGGGACAACACTGACAAAATGACGCTTTGACACAATGAAAAGTAGTCTGTGTGCAGCTTATTTAACAGTGTGAATTTATTCTTCCCTCAAAATAACTCAATATACAGCCATTAATGTCTAAACCAGCGACAACAAAAGTGAGTACACCCCTAAGAGACTACACCCATAAATGTCCAAATTGAGCACTGCTTGTCATTTCCCCTCCAAAATGTCATGTGACTCGTTAGTGTTACTAGGTCTCAGGTGTGCATAGGGAGCAGGTGTGTTCAGTTTTGTAGTACAGCTCTCACACTCATACTGCTCACTGAAAGTTCCAACATGGCACCTCATGGCAAAGAACTCTCTGAGGATCTTAAAAGATGAATTGTTGCGCTACATGAAGACTGTTATATAAGCTGCACACAGACTACTTTTCATTGTGTCAAAGTGTCGTTTTGTCAGTGTTGTCCCATGAAAAGATATACTTAAATATATGCAGACATGTGAGGGGTGTACTCACTTTTGTGATATACTGTATACAGAATAATGTGCAGTGTTATGACAACTGGACAATTGGAACCAAGTAAGGCAAACATCAGTTTGCCTTACTTTTAAGGAAACAAGAATCACCAAAAAGACTCATTTTTAAGGGAAGATGTATGGATCTATGTATACATTTTTCAGTGTTTAAATTTTTCAGGTTGGAAAGGAGGATAATTGCAGCAGTAGCTTGAATTTAGCCTAACTAGCCAAAGGATTTATTTCTAGGTGCCAGCTGGTTAAAACACACATCTGCAAACTGAATTAGAATGAGATAATCTCACCATACTGTACAACTTCACTCTGCATGTAGACACAAAAGACTGTCAGTCAATGTGAGTTTGATCCCCTGTGCTGAACTAGAACATATTGCATTTTGACTGTAGTATTTGGTAGTTGCATGCTGACTGCATTATTCAGTGGATCAAACACTTGTCATATAGAGTTTGGGATCAAAATTGGTTTCCCTAATTGCCCAAAGTAACACACATACACACTGTAAATTAATAAGTGTGCCCAGTCTGGTTTTAAAGGGGGCTGTGGTGTATGGACTCAGCAGGACAGGGTCAGAGGTCTGCCTAATTATAGACTACGCACTCCACAGAAGTGAGTGGACCAACTTTATTGCAGCAAAGAGTTACGACACATGGCTGCAAAGCACATGCACACACAGTCACGTTAACAACCTGACCTCGTCCACCCCAGTTTTCCTCAGACTTCCCTGGATGGCAGCAGTATCTGACCTCTCTCAGCAGTCTGGAATGAGGCTCTAGACATCTTGGCCCAAATCAAAGCCCCAGAACAAACGCAGGAAGGGAGACGGGCAGGGCCCTGCTCCGCTGTATGCTCTGGAGGCCCTCCAGCACACAGCAGTGCTCCTTAAACAGTGAGATAGGACCTGGGAAATAAAAGCAAACTAGTTAACAAACCAGATGTTAAAGCCATTTTTCCATTTTAAGAAATGTGATTATTTTGGGGGTGGGCATTGTTTGGTCCAAATGACTATATTTAATTCATTTAGCTGTGAATGCTGAATGCTCTTTAAGTTGTTCTCACAAACATATTCTTTGTCTGTTGTATGTGTTAAATTGAATTGAATGTAATTTAGGCATATTCATGGAAAAATAGCATCAGTACTTTTCTAAAAGTAGGAATAGCGTTCTTGTGGGTGTCAAAGCTATCTCATGTCAGATTGGCCAGAAGAAGGCTGGATGAAGTCATAGGAAGATTTTGTGTAATGGCTTTTTTTTTTCTTTTAAGTTTGCACAATTTGACCCAATTTTTTAACCTCCAAAGCATGCATTTGTCAACAACAGGAATAAGAAATCATTCAGTTGTAACTTAACACTGAAATGGAACTTTATAAAACTCAATGGAAAACAGAAGGAAAAGATCACTCATCAAGGTTTTATTTAACTCAGATTCAACTTTGTTTATTTTCATTGTGTTTCTGTTCCTCTGGATTGGTGTTTCCCCCTTTGCCCATAACTGACACCCATTTTACTTGGGAAAGGGGTAGCTGTGGCAAATGTACAGAATCCCAGGAAGAATGGGACATTCTTCTTTGTCCCATGAATGTGTTGTAGAGGCATAGGTTATGTGTATTTGGAACATAGTAGCAGGAGTTACTAACCACCTTTGGGCCTTCTCTCTCTCTGACAGAAAGGCCCAAACAAGACTCCAGTGGCGGCTATCTTCCTAACCAGCCTGGTGACAATGGCCTTCATTTTCATCGGCCAAGTTAATGTACTGGCGCCCATCGTCACCATCAACTTCATGCTCACTTACAGCTTTATCGACTACTCCTATTTCAGTGTAGCCATGACCTTCCACCTTCAGAATAAAGAGAAGAGTGACACCCTCATTCTGGGCAAAAGAAACCAGCGCAGATCCACCAGGCACAGCAGCGCATCACTGATTCAAGCCAGTCTTCCAAACTATGGCAGTGATGGCTGGAGTCCACAGAGTAAAGGCACTCTGTTGGAGTTCACTAGGGACATGGACCAGATATTTCCACCTGTCTCACATGTTGACTCTGGAACTGAGAAGATGTCCTGCATGCAAGAGCTGAGCAACACATCCAAAAACAGGAAGGCTTCTGCTAAGCAGAAGCTAATAGACAGCTTTGGTTTGGACTTGAACAGCAATGTTTCATCAGAAGAGAAAGATGAGGGGAGGAGTTCTGCTCCACTAGAAGAGGAAGCACAGTGGCAGTGCGGAGGTGGGGAGCTCAAAGCTGGAGAGGAGCCTCAAATCACAGGCCGTACAAACGTTTGTCTCGTTGAGCAGGATTTGCCTGCTGAGATTCACAATCACAACGCAGGTGATCAGATTTACCTATAAAACATTCGAATAGATCAAGGTACAGTGTCGGTGAAAAAATATTTGTCCCCTGATTTATTATTATTTTTACATATTTGTCACAGCTACATGTTTCAGATTATCACATTTTAATATTAGACAAAGATAACCTGAGTAATTACAAAAAACTGTTTTTAAATTACAGTTTCACTTATTAAGTTGAAATAAAAGCTATCCAAACCCACCTGGTCCTGTGTGAAAAAGCTAAACCTGATAACTGAGCCTTTCTCTTCTTTTTGGTCAGCAGTGGTTTTCATCTTGGAACTCTCCTAATGATGCCATGTTTGCCCAGACTCTTCTTGGTTTGCAATCATGAACACCGACCTTAACAGAGACAAGTGAAGCCTGCAGTTCTTTAGATGTTGTTCTGAGTTCTTTTGTGACCCCCTGGATAAGTTGCTGATGTGCTGTTGGAGTAATTTTGGTTGGTTGGCCAGTCCTGGGAAGGTTCATCACTGCTCCAAGTTTTCTCCATTTATGGATAAAGGCTCTCACTGTGGTTCGCTGGAGTTCCAAAGCCTTAGAAATGGCTTTGTAACCCTTTCCAGACTGATAAATGTCAGTGACTTTGTTTCTCATTTGTTCTTGAGTTTCCTCATAGCATGATGTGAATCTTATTAATATTAAAATTTGTTTGATGAGCTGAAACATGGAAGTGTGACAAATGTGCAAACAAACTAAGAAATCAGGAAGGGTGCAAAAAAAAAACTTCAAAGCACTGTAACAGAAGTTAATTTGACCTGTTTGACCCTTTTTTAAAAAAATCTTTCAGGTCCTCGCAGTAAAGCAGAACACCAAACCTTTGAAATCCAACTCATGCACAACTCCGTCTATGCAAAGTTTTGTAACCACTGGATCGCACTCATTGGGGTATATTAGATATTATTCCTTGTACATTATTTAATTTTGTTCTCATGTCTCTCTTTGTTTTGTTTTGTTTTTTTAAACTGAATTCAATAAATAATGTGAACATATCCTTTGCTGTCTTTCAGGCACTGAGCTCCATATTGATAATGTTTGTTATTCAGTGGGTTTATGCCTTAACAAACATAGTAGTTGCCTTGCTGATCTTCTGCTACATTGGGAAAACAAGTCCTGGACTGCCAAGAGGTGATTTCCATATTTTCCACATTTTCAAAAACTGAAAGAATTCATGATAAAATCTTCTCTACTTAATGTCCAACCTTTGGGTTGGGATTCTAGTCTGGTCCTCTGGCTTTATTTAATTTTTGCATCTGATCTTGAAACTTCGAAGATCAAAGTACTTATTTTTGAATCAATTCATTACCAAAAATCACTTCATAGACATTGTATTTTCTAAATCATTGTATATACAGTTTTCTTTTAAAAAAAGAAAATAGTGAAGAAAAGATAACAATAAGGCAAATGAAGAAAAAATGGACTTAAAAGATTTAATATACTGAGAAAGTATTTTTTTTTTATTTATTTATATTTATGTATGTATTTATTTATTAAGCATCATTCCATCATTTAGCTTCAACTTGTGTGACCAAATCTTTCCTGTACTGCAGTTTCACATTTATGCATTTAGATTTGGTCGCCATGTGCTCAGTCATTATGTGACCCAGCAGCATACTCGGCTGGACAGTTCACTTGCAGCCTGTTTGCCTGGCAGCTGTTGCGGCTTAGGATTTCTTGAACAGCTGGAGGTGACACCCTGCATCTGTGCAATAAACTCACCACATCAACCATGTGCCTTAGCTGTCTGACTCACAACATTTTTTGAACAGAAGCGTCAAACAAATGTCAGATCAAGTCAAGTGTCAGATATTCATTCCATAAATGGAGATGTTGCCAGTGTCACGGTGCTGTTGATACCCTTCTGTGCAGTGTTAGAACTTCAGTCATGGCAGAAAAAAAGTGGGAAATTTTAGTACAGTGCAGAATTATAACAGCAGAAAAATGTATGTTTCTTCTGGACAAGAATATAACTAATATGGGTTATTTTGATTTATTTGCAGGAACTGCAGCTCAGTTCAGCTTTTTCGTGTGGCTCAAATCAACACTGAGTAGCATTTGCAGGTATGTTAAGTCAGTGATCGGTGTCAAAAAATGGAGCGACGCTGTATTTGAGTTTTATGCAAGTTTAATTTGCATTTATAGCGCTAAGAGTTACTTGTCCTTGATAAAGCATTGGCTGAAATATAATCTAACAGTGCATTTGTTATTAATTACAGTTTAAAACTGTAAATGGCAATGATTTAAGTTTTTGATTATTTACACCTGAAATTAATTTCTGAGTATATTCTTGACTTTTAGGAGAGAAGGCTCACCCCGGGATGAGATCGTACTGACGCCCTCTCTGTCGGGGGCTTTGGGGCTAAAAACCAAGCAGCTGACAGAGGAAAATGCTGACTTTGCCTCTCGTCACCGCTATCATCAGTCTTCATTCATCAGGGCCGACGATATGGTCCAACCACCATTTCACTGACTGAATTAAATATTGCTTCAGTTACATGTCACAGCTGACAGCCTGAATACCACATTTTCTGCCTCAAACTGTGTCTCATGTTGCACTATGGGCAGAATACTGCTCACTTATTCTATTTATTGAAGACTTTCAGTGGCTCAAATTATTTTCCTGTGGTGATCCAAGGAAAACTAAACTTTGCACAAAGATTATGCAGGAGAATAAGAGACATAAGAGACTGGAGATGGCCAAAGTTTGTGAGTTTGTCATGCAAACAAACAAATGCAGAGATTTATTATTTTTTCTTAATGTAAACTTCAGCTTTAACATTGAAAGTCTCAGCTGTCTCTTTTTTTTTTTGCCATACCATTACAGTGATGGTTTTGTGGCATTAATATATCAGATACAAAGCTTTAAATATATAGCAGTTTGGCGAAGGCCTTCTTGCAGAGCTTTGATTATTTAAAAAAAAAAAGAATAGACTGATGCTCCTTCTAACAGGACGAGTAGTTAGCACAAAGAAGGTTCCTTCACAATATTGGTCTGCTTGTGGACAGCTGGAGCCTGTCTTTGTGGGGTTTGCATGTTCTCCCTGGGCATGACTTTCCTCCTGGTATTCCGGCTTTCTCCCAGAGTCCAAAGATATGCACGCTAGCTTAAATGGTAACTCTAGCCATGGGTGTGAAGTAGAAATATACGGATGATAAATACTTTATCCCATACTTGGGGAAAAAACTTTTGCTATAATAATGATGATAATAATATCTGGCAGATGATTCTCCGCCAGACAGAGGGTAATAACATGTGAAAGAGTTCCTATATGTGTCAGTCTGTTAGAGAAGGTGCTTCACTGCCTGTCAAGTAAGCAGTGCAGAGGGTGGTCAGGATTATCCATTGATGGATAAGAGTTTGTTCAATGACCACCTCTCCACTACAGCCAATCACAGAACCAGCCTTCCTAAACAGTTTATTCAGTCTGTTGGTGTGACCAGCTCTGCGGCTGCTCTCCCAGCAGATCACAGTAAAGTACACTGCACTCACCAACACTGATAGAGAATCTCTATCATTTTGCTGCACACACTGAAGGATGTATGTAATAAAGAGCTGTATGGGCAGTAAAACTACAAAACTGTTACATAAATGCCATTCCATTTCCCTTTTCTTACACCTAAAGCCACTTTTGGCTGTTTCCTTGTCACAAGCAGTCTCCACAGTGGGTAACTCTGCATGTTTTGATTTGGCGGCATTTTACGGTGGATACCCTTCCTGACGCAACTCCAAAGGGGATTTGTCCATTTCTATTGACACCTAAGAATCAAAATCAGAAACTAATGCTTTGTTTAATGTATACTATCTGGACAAAAGTACTTAGCCGCCTGCAAGTTGCACTTAAAGGAGCTGCTTGGCCATGGAAACACACCATGAACCATGAAGCTCTGGGTGCATGGCTTTTGTGCTGATGTTAACCCAGAGGAGGTTTGGACTCAAAAACCCTGCTCTAACTGTACAAGGTCTGCCACTTTGTGCCCGAGTTGCTGTGGTTCCTAAATGCTTCCACTTTGCAGTCTAGGAAAAAACTTTGTCTAGGAAGGAAGAAATTTTGCAAACTACTTCATCCTATTGAACTACCATGCTTGAATTCAGTGAGCTCTTTAGAACGACCCACAAATGTTTGTAAAGGCTAATTGCTTGATTCTATATACAATGGGACTGAAAACTTAAGCGGTGAGGCCCAGTATTTTTGTTCATATAATATATAATTCTTCAGATAATGAGGTTTTTCTTTTTTTTTTTTTACTCTTCTGCTTAAAAAAAACAAACATTGCCAGCAGCCTGTCATCACACACATCCAGCACATGTACAAAGCACAGCTTTTCATTTCATCAGTCATGGAAGAAACAAAAATATTTGAAGATGCTATCTGGTTTGAATTAAACACATGCTAAATATTTTTTTTTTAGTTACAAGTGTGAATTGCATGTATTACAAAGTTCAAGAGTCCGCATTTGAGCAAAGCTGTGAAAACCACTTCCTCTTATCCTGTTGTTGAGTGTAACAACCTGCCAGCAGGCACACAAGACTGTTAACCTGCTGATTGCTTATTTCCTTATCACCGGTCTGAGCTGTGGAGGAGTTGGTATGCTCATCTAAGACTAAGTTGGTCTGCGACTTTCAGTCAAGGCCCAATGGCTTGAAATGTGAGCAGTCAGAATTAAATGTACTGTGGAGGCCACTGTTTCAAGCGCCTGACTGAAACAGTGTTAACCCCAGTTCCCCCAGAAGTTCTTTTGAACTTCAGAGCACACAAATGTCTGCCTGGTAATTGAGCCTGGCTGTGGATGTGCATATACAAGCTCATTCTGCAGCCCGACAGTGGCTTAGAGTCATAAAGGAGTAACTAAGCAGTAAACAAGAAGAACAAGGATTCCTGCAGCAGCTGGACTAGTTTTCACAGATGAGATAATTTCCCGTGATTTCCCATGATTTTATCTTTTTTTTTTTATCATTTTTAACTTGATTTGACTTGATTACACTAACAGAAAAACTTTTTTTTTTTTTTTAATCACTTTTCACATTTAGATTCTTTTCAACTTCTCTCCCAACCGGGAAACCAACATGTGACGGCTTTGAATGATGAAAAACAATAAAATTAAAAAAACAAACAAAAAACCAATGAAATAATATTAAGTACTGTCGTTTTCCTTCACACAAACTTTGTAGGCTTTAGTTTAAAAACCCTACATCAAACTGTGATTACAGGTTATTATCAGGAGGTAATGATGGGCCACCATAAGGTGATATGAATCGGTGCATTACTAACATCTCTTAAAACTTCACGTCTCCTGTGGCTGGAAAAGTAACATATTTATGGGCAAAGCTTCCGACACCTGCAGGCAGCACAGGCAGCTACTGGATTCAGTAACGGGACTCTCTCTCCCAGCGTGTGTGTGTGTGTGTGTGTGTGTGTGTGTGTGTGTGTGTGTGTGTGTGTGTGTGTGTGTGTGTGTGTGTGTGTGTGCGTGTGTGAGAGCGTGTATGTGCGCGCAGGGGGAGGAGGAGGAGCCCGGGCTGAGATAACAGGCTGCTGCCTCGGTTCTGTTATCTTCCGCTCCCCGCC
Organism: Archocentrus centrarchus; assembly: GCF_007364275.1. NCBI lineage: Eukaryota > Metazoa > Chordata > Actinopteri > Cichliformes > Cichlidae > Archocentrus > Archocentrus centrarchus. The sequence continues at coordinate 13,415,404 of NC_044366.1, forward strand.
GTCTAAGCTGCGGATCTCCTCCGGATCTTCGGCAGGATTTATTTATTTCCTATTAAAACTTCGCTAAAAGCTGAAGCGCTCCTCCCATGCTGTCCCCGGGAGACTCCCCGGCATTCACTCGACTTCACGGAAACTATCGGCGACCGTTTTGGGGGTCTTGAAAAATCATGGAAACGTGGTTTTTGAATCACGTCCTCGGTTTGTCTCTTTTGGTCCTCCATCTGGGTCTACCGGGGCCCCTCGGGGCTGGGACCCCCAGTAACTACAGCACCAATCCGGTAACAGCAGGACTGCATTATTCAACGGCCACAGATGAACTCAGAACCGTGGAAAACAATGCAACTTCAACTTCATACTCAAGCGAGGCTTTATCACCATCACAGAGGAACCTCCTGCTCAGGCACACTGCAGAAACTCACGCTGCTACTGCTCGAAACTTCGGTAAGAGCACCGAGTGTGAGGCCTGCAATGGCAAGTACTGCAAAATGTTTGCACCCATGTGCGCTGTAGGAAAATATCTCCTTTTCATTTTGGCCTATTGAAGTGAGCTAATGCAGGAGGACCCATAAAAGTTCATTTGAGGTCCTCCAACATTTTGTGCAAATTGGTGGTTTTCTATTATTCACAAGTATGATTTTAAAAGGAAAATGCCTGAATCCAAACTTTCTGTGGGGTAGTTAGTTATTTGTTATTGTTTTATGTCTGTTATTTTTAAAAGGGAGAATAATAACTTCAGTGCTTGGGCTCATGTTCCAGATTTAACCATGCAGGTTAAGTTTTTATCTGCAGTCCCCGGCCATGCCATATATTATTTTAATGTAAACACATTAAAAGAAAAAAAAAAGCATCAAATTAGATAAAAACACATTAGCACACTAAAACAAACAGAATTAATAAAATAATGATGTAATCACTACTCCAGATAGTGACAAATTGTCTTATTATCCACCAATCACCCTTACTGTACCAAGAAACATATCTGAACTATCTACCAGTCACTCTTATTATATCCCTGACCATAAATGCCCCTGTTTTTTTTTTTTTTAATAATATTTTATAATCTCCTTTAGAAAACGCTGTAGTAGATGTGGTTTGACCACGAAAAATTTTACACCTGTGCAAATTAGAAGTTTTCTTTAAGAAATTATATTTTGGTAAATTTTATGAAAAATGTACTGAAATGAATTTTCTTTGCCAACTGCAAAGGTCCTGAAATTAGTGTCATCAAGACTGAAGCCAAAAAGCTAAGCTAGTCACTTTTGTGAGATTGGAACAGCAGATTTAAACATATTTGATTAAAATTATGGTAACTGTTCATTAAAATTGATGTAGATTAATCTCCTTTTCTAACTCCTTTTCTGTTTAATGGAGCGCTAATGCTTCAGAGCATTACCTGACCTTAAGATAAGATAAGATAAGATAAGATAATCCTCTTATTTGTCCCACAATGTGGGAAATTTACAATGTCTCACCACTGTAGGTAACCAGAGTGTTTGCCATGGACTGCAACAGCTTTAAAATTGACAAGGTTATCAGACTAGATTCATTCACTTGATGTTTATCTACTAAACACTGAAAAATCTAACACCCATTGCATCTGATCAGCATCTCAACTTGACACAGTATTACAGGTGCAAGCTTCCTGTTTAGGAGGAAGTGTTGAAACTAAGTCTTGACATTTGTTCACCAGTTTATACTCCACCTGAACCTGAGCACCCGCTGGTTAAAGGCAGCATTGTCAAATAGTTGATTTTACCACCAGTGTGACATCTTCCCAGTGTGAGACTGCATGGCTGGGGTTTCCTTTATTACTGTGGTATAAAACACTCATAAACAAGGGGCTGCATTTTTGATAGAAACAGAAACATTAGAGCTGGAGTGTGATTCTTTTTGGTTGGTAGAGATGTTGGTAGAGAAAAGAACCTGCAGCTGAGCTCTTTAGTTTATTTGGTGCACCTTTTGACTTCACTTAATCCCTCCAGAAGTTTGGATGAAAGCACTGGATTTCAGGCCCAATTTCCTGTGCACAAAGCCACTATCATCCATCACAGTGTAAGAAGAAAAGTGTAATCACAATTTCACTTGCAATTTCTGGAAGGCATGCCTCAAAACATTCCTGCACTATTGTGCTACGAACTCAAAAGCAATAAAAGATAGAAAAAAGGAGTTTAACTGCTGATATACCTACTTTGCAGAGTCAATTACAGTCTTATCCCTCAAATGAGGGTTTAGGTGTAACGCTGCTGTGCTTGGATGCACGTTACTTCTCGACCGCAGCTGGTTGAAGCTACACTTTTGCCAGTGGGAAGAGAGAGGATTTCAATGCTGAGGGTATGTGTGAAAATAGTATTTAATGTCAAGATGCATGACATAGACAATGTCAAGCATAATACTGTACCATGTCCAATAATAACTGATCCGATGACTAGATCAAAAAGATTAGCATTTTTTTATTCATCTTTGCTGCTAAAATCTACATCATTTTACTTTTAAAGCCTTTATATTCCAAAAAAGCAATGATGTCACGTTAATCTAGTGTTATTATACCTTTACTACTAGTAATACAACTTCTACCAGTTAATTACCATATAAAATGCAATGTGTAGTGTGCAAAGTAAGAATCAGCAATTACACAGTTATCAGTGAGGACTGTAGTTATGTATACTTAAAACATTTGACTCTATGGTAATGAGATAACCATCAAATGTTGCACTACAGCACACATGCTTCTTTGGTGCTATATTCAGAATTTGAGATACATGTAAAATTATTAATCATTATATTTTTAAACATTTTGATTAAGCTTCGCATAGGTGCTGCTAAGAAAAGATAAGGCTGAAATGATTCACTTTCCCCACTAGGGTCCCCTCTGAATCACCTCTCCTGTCCAGCTTTTTGGATGGCAGACTTATGGTGACATTTCTATAAAATGAACTGTCTCAGAACTTAATATTTAGTGAATGATCCTAGCAAGGTCATCTTTGCAGACCTCTTTGGTCTGTATAATGAGTATAAGCCAGTCTATTCAAAACACTGCTGTGGTGTCATTCGGGGTCTTTAATATGCTAAACAAGTTGCATTTGCTTAAATTAAGATTCATGCCACAGAGCTTCTGAAGTGTAACAGATGCTAAAAGACAACAGTTATAACTGTGTTAACAGCTGAGAGATAGATAGCTGAGTATCTGGGAGTGTCTGTCACTTGCTGCCAACACCACGTTCCTGTCTGAGTTTTGTTGCCCAGAATGGATCCAGAGAGAGAAAATGAAATAATAAGAGACACACATGCAGAGGAAGTGAGAGAGAAAAATAGAGTCTGGTGGCCCAGTTTTCCCCCTAGACTCCCAGTGGACCGGCTGTTTAGCTGTTGAACCCTCCCTTCCAGTGGTTCTGGATGTTGTCTGTTGGTGGTACTGACACTCATCTTAAAAGTGCTGTTGCTCCAATCATGGAGACCAGCCAGATAAGCTGTAAGACAGTACGGCATCAGAGACAGGCAAAAAAAAAAAAAAAAAAAGTCCCCTCTCTCTCACACACACATTTTGATGCTAACTGACTCATGTTCAAGTTCACTTCCACTTCAGCCATCATGTTATCAAGCAGTTGGTGGAAAAATGCAACAGCGCTAAAAAACTGTAACCCTCGTGTGCTGGATGTGTAAATAGATAACTAAATGCTGAAATGTTTGACATATCGCAAATTGTCTTGTTGGACCAGAGTGAACAGAAATAATTTATATTTATGTAGGGGTGCTGGACAAGCTCTAAAAATCTCAGATTATCTTTGACATCTTGTAAATTGTAACCTTGCAAGAGTTATTCTAGCTGGGGACCTTTGCTGGATGTCATCCCGCTTGCTCTCTGCTCTTGGTTCATTTCTATCTCTACAGTCAGCTGTAAATGGTATTTAAAAACAGTCACTACTTTAAAAGTCATTCTCTTCCCTTCTAGTGGTAGCGTTTGGGGTGTTTTTATGACTTAACAGTTTTGACACAGACTAAAAAAGACCCTGAATATGAGCACACGCCCAGATCCACCGTGACAGCTTTCTGCCAGTTCCTTGTGCTCACTCAGCTTTAGGAAGGAAATGGCTGATTCCCAACGGAGACAGTCACCACCATATTTAGGACTTCAAGCCATTGTTAGAGTAGACAAGCTGGCTGCCAGTTGTTCTCCACCCAAAATCATTGCCCATGCTGCAAGTGAAATTCTGACAGCATTTTGACACTGACTATAGTCTGTACAGGAAAGACACAGTTAACACCCTCTGGTGGAGGCGAAGTAAAACGTGTAGTTCATTTATAATTTGAGTGAACTCAACACTTTTTTGTTTATTTTCTTTTTACATTTGTGTGGCAGTCTAGTGGTGAAGGATGCTGGCATGAAAAAAATGCTTGCCAATAGTTTTCAGGTGACTGCAACACTGCAAAATTAGAATACTTTAAGTTACCAGCTGTATATGGTAGAAAAGGAGGCTGAAAAGTGAGTATGTGGCACAACTGATTTAAAAAAAGCGACTACCAATCTACCACTATTAGATCATTTAAAGCAACATTTTTACAAGTGTTTTAATTTGCTGATTAGTTTAATGTCAGAAAATTCTCAAAAAAAAAATGTCCATAATTAGTTCAAAAGTGAATGATTTTATGATGGCAAACATTTAATAATGCAATTTCTTTTCTATTCTTAGGCACAGAACAGACACAATCCATTACAGAAACAAGCAGAGGGTCTCTAGAGACTAAAAATCCACTGTCTACTGAGCCACTTACCTCCAACTTTGTAACCGCCACTGAGGCCAGCAGCAGCAGCACCAGCAGCAGGAGCACCACCAGCAGCAGCACCAGCAGCAGGAGCACCACCAGCAGCAGCACCAGCAGCAGGAGCACCACCAGCAGGAGCACCACCAGCAGCAGCACCAGCAGCAGGAGCACCACCAGCAGCAGCACCAGCAGCAGCAGCAACAGCACCAGCAGCAGCAGCAGCAACAGCACCAGAAGCAGCAGTAGCAGCAGCAGCAGCAGCAGCAGCACCAGAAGCAGCAGAAGCACCAGCAGCAGCAGTAGCAGCAGCAGCAGTAGTAGCAGCAGCAGCAGCAGCAGCAGCAGCAGTAGTAGTAGTAGCAGCAGCAGCAGTAGTAGTAGCAGCAGCAGGGACTGGAAGGACTTCACTAACACAGACCAGATGCCAGGTTTTTCTCATGTGTCAGAGCAGGATAGAACCTCGGTGTTTACAGAGGAGGCCAGCATGCACCAAGACAGCTCAGACACAACACTCCGAATGAGGGATGCCACAGCTTCAATGTCCCACACAGACACCCTCACCGACAGCACCTACACCACCACCATCAGCCGAGCTGGGGAGAGGACCTTGCTGTCTGTTACCTCCTCCTCCAGCAATAGCACCTCATCTGCCTTTACAGAAGACTCCAACTCCCATCAGCCTCCTTCCACTTGGGGTATTCCTTCTAAGCCTGCAGGGACTGAGGACTATACCCACAGTGCCCCGTCCACAAGGATTAATGAAAGGGAAACAACAGATCAGCATGTGACCGATCCCTTCAAAGGGGGGTCAGAGGGGACAGAGACTGGGAGCCCAATGGGATACAGAGGAACCCAGAGTTTTACCGGACAGCCCAATGCCACCGAACATCAACGCACATCAACATCAGAGGAGACATCCGACTCAACGCCCCCTCTCAGGGTAACAGAGCCCAGCACTGACCAATCTGAAGTATCATTTTCCTCTACACCCCCTTTCACCTCACCTGCAGGAGGTCCTACCAACATCTCCGGGACAGAGCACGGGTTGGGTTCTAGTTCTGGAGTTTCTACGGTGTTTTCAACTGGAGATCACAGTACCAGCACTCAGGGTGGCACCGAAGGGCTTGCATCCAAGACCACAGAGGAAAGTGTTGACTTGGGTCTGACTGCAGTGCCCCCTACAGTCAGTAGTAGTACATCCGAAATGAATCAGTCTCTGACAGATATGCCGCCACTGGTTACTAATGTCTTCCTCACCACCTCACCTGTCACTGTTACAGAAAGGTATGTTAAAAAAAAACCCCAAAACAAAACAAAACAAAACAAAAAAACATTATCTACTTAGCTTTGTGCTTATTATTAAGTAATAATTGTAACTTTTTAAAGTGTATAACTTTAAGGAAGGTTTCAAGTGTCTGGAGGATTCACAAGTGTACCTCAGTAGCACTAGCTCCCCCTGCTGATATGTCAGGCTTCACTGCTGCAAACCCATTTTTTTCTAACGCACTGCACTCCTGAGTTTTTGCAGACATTATCCATTACTTGTCTGTGAGAAATGTCCGAATCAGTTGAAGCAGAAATTAAACAGACTTAACCCTGCTGGCTCCCCTGAGTACAAAGTACTCCATAGGAGGAGGTAACCGTCCTGAGAATTCACAGCAAGGATCTTTCTATCATGCAGACGAGGGGGTCTTACACCAGCAATCTCAGTGTGTGACACTGTCTGGAGTTCATGTTTCAAAATGATTTATGCTGACTGATAATTAAAATCATTATATCCAAGGTCCATTAGTCACTATTGTAAAAATGAATGGTAATTCTAATTTGCTCTTCTCTGTTTTTGTCAGGACATTTGATCAATTTATTTTGTCTGACAGATCACAGATAACAGAAGAGGACCCTACCAAATCCACTGCTTCCAGCACCGCCATCACCACACCAACCACCACCTCCACCACGCCTATCACCACTCCTCCTCTTGTTCCAACCTCATCCTCAGTGTTGACTAGCACCACAACTAGTTCTCCTCCACAGTCCCCTACCAGTGCCACTGTCCCATACAGTTTGTCCTCCACTGTAGCCTCCACCCTGGCAGCGCAACCAACCCAACATGTGCCACCCAGCCACACGCAGGGTCCTGTGACTGGGATGGCTAACCCTACTGATGCCACCACCCTGCAGACTGAAGCAAGCACAGGAACTCACAGAGTCACCACAGCTCACAGCCAGTTCATCACTACCACCTACACTCACAGTACCCCAACCAAGAGTACAGAAGCTCTGCACACCACTGGGAAACAGACAGATAGAGGTCCTACAGAGCTGGTGGTGACAACACCGCCCCCTGATGTCCAGCACACCAGTGCACCGCCACCATCACCAAGTGAGTTAGTTAGCTTATTTCTCTTTAAATAGCAATCCTTGTCATTCCGTTTTCAGAGCAGAAATGTGTGTTCATCTTGTTCTTGTATAAGTTACAGTGACTGTTGTGCTTCATGCTTGAGTGGGAGCAGTTAGAGGATTGTAGTAATACTAAGCAATTCCAAAAGTACCACTGACATAATAATGATGAATACACATGTGCACAACTTGGACTCTCCTTAACAATGAGATGCTGTGAAATGCCTTTAACGTACAGCTTTAAATGAATGGGTCTAGTGCTGAGTATTCTGCGCTGACCTTTCCTCTTGATCATATGAGTTCAGTACTTGGAACAATGAGTTTTACAGAAACAGAAGAATACTGAAATGAAATCTCTCCACTCAGAACTTTTAAGAAACCCCTGTGTGTCAAACCCGTGTAATAATGGAGGGATGTGCGTGAGCAATAAAGCGGGTGAGTTCAGTTGTAGCTGTCAGCAGGGATGGACGGGACAGACCTGCAACCAGGGTGAGCTTTTCTGCTCTTCTACCAAGCAGTTTAAACACAATATTGTCACTGTGCATGCTAGTTCATATTTTGTGTTTCAAAATGCAAAATGCATGAAATGTTGCATCAAACACTTTTTTTTATTAAAGATTGTGATTAGGGTGTATAGCTTCAGTAAAATCCTTTCTAAATATGATATTTGTGTTCAGATATTGATGAGTGTAAGCAAGACCCCTGCCCCGCTGGCTCCAAATGCATTAACACAGAAGGCTCATTCAAATGTGAATGTCCGCTTGGCTTTGACCTCGAGGACGGACGCACGTGTACCAGAGGTAATACCGCTGTAAAGTAAAAATACATTTGAATTATTGTTTCTCCAGTCAAAGTTATTTTCTCAGAGACCTTATTTTAATTCACACACCTTTTGATTTCCTTTCATAGCTAAGACGTTTCTCGGCATTTTCAATGGTAACAAATTGCCACATAACCCTGATATCCAAAGAGAGATCATTAAGCTGGTGAGAGGCTGTTCACATCTCTGCATATTCTGTGCTTCACTAAGCTCATGTGCATTATTATATCTTATACATACTCCTGTTTTTTAATCTGCAGCTCAACGTTTCACTCTCTGTCCTCCGAGGTTACAGGTGCTCAACACTGACTAAGAAGTAAGTTTTCGCATTCAATTTCTGTACATTTCTGTATTTTTAATATATATTTTAAAAACAAAACAAAAGAAGAACTTGTTGTAATTATGGTTATTAAAAAACAAAATTTTGAACAAGAAGCCCTCTGAGAGTGCACACCTCTACCAAGGCAGCTCAGTCTCTGGGCAGTATTCACTTTTAAGGGAATATTATTGTATTTTGTATATATTCATTTTGTTTGGACTTTAAGAAGTTTGTAGTGCAGTAAAAAATTAGATAAGGTAGCATAACAGATGTTCAGTAGGTAATGGATAATAGGCACTGATTTGTAAATAGCTGGACGTGAATAACTTGAGCTTATTATGTAATACTACAGCATATTTCTAACTAACTACGCAGCTCATTCTCTTGACAATATTTTCTTTAAACATGTAACAAATTTCAGGTCAACTTGAAAGAAAAGCAGATGAGAAATGTAAAAGTGAGATCACACCACAGCTGTAAGAATCATAGTTTCTAAGTTAAAAGGCTTGTTGTCAATTTTTGACCAATAATTCATGAAGCTGACCTTGAAGAGCCTGGTGGATGCAAGTCAAATTTTAATGGATTGTCAACATGACCCCACTCTACACCCCAACAAAGTGTTATCAGAATTAATTCAACTATTGTGTTTGCAGACAGAATGACACACATGCACGCACGCAAACGCTACCAAAAATGTAACCTCCTTAGCAGAGGTACCTAAAATCTAAAATCTAAGGCAAGTCTACATGTTTTCATTATGCTAATTGAGAGAGCTGCATTTTTGTCATTTCTCCTTCTTCTGTTAGTGCTAAAATCTAGATAGTGAATAATGATCTCTCTTATCCATTAGAGCGTTGTTCCCATGTTGCTTATAAGACCAGAGTGCTCCATATTGACCTCTGATCTCCTCCCCATAGAGAGGAGGATGGCGTTCGTATCTTGGCTGTTAGCATGTTTTCCATCTCCGCTGATGTGATGACTGCTGAGGTCAACAACAGCATCCAAACGTCTCTCAGCAACTGCAACTCCTCATTGGCCCACTGCCATGTGGTCCTGCAGTACAAGCTCACATACCGCGGTGAGTGTGACACTCAGAAGTCACAGTGGATATCACTAACTGTGTTTGTTTTAACTGATTAAATAGTTTTTCCAACTTGCATTATTGTAAACATGATTTAGGGCAGACTTAGAACTGTTTGCGTAGGCTCCATAGTGTAGTGGTGTATACATTTGCCTAACAAGGTTTTATCCCAGGAGAAGACATAAATCCATTGGATGTTGTGTCAGGAAGGGCATCTGGGGTAAAATTCTGCCAGATGAAATATACAGAGTTATCTGCCGTGGTGACCCCATAGCTTTTCTGAAATAATTCAGTAATTGTGAATATAATTGCAGCCACCAGAGGGCAGAATTTAGCCATAAAAGTATTGAGTGAGCTGTAGTGTGATAAAGCTTTATTGTTAAAAAACTTCAAGACATCATGAAGCTGCTATAATTCACATCATGCCATGGCCAGGAATCTTATAATCATATCAAAGAACAATGTGTAGTGCCATTAAATGCTAAAATGTACAGTGCAAGCATTACACGTCACAGTGATTAATCTGTTGAAATGAAACAAAAGGGAGCAATTAAGAAAATGTATGTTTTTACTATTCTTGGACTTTTAAAGTTGTCCATGATCAGATTTTTATAATTGTGATGAATTCTGTCCATACTGTATTCCAGTTGAGAGTCTTTGTGTGGCTCAGAAGACTCAGTGTGATACGGAGCGCTCCAGCTGCACAGACAGCAGTGGTACCGCATACTGCAAGTGCCGTGAAGGATACTACAAACACAATCCTGACGATTTGTCCTGCTTAGGTAAGTTCTTCTTCATTTACATGTTGTTACATGTACATTTTTGGTTGAATCACCAACTTTACCTAAGACAGAGAAACAGAATGTTTCCCACAGGTCATTAAAAAATCTTAAAAATGTCTAAAATTAAATCAAGGAAAAGAAGAGACCTTCTTTTATTTATTGATATCTTAAAAATGTGTTTAAAATTGTGATTTTGGTTGTGTGAAATGTAGCATGGTCCAATCGGCTACATGTTATATAAGAATTTGACTGAGGGCACCAAAAATGATGTACTTTTTTTTTTTTTTTTACCAAACTGTTGTTCTCTGAACAAAATGTCTTGTTTCAGAATGTGGAGATGGCTACAAGCTGGAAAATGGCACCTGTGTCCCGTAAGTTTGCCTTCTTCTGTTCTTTTCTTTATTTCATAAAGCGTCGTTCCAGTTATACAAAAATATTCCAGACCTCTGGAGCTTCTGTTTCTGCTTTTCAGGTGCATGTTTGGATTTGGAGGATTCAACTGTGGAAACTGTAAGTGAAACCCACCAATAATATTTATCTTAAATAGAATGGCTTACATCTCAGAATGTGTTAAATGACTTTTAAGTATAATATTTAATATGTTTTTATTTGGAATTGCAGTTTACAAACTGATTACAGTGGTAGTGTCACCTGCAGGGGGCGCCCTGCTCCTCATCCTGATCATCGCTCTTATTGTCACCTGCTGCAAGTAAGCTTGCATTATTTTTATCATAGGTTTGCTATGTTAAATATAATGAATATTGTCCGATAATATCATTCGATATTGTAAACATAGATTTTATGTAAAAGATAGACATAACCTAAAGAGATCCTAAAAGTTGCACTCTTTCTAATGGCCAACAGGAGGCACCACCTCCTATTGCAAAAAGAAGTCTGATTCTATAGAAGGCAAAAGAGCCTTTTGCTCAATTTGTAACCTCAGCGACTACATTCTTGATGAGTTTATGGTGTCAGTCACATCTTTCAAGTGTTCTTTAATACAACATGATGTTTGCAGGTCACTTTTAGAGTATAAAAAACAGAAAAGTCAGAGTTATATATACCCATCGCTCATGATGGGCAGTTAAAGTTCACGACATTATAGTGATCACATCCATCTTTTGTATACAGGCTATATTTATAAACAAGAAAACTTAGTTGTTTGTGGCAAAAGCTTAACTTTTTTAAATGTTGAATCCTTCAGGAAAGACAAAAATGACATCAATAAGATCATCTTTAAAAGTGGAGACTTGCAGATGTCCCCGTATGCAGACTTCCCTAAAAATAACCGGATATCCATGGAGTGGGGGAGAGAGACAATAGAGATGCAAGAGAATGGCAGCACAAAAAACCTGCTACAGATGACTGATATCTACTATTCTGTAAGAGATCATGTCATTTCTCCCTTCTCCCACATCTTTTTCTCTTGTTTAAGTTAAAGCTTAGTTTGTGTGTGTTTGGTTGCAGCTGATAAATGTCTTTTTATTTTCTTTGTCATTTCCCTCAGCCTGCCTTGCGTAACTCAGACCTGGAGAGAAATGGCCTGTACCCATTCCCAGGTCTTCCAGGCTCTCGCCACTCATGCATCTATCCTGCCCAGTGGAACCCATCTTTCATCAGTGATGATTCACGGAGAAGAGACTACTTCTAAGCGCCCCACCTTGAACACACAAACGATCAGAAACTTATTTTTTTATGCTTACAATTGGGATGTGTCATGATGGATTTTTCTGTCACTATTACAATGCCACTGTGTGCAAAACCCATTGGACCATCTGCATTCAAGGCTGCACACTAAAAGTGTTACTGTGTGTGTTTGTGTGTGTCTGCATATTATGAAAGCACACATTTTTGCAAGTAAAATGTGTAAGCATTTCAGTGTTTTTGCATGTTTTGGCCCATTTACTTTAGCACACGTATTTTTCGCAGCACTGCTGTCGTATTTAATGGGTTTTTCCTGCCTTACATACAGCCACCAATACTCATTTGCTCCAGTGTGTAGGTCGGTGATCCATTATAGTTAACATCATGTCTGCCTCTCCTACTGCCAGAGGTTGGGTTGTTGCTGGCTGGTAATGCAGCGCAGATTTGCTTGAAAAAAATCTGCTTAATGATAAATAAAGGCATTCATGATGCTCCCATTGTGCTCACCAGATATGTGGGAAAACACAAGAACAGCGTAATGCGGTATCCTTTAGAGGGATAAACCGCATCGCGTGTAGCAAACAGACATGCAAAGACAGATAATGTTGTTCCTTAAAAGTGAAATATGAATATGTGTGTGCCAATGCTGTGACAACATGACAATAACAAACCACTGAAGGATGTACAAAGTTTAGTTTCATGCCAGTAGAAACTTAGGAATAACTTTGTAGTCTGTTGCCAACATTTATTTATTCCTTGTATGTCCAGTTCAACGACATGTAGCGTAGCATCTCGTACATACACTCTGATGTTAGAGGGATAAACCTGTGGCTTTAAATAAGTGCGTGCATGTGTGTGTGTGTGTGTGTGTGTGTGTGTGTGTGTGTGTGTGTGTCTATGTGTGTGTGTGTGTGTAAGGAATAATTATCTGTATACCAGGATCGTTACTGTTGTTTAGTATTTGAATGTAAAGATGTATCATAATTAGCTGTTTCTGTCATGGATTATTATTTTTATTTGATTATTTTCTAACTTTTGTTGATTCTGGCGTTTTAGTCAGATGTGCTTATTTAAATAAAAAAATATTGCACAGCATTTTGTCTGGGACTCCGTTCTTGTTAAACCTTTAAATCCTGTGCATGTGCATTTTATAAATGGCACACTTTATATCATTTAATTATTATAGAATAATTTTTATTCCTTATGCTGCAACAAACATAATGATCAATACCAAATAATAAAGCAAGAAGAACAAGTTAACAATTGTACCTTGAACTAATAATTACAGCACTGTAATATATTTAATGCTGGTTATATGGAGTCATGCATACCTTTTTTTGCAGATATTGGCTGTACATTGTTCTGTTACTTGTGTTAAACTTTATTTGAAATGCAACATTTTGGTCCTCAGACCTTCAGCAGATAAAACTCAGTGCGGTTGTGATCTGAAGATTACATATACTCAATGGGCATGAATGTCGTGGTAATTTTGGGCTTTTAATGATGTCTTTGAACTGTTCTTTTTCCAGGGTGGACTGATTGTACAGCATACGTCTTTGGGTTTGAATTTTTTCTAATACACATGGGGTCAAAAGCATGCATAAAGGCTAAAATATACACATACACCCCCATGGATACTTGGTTAAACGTCCCTTGGTTCAATGCTTTTGGTAACCATCAAGAAGCTTCTGGTACCATTCTGGCTGGATATTTGACCACTCTTCTTGGCAGATTTGGTAGAGTTCTGACCACAACTGTACATCAAAAGCTATTCACATAGATACCATATCACTGTGACCAAGTCTTTGTAAAGTTTCAGGTATGCAGGTTTCAAACTGTAGTATGCAAATGAAGTCAGAGCAGAGAACAGAGCATCATGATGAAATAATTCACATCCATATTATAGATAGTAGCTAGATTAAATTTATATGCATTGTCTTAAGTTTGGTATCAGTAGAATGGGCCTGTGCACAGAATACATTTCTCTAGTCAAAGAAAAAAAATGCAAGAAAAAAAAAAAGGCATCACTAATTTTAACAAAGATCACAATGCTGTGTTTAGATGTCCCTCATTTCCGGATAAAAAATTTAAATGTACTCTGGTCTAAAGCCATGTTCTTCTCAATATATACTGTAGTTCACCTCTACATTTGGACGCTTTGATGAAAACTTGCACGCTAGAACAATGTTCAGTTTTGACTTACCCTGGCAAAGTTATAAGGTTTGTGTTGAGGATTCCTGAACACAGGCAGAGCCACTGCTTCATTTAATATTTTCCCTTTTCTTATTCACATGGAACACCAGTACATCAATACGAGTGAGATGGTTTTCCTATCAATCAGTGGTTGTGTTGTGTTGTGTTGTGTTGTGTTACGTTACGTTACGTTACGTTACGTTACGTTACGTTGTGTTACGTTGTGTTACGTTGTGTTATGTTATGTTATGTTATGTTATGTTATGTTATGTTATGTTATGTTATGTTATGTTATGTTTGGCTAAACCTCTAATACTAGATTCAACTTTAATTGAGATCACTTTCTAGCCTTTTTATTACCCACTACCTGCATAGCCACATGAGAATCATGACACAGACTGGCAGCTGCTTCAACAATCCAAGGTTTAAAAGTCAGATGAGAGTCACCATTGCTGGGATCTGGTAAGGAGAGCTGGACATGTTTTATTACACCTTCAATATTATTGATAAAATTACCCATATAATCTCAACCTGAGCATCAATCAGGCTACATTTCAGCAAAGGCCAGGCAAAGTCTGGAAGCCACTTAAAGCACTGTGTGGTGTTGGCATGGTAACTAATGCTGTGAAACTGCAGTCCAACCAGCTGACATCAGGTGAAAAAGCTAATCCTGTAAATGTTGTCCAAAAGTCATTGTGATTGTTGAGATGTGATCCTCTAGTTTTGCATGTTGCCATTTCTACTATGTGTGGTATTTGAATTTAGCATTTGTTATAGTTGATGCCTACACACACACAGACACACACACACACACACACACACAAATAATACAAAAGTGAAGTTTGTGTAACAATGCCGTTAAGGCGACACCCACAACCACAGGGGCTGCTGACACTTTGTGGAGAGTCCACAGTCCAGCAGGCTTGTGACCGTCACTGACGTCCTTTAACATGTTCCCTTTGCTAGGTGTGTCTTATGTTCTCATTCTTGATGTTTTATTTGTGTACACTGAGAGCCACATTTAAGACAAATTTCCACTACTTTGCAGTGGACAATAAAGTTTTCTTCTCATTGCCTGCTCTCCATTTCATTTCATTTTATTTTCAGTATAAAATGGTGTGATGTGTGGTTGTGTTAACTACAAATGTTATGATTTCTTGAACTCTTTTTTTAAAAATCAGACACTGCCTACACACAATTGCAGGAATAACTAATTGAAATGAGCCATTTAGTAATGCTATTTTTGTTCCTCAAAATGACATCATTTCCAGCCGGCTCTAGACTTCAAAAGCTTTTACATGTACTCAGGCTCACTTAACTGGGTTTCTTGTAATGTAATCTATGGCTATTGTTCTAGCAACATATTGTTCACCACTAAATTTGAGTACGCTGACAACTCATTGCTCACTGGGTTCATCATCAGGTCTGAGACTCTTTAAAAAACATTACAAATACCTTGTATTCAGTGGGTTGTTCGGATGCGCTTAGTCTGACAACATTATATGTTGGAGATACTTCAGGTAGTTCCATTAAACTCAAAACCCACAGTGTCATTGCAAATTGATGATTAAATGGGAGCTGAAAAAAAAACCAACCAAACAAGGTATGATTATACATCACGAGGCAGCTGGAAAGCGATGGTCACATAAAAAATGTCAGGCTTGTTGAGCAACTGAATGTCTTTCACTGTTTTATGTTGTATACATGTTTTTCCCCATGTGATACACAAAAGGCTAAAGCTAAATGTCAAAGGGGAAATATTTAAAAGTAGCATAATCCAGATAACTGTATTTGGGTCTGTAAACTAGGTAATAATTCCGCTGTTCATCCATAATAAATGATGTGGTTTGAGCCATTTTTGTTTGAGAGTTCTGGTATTGTGTCACCGTTACTGGCTTCTTGGGACACTTGAATAGAATTTCAGCATATTATGGCTCATAGGCTCATAGACTGTCATCTGTTAGCTTCTCTGTTTTAAATTCAAAAGTAACAACTTGAATTTCACACTAGTCTCATTTGTGGTGTTTGCATGCAGTTTTTCTGCTGTATTTAACACTTTTAACTAAATCTCAAGTTGTGAAGAAATGTGCATATCATTGCAGTTTCCATACTAAAGGGTCAGTTGTTATTCTGGTGGTGCTGCCATGCAAACACATGCAGCATATAGCAGTGAATGGAAAATTCCTTCTCCTTTCAAAGGTCCAGCAGTTAGAGTCACTGGCATCCCTCAAGGAGTCCTTTATATGTTCTGTGCTGTGTGCCCTGTGAATTTTTTTTTCTTAGCTCTTACTCACATTTGTCATTGACTTACAAATGTCTGGCACCACATTAAACCAAGCAGCTTGTCGGTTTTAAACTGTGAACACTGTAAACAAACTGCTGCCAATCTTTACCTTTTTGAAAATGTATTCTCATTTTTTTTTTCAATGTTGAGTTTTTAATGTTGCTTAATAAAAAGTGTGCAGGATAGTTTAGTTAATAATATCCATCTACAAAAAAAAAAGAAGAGCTGGACAGACTCAGCTCTTTTGTAATGTACACACTTATCTTGCTGCCAGACATTACAGTTGGCTCCTAGAAAGTTTTTTTTTTCTAAGAGGACTGCTTTTAGCATTTAAATTGACCTCTATTAAGATGTATAAGCAGCAAACTTAAGTGTTTTTAACACTAGCAGGTATATACAGATATATCTAGCACTTGTTCTATACAGTAATTTTCCAGTGGGCACTCATAAAGTGAAGCTGGTGTATGCAAAGAAGGACACTATAGTAAGACTTGCTTGTGATATATCTTTCTATCAGGGAAGTTATAATACTGCATGAAAATCATTTGTAAACTCTTAAAAAATGTCTATGTGAAATTTGTGCACCCTTTATAAAAATGGCATTTAAGGTACTTAGCCGACAAAATACAGACGATGACAATTACAACATAAAATGCTCAATATGTCGTACAAAACCAGCGATGGCACTTTTCTACGTGATTTTACACTAATGGGTTTTATTTTCATATTATATTTGCATATGATGCAAATACCTCATGGTGCAATGCACAAACGTGGTTGGGTTTCCTTTCTGTGAAAGAATCCAACGAGGGAAGAAAATACCTCTACTGAAAGTGAAGATGAACTATCTAACGTGGGTCCTCTCGCTATTCTCAACATCATGGCTAATGCATTTGACTTCTTTTGCATGGTCTCTCTACTTGATGGAGAAAAGATCAAACAACCACTAAAGCTTCTCCTGAGCTCTTTGAGTTGCAGCATGATTTCTTACCTGCTGATCATTTTTGGTGGGTTCTTTTCAGGGCTGCTAAGCAAAAGCTACAAAGTTCACTGAAATCTCAATTGTGGCGTCAGTCTTGTGTTTGTCCATCAGCATTAACGCCACTGTTTGGCTGAACTTCTTTTACTACACCCACATTGTACCTGCCCAGAGACCACTCTTCATCTGGATTAAGAAGAAAATCAAATCCATCATTTACTGTGTTTGGCTTGCTGACAGATTTTGCACTTTTCTTGATCTTAGTGCCATGTTTGCAAACTTTATTTCTATTGGTGGCTTTGGATTAAATAGCACATCTACAGTGGACCCAGAAACACCTGCAAGTTTTTTCTTAAAATGGCTAGAAGGTTTCCATTGTGAAAGTCCACTTCTATTTCTGTCTCTGCATTATGGTGATATCCAATGGTGCTACTGTAGTCTACCTGTACAGACACATGCAGCGTATGGCAGGAAATGCAGACCTTCACTCCTGTTCTAGATCCACCAGCCAGGTGAGAGTCACCATTACTGGAATTGTTCAGGGAATCCTGTATACGTGTTTGGTGGCTTACGTGTGTTTTTTTTCTCAGCACTTTCAACTTGAACAAGTCAGTTCATATTTACATTTAACTGCCATCAGCTTCTATGTGTCAGGCACCACAGTCAACCTGGGAACTGGTCAGGCTGTGTTTAGGCAGCGAGCTTTAGACATCTGGGCAAGAACAGCTCAGTGGTGCAAAACACCTAAAATACAAAAATCTGAGGGACAAGACTGATTCTGAAGCTCAAGCCAGAAGACCAGGCTTCTGCTATGAACACTTTTTTCTTTTTCTTTACCAAAAGTTTGCAGGGATGTAAGCTGCCTCTGAAGTTTAAACCCTAATGATATATTCAATCAAGAATGTTTTGGTTTATATAGGAAATACTGCCTATTTTTTAAATTTTTTATTTTAGATATACTGTAGTGCTGTAGTGATTGTCAAAATATTTTTTTCTTTTTTTTCAAATTTGTAATTTAAAGTTATTTTTCTTATTTTATTTTTTTTAAATCATTTCATGCCACTCAGAAAGGCATGTTACACTCTGTCTTAGTACTGTTACTTTACAAATTAAAAATTGAAACACAAAAATTTTGTCATGTAATGCGAAGCAATCTTTTACAGTAGTCACTTATTTACTTACTTAGCAGTAAATGGTATGCTGTATACTTTCCACTAGAGGAATTGCTTGAAGATGCAAAATATAAACTTACAAAATTAATGACTGATGATTTTTTTTAACACTACTGAGAAAAATGTGCTTTTCTGTTAACACTGGAATCTGTGAGTTAGCGTTTTGATAATAAGCAACATTTGAAACTGACTCAGGGAGGCTACCTGATTGCTGATGGTTGGATGGACATGCAAAGTTTGAGAATTTCGCAGCAAAACATCAAGTACAAAGACTGCCTTTGCTGTAATGGATTTTTGCCCTTTGATACAAGCTGAGGTTAAACGATCTAAGACGTTACCTTCAGCTTCTGTCGGAAATATTGGATGTCAATTAAACATGCATGGCAAAACAAACAAACAAACAAACAAACAACAATGATCAGTGAAGCATAGCCTTAGCAGGTACAGAAGTTTCATCTGCTATTTGTAAAACTGCTGCTCCTGGATGACAGTGTTTACATCCCATTACATGCTACGATAAAACATTACAAACAATACATGGGCTTTTTAAAACTGATAATCAAACCTAACCTTTATTAATCTAATGCACTGGACACTAACAAGACAAAAGCTGACATTTTTGAAGGGTTTGTGTCCCGTTACATGTGGCATAAAATTAGCATAGAATTTCATTGAAAACAAGCAAACAAACAAACAAAGAGTAAAACATGGTGGTGGCAGTGTGATGGTCTGGGGCTGCTTTGCTGTTTCAGCCCCTAGATGACTTTCCGTAATTGATGGAGCCATGAATTCTGCTCTCTGCCAGTAGGAGAACGTCCGGCCATCAGTTTTTACCCTAAAGCTGAAGCTCTCCTGGGTTATGGAACAGGACAATGATCCAAAACACACCAGCAAGTCCACATCGGAATGGCTCAAAAAAACAAAAAAAAAAACAAAACAAAATGAATGTTTTGGAGTGACCTAGTCAAGGTCTGGACTTATATCCCATTGAGGTGCTTTGACATGCTCATGCTCGAACCCCCCCCCCCACCACCACCACCACCACAATTCTGCAAGGAAAAGCAGCCAAAATTCCCCCACAGCGACATAAAACACTGCAGTTCTTGGTGCCAAGGGCGGCACAAGCAGTTAAGTTTAGGGGGACTTTTTCCACATTACAGAGCCAGGTAGGTTTGAACAGGGTTTCTCCCCTTAATAAATTAAATCATCATTTAAAAGCTGTATTTTGTATTTGCTTAGGTTGTCTTTGTCTAATATTAAAATTTGTTTGATGATCTGAAACATGTAAATGTGAAAAATATGGAAAAAAAGGTAAGAAATAAGGGAGGGGCAAATATTTTTTACAATTTGTCACTTTGAGTTGTGAGACGTCTGAGCTTGTAAAGTGGTCTTGAAGGCATCAGGAGTCTGGTCCTGCCCCTCCTAGTTTGGATCGCTCGGATGTGTTTCGCCCTCTCGGCAGTTGGTGAAGAAGAGGAGGAAGAGCCTAACGGATAGTGTACGGGAGAACGGCCTCGCCGAAAGTCTGGGAAAAGACGGATAGTATCGTTTGATAAGCAGCTGGATAGCCACAGAAACCCACCAGATTTGACTTTTCTGATTTGTAAATGCTCAGAAAGATCTGATGCCATATTCCGAAGCAAATAAGTGATGTTAAAGTCAGCGGTTCACCTTCTGTTCAGGTGAGTATAGATCCACCTCAAACAGACTTTGTGGACTGCTAATGTTACCGTTGTAGGAACGGCTTATCCAGCCTCGGCAATTACAGTCCGCCGTTATTTGCCTTTGTATATTTACCGTTACCTTTGACCTGTGATTTACGCGTACAAGGACCTGGTTCACTGGGTAACTTCGTAATGGTTTATTGCGGGTTTTTTTCTCCCCATCATGTCCACAGCAGGACTTCTGTTTTGCTCGTTAAAAGAGGAAAACGGGGAAAGAAGCTCTAAAGTAAACATGCAGAACGACTACTATCAGAGTCAAAAAGTGTGTGCCCGTTAATAGAGCCATTAATCATAATAATGCGTCAACGTACGCTAGTTGTCATTGAAGTGTAGTTTATTTGGTGTCTGCAATTGTAGTTTATCCGTTATTAGCTGACTTTATAAATCTTTTATTAACCATACTGTGGGTGTTGTGATCTCAGTGTGTGGATGTTGTCAGTTACCAACATGTGTTTTTCCTGCTGTCAGGTCATTCGGGGCACAGCCTGAGTAGTCTGCAGCCTTGGCTTTCTAGCGCATCAGTGGTTCGGAGAGGGGTATGCCCCCAGCCCTGACCAAAATCCTTAAAAATGGCCACGGGATCCATTTATCCTCACCTCCTGCCGCTGTTAGAACAGACTCAGAAGGGAAAGCCATGTGCAGTATTGAGCTACAGCCTCACATGAGACCCATAGAAGATGATGATGATAACCTCCAGCAGAAGATGTGGAACCTTTCCTCTTTTCACTCTCTGGACTCCTGCCTCTTGGACACTCCTGCCAGCCCTCTGCTTTCACCGTGCCTGCAGACGTCCGACAGCCAGTGTGAGACGATGTCCCTGTCCAGTCCAAACTCACTTGTCAACCTCCTGTTCTTCAATAAAGGCTCCAGAGATTCTCATCAGGTGGCCTCAGTCTTCCCAGATGTACCGGACATGTTTTTAGCTCCAGGCCCTGAACACAATAGACAACAGGCTTGTCTGCTGCATGGAAGGAGTGTAGCTCCTGAATGTGGACCAGATGGTGGTGATGTGCATCACTCTTCTCTTAACCTCATCAGTGTTTTTCCTTCATATCCCCAGTGGGAGTTTACATCCCAGGGCCACAAGCACGTCTTTGCACCTCCACCTTCGCTGACATGGGAGAGAGCAGTAGGGACGGGCTGTCCTCCTCCGGCTTCAGCGCAGCCTTGCATTGACAGGGTAAACCCTGACCAGCTGACATCCAAAGCTGTGCTAGAGGAAGCTGCGAAGGCACAGCTCTCTCGGCAGATAGGCCTACGCAGCCAGGCTTGGAGGCTGCGAAAGAGACTGGAAACCCTGCTAGGAGAGCACGCTGTGCGGCACTGCAACCAGCAGTTGGAGGGGCTGGCAAAACACTGTCAACTTGGAGATTTGTCTTTTGACTGCCATGACTCTTCACAAGAAAGCAATAAACCCCATTTTCCTTGGCTAGACTCGCCCATAGCCTCGTCTTCCTTCTCAGAGGTCGAAGAGTTCAGCCACTTCAGTCAGGTGGTACTGAGAGGTCTGCAGGAGGGCTTGGACTCTGAGGCTACAGCCAGCAGCAGCTCAGATGAGGAGCCGGAGGAGGAAAAGATTCAAAACAGGATTTCGTCCATGTGAGTACGATTACAGCTAAATAAACCTTTGACTTTAAAAATCCCTTGAACCACATATCTTAACCATCCATTCCACCTAAGTCATATCATCAATATGTGAAAACAGTTTCACAGACTTGGCTGCAGTGTCATTGCCAAACTGTTCTGGGATTAGGTTACCACAATGCAGCTGTTGTTCACACTAAAAAAAATCACTGCTCTTGTTTTAAGTGGAAAGTTCCCCGAGGTGCACTCTCACACTGGGCGTCCAGTCAGTTAAAAACACAGTTTTTTTTTTTTTACTTTAACTGATGTAAAGTGGAGAGATTGAATTCTTAAGTTTGCCTGACATTCTGAGAAGGGCGGTATTAAGTCATGCACAATTACAAATGCCAAGAATGACATAAGAAATCCACTCCCTATTTTAGGATAACAGTTATAAGTTTTGGAAAATCATCTAAGTGTGATGAGGTCCACAGTGCTGTTTACTTGGCCTTCAGTGAAGTTTACAGTGTGGTTGTCATAAGTGCAAGTTTTTTCCTCCCAGCTGTGGGAGAGTGTTATGACATTTTTTTAACCATGCGCACGCACGCACGCACGCACAGACACACACACACGCTTGCGTTCCTCTTTCCATGCTGCAGTCATAACAGATTCATCTGAGAAGCCAGTTCTCTTTACCCACAGGGTAGGAAATAAACACAGACTTTCCAGCAAGGCAGCAACTTGCCAGCCATTCTGTGCACACATTCCTCAGCTCCTCCTCTTTCTAGTGAAAAATGCTTCTAAAGCATGTGTCTGTATTCAGGGTTTGTGGTGTCCTTTCTTTTCTTTTTGTTTTTCTTTTTTTAAAGGAGTTGTATTGACCAAATGTGGAAAATCTCAAACGAAAATGACACTCCTTAAGCTGTCAACACACAGAGAAACACACTTTAATGCCTTTGAATTGGGTTTAAAAGGCAGTTGTTATTAGTTTTGTGAAAATGTGAATTGGCTGCCTAATTTGCTGAATGCCCTTTTTTGTGTTTACCTGAATTTAGATTTTGGTTTAGTTTGAAAGGCTTTTTTTGTTTTTTTGTTTTTTGTTTTTTTAGTGGATATTACTGTCCAAAAACCCCCCTTGAGAATCTGCTTGCCTGCCAGGATGTCTCAAAAAATAGCATTATAATTGCTTGCGATGATGATTCAGATGATAAAAATATTTCAAAAGACAGGCAGTCTTTGCAAGCAACATGGGCCATCAGTCGAAGCTCTTGCGCAGATGGGGTAAAGTGTTTATTTCAGGAGGTCTGGAGAACAAGCTGCTGACCTGAGACTGTGCACTGGTTATTGAATTCTGAAATATATTTGATAAACATTTCAGCAATAAGATGACCCCCTCTGGTTGTTTCCTGTGAGCCCAGATTCAGTGCAGGAAACAAGCAAAAAAAAAAATGGTTATTAGGTCTGGTACCATTAATGAGAAAATATTGCTTTTAGTAGTGTGTGTGTGTGTGTGTGTGTGTGTGTCTGTCTGTGCACACTATTATTCAGCCAGTTGTCACATCTTAGGAGTGTCAGCTTGTCCTTTGTAGAATCTGCTCTGCTCCTGTATGGAACAATGCTCCGTGCTTCATCTGTAAACCTTCCCTGGGGAGTTTTTATGGCAGGTTCCTTCTCAAAGAGGATAGGACCCTGCTGGGGAGGGGATGGGTCATTGCTCTCCTTTAGAAATGTTAAAGTAGTTGACCTTTACTATTCTAAGTATGAACTTGTGATGCACAGACACTGTTTGACTGAAAAAACACTTCCAGATGTCGCTTATTTTCTGTTTTCATTTTGTTTAAATATGCTGTACAGAAAGGTTTTTTTTTTTCAGAGACTAAGTGGTCAAATTTAAATGGCAGGCACACCCAAAAATCCTAATCCCTCTGCAAGAGCCAAGAACCTCAAATTGGGGGTATCCAGAACTTCTTGCCTGAGCTCCCCTCTAAACCAACTGGGATGCAGCTGTAAAAAGTTTCTTACCATGAAGGACAGCCATGTAGCTGATATATCCATGGTTTATTTAGCAAATCATAGTCACAGTGTTATATTGATAAATATGCATATCACTATGCAGTCGGTACACACAATAACAGGTATGAAGCTGCCGTTCCCCTTCTGTGCTCTCCTCTTCTCCTAATGCTCCACAAATATTCCTGGAATTTTCTCATTATACAGTTGAAGCGAGCTGCCAGGTCTGGTCATTGTCCATGGAGAAAAAAGAGCACCTACTGCTTAACCAAGAGGCACTAGCTTAGGATTGAGTGAAATTCAGTGGAGAAATAAGCCATTTATTGGTCTGTTTGGGCATTCTTTTTTTTTTTTTTTTATTGACCGTAAACTGAGTCTAACTGTTCAGAGAGGCAAAAACCATTTGAGGTATTTGATTAAACAGACTAGCAGTGAAATAGCTAACTCATAATATCAAAGGGTATTTGCCAGGTGCACTGTGTGTAGCTGCTTGCTGACTAGCCTAACCTTTCCCTCTCCTGTTTGAAGTGGGGGAGTCTCTGTCTGTCCTAGCCAAGGTCCAAGAGCAATACCATAGCAACTATTGCCCTGCTGAAGTCAGCCAACCACACACAGACACACACACACAAAGATAAATGCTAACTGAACAGGCTAGTGCCATGGAAACATGCTATAGACACACAGCACACAAGTCAACTGTGCTTTATTCTGTGGCCTAGATAGGCTTTTGTGCTTAAGCAAAATAATTCCCCCATGCTATTAGGATGCTAAACAGTTTACACGCCTGTGTAAAATAGGTCAGGTAGATAGAGTTACGGTACAAAATTGCAGATTGATTAATTGTCTTGTTCTCTGACCAGCATACCTGGTTTTCACGCTTGTATTCAGTGTGTTGAAATAAAAATCCGAGGCTTACGGAGTTACACTTTTCATTCCTCTTGTGGGGTTGAATGAGGGGCTAAAACCTGTAACTGGGATGAATATAATATTAAAGTGCTATTACACGGGTGTAACTGTCCTCTCCTGTCATCCATCACCCTGTCCTTCCTGCCAGCAGCAGCCGCAGCAGCTGTGAGAGGCAGTGGCTGGAAGATAGAGCGGAGATCAGCAGCCGATGGAGTTGGTTGGAACTGCGCTTGGCTGCACTAGAAGGGAATATACAGCAACTGGTAGATCTCAGCAAGCGTATACGCTCTACCAAGGTATGGTGAAAGGGGACTATACCAACTGACTGACAGGCTTTATGTAGAATAATCTCAACTACCTCCTAATATAAACAGTTTAGTTGTTAGCCACGTTTATACACAATCAGATTCTTGGACATTAAACTTGAATGAGAATTCTTTTACCACTGTTAAGCAAAAAGATACAACTTCATGGACTGCCAGTGCTATGAAAAGTGGGTTAATGTATATGTATACATGGTTTCTTTCATTCATGTTGTTATAATAAGTATTTATCCTCTCTGTTCTCTGTGTTTATCTCAGAGTGGGGTGGTGCTTGCAGACTCCCAGCCCCTGACTGACAGGCAGATTCAGCAGACCCTGCTGAAGGAAATGGCAGGTTTATCCTACTCTGATCCTGACAATGAACCCTACAGCCCTACCCGCCTTCTGCATAATATAGAGAGACAGGTAGGAGGGAGGGATTATTACTTGCACCTCTTATACCAGGCATGAGTTTAAATAGGATTAGTAAAAAAGACTTTTATATACTATTTTAGGAGATTCTCCTTTTCTACCTTGTTGCGTTCTATTTCGGTCTAGCTTGTAAAAAAAGTACAGAAAGTTGCTTATCAGTAGCGTTATATCTCAATGTCAGGTTGAGAGGATTAAACTAATTAATTATGATATGTTTACTGTTGGACCTTTGTGGTATTATGCTAAATTACAGGCTGCAGGTCGAATGACTAAATCCCTGCTTTATGAAATCTACAGTTATGCAATAACTGTAACTCTGAGAGAAAGTGGTTATTCATTTGTCCAGCTGTTGAAGCTGATCATCATATGATCCTTTTAGAATCATGATCCTTCATCTTAATTACATTAGTTTAACCCATGTGATCGCATGATAAGTTGTGCATATGGTGGCCTGGATACAAAGCCTGTCACTTCAACTCCTTTCTGTTTTGGTTCAGTTTTTATTTTGAAACATCTTACCTTCAGCTCATGATGCATAGTATGTCCAGTGAGCACCGACTTTACTCATATACTTGTTGCGATCCATATGATTCCCATGAAAAGAAAATGCCAGCCTTAGGTCATCTGTGATCTAAGATTATTGGCACGCCCCTTGTGTGATCACCCACCCAAGAAAAACAAATACTTTTATTTGCATTTGTGTTTGCAGTTGAATTAAGAAGTGGCATGTACCTAAATACTATAATTTGTGTTTTGCCTCAACATGTTTTCTGAGCTCATTAAGCGTAGGCCTTAACTACTCATGCTGTGTTGATATTTTTTCTTAGTGTTCCATCAGGTATATTTCCACCTTGGTAGCAAGTTCTGATATATGTAGTGTGATTCTTTCCAAGATCACCTAGCATGCTTATGTTTATCAGCCTGCTCAGGGCATAATACCAAATAATATGAACCAGCCAAGGCTAAATGCATCTAAATTGGCGAGTTTTTCTTACTTCTTGGAAAAAGTGCTTCAAGGAAGGCAGTCTGAACAGCTGGATTGTATCTCAGGCTTTTGGTTCAGTTTGTCAGTTTGTGAAATGCATTATTTGGCTGATGTTTTCATTGCAGAGTGCCCAGCTTAGCCAGATCGTCAACAGTCTCATTTCTCCTCTAAGCTTTTCACCGCTCTCAAAACAACCACAGACATGGAAAGACAAGGGAACTCTCCCAAGGTAGAGCTCTCACACACAGACACACACGCACGCACACAGTGACAGTGTGGTAACACCACTGTTGTATTTCCTGAGTTGCAGTTAAAGGATACATTCACAAACATTACTGTTAATTTATGTGAAAATCTGACATATTTCAGATTCTGAGGCGGGTAGGAGTTTGCCTGTTATCTCTTTAAGGTCTGGGCGATAGGCTGAAAGCATGTCCCAGCTTGTAGTAAAACCCACTGAAGCAGCCTAGTTCTCTTCATCGAGTCTGACTTCAATAATCCCTTCATGTCTTCCCTTCCTGCTGCCTTTTTAACTCTCTGCCTGGCTGTGAAGATGAAAGCATCATAATAAATGAAAGGCATTCTGTTTGTTTTATTCATGTCCAGTAACAAGTAGATATAAGTAGGTATTGATGAATAAGATCTAAGGGATCAACACCTTGAAAAAAAAAGTTTTTGTTGGTTTTTTTTTTTAGTATTGCGTTCTTACTGTGAATCACAACCCTAACATGTGACCTCATCTGATCTCGTTCCTGCAGTGGCCAGAGAGGAGATAACGTTTTCGTGCCTGCGAGCTCTAAGAAAAGGAGGCTGGGGACTAGGAGGCTCTTCAAAGCTGATCTGTCATGTGTGTGTGCTCGCACCCGACCCCTGGTCACCTACCAAAAGCCCAGACTGTTCACTTTCAATTCTCACAGCCCTGGCAGTCCACTGGTAGGCCATATGTAGACCGCTTCTTCTCCCAGTCTAACCACCTTCATGTAATCTGTAACTGTCAAAGCACTCATGCCTCTTATTAGTATGCAAAGGCATCAAATGCATTGATTTATTTGCTATATAAAACTATTCAGATATTCATATGAAATGTAGCTTCAGTGCAGTGGCTTTGATTAGGGTTTCAATAGTGCAATGCCATCACTAAAATAGGTCTCCAGATTAAATGGGAATTAATGTTCAAAGCCGAACACCTGCTTTTAATTAAATAATAATATCTCTAATTCAGATAAACAAATGCATGGTATTATTTTAAAGCTCAAGCCTTTATTTAGCCTGTGGGCCCACACCTTATGCTGTTCTCTTATTGCAGCAAAAGGGTTGCAATGGTGGTGTATGTCAAGCAGTTCTTAACTTCATGCCGTTGCAGTAATGAAGATGTGTACACCATATGAATCTATAAGTCATCTTAAAGTTTTATTTCTCATTCACATATTCAGCATTTTCAAGCATCAACATGTCTGTCTCAGTGCCAAGATATTTATGGAGTTCCAGCATCTTTCTGAATCTGAACGCTGTTAATCTGGGCAGCGTAGAACCCAGAACAATTGTAGCTACTATAATAAGCAGCACTGAGCCACCACTGCTATTGTCAGTTAACAAAAAGAGTGTTTAACAGCTTAATTATTTAATCACTGTGCTCCATTAGAGATCAGCTTCCTTACACCCATATCATTCATATTTCAGGAGGAAGAAGAGGCAAACTCTTTGTCCTGTCTCTCCTTTTCCTGTTTAGGACAATATTTTCGAATTAATGATTTTTTTTTTCCTTGTTCTCTTGTCCTTGTGCTCCAGGACTCAGGAAAGTCCATGACTACCCTCTCCTCTTTGCTTTCATCTTCCTGTTCATCTTGCTCCTCTTGTGATCCCGTAGCCTCGTGCTCTGATCCTGACTGCAGCTCCAGTAGGGTCCTCTCCTCCGACACCCTCAACTTTCAAGCTCACCCTGTGTCGTCTCTAACATTTGGTAGGGGGAAAAGTAGCTATATTACATCGTTCAGCGTGAGCAAACTTTGTAAGCTAAGCGAGGTTTTTTTTTTTTTTTTGTTAAGTTGATTTCAATCTTCACTTATCTAATGATGTCCGCGAGAGTAAATTTGTGGCTTCCTGTTTGATATGGTAGATCTACTCTGAAGAGTAACACACCCTGGCCATGTATTTGTCATTTCAAGCCAGTAGAACACCGGATGTGCTGCACAAAAAAATACTGGTAGCCAAGATCTGTCAAAGTAGGGGGCACTCATGACATGTTTGTAGGGTTATAATAAGCTGTAAGGTATAAAAAGTCTAAATTTTTTAGGGAACATTTCATTCATCTAGTTACATTCTAACATAATTCTAAAAAGTACGCTAGTCCTGAAACTACCAGACCCTGCTGCAGCTGAACTGCTACGCACAGCCCAGAAAAATAAACCAGGTTACACACAATATTTTAACACAGACACCACAATAATTAAACGTCTGTGCTGTGACAGGGCGCACACGTCCATCCTGCATCATGGTGGACCATAACCATGTTTTTAATCCCAAGTTGGAGCGTGATGAGGCCAACCGAGGGACAGTTCCAAGAGTTTTCAGAAGGGGGTTGAAGCTCCTTAATCCTCTGGTCTTCTGTTGTGCTCTTTTTATAAGCTGGTGGTTAGCAAAAATGTTAATAAAAAAGGTTTTTGTACTGTTGTCATAGCTTTTACAGGTATTAGCTCATTTAGAATAATGCATCTTTTTTAACTACTGGTGACTGCGATGTAATATCATTTGGCCATGATGCTTGGCATTATTTAAAGAAAAAAATCACTAGTCAGTATTTTTACTTATTTATAACACTTCCTTAAACCACACTCTTCTTAGATACTGTAAATACACAGAGTTTTTACACCTTTATCTATTTATTTGCCTTTATGCAGGGGGTGCTGTGATGTGTGCCTTATGTGACAGCACCCCCACAGCCTCTGCTTTCAGCTGCCTTGGTTTCTCATTTTTTTTTTTTGTTGTTTTTTTTTATACCAATAAGTTTACTTAAAAATACAATAATGCATGTTCTGGTAATGCGGTTGAAACTGTTGCAGACAACCGTTGTTGTTTTAACTCGTATAATATGCTGCCATTGTGTGCTGAATTAAGGTTGCTAAAAGGTGTTGTATTCTTTTGTCCCTATATTTCCAGGCATGCCTACGTACCACCACATGAAGAGGATACTGGCCAGAGAAGTATGGTCCCAAAGACCTTTAGTTATCAACAGTCCAGCTAACTACAAGCAGCACAGCTCCACGCCACTGCACAACAGTAAGAGCCCTCTGTATACCTGTACTGATCACAAATGATGTCTTATTGTATTGTGCTCTCTTTCATTCTGCTGGTCTCCTTTGCTTTGCTTCTCTTCACATTCACCATGCTGATGTTCAGGGCCAAAGCATGGCTGCAGCATACTACAGTGCAATCACAGTCATTCGGCGAGTAAGAGGAAAGAGGGATACAGGTGCACTTTTAAAGGCTGCGCCTGTGTTCTTGCTCTTAATACTGATAAAGAAGCCACTGGATCAGATTTATTTTCATACAGCAATATGACACATAACAAACAAGTAAAAAGCAACTTTTAATGGTGCCTTCAGGTGTAGCTACTTCAGTGGTAGCACTCGGGTCCCCATATTCTAAGCACCCACTCAGATTCATTGATGCAACACTTTAGCTGTAATATGTTCATGCAGGAGTTCATTGTTTCTTAAGAATGATTTGAAAATAATTTAAAATTAAAAATGACAGTTCGTCATATTCATACAGCTCCCCCATTTGCTTGTGTTCAGTGAAGGCAAAACAATAACCGTGAAGAAAATGGCTGCTTCAAAGTCATCCGCTCAGTCTGCTTGTTTTCTCCCCGTCGACTATCATAATTCATTCCTAGCATGTCAGATATCCCACTGGGGGCTGTAAGAGGCGTCCAGCTGAGCAGTAGATGGAAATAAAATCATTTGGCATTTCACCTATGTCAGTAAGCACCTCGGTATGTTAGTCTGAAGCTAATGAATGATCATTTCCTGTAACATTTACTCTACATACCTTTGGCAGCCCAAAGGCTTAGCACTTTAAGAGGATCTTGCTCACATGGTTGTCCATGTTGCAGATGGATGATTCAAAACAACCAGTGAATCACTCGATTCCTCTGTTTATCCAGAAAAGGTTGAGTAAACGCTGTTTGAAGTTGATGCAATTTTAACTGTTAATGTTAAGACAGAGATAAAAAGCAAAGGAGTGATGTAGATGAGAGGGGGAGAGCTTAAAGGAGGAGACACAAAGGAAGCAGACTGAAAACAGATGAAGGCCTCACACCCAGCACGCTTGTCGATTTTGTGTCAGCTTGAATGATCTTATTGTCGTTTGTCAATAGCTGAAGAAGGCAGTCTGTCAGTTAAATGTCATCTCTGATAATAGCCACATGGAAGCAGCCCTCCTATCAAAGCTGATCTTAGCTAAAATAGGACGAGATTACGTAAACCGTCAAATCGGGCAGGACACAGAAATGTGGACAAATGACGTGGAGAATGATGATAAATGACTTGTAACTGTGGTATATGTTTTACAGTGTATCACAGAGAACTCAGTGCATTTAAAGACAAATTACAAGATAAATCCCAGGCATCACCACTCCATTTATTCCTATATCCTGTTCCTTTGATATAATTTGAGCCAGTGGTTTGGTGACTAAACCTTCAAGGAGTAAATGAATGTGAATAGTGATTGAGGATTAGCTTTTTCCACACAGATTAGTAGTAGGTCGGAATGACTAAGTTCTCCTAACTGTCTATTAATTCAGTTTCTTGTGTTTGTGTGTGTGTTTCACTGTAGGTCACAAATACAAGCAGCATACTAGGCATCATAAAAGCAGAGTTATGGGTTTGTCACCCATCAGGTTGTCGGTCTCCACTCGGGGTCAACACAGCAAAGCCAGTCAGAGGAAAAAGAAGAGGAGACGCATCCACAGACTGCTAGAAGGTGTGTATATACAGTGATTGCTCAAACTATACAATACTCTTGCAGTCTTTCTTTTATTAGTCGTATTAAAAATGTAACTGCCAGTTTTAGTGTACAGCCTGTCTGTATGTCTGTGTGTGTATCCCCAGAAGAGGAGGATGTGCTGTACCAGCTCTGCGATCCAGAAGAAAGTTCAGATGATGTGCTAGAGGAGAGCTACACACATGCGTCACACAAGCAGGTACCACGGGTAACACAAAACGTGTATTTCTTACATGTTATTAGTGAAAATTACAGATCAGTAACATGATGCCTTCCTTCTAGGGCTTTGTTCGCAGACGCCAGGGAGAGAGTGTGTACAACATCAACAACATTGTCATTCCCATGCCACTTGCTAAAGTAGAAAAGCTGCAGTACAAAGAAATTCTAATACCCAGGTATGAAACGTAACTGCACTTGAATGTGTTATCATTTGTCACAATGAATCATAACTCTTTTGGGGAAACTAATGACCAGTCTTAAAGGGTATAGAGTAATTTAGTGATTTTTGTAGTAGCTATGATTTTGCATAATTGTATTTTACAACTTATTTAATATAAACTTTAATTTTTACCATAGATTCTTGGTTTGTTTTACCCTGGAATTATTCCTCAAAGCAGTCAGTTTGTGTCTGACTTGTAAATTTGTATCAGTTTTTTTTCTAACCCTTTTTAAAAATGAAATAGAAAATGAATAGAAGTTATCCATTATCATTATTGACTAGTTTAACTTTATTGCAGTTGGCGAGTGGTTGACACTCAGCCTCTGATGGAGGAGCCAGAGAAGGAGGGGGGACAAGAAACAGGGCAGGTAACTGCTCATTTCTTTGGACTTGAGCACTTTATTTCCATTTGTGAACAAACCAGCATCTTACTGCTTGTCTGTGTGTTGTGTGTTCTGTTGAGGCTGAGAATCTCAGTGATGAAGTCTTTGCTCAGCGGCACCTGGCTTTGGAGCGAAAAGAGAAGTCACGCTGGTCATCTTGGGATAAGAGGAAACACTGCCGGCACCCTACAAGGTGGACATTCACACACAGACTCACAAAACACAATATTATCTCATCAGTAACACAAAATTCGAAGGTGAACATCAATGCTTCAGGTGAGCTGGGAAGAATAAAATTGATATATTTAAAAAAATAAATAAAAAATTTGAAATTAGAAATGTATATTTTAGGGCCCCACTATACCTGCTGCGTTGGTCGCTTTGCGCAGCATGGGTAATGCCATCACACAGCCACAACCATTTATACTTGCTGTTAACGGTTCAGGTAGCCGCTGCAGTATTCTCCCGAACAATAGGTGTCGCCACTCAGACACTACCTCCACATCAATGATGCTATCGGAGGGGAAGAAGTCAAAACCAGACACAAAGAAAAAACAAGTTTTTTGTTTTGTTTGAACTTGTTTTTTTTGAGCTTCTTTTGTTTCTGAGCTTCTGTACTGATAGATCAATAAAACAGCAGTAAAAACCAAGACAATTTCACATTTGTGCCTTCAACCCAGCTGCCACTGCACAACAGTAAGATTCCTCCGTATACCCGTACTGATCACAAATGATATCTTATTATATGGCGCTCTCTTTCATTCTGCTGATCTCCTTCGCTGTGCTTCTCGTTATGTTCATCATACTAATGTTCAGGGCCAAAGCCTGGCTGCAGCATACTGCAGTGCAATCACAGACATTCAACGAGTAAGAGGAAAGAAGGATACAGGTGCACTTTAAAAGGCTGCACCTGTGTTCTAGCAGCAGCACAAAGCGCCAGGTGACAAAAGTTGAGAGGCTGAGGAAATTGAGGAAAGGTAGTTTGCGACAGCGGACGTGACGTCACTTTGAAGTCAACTTTGCGTGCGGTACCATTTGGCAATGGGGCCCTTAGCCTTTTCTCAGATGAAATGTGCATTTAATAATATTTATAATATAAATGAATACATAATTTTCTATATCATATATTTATGTTATAATTGTATTTTAAATAATAAAAAGTAAGCAATAACATCAAGGGAAATAAAATAACACTGAATTAAAACACTAAAGGCCACATAAATCTAGTATCCATCCTATTAAAACAGTGAAAGCAAGGAAATAATATAAAAATTGAATTAGCAGGAAAAAAGCAACAAAACAGCTCAGGAGAAAACAATGGTAAAAGGAGGTTTAGGGTTTCACTGCAAAGTGTCCGCAGATTCACGACTCCAGAGATCCTCGGCAGAGTTTAGAAGTGTCGTTTACAAAGATTTTAAGATTGCAGTAATTTAAGTACTTTGACAAGGTTTTGTCACGTGATGCTGCTTTCTGTCCAACTTGTAACTAAGACAAGTACAAAACACATAAATTGTGGGAGTAGTAAAACAACTGAAAACTACCTGCCTTTTTGTTTTGTTTTGTTTTGTTTTTGAGGAATGTTTTTGGACCTGACTGGAGCAATATAGTCAATAGCTGATTGTAGTAGTAACAGTTTTATATTAAATCATCCAATCATCAACTGATGAAAGGAGAGTTGGTAAAGGTGTATTATTTATATGCAAAAAAAATAAAAAAAATTGCAAATGCATGTTAGAATCTTTTTTTACAGGGCTTACAGAATGAATCAATAAACTGATGAAGTTAATTCAGTTTGGTAGGGAGCAGACAGAACAACATATATTATAATCTGTTGTATGAAGCTCACATCACCCAATAGATGTACCCCTTTTTCTGTATTATTGTCAGTGTGTAAATTAAAGTCACCAATAGTGATTATATTACCATTTGAGGAGTGTTTTAAATCATGAGCTCTCAAACACTGTGAAGTGCAGCTGTTGCAGACTAGTTTTGTTTGTGTGCATGTAAAAATGTGGACATTTGAGAGACTGTCTCATGCCGTTTCATGGGGTATGCTTGTTTTCTCATTCCAGATCTGGCAGCAGGCTATTAGGCAGTAGGGGTGGGATGTACACATCAGGCGAGGAGAGTTCTGTGGAGTGGAGTTGCACTCAGCTGGATCTTGATGACTCACTGAGGTCAGAGGAGTGGCTGGTAAGATCAAAAGCACCACAGCTGAAACCTGAAATCCCCAAGACAAACTGGGAATATCACAGGATTGCTGATCAAGGTGACACAGGAGGCAGCTCATGTGGGGTCATGCATTTTTACATGGTGATGCCGCATAAAGCAGTGTTCCCCTTGTGCCACCAAACGTGCCGTTTAGCATATTTGCACTTGATTGTTTTCTCACACAAGGCATTGTAAATAATTTAGAAAGGAAAGTCAGCAGACTACAATACTTCCACCCATACAGTGCTGGAAGGATATTTTCTGTAACATTCCCGTAAAAAAAATGAAGCCGTTTTATTTGTCCTTCAGCAGAGACAAAGAATATAAAGCAGCAGCATTCATCCCATTCATCTTGTGTGAGCTATGAAGCCTTGATGGGTTCTTGAGAGCCTACACAGATACTTGTTTCCACTCTTGTTTCATCTAATGATGGCCTGATTGCAGTGCTCTATTACACTTTGCTTTGATTGGAGAAGGAATGAGTCGCCCCTAAACCAGACTTACCTAATCAACCTTCTCCACACCACAAATACCCCCTACTTCACTGCCTTGCACTTCTTATGCACTCCACATGCCATACAAACCATGATTAAAGCATTTATTCATTTTTATTTTATTTATTTTTAAAACAGACCTCTGAACCATGCACAGATGTATTATTATGTGCATATTCAGAGAAGGGACTATTAGGGGAAAAAAAGCTTTCATCTGTTTTATTTCACATTTAATGTATCCCTCGCAGGAAAATCATATAGACAAGTTGTGATTGCTTACAAAAGCATGCTCCATTGTCATATTCAATTTACAAATAAAGATAATATTCAGAATTTTCGGAATGACATTGATTGCCCTGCATGTCCTCCAACAGCCTCAGACACCCTGGGAACCGCGAGTCTTTCCTTTGGATGAGGTTGAGGAAGTCGCTCTGCTCTCTGAGAAAGAAGTCCCATTAGGGTTCACAGCAATTAGTTCACCCTCTTCTACATCAAAGAACTCCAGCTCCTGTCCAGCTCCGCCTCAGTCTTCTTATGCTACACTGCCCTCTGTGGGACACAGCAAGAACAGCAGTTGATATAGCCATGCCTTCTTTTTGTTTAGATGTAAGTTCACTGATATGTGTGAGGACAAAATTATTTGCCCCCCCCCCTATGAAATTCAAATTTTTTTGAATTATTTCAGAAAAAAATATCAGATTCAATATTATCAGCCCCGTGAAAAACTGCACTTTTTAATTGAAGCGTAGTACAAATGATGTGCTCTAACTTTAAGCTTGTAAAATCAAGTTAAAACTGAGGGTTATCTTCCAATTTACACACACAAAAAAAACGTATTAAGCTGTGGGAACGCTTCAGGGTGTCTGGAACTGGGAATCTCGTCAAGGAGGAAAGAAGAATATGTGAAGATTTTGAAAACCTAACAGTCAGCAACAAAACTGGGTCTTCCAACACGACAGTGACCCAAAACACTATATGTGCACGTCGCTTCTGGGGAAGAACTACCACCAGAATAAAGTGAACATTATTTACTGGCTTGCACAAAGCCCTGACTTGAACTGTACTGAAAATCTGTGGGGTGAACTGTGGGGTCCATGCCAGAAGAGCATCAAATCTGGAGGAGCTTGAGAGATTCGCCAAAGAAGAATGGACTGGGATGGTTCAGGAGACGTGTGTGAGACTTGTTCAAAAAACTAAAAATGACTGCGGGCTGTTATCCAGCAAAATGGATACTAAATTGACTATTAGCATCAGGCGGCTAATAATTTTGACCCTAGTAGTTTTTGGGTTTTGTGAAATAATTTTGTTTCCATGGGCAAAGTAAAAAGCATCCAAAGTAAAACTAGGATGTTTGGAAAAGCTGCGTTTAAAAATGTCTCTTTGCTCTTTTAACAGAATTTAGGGAATACTTTTATAAAAAATGAAATTTTTATAGGGGGCTAATAATTCTGTCGCCATCTGTTTCTGTTTGTTTCTGTGTAAATGTTCCTTTCAATTTAAAGTCAGTTTAATTTATTTTACCACTTACTCCACAGTAGTCACACATTAAATTGTCTGCACTTGGATAAATCTATCCAGTATGTCATTTATAGGATAAAATTATTATTATTATTGTTTATTTTTGATTGCACTTTTACAAATAGATTATTTATTTATTGGATCAGGCATGAAGAGCATTTAGGACATTTGAATTATTTTAGAAAGTTAAGTCAAAGAAACATCCATCAGTATGGTATTTTATCATTTAATTGGATATTTGCATCATTTCTTTTCCAGATCTCCTCACGTCAGGGACCATGAGCAGAAAATGTGCCCCGGGAACCTTAACTGGAATATTTAATACATTCCATGAGCATTGGGATCTGATGTAATGAGATGAATCTTTTTAGGCAAAAGTGATTATTTTGTGAGTATTGTGGCATGTGTCACAGTAGTTCTAACTTCTGCACCAATTTCAGGTTTTAATGTAAAAGAGGTACTGTATGTAAAGTTTTTAAGCAACTCCACTGTAGTGTCAGGTTTCTATCTCATTTTCATCTGTCTAATGATATTTATATATCAACTGTCTTAAAATGTAAATATAGGATGTGTTTAGTACCTTTATGTAACTTTTACTTGATGTATTTGTGCTTTTGTTTGAAGATGCTGTCGTGTTTTTTTTTCATGAAAAAAGAAAATGTATTATAAAATATAAAAATTTGTAAATGTAGTGCATATCATGCTTTGCTCTCATACTTTTTTTTTTTTTTTAAATGGTTAATTCAGTGATCTTGTGTGTAGCACAGGGGTGTAACATGGTTGTTAATTTTTCCTGAATTTTGAAGCTGCACTAGCGACTCCTACTGGTCAGTTTTGGGACATGCTTGGATTGGGTAGGAACTGACATTATATCTACACAAATCTCTGTAAACAGAAAAAGAAATATGAATATGCAGATATCTGTAGGCAGTTTGTATTCTGCTTGCAGTCTAAATGCTTGTAACTAATCATATTGCATCCAGGTAAACAGTGTAAAGGAAAAGAAGGATGCAACCTAACACGCAAGCTGCTTAATGACAGATTAGGAAAGCATCACTAATAAGGCCCAATCAAGAGGTGAATATAGGTATGATTTCCAAATGTATCAGATTCTGCCCGTTTAGCACTTGGAACACTTTCTTAAGATTGCAGTTTTTTTAAATTTTATTTTAAAGCTCCATTTGCTGTGCACTATAGGCTTGCATGTGTGGGACAGGAGAGCAATACACCTAAAAGTACTGCGTTTTTAAAAATAAGTTACAGGGATGATGTAAATCTGCACATTCCTGAAGTGAGTAACTCTTTGAAAATCAGATTAAAACATTTTGTATAAAGGTTGCTCATAGCCTGTCGCTAGTGGAGAATCCAACAGGTGTGTGGAAAGGATTTGGGGAGGATTTCAACTAGAAGCAAAAATGGAAAAAAGAAGAAGTGAGAGACAGTAGAAAACAAGCTGCCTGCGTAATTAGGTCATGACATAGAAAATCTGAAATTAGAATGTTGCACATGATTACTTGTCAAGCTGTCAGTGGCCATTAGTCTAAAAATGAACAAATCAAATGAGGCGTCTCTTTAGTCAAGAGCTCTGAGGTTTTAATTTCAGTAATGTGAAGAATGTCTGCAACTCTTGCCAAGTCTGCTTAAATAAGATGTAATTTATAAAAGCAGGATGGACCGATCGTTGTGAGGTCATTTCAGTGATTTGGATGATTTACGTTTATGGAGGTCATCACTTTTAAACGCCGTAACCTCAGTGAAACAGCTTGTATTTTGATCTCGTATGAACAGCCTCCTCTTATAATATCCTGGGACGTTGGCCCTAGTGGGCAGATGGTGGTTAAGGTCACCCCTCTCACCTACTGTATGTATGTCAGCTGCTTTATACTAGGGATTTGGTGCTAAGAGTCTAGAATTAGAAACTCAGCTTCATTCAATTAATTTACAGATTATAAATGGCTGATTCCAAGTTCGTAGAGGTGAATGGGATTTATCTGTGCTTGCAAATGGCTTCAAATGTCAGCTGAGGTACATCTTTTAAGTCTTTGAGATCCCCTCTTTGGTCACAGATGTATAAGGTACAGCATTACAGGATATTATATGAACAAGTGTAGTCTTACCACTCTTTTTGCTGGAGTCAACTGCAAAATGCTGAAAACTATCAAGGTCACTTGCACTTGTTTCCAATTGCTTCTCTCCACAGGCACTATGACCAAGAGACCTCGTCTCTCCATGAAATGTGAAGCAGAGACAAAAGTCTCACCTCAGTGCAGTAGGAGGTCCACCTTAACACCCCTCCATATCTAGTTCTCGAGATTGTCTTTTCAGAATGGCTCACGGGCAAAAATAACCTCTGGTGTCCACATGAGGGCCTCTTAGAAAAAACAGCACAAGTCAACAAACAGCATAGTGCATCCAAATAGGTGAATGTTTGCGTGAGCTGTAAATCATTTGACCCTAGCCTATCAATGAGTAAGCAGTTCATTAAACCAATTAGACAGAGGAAAATGTATTAATTGAAGGTTATGAGAAGGAGTTTGTCTCATGGCTGTAACTACAACATTTACACTCTGGGAGGTGCTCTTATGTCAAATATCTATGCAATGCAATGTAATGTAGAAAACCTGTTAAGCAAATATACCAATATACCATGTTTAATAAGTGCTTACTGCTGAACTGGGATAACTACAAATAAATTCTCAGTAGAAAGCTGTTCATTGTTGCTGTGAAGACAAATTACCTTTAAAGCATTATTTTTAATGGATACCCAAACTACATGTGAGCCTTTGTACTAATTTCTTGCCAAAACATCCCATAAAATTTAATGCTTTATCCCAACGCTTTTGAGACAGTGTTTCTCCACAATTTAGCCAACCTTAATTAGTTTGTAGTATTTGCTGACGTTATTATTTTACGTCAATATTGCATGTTTTACACTTCCGTTCAAACCGAAATGCGTCGGCACAGTTTCTGCTTCTCTGCCTCTGTGGTACAGCAGAACACCGTAATGGCTAGTTTAAACACCGACGCAGTCTATCGGCGTGACTAGTATGATCATTACGGTAAATGTAGGTTGCGGCGCTTCTGTGTCCGACAGACCGGGAGTTCCTCTGGAAGACGCTGCGCCGATCAGGTAAAGAAATTACACTTCTTTATTTTTTTCTTCAGCATCATTATAATGTAATCAAAAATATTATGGTGGGCAACGACTTGAAAAGCATGCAATGCTGGTGGCTAGAAGAAGAAGTCCTTAGACCCAACAGTAAATGAACATTTCAGTGAGCTGAAGCTGAAATGATGAGGTGCCCCTCTCTGTGGATGGAAAAAGGACGCATTGTTCGTCCAAAGGAAAACTGGATCTGGGTTCCTGTCAGTCTGTGTGCAGTCTGAGCTGTGGTGTGAGCCAGCTTCAGATGAGAAGTGCTGCGAAATTTGTCCGATATTAAATCACAGCTGAGCAACAGATCTAGAAACCAGATCCCTCAGATAGGTAAGATCCACTGATTGACCTAATTGAGTTGTTTTCGAACCAGTTACGCACTTGTTTTGTTGACGGGGTTAACGAATAATGTCTGCATTGTGCTACTTAAAGGCTTCACCTACTGCGGTGACTGCGGGAACTTGGCTTGCTGCGGTGGCAGTGCGAGGCTATTAGGCTTCAGTAAGCTTCTAACACATCACAGAAAGCTGTTGGTAACTGTGATTAAAAAAAAAAAAAGAGAGAGGAAACCCCTAGAGAAATATAACATTCATTTCTAATTTCCCCAGGAAGGGAGAAAAAGGGGTGCAAAAAAAAAAAAGGGAAAAAAAAAAAAACAGGTGCTGAGTCATTTTGGCTGGTCCCTCCTCTGATTGATCTCACACATTAAATCCTATATGTGCATGTCTATTATTGTCACTATCACCACTGCATTTAATGTTAACTTGCATCCATGCAGTTTAGCGGATTTCATTCCATGTTAAAAGCAATGTGAAAGACTTTATCTCTTTATTGAACCCAAGACAGCAAATGCAACTAAAAAGAAAAAGCCTGGGCTGTTACACCTCAGAGATCCTTTTCTTCATACTGAATGGCTATTAAGTAAGCTCATACATCATGGATTCCTTACACAGAACATAAGCTTCAGTCCAATCTCATTTACATACAGGGACTGGCTATTGATTTCCCTCCGTCAAGTGCATTTACAGTGTGTGCACACATACATATAAATGCCTGATGCATTCAGGATGAGGCTGGCATATATTGAGTCATGCACGGCCAGGGAGGCTGCTGCGAGCTCCTCCTTGGGAGGGATGGGGCTCATGTTTTCATGTTTGTGAAGGAGCCGGCTGATCGTTCCACCTAAGTCTACATTTTGCCTGCTGGGAGTAAATTCAGCTTCATCACGACAAGATACTTTGGCCATTACATGCTTTTATCTCTATGGCAATAAGGACAAGAGGAGGGGCTCAAGGAAACGTTTCAGAGATTAATCACAGTTTGGATCTATACTTTGTCATTTAAAAAAAAAAAACTGGAACACTAATATATGCCTTCAGTTTTTTCTTTGCACATTAGGTTCTTATTTGCATCCTTTAAAATGCATTAATATCAGCACATTGCCTGGTGATTGTTGATGTGTATATTTTAGCATAAACGGCTCCTTTTAGTGATGCATATGTGTACGTGAGAAAGGAAGCAGTTGACTGATTGCATTTTGGAAAGAGCTTAGAGAGAAAGTGGACCTCTGAGATGAAGTCTTTGCAATGATGGCCCCGTTCTCTGTCAGTAATGGAGGTAACTAATTCAGTTTTAAGTATTTGTATTGAAGAAAAGCTCAACCTTAATCTCATTCTATTGTAGC
Source organism: Archocentrus centrarchus (assembly GCF_007364275.1). Classification (NCBI taxonomy): domain Eukaryota; kingdom Metazoa; phylum Chordata; class Actinopteri; order Cichliformes; family Cichlidae; genus Archocentrus; species Archocentrus centrarchus. Next base: position 13,456,648 of record NC_044366.1, read on the forward strand.
AATCTCAAATTAATGTAAGATGAAGGGATGTGGTTGATTAAGCATTTTGGCTCAAAAATGTGCAAAAAAAAAAAAAAAGACAAAAATCTCCAGCCAATCCTCACATGCATTCACTGTTGAAAGGTAAAAGATGAATCTTAAGACCACAGGTAACTTACTTTATCTATGTATTTAAAAAAATTTTTTTTACCACCTTTCAGAAAAGATGTGACCTTCATTCTGCTGCCATCACATTTTACTTGCTAATTTTGTTGCTGAGAGATTTTGAACAGCTCGAAGAGCCGGGAAAAGTTGAAAGGCAAGTTGAGCTCACCTGTAAGGTCATGCCCACCTGATTGCAGATTAAATTAACTTAGACAGTGGATGGTTTGGGTATTAAATGTCATCCCTGTTTCAACTCTTGGTAATAACATCGAGATAATTCTATTAAAGTAAAGTATTTGTTGTCAGACAACTTGTGTGCGTTGCAGGGTCGTGCCTCGCTATCTCAGCGGAAAATCTCAGTGGAAAATGCTCTTAAAATTGAAAGGATATAATCTGCAAAACTGACAAATTTCAATCAGCTGTAAAAGTGACAGTCCAGTATGAAGTGCCAGGTAGGGTGAGTAGCACTGCAACCTGCCAGTTCACACTCGCGTGTGGTGCCTCGCATTGTGGGTCAGCTTTACATAAGCCTTGTGTGTCAGTGAGACAACCTAATCCTGATTCCTTCAAAGATACTTAGTCAGCCTGGACAGGCATGCATGCGCGTGCACACACACACACACACACACACACACACACACGCACACACACACAGGCGGTCCTCTTTTGTCACATTCAAAGCTTGATGTAATGCTCTGTGCGTGTTTGTGTCTGTGTGAGACAGAGAAAGTGGGAAAGGCTCTCTGTATGAAAGAAGATAGACACTCAGTGGTATCTTTGGCAGCAGCGCCAACACACTAACACTCAACCGACATGTCTGCCAGCTAACTGCCAATCTTGCTCCCTCTCTTTCTGTCCTTCTGGCAAAGAGAAGCATTCCAGGTTTTTGTAGAGATTAGCACATTGGTCAGTGTGCCTGTAAAGTAGCGCTTTATTAATATCTTAAGGATCAACTAGGGCTCAGATATTCTCATTATTTGAGTAATTGGTCAATTATTGAACTCACAGATTGATTAAGCATTTTGGCTCAAAATGTGTAAAATAATAATAATAAAAAAGTTTGTATCAAATATACTATAATATACATTCAATCCTCACATTTGAGAAGCTGAAGAGAATGGTTATGTTTGGTATGTCCCTGAAGAAAACATTTTACCCAGCCAGTTTTCAGTTTCTTCATTTATATTAATGATTTAATAATGCTGCTACTACAATTATTAATAATTGTTGCTTATTCTTGTAGATGCCATCAATTTTAGCACTAAGTTCCAGGCTTGTCTCTCATATATTTGCACTTTGAGAAAAGGAAATAGAAAACTATATAGGGTCCTTAAATAACTAGCAGGCCATTGATTAAAAGCTTGCTGTAGTACTTTAGCTGGCTGCTTATATTCACTTTAACAGTAGGTAGCACAGTGCTAAGCACACATACGTGGCAGCAGTTTAATGTCATCAGGATAAGGTCAAGCTTTATGTTCAGTATTCAATAGACTTTCTTGAGCATGATGTTGAGACAGTGCCTATGCATTATACCAGTATGAACGAATGTTTTCAGGTCAGAGACAGGTGAAGGGAAACTATCAGCTGGAAAGCAATGTCTTGCATGAGGACAGCAATTTATTGACAACCTTTTACTGTTTGATAGATTTAATAATGATTCTTTCTTGTCAACATTAAGTTATGTGTAGGCTGAAGCAGTGTGGTCCTCCTGTGCTGCGTTCACAGCTGCTGTAATTTTGAGTTTTCACATACCAAACTTGGGCAGCTATTCACAGCTCTGATCGTTAGTGCAGGGATATTCAAAGCAGTTTTTTTTCCACTTACGTGGTATCTGCGTCAGATGTGATTGGCTAAAGATAACAAGAGAAACTGCAGCAGTATCTCCAATAAATAGCTTACCTGTCAAATGCCATGTTTTACCAAGGAGACTCAAGTTTTAGTGACTTTGCAATTGTTTCTTGTTTGCACCATGAAAATCTTCCCAATCCTTCTATTGCAATCTGCTCTGAGAGCAGATTATCAGTGGAAATAAAGCGTGTAAGTCGTAATCCCAGATCAGCGTTGAAATGCTAATGGAATGCAGAATGCTGACTTCACTTGTGTTCTTGACAGTCTTGTCAGCGGAAGGGCAATCACGCTGACAAGTCTGAGCTAACTAATTTACATTTCTGGCTACGGTTCAGAAGTGGCATGCCCCCATGCTGACCTCGCCTGACTTGAAGCTAACGGACATCCACTTCCACACAGATTTCTACATACTACGCAGCACAGTAATATATCTGTTTTTATGTGTCCTGTGGAATTCTGTTCCTCAGCTTTGATTTTTTTATGCCCCGAGGGACAACTGGGGTCAAGCCCGGTGATCTTTAGTTTGTGGGAGGCCGAGATCAGTCAAGTCAAACCCACAAGAGCCCGTCCCAACACCCAGACTCTATCTGTCTTCCTGACAGCTCTGAGTGCAGTATAGACCACTGCTTTTAGTTGCATACTGAACCTAAAGCGTACCTCTTCAGTGATGTGCGTAAAACCAAAGGTGTCCCAACTTGAGCTTGACACAGAGATTTAAAATGTAGTTACACAGTCATTTCAGCCTGTACTACTCTGACAGAAGAAAGAAATCCTAATAATTTGAGCTCTCAATTCTTTGAAAATGCAACAGACTTTATTTTTCAATTCACAAATTGCTTCCTCCTTATTGAAAATTCTTTGGACGGGGAATATATTTGCTGTTGCTTTTGCACCTCACACTCTCAGATAGGAGCTCTGGCATAAGAAGTTACATGGAAATTGGATTGGAGTAGTTTGTATTTACACATGAATATGGAAAATTAGTCACTGTCCTTCCAGTGTTGCACATCAAATTTCTTACAGCACAGCCTGTTGAGGATAAAGACTGTCAAGCCCTCAAGCAAAACCCCTAGAGTTTAAAGTAGAAGGTGAGACTTCTGCTTGCAAGATCTACCAGACATGACAGGCTTAAAAAAAAAAAAAAAAAAAAAAAAAGAAGGTGAGACTCGTACGGTGTAATGATTGTGAGATTTTCCTGCAGTACCATCATTTTAAAAACAACAGTAATGCCATCATAAGAACACTCACAGGTGACAGACAGCAATAACAGTAGGGAGGAAGCCACAGTTTCAGGCAGATCCTTGCAAGTTTTGTCAAATGACATGGGAGAAGCACTGATAGGTAAGGCAAACAACAGGTATATGTTTACTATTCATGAATGTATTTGTGCTTTGAGTCAAATATAGAAAATCAATAAAGTATGCAACTTTATTGACACCAGTCTGATGTCAGAAGTGTATATGGATGGTTTTTTTTACACAAGTGAGGAGAATATGACATGTAGAACCAGATATAAATACACGTGTGGGCTGAAGCAGGAAAAACATAAGGATGACTCACAACTCACCTAACTATCTAGTTTTGCCTCTCCTCTCCTCTCCTCTCCTCTCCTCTCCTCTCCTCTCCTCTCCTCTCCTCTCCTCTCCTCTGTGATTGTGTGTGTGCTTGTGTGTTGTTTTTACATCTGTATTTGTGTACAACATCCCTAAGTCTTTGTGTGGGAGTCTGTGCTTAAGTGTGTGGGTATCATTTACACTAAATAATGCTTGTGCTAAAGAAAAAAAATCATCCTCAGCATTTTTACTGGTGTGTAATGTTGAGTGCATCCAATACAGTAGCTTTAGTTTGTGACATAATTCTGTCATTTGGTTTCTTTCAACATGCTTCATCCGATTCAGTGCTTCCTTGCATTTAGCTGAAAGCCTGATAACAGGGCCCACAGAAGTGTGTGTGGGCATAGAAATCTGGCTAAATGGCCAGTCAGTAGCAGCACTGTTGTGGGAGATAGACTTCAGGATTATGATTGTTTTGCAATAATCAAACTCTATTGTAGCCATAGTGAAAAAATCTCAATAGCATAATAACCCCACTAATCTTTTTTTTTTTTTTGTAAATGTGTGAGAAACATACAGTATTTATTCACATATACAGTAGAAACAAATTGTTACTTTTTTTTTAAATTGAGTGTTTGGCCATTTTGCTTATATTAGTTAGCCACAATACAAATTGACAGGAAATGTAGAAGAAGAGAGTGGAGTGAGTTGCAGTAAAGGTCTGACATGGCTGGAACTGAACCTTAGACTCAGCTGTTGAAGGCATTTTTCACATGTGGTATATTCCAAAGCCACTTTGGTTGTCTCATCTATTCCATTTAAGGGTAAAATAAAATAATGTAACGACAAATGCTGTACTGGAAAGCTCATCAAAGTGTTAAAAGCAACAAATATTTCTTAAATTTCACTGATGAGGATGATGAAATACAGCACACTGATACTGGTTAAACCGCTGAGTGTTTTACTGCTGTTCATTATCAGAGAGCCAAAACCCCCTGAGATGATCCAAAAACAGCCATCTTCCCACCCAGTGCCCATAAAATTCCCACTACCCATTATTTTCTTCTTTGAAAGGTTTTAAAATTAAACAGATGTATCATAAATATCCGTAAGTCTTGCCTTTATTTTCCTCTTTGATCTCCTGCACTGATGATAGGCCTCACAATATGAAGTCTGATAGCAGTGTGCATCTCGCAAATGAGAGACCCTGTCAATCAAGGTTCCATCATTGAAGAGAGAGCTAAATACACCAAAGGGTCTTGAATCTTCTGGATGGAGTTTCTTCCCAGCAGAATTAAATGTAAATGTTTCAAGCTCTGGTTTGAATGTGCCACTTTTTGACTGGTATTTCATCTTATGTGAGGTGTGTCAGACATATTATAGTGTAATTATCCCACAAAAAATATGTTGTATACATTAGTTCTTTGTCAGCCTGGGAGAAAACATTCTGAACATACTGTACATGCAGATTCAGAATGCCAGTGAGCTTGTATAAATTGCTTGTGTTATAGCCTCTGTCAGGGTAATTGCATTTCACATCGCTTTGTTGAAATGCTTCAGTGTTACTGCTCTGTCTTCTGCCTGCTCATCTTAATGGCTTTTCTCATGGAGCACAGAGGTTGATGGTGACGCCCCCTGAGGTCTACGACAGACCAGAAAGGCGAGCTGCTGAATGACAACACTGCAGAGGAGTAATTATCTTTTGTGTTTCTTTCTCAAGCAAATGAGAAAACAGACAGAGTGCACTTAGTGAGTAGCACTTTATGACCTTCCTTCCACCTGCATTAACATGTCTTGACTGCAGTGTATCTGAAAAATGCAGGAGTCCGTCGCTGTCAGGCATAAATGTGCCTCAGATATGTCAATTAATTCACGCCAGGAATTGCCAGAGCTGTGTTTAATTACATCATCAACATGTTAGGTTACTTACAGCTGAGAAAATTGATGAGAATTACAGCATTGTGCAAAAATCTTGCGCCGCCTCTCATTTCTTCATATTTTGCTTCCAAGGAGCCAGACTTTCTTATAATTCTTTTAAAAGTAGTCTTCAGCAGTAGTTTCCAGGCTTTCTGAAGGTCTTTCAAAGTTTTTCTTTGGACATTGGCTGCTTTCTTATTCATTTTTACTATTTTCAGATTTTTGTTTGTTTGCTTGTTAAGCCACATAACCCTAACTTCTCATTCAAGCATATTAAAAGCACTTAAATCAAGAAATGAACCAGTGTTGTGTCTGCACGTAACAGGCAACTTAGCAAAGAACCAATTTTTAATTGTATCTTCAGGCACTTTGTTACTAGCAGCTAATTCACAAAGTGCTATTAGCTGAAAATTTTACATATCCTGGCATGGTGTGCAGTGCAGAACAAAATAAGAAGTGGCAAGTTAAAAAAAAAAAAAAAAAACTAGAGCAGATGAGCAGTATGTGAAAGTCGTGTCCTTAAAAAATAGGAAAAAAATCCAGTAAAGACTTGACACAGGACCTGAGAGATGCATCTGGCCTTTCAGCTGATTCATGTACTGTTCACTGAGGTGTCATCAGAAATGGTGTCAGTGGAAGGGTGGCTGACAAGAAGCCATTCTTAAGGAAGGGAAACAGGGAGAAAAGGCTGAGGTGTGCTAAATTACACGAGACCTGGAATGAAAATCAATGCAAAGAAGTCTCATGGAGTGATGAATCCAAAATTGAAATTTTTGCTTCAAATTGTCATCAATATATACAGAGGAGATCAGGAGAGAGGTACAACAGTGAGGGTCTATAGCAATGTATGAAACATGGTGGAGGCTCTGTCAAAGTTCGGGGCTGCATTTTGGCCAGTTATATTGGGCTTTTTTTTTTTTTTTAATTGATGGTCAGATTTTAAGCCACCATGCAAGATCTTCTGTAAAGCATCTGATTGGCAACAGCTTCATTTTTAATCCCAAAGATTCTACCATGGGTCTCCACAGAACCAGGACCTCAAGATTATTGAAGCAGTGTGGGATCATCCTGACAGACAAGATAACAAAAGGCAGCCAACATCCAAAAAGAGTCCTTCAAGAAGTCTGGAGAACTATTCCTGAATACTACTTCAGGAAATTACAAGAAAGCTGCCCAGGAGAGTTCAGGGTGTGCTGAAGAATAAAAGTGCTCATATCAAATGTTGACCCTCAAGCTTGTTTTTGCCTTATATACTGTATTTCCACATAGGTTTGCACATTTCAATAAATTGCTGCACCTATTTCCCAATATCCTAGCAAAGACATGAGGGATGATTCAAGACTTTTGCACAGTACTGTATTTTGTTGATTAGAAGTGTAAATGTTAGCTGATATAGTAATACATATGTAATACATTCCCTGTATTTTTATGATCTGGAGACAAATTTTTATATAACATATGAAGATAAAACAATTTGTTATTAGGGACTGGATGCAAAATACTGTATATAAAATAGACTAAATGCTGAATCACTGTTTGGCCACAGCTAACATATGACTTTTTTTCCCTCCTTCGTCGCCTGGCGTGCTGGCTTTCCTTTTCCCACCATATTGTCGGAAGTGTCACCAGATGCTTTGTAGAGTGTGTGATCTGTGATTTTGAACTTGTTGGGGATCTGTGGGAATTCAGAACGTAAAAGCCTACAAGTTAGACATGAGAAAAAAACATGAATTATTCCTTCAGTGTTTTGAAGTGTTGTTTCATCTCTTCAGCTTTCATCTTCGGGGAAGCAAGTCGTCCCTCTTTCAGTTATGTCATAAACACTCACGCCCACTCATGTGAAAACCCACACATGGAACAAAAGCGCACACGCATTCGCACAGAAATGCAATTGCACAAACTACACATGGTTGTTGATTAGAATAGATGCACCTTCTCTAATCTGGTGGTTTCTGAACTCTTTTGATGGCTGTGTTTCATTGGATGTGTTGCAGCAGACTTTTCTCTTCTTGACAGGATAATCCTGTCAAATGACTTCAGCATGACTGTCACCAGTTTCTATGGAAAGCTTCATCCATGCAAACTCAAACACTGCCGAGCTTTATTTTGAGATATCCACTGTCACAGCACCACTGTCAAGGATTATCACTTTTATTGTATGTATTTGAGAGTGTTTGCTTCCGTTTCTGAAGCAACCTGTTGCTTAACTCTTAGTAGTAGGTAAAAAGGCTGCCTTTTCTTCCCAGGGTTTCAGACAAAACCCCATTTTTGATCTGACCATCACTCATACCACACAATGTACCCTGTGATGGTGAAGTACTTATACAGTCAGAGCATCTAAGGTGAATAAGGTTAAAGAATCACTGAGAAGACATTTTGTAAAACCCAATAATTAAAGCTGAAAGTCTGCACTTCAATCACATCTTGATTGTTCAATTTAAAATCCGCTGTGGTGGTGTGCAGAGGCAAACTACAAAAATTATGCCTTTGTCCAACAAATTATGGACCTAATTGCAATTCATAATGAAATTGTAGGGGCCAAAAGTGACAGCATGAAGAAGCAAGCAGCACACAAAGCCACCCAAAAACTACAATTCTTATTAGACTACAAGGATTAAAAGGTAGTTTAAATATGACTAAGTGTGAGTGGAAACCTCCTTACTAGAGGAAATTCTAGGATTACAACAAGGGAACAGAGGATAGGATTACTGTACTGGTAGATCACACACATCCACACATGCATGCACACAATGGCTTTTTACAAGACAGATAAAGGGTGGTATGAAGATAAATTGAAATTATTGTGTGAGACAACCTTTCTTGTTGACTGGTCATATTGTTGATTATAAATGGCTTCTTAGAGATAACAGATGGATACTATCATAAACTGATGAAATATCCCACTGGCAGAATCTTTCACTGTCTTACAGCAAATGATAAATTACAGAAATAAGATAAGTTCATTTTTTATTTCCAGGCAGTGTTAATAGCAGGTGCTCTTAATGCAACAAATGAAAGTGTCTATCATATCAGACCTGCACCATTGCATAGAATTTGGAAAAGGATTGAGCTGGATGCATATTAAAAAGCTATTTTTTTTGTCTTTCTAACTCGAGGTGTTCCCATGATGGACAAAGTTCATTATGAAATTATGAACTTCCCGTTAATCCTAAAGGTTATTCTCAAATATTTTACAAAACTGTGATCTCACCTGCTGTGCCCATTTTCAATGTATCTGAGCTAGCCAGCTGTGCCCAGATGCACGTTAGCTGTCCAGACTAAACCCCACTCTGAGTGGTCCCAATTGATTTTAGTAAGCCAACTAAAACCATCAGGCTTAGAATAGTTGCTAATATTTGAGCCTTTTTGCTTTCTCCCAGTGGTAGCCATTAAGTCAAACCACCCACTGTTATTACACACACACACACACACACACACACACACACACACACACACACACACACACACACACACACACACACACACACACACACACGCACACACACACACACAGAGAGTAAAGTATGCTGCTCTTTCACAGCCTCCAATCTATCTGCCTCATGTCAGCAGGCGCTCCCTCTCTTTGATTTGCTCATTGCAGTGTTCTTCCATGTTGTGGTACCTGATGTTATGTGCCTTGTCTTGTTTTCAGTAGCAGGGGCCAGAGAGATGAAAATGGATAAAAGAACCCTGGAGAGAAGGAGAATAGTCTTTTCACCCTGCCAGTTTTTCCTTTATACGTAGCCACTGCTTGCAGGGCATAGCCTTGAGAATGCAAGATCGGATCAAAATGATCATTTTTCTTCCTCTCCTCTCCTCTCCTCTCCTCTCCTCTCCTCTCCTCTCTCTCCTCTCCTCTCCTCTCCTCTCCTCTCCTCTCCTCTCCTCTCCTCTCCTCTCCTCTCCTCTCCTCTCCCTCTCCTCTCCTCTCCTCTCCTCTCCTTTACTTTGTTTCCTTCTTTGTGTATATTTCATAAATGTCAAGGGTGTATATATCCAGCTGTTGCATTAAACATCCACTTTCCAGGCACTAATGATCCAGTTGGGATGTGTAGATATAGTATTGCTCACTGTTTGCTCGCTGCTTTTCATTTCAGGAACAGAGTGCAAAGCAACTGAGGGGTGATAAGCTTGAAAAAAAAAAACATGAAGCTGGTCAGTTTTAGTAGCAGCTGCTTGAAACACACACAATCTAACCATTTTCTGTTTCTCTACTGGTAAAACAAGATGGACACCTGGTGCCAAATTACTAAATAATATGTAGGCAGACCCACTCAGTATCTTTTACTGAAACTGGATTAGGGTTACAATTTCTGCTTTATCTGTAATTTGAAGCGATGTGGATACAGTCCTTTGTCTTTTAGAGCAAATGTAACAATGCCAGACTACATTAATATAACCAAACACTGTGAACTGAAGGTTAAATATGTTGAACTTTCCTGAGAACTGTGGTTATCTTATTCCTCACTGCCATTTGTATGTCTGCAGGATTACACAAAAACCCCTTGGTTGAGCCACCCCTCATTTCTTTATGTTTTGCTAGGAAATAGGAAACAGGTACATGGAAACATGTGCAAACATACATGGAAATAAGGCAAAAAGAGAGTTTGTACAATTCTAACAAGCTTGAAAGTCAATATTTGTATGACTGCATTTATTCTTCAACACAGCCTTCAACACAGTTATTGGCAAATATCTGATTGGGAATCTCCATGTTGGCGCAAAATGCCATTTTATGCCTGTCAAACTGTGTTATCGTTGACATTTGTCATAGATTCAACGAAAGAAATGGAAACAAATTGTGTTTGTGTGGCAAGCTGCTAGTAACAAAGTGCCCAAAGATACAATTTGAAAAAATTTTTTTTTCCTAAGTTGGCCATTATGTGCCGACACAACACAGATTCTTCCCTTGAGTGATGTGCCGCTTTATATGCTTGAATGATTCATAGGTTAGTGTTAAATGGCTAAAAAAAACCCAACGCATTCCTCTGAAAATGATTACATACAAGAACTGGACTGAAAATAAGTGAAAAAAGCAACCAATGTCCAAAAAAAAAAAAAATTGGAAACACCTTCAGAATGCCTGGAGCTGTATTGCTCAAAACCACTTTTAAAAAATTACATAAAAGTCTGCCTACTTGGAAGCAAAACATAAAGAAATGAAGGATGGCTCAAGACTTAGTACTACAGAGCCTGGGCACAGAAGAAACTCATCAGATTTTTGGTATAAATTACCGTTTTTAAAATGCAAATTCTTAAATTTCTTTTGTGTTGGTTGGAGCATTGAACCTTATATAGTCCAGCTGACAGATAGATGGTAGGGTGTAATACCTAAGCAGAAGTAACTTTTACATTTCTTACTTTAAGTCTGTAAATCCTATTCCTGAGCTGATGAAATGTCTTGGCATCATCAATGGGAAAGGTTGCACTAACCGAATGACATCTTCACTGAAGACTGCCTGTCGAGTGTATTTTTTTTTCTTTTTTATAAATAAATGTCTGTGATTCTGCGGTCAGAGATCCAGCTGGTGCAGAGTTAGCTAAGCCAAGTTAGTGCTTACAGGATTGGGAAGTCCCACATTCAGATGGTCTTGGTGACTTTTTCCCTGGGAGAAATATTATCTGACTTTGAAAGTCTTACTGCAATGGCACAGGTAGTATCAGTCTCCAGTTGCAGCAGAGTTCAGCCTTGAGAACAACGTTAAATTGGACATGAGATGTTCTCAGTCTAAGGTAAAGACACACCACCAAATGATAATTTCCTCCTTCACTTGATGAGTTTATTCTGCTTAAACCAGCACTTTAAGTTCAGTTAGTTCAGCCCTTTTACAGCCCTTTCTGCCAAAATAACAAACAACAAAAAAAGTCTAACTCAGCCTCTGATTCCAGCTTGTGTTACATATCTGAAAGTATTTATAAAATATTTCCACAGTTTAAAATGTGCACAGGCTTGACACAGCAGACAAGAAAACATATCAACAAACATAACTGATCTATGCGGATTGGATTTCAGAACTTTGGAGGTCACTTTAGGTCTCTTTGTTCCCCTCCTTGCTATGTTCTTAACCACATTCAAACCTCGTGGCTCCTCCCTGTTTTCTTTGCCATGATAAATGTGGTGAGAGTAAATGAAAATTAAAACCAAGGTCAAGTCATTGTATTCAGCTAATGGGGGTTGTGCTTGTGCTAATTGAGTTATATATCATGTTGAGGTAAAAGTTCAACACTGGTTGAAGTTACACCTCAGTTAAGCCTCATCGATTACTTGCAGATTTTGTTTGGTCATAGACCTTATTGTTCTTTATTTCTTTCTTTGATTTCCTTAACAAGAAATGTGGATGTTTAAATGTGGGCAAAAATATTGTGCTTTTCTCACAGGGTTATGACTTCATGCATGGTTCCTGGTGAATCATGCCATATTCAGATCTGTCACACAAAAAGAGATATCCCACAGATGCAAAAATATGTGGTCTCAAATGTCGCAATTCTGAGTCCACGAGTGTTTTCATGTTGACAAATATGGCTAAAGGATGGTGTACTCCTAATGGCCAAAAAGTTGAATGTGGAATGCTATATTTTTACACTGAATAGTCCTTATCTTGGCTACATTGCAGAAGATGTGGGACCACATCAATTGCGGTCAAATGCTGTGATCTTCTGGTAGGTGTGCAGGTTGCTGTGCTCAATTTGAGACAACACTGCCCTGTCAAATTGTATGCACTAAACTAGTGAGAGTGCAGAATACAAGTGGACTAGCTGTAGTGTCTGAATTGAGACACAGTAAGGGTTTAGGTTGCTGGTAAGTAGTCACAGACTACAGAAATGCATGAAAACTGCCGTGAAAATTTGCTTTGCTTTCAGTCCGTACTGTACAGTACATACTGTTGTTTCGGCTGTTTTCATACCAAGTTTGTTTGAGTTTAGAGTGAATTATCTGGACTCTAAGTGCTCCGAATTTATTCAAAAACCTAAACAGGCTCCAAGATTTCTGTTCAGTAATCTATGTATCACCTCCCCATATTAAACAGTCATTGTTAGAGGCATCGACCCCCAAAATTCAGTCCAGTAGATTTAGTAGTCAATTTTTGAACATCCCAAGAGTCCCATTCCCCACATTCCATCTGAGGTTTATCAGTAACAGCCTGGAAAAAAAAAAAAAGCAAACAAAAAAAAAAACCTTTTCCCTCCTTCTGACATGAACCTTCACTTAGGCTGAATCAGCTAATGCTGTTATCAGTTGCTATGGAGACTGACTGAGTTAGGATGTTGCTGTGGAAACTGAGCAGCAGCTCATTACCACCCACAGCAACCCTCCACACTCGCTCGAGCGGCACCGCACAAACACACAGCCCATACGAACTCATTTAAATACACGCATACACAGCAAATATGTTTTTCACGATGTATCAGCTGTGAGTATGATAAATATTATGCATGCTTTTATTTAAACCTCACGGAGAGAGACAGCAACGGGGTGCGCACACCTGTACAAATGTCGAACAAGCTGCGTTGGCAATATTGTTGCACGGAACAGTGACATGTAAACTGAAATGAGACAGGGTGGGTGTGGTGATTATTTATTGGTCATCATAACTGAATGTATTGTTCCTTTCATCCTAAATGTCACACAGCACATGGCACAATAGCAGCAAGAAAGGAGGTGATGCGTTTCCGTACAGACTTCTTTGTGCTGCAGCGTCGCTTTGACAAGTTACTGGAGAAATTTTGTGATTTATTAAAATTTTGCAGGTAGCTCGGCGTGGGTTCGCATGAGTCAGCCTCTTAAAGATTAAATTACCACTCAGCTCTTCATGACAGGAGCTAATCACTAACCAACACTTTCATTATCACTGCATTTAACATGTGGCTCCCAGGTGTGCTCAGGCTGAAATTTGCTCTCCATGGGCCTTTCTTCACCCCGAACACTCAGAGTATGTCACAGTAGCATATAAAAACGCACCTGTTACTAATATTATTCTGTTCAAATATTCAAGTAAGCCACAGCAGCGTGAGAGCGAAACCAACATGCATATGATACCAGCCACTCGAAACTGAAGGAATGGAATTCAGTCATTCTTTATTCGTCTAATTAAAACTGGTGCTTTTCCTACTGTGACATGACAAAATGTCTGCCATGGAAATGGTCCAGGTGGGAGGGGGCAGATGTGGTCGCTCATATTTGCAAATGGATCCTGCCTTTTGTTTGCTTCCTACAGTCTGGGTTTAGTCTGAGTTCAACTTTTTCTCATCGCTTTGCTTGCTAGAGCCCAATCATACCTTTTGTACAATCTCATCCATTTCCTGTCTTGCCTGCTTTTTACAAGACTATGCTAGGATATTTTGTCATTAAAAATGTGGTTTCATCATTGTGAATAAGTGGAATGATGAAGATTACAGGACTCATCCCATTATTTAGTATTTCTCACAGTGCTTTAGAGTCATAAACTAATCTCTCCTTTTAAAAAAAAGCTACATTTAGTAACCAGTGTAACAACTGTGTAAGTAAATTATAAATACTACAACCAATGATGTAAATTTTAAATCACTAAATTTTCATGGTACTTTACACTTGATTTACATGAAACAATGTTGATATCAGGCATCTCCATCCATTTCTGTAAAACCTAGGTTAAAATTGCAGCACTGTAGAAAATCCTGACCCATGCACTTGATCGGGGCTTTCTCCCTGCTGTTGTTTATTAATTCAGTAGGAGCTGTGGTGCCTGCTGTGGCTCAGTGTTTCACTGCTCCCCTGATAGTTTCCGCTGTGATACTGATATATTCAAAAACACACAAACACACTCTGCACACGCTGCCTGAGAAGTCCATAGAATTGGCTTTGCAAAGCACCCATATGGTATTTCGTTCTAGCTGGACTACATTCAAGTGTATTAGCACAGTTTTCTTTATAATATTATAGTGCTAAAATTATCTTTAATATATGTAGGCCAGAGGACAGAAATGATATTAAGGCTATAATTACACAGGACATGTCTTTTATGCATGAAGCCACGTTTTCTGTTACGCGTGTTACTTATGCACACCTCATGTTCTGTTTTTCTGTTTCAGAAGTATTTATGAATTTTGAAATCCATTTAACACAGATGTTAGCATTCCAATTATTGGCTTATTAACATGCTACACTGCACATGTTGCCATGATAAAAAAAAAAAACAAAACATTGCAGGCGACACCAGAGCTCCTTATAAGCGAGTCCATCAAATCTCACTGTTTCTTGTCGCTTCACACTTGATCGGCGGGGCTTTGTGATAAAAATGAAAATGAAATCTGTATCAAGGGATTTTCTCACTGCATGCAAAAGACTGCAAAAAAGAACCCTCAAAACAGTAAAACATAGAAATCAGCCAAAGCTTTTACTGTTTCTTGATGTCACCCACCACAGGACATAGCAGGCCATCCATATGGTCGGGGACACGGCTATAAATACATCTATGTTTGCACTGTACTGTATGTCTTCATCCACCAAAAGAAAAGCACACACGAGCTTCTATTTAATCTTAACTACAGGGTGCTGTGTTTTCAAATGTAATCCCCAGAACTCATTTTAAAAGTGTGACTGCATTGTAGTAATAGATGAACATCTTCACACAGCGATATCACACACGCGGTTGGTAAAATTCACACTCGCAGACTTGACAATGCCACTGCACTTACTGTATCAAAGTGCTCCTTATTGAACAAACCATTAGCATTGGTACTCTTAAAAATGTGAAGGCTGATCTGGAGATTGTTTTGCCACTTGCGGTAATCCTACAGTGGCAGTGAAAATGAAAGCTGCGTTCACCGGCACTCTGCAGCAAGTGGGCACAACCAGAGCAGTCTTCGCGTGCCTCATATGTGAGTTTTAGTTGATGCATATGTTTGGGAGTGCTCTGTAGGTATTCGTGCGCTGGTATGTTTGTGCGAGACCAGGGAGTGTTCATTA
Organism: Archocentrus centrarchus; assembly: GCF_007364275.1. Classification (NCBI taxonomy): domain Eukaryota; kingdom Metazoa; phylum Chordata; class Actinopteri; order Cichliformes; family Cichlidae; genus Archocentrus; species Archocentrus centrarchus. The sequence goes on from NC_044366.1 coordinate 13,472,056, forward strand.
GCTTACTGGTAATGTAATTGACTGGTGCTGTTTATAGTGCAGCCCACGCAAACTCCTAAAGAAGCTGTGAAAATGCATGTTCTGTTGTAAAGAGTGCCACTAACTGAAGCTCCATGTCTGACACCAATAGGGCAGGCAGTTTATTCTCTAATACATATGGCGTCTCACTGCAGGGACATAGGGATGAAACACAGAGAGTAGAAAGGTAAATGAGGTCTAGGAAGCAGGAGGGAAATAGAGGAAAAAAAGAGGAAAAAAAAATCTAATTCTAGCAAGGTCATTTACTCTTTAATGTGTGAAGCTTTCGTTATTACTCGTATCTTTCCTCTTCTTCTTATATACAACAAATTGCATTGAACAAGGAAAAAAAAAGGGGAGATGGGGAGAGGAAATTCACTTCTATAATTTAGAGTTAAAAAAAGCATTACTTCTTTCTCATCCCCCAGCTGATTTCTGCTTTCATTTTCAAGGGGAAATTAGTTATTTTGTTTCATTTTGGAGAAAAAACTTGTCCACACATGAATAAAACATGTTTTATCTCTCTAAAACACTCACACAAAATGCATAGTGCATATTGTATAATGATGTGATCCATGCTATTTGCGATTTCTGCTCACAAAGCTAATTTACCTTCTGGTGGCCTTTTGCCTGTATTCTCTCCAGTTTGTCCCTTTAATTGTTTGTTATTGTTGGGTTTCAGTACTGTGACCATCATACCATCTACACATTCATGTAAATATTGTCACTTCTTCAAGCTTTAATCAACTGTACTTGTTTTATGTGTTGCTGTGGTAATTGATTAGGTTTTTTTTTTACAAGGTTAAATGACCTGAGCTCAAAAAGCATTACTCCTTTGGAGCTTACTTCAGTAAACTTGCATTTTGGCATGAGTCTCATATTTTTCTTAATGTTTCTTGGACATATAGACAAACTGAAGTAGGTGTTGAGTCATCATTCAGTCATAAATTTAGCCTCCGGGGATGTCAGGGTCTTGAGCTCCTTGGGGTGGGGTTTTTATCCAAAGGAGTCAATGCACACTCTTTTCCTAGCTTTGGCACCCTCTGCTGGCTGAATGACAAATTAAAAATGTAATTACAGATGGGGCCAAGTTGCTCAACACAGCAGTTAAAGAGTGCTGGCTGTCACCAGTCCATTATTATGCTGGAGTATTTTCATTATATCATATTCATTACAGAATGGTGAACTTTTTTTTTTGTACCAGTTATTAACATGAGCTCAATTTAAACCCATGCAATCAAAGTTGTGCTGCAAAAAGTATGAATAAATAGACCTCGCTAACAATCCCAGATTTTGGCTGCATTTTTTTTAAGCCATTAACTGAGAATAAACAGCATCTTCGCATGACTGGAGCATTGCTTAAGTGAAGCAAATTAACAAATGCGTCTTCTGTTCAAACAATCATCACACTGCTTGTTTGCTGTCATTTTTAATATGGGCCCTGCTCCAGCTGAAGAAAGCAGAAGCAGCATCTTTCAGATCTCACCCAACACAATGCATTGATGTGGGTTCAAACCAGACCACAGAGACCTGGGAGGACCCAACCAGATGAATGACTGGGACTGATTTTTTCCAACATCTTAGCAATCCCAGAGAAACACACATGCACACACTGAGAGGATAAAGTAAAAACAACGAGGGGTAAATATGGAAGCACTTCTGGGAATATTCATGCATGACCAAATGTACGAATCGAATAGTCTATACAACAGTTTTAACCGTATTGTGTAACCTTTGTGGAGAAGTTGCTTTAATGGTAAAGGATCAACACCACAATGAAAGGATACTAAATTAGCTATATCATTTATAGTACTGTGCAAAAGTCTTGAGTCACCCCTAATTTCTTTCTGTTTTGCTTTCAGGCAGCCAGACGTACAAATACAGATACAAAATGGTTTCTGTTTAAAGAAGGACTCAAATACTTAATTTAGTACAGTTTCTACAAATAATCAAACATACAGTACAATCCACAATGTCACACTGACAGCTTTAAGGTCAGATCAAGGTCAGAGCTCCCAACAAATTAAACAAGATCAGAAGCAGTGTGTCTGCTGGTTAGCACTGGATAGTTTTTTCCTCCCCTTCATGACACTCTGATGTGATTTGTCCAAGCAGAGAAAAGAAAGACTGGGCCCACTGGTTACACGAGAGAGACTCGACAACGAGAAGAGATGTGTGGCATAATTGTTTTATTTGCTGTATTTTTTTTTTTACAGTTTCTCTGTTTCCCCTGGCCTTTTGCTCACCCCAATTACATGCTTGCTTTCTTTGCCCCGCTGCCTCCTGGTGTGCATATCCTGTTGGCATAAGGAGCTTTGGCTGCTTTTCTAGGAGAGCAGAGTCTGTTCCCATCAGTGGAGCTGTCTCTTTGAATGGGAGTTTTGACTTGGTAGATTAATCCATGTTTACCACAACACAGTGAGGGACATAACTACTTTTTTCCTGTTTTGGTAAAGTTTTTTTTATCTGGAACTAGAGTGTTTGTGGTGCAATAAATGAAATAGTGGTGGCTGTAGTTGTTAAAGTTATTTTGCTGCACTGTTGACAAAATTGGTCTGTTTGTCATTTAAAGGAAAAATCTTCTGCTAAGTGCCCTTGGGAATGTTGATGTCCTCTTATAATAGCTGATAACCCAATTCTGGGATTTTGCAGAAGCAAACCAAAACTGTATCAAACTTGCACATAATTCCTTCTTCTCTTTTTCTTTCTCTGATTAAGTTACTTAAATCTAACCTCATCGCATCCTAGTTTAATCCTTTGTGTTTGCGTTTCAGTGAATTAACTTGTCCTAAGTGGGCATTTCTTTCAGGCTGAAATACACCTGTCATCAGTTCCAATAAAAGGAAATGATGTTTCCTCGGCAGCTACCGAGTTACTGGTTGAATTTAGCCCCCAAGACAACTCCTAATTCCTTTTGTTGTGGACTATGTGTGGCTGTCTGGGTTTTGGCATGATGGTGATTTATAGTTATTTCGCAGCTGGGCTGCAAGAGATTTTCTGGGCTTCTGAAAGCACACACACACAGACACATCCAAGCAGACATCCTACAAGTAGCCTGTTGTTGTCTGCATTAGAGTGGAGCATTTACAGGAAGCTAACAAGTAAAGACTTGTTTTTGAGTTGATAAAACTCTGGTTTAAACCTGGAGCTTGAACTAAGGAGCAGAGAAAGGGACAAAAAGCCAGAAATACAATGTTGTTCAATTATAGTGTTGCTTCTACATACAGATTATTTGTCAAGTTGCTTTTGGAAATAATAAATTTTGAACGCTTGTTGGAATCATTTCCCGCTGAAGGTGAAAAGTGATGCGACCTAAGTCTTATTGCTTGTGACTGATTACAGTGTTTTAAATAATGATGGAAAGTCAGACAGACACTGTGTGATAATGGAGAGGACTGTTGTGTTCATGGGTAGTTGTCTGTTAAGCTTTCATTTTTGACCAGATGCAGACTGGCATTAGTCGGATAAAGCTGTGAAACAAGCACAGACACTGAATAAATGGCTGGCTGACAGGCTTGACTGGCACGCCTACTGGTTTAGAGGGATTTGAGAAGTTAGCATCATAAGTACAAGTGAAAATCTAAGAATGGCATGCCATTGCTGTATTAATGACAGCTTTAACACATTCATAATTTTGATTACTAAAGGGAGCATAACTAAAAGAAAACTGCCTACCTCAATCTTTCTGCTGCCTCTCAGACCTCCAGCTTTCTCTTTTTGTTGAGTTGTAGTCCGTAAGCACATGTTAACCACATGCCAGCGACGTCTCTCTGGCAAATCAGCTATAATAATCTAATAGTTATAGATATTTACACCAGCTATTGAAATTCTTTATATTTCATGCACATAAGTGTGACATTTCTTCTGAGTGTGACGTCTTTACTATTCATCTGTAGCTGGTTCAGCACACACACACACACACACACACACACACACACACACACACACACACACACACACACACACACACACACACACACACACACACACACACACACACACACGTAACTACATGTACCAGCAAGGAGACAAATGAGGAAGTCCAGACCTATCTTAAAAGCTGCACAGATGCTTTTCACAGGTTTTTCTAACTTTTGAAGTATGCCAGAGTCACACATTTTCTCGCATGCTTGCTAGTTGAAGAGTAAGATGACCTACACATTATACGAGGCAAATGATGTAGAGCTAGGTTTTTGCACAAGTTGAATAATCCTTGGTGACCATACCTGTAGTTGTTGCTGTGGATGCAGCTTTGTGGTTGCTTTACAGCCACTGGGGTAAGGATAATTAGCAATTGCAAAAGCACAACTTCAGAGAAGTTGCCTTTAATTAGTTAAGAGACTAATGTACCATATTTATGTGTGTGTGCGTGTGCGTGTGTGTGTTTGAGAGAGAGAGAGAGAGAGAGAGAGAGAGAGAGGAGGGGAATTATTTTAGGACACAATAAAGACACAATAAAGAAGGGGGCATTCATTGGTGTAAGTCATGGAACAGAAGTTTGGAATTATGTATTTAAATAATCTTTACACATTTAAACATTTTTTTTAATTCTGGCTAGCAAACCATTAGCAAAAGGAAAATGAATTAGTAGATTCAATCTGTTACTGAAATCTGTTGTAATGCTGATTTTTTGTCTCTTAGACTTCAAGATTGACCTGTTGCTTTATGGTTGTTTTGGCTTCCGATATGAATAAGATATATTCACATTTTTTGGATCTTACATTGACTATCAGCGCCATGCACGAGGTAGCGAGGCACTCATGAGCCAAGGCAGTGAGTTAAAGAATCACACCTTTAGGGGAGCTGATACCAAAAGGTGTTGGAAGGAAGACTACACCAGATAGATGAAAACTTTCGAAGGAAGTATATGAATTCCTTTTTCCACCCTCTCAGAATATTTAAGAATTCATTCAGGAATACTCCTGGATATGTTTTGTGCAAAAGCAAATAGCCAAACCATTCTGATGGAGGTGTTCCAGGAGTACAGGGTCCTGGTCTTTTTTGCTGGAAGCTATTCTACCTTTCGATCCATGTACATTCAGTGCCAGGAGTGTGAACACTGCTTTCTTTTTGCTGTCTACGATATTCAGGGGCTTTGGAACAGAACTGTGGGATAACCCTTTCCAGTTTTGTCCCATTCATGGGCAGAATATCATGGCACAGCAGATGTCTGGAGAGGCTCCAGTTCAGGTATGGGTGGGTAGTAACAAGCCTTTTTATTTTTTGGGACATGGCTCTCGTGCTCCAGAAATGGATGAATCAGTGTTGTGGATTAGAATTTCTGTGTCTGATGGTGCAAGCAAGTTATTTGTGATGACCCGCGACCAGTGTGCAACAGTGAACTCGTGAAGAGTATTTCTTTACATCTTAAAGTTGCTGAAGACGCTTCTGTGCAGTATTGTATAATGGCTGAATGAAATGTAATGACTTGATGAATGAGAAGGCAGGTTTTCAAGATGAGGTTTTTTTCCACAGCTTGGTGCCCTGACTGTTCACAGGAGCATGATAAATTCAATGAAGGGACTTTGCTGGGGCTGTTGCTGAATCATTATTTTGCAATTAGACTCTTCGTCAGCAGTTTAAGCCTAATAGTCATCTTTTAAGGGATGCTGCAGATAGGAAAAAGGTTTTTGATGTTTTTTTTTCCCCCAAAATGTACAGCAATATTAATTATTGTTTTTTTTTTCCATTCATTTCCTTCATGTATGTCGGGTTCTTTAGTTTGGTCACAGCAAGATCTGATTTTATTGTGTTTCCTCAACCTGCTGTCACTCCTGCCTCTTGCTCCTTTATTATATCTGACAGTAGTTAGATGTTAGGTAATTTTGAGACATTGTTGTTTTGCTTGCTCTGTACCAAGCAAGTGATGATTCGACCTTCAAAATGAGGTTTCACTCAGAGGCATCTCAGCCAATGATTATATTTGTTGACATTTAGGGATCATTTAAGAGGACAGGGCTCTACCGATAAGGTGGCAAAAGGACTTCTCGGCTCTCCTTGTTGTTTATGCAATCTAGGGAATTGATGCAATAAAATAAATTATTTCTGACACCTTATTTCCAGATCAATGATGAGAATGAATCAATTTTTAAAGCAAATTCATGGAATGGGTAGAATATTTCATATGTCTTCTGACAAGTATTTTGAAATTGATGATTTATGCAGTCTGTTGCTAGCTTAGTGCCATTCACTTCCATTAACTCATTGCCCTCTTCCTAAGAGACCCACGATGGCCTATAATGTCTAGATGCACTGGTATGTTTACGATGTCGGTGTTTGACTAAAGCTAATTGTTGTGTGTCTGCAAATGGAGCTGCAGGTTGTGTGTATCTTTAAGGAAACAGGGAGGGAGACATACCTGTTAGTCTTTGTGGCTGCACATGTGGCATCAACAGGCACACAAACCCTGATGAGGCCTTCCTTTTTTACCGTCTTTCCATCTCTTTCTCTCCTGTGCATACTCTCCTACCTCAGCAACTGCTCGCAATTTTCTCACCTATACCTCTACCCTTTCCCTTCCATCTGTCCCTGAGATGTAGTGATGATGTGTGTATCTGTGTGTGTGTGTGTGTGTTAACTGAGGTGCCACCTGCCACTGCACACCCAAAGTACTGGCAGCCTAATCTAATCTCCCTCCTCCCTCTCTCCCTTCCTCCCTTTTTTTCTGCCCCACACTACTGTTCTTTCCCCTTATCCTCCCTTATCCTTTCAGGTCTCGGATGTTATCCTTTCTTCTGAGCCACGGACAACATTTCATCTAGCCAGGTGAGCCTCTCAGTCTCTCTCTCCTCTTTCTTTGTGTTGTCATCTCAGCCTCTGCCTCATCCTCTCTGTCTCCACCGCATATGCTTTTTGTTGCTGCTGCAAAGATGCTGCGTCACTGTGCCCGTTTCATATGGGCACAATAGTTGTCTCACTATGAGACCGGTTACAGAAAAGACAGATGCATTCCTTTTTTGTTCCGCCTGTTTCTCTGTTTGAGTCACCATGTCATGCTGGGGAATTGTTTGTGTATGTTTACCTGATTTTGTGAAGGTGTTGTTTTAATGAGGAATCCAACAGCCACTGGATATATAATAATATGCATTTTGCACCTGTCACTTGTTCAGTATTTTTGAGTGCATGTGCTAAAAGCAACTGTTTGTGGTTAGTGCTTTGTGTGTGTGTGTGTCTGTGTGTAGACATGTCTAGACGCTCCCAGACAGTAAGTCTCTGGCCAGTACAACTTTCACGTGGTTAAGGTGCTGAGTGGAAACGCACATTATCCCAAACCAATCGAGACTTTGTGGGCTCACTGTGTTTTCTAAAAATCATTTCTGGTGTCAAGCCTCATCACCTGTCTCTCATTTGGATACGACAAGTCAAAAGGCTGAAGAAAAAGTTTGTCTAGAAAAAATGAACTCAGCAACTTCAGCGCTTTCATTTTTACCAGTTTTGGTTGAAGCAGCATCTACTTTTGGAAGCTTGTTACCACTGAAAATAAATAAATAAATGTAACTGAAAACAGTGCCAGTTTCTCAAAATTTAGATTTAGTAACTCAAAATTTTGAGTTACTAAGAAATAAGTTGAAATTTCAAGATACTTAGTAAGTCAAAATTTTGAGATGATAACTTGAAATTATAACTGCCTGGCTTTTTTTTTTTTTTCAGTGGTGGAATCAAGCTTCCATATATCTTGGCTGTGTACAGTTCACACAGCTATTTAACTTTGAACTAGATGCATGCAATTGCACACGCAGGTATCAGAAGCAGCACATCATTACCAAACATGGATGATTTAACACTAGAACTGCCAGTTTGACCCCATCCTGCAACAATAACAGTAATGGCAAAGAAGTCATTTCTTCAAGAATTTAAGTTGTTAATTTTCATCTAAATTTTGTAATTATAAGTAAGACTTGACAAAATAAATATTTAAATCAAGTTTTAGGGCTTTTATATGTTTTACAAATGATATACATTATTTCATTACAAATTATAAAGTTAAAAGATATATTAAAATTCACTAATTCATAGTTTGAATGCTACTACTTCATTTTTGGGGCTAAGCTAAGGGACGAATTACGTGGCAAACAGAAAATGAGCGTAGCCCACATTACCGGATTGTCCACGTATTTTTTGGCACTGCCCTCACTGACACTGTACCGGCACACCAAAAATACACTGCAGTGCCAGATACTAGCAGCATCCACTTGCTTAGCTCAAGACGATCAGCAGATGGAGGTTTGTGAAAGAAAAACAGTGTGTTGAGTTACATCAGTAAGTTTCACCACAAAATATGTGACATAACTGTTTTATTATCAAACATCAAAGTGTTCTGATGTAATGTGTCTTGAAGTTAAATTGTTGCACTTAACTTCTATTCTGTCTTCTTTATTTCTTTTTAAAAAGATGGTTTTCTAATGCAGTTATTCAATAAATGATATTCAGCAAAAAATAGAGTTAATACTTACATGATGTTACAGTAACTTGTTGTTACTTTGCGCAGCACGTTTGCTTGTCAGGATTACAACAACTGGTTACAAAGAATTGTAGCGTCACTAGTCATCAGTCTGTTGCTACCCTGTCAAATACAGTAAAATGATAGCATTCAGGCCCATTTTCTTTTTGCACACTTTTTGTGTTGTTGAAATGATTTCATTTTTTCACGGATTCTTTTTTGCCCATCCATAACCCATGATGGCAAAGTGAAAATGTGTTTTACATTTGTTATTCCACAAACCTGGCATCGTGTGAACCATAAAATAGTGGCGCCATCATTTTACAGGGCTGCTGCCCAGTGACCAAAGAAACCTGTCGAAACTGAGGGAAGGATGAATGCAGCCACACGCAGAAAGAGCCAGAAGAAAACCCGCACTGGAATGCATCCTGCATTCTTGCCTTCGTTTCTGATAACGTAGCTGCAGTTTGTTTTTTGCTTTTTTAAAAAGTGTTCACCTTGTTATTAATAACCGGTCAGCTCCTGGGTCAGTGTTTCTCACTTCCTCTGACTTTCTCTTGCACTCTCTTTTAGACACACACACACACACACACACACACACACACACACACACGCACAGAACAAGAGAGATACAACAATCGGTATGGCTAAGCATGGCAGTGTTTGTCAGTTTCCATGTACGTTCAAACACAATGAGAAGACAATGAACATCTGATGTGAAAACATGCAACCCTTTTCTACTTCTCGCTCTCCCCCACTGTCACTATGAGGGAAAACGTTAGTGGCATTTCCCAGCAGGTCTGTTTGACCTTCTCTTGTTTGTTTAGCCTCTACTTTCTCCTTTTGCTCCATCACATAAACTGGTGGCTGAACCAGAAAAGACAGGCAATGCTTACCAAAGAATGTTTCGCTTATACATTATATTTTATAAGTGAAACATTCTCACTTGTGTGTCACGAAGCTGAACAAAAATATTAAAAGCTCACCAACATCAGGAAGACCACAACAACTGCAGAGATATGGATCAGCATGTGATCCATACAGAGCACCACGAATGTCTTTAGGAATGCTTGAACCTTTATAAAGTCCAGTATTTGGCTTATTAAACTGTTGGAGGGAAAAAACAGCAGTGAAATCATTGCATCACGCAACAAAGGCCTCATATTTAATAGAAGCAACTGAAGCATCAGCATCTGTGTGATTCAGCTGTACATGCCAAACAGGCAGCATAACCTATCATTTGGAAAAGCAGTAATGATCTATGATTTGATTTTAATGTTAAATTACTTGTAATTAGTATTTCTAATCAGCACCCATAATAATTAGGCGATAGAACTGATAAAATCTGTAACGATATGTTGCTGACTGGAGGTTACTGTAGACAGACAGAGAAAGTAATGTTGGTGTTGTCAGCCACTGCAGCAGTGACGTAATGGCCCAGACTCCCTCCACTCCTTAGGCTAGACTCTTTTATTTTCTTTCTTTCCTTGTCTACCTCTCCCCTGCATCGTTTCATCTTTTCTTTTCTTCATTTCTTGTTTAATTTACTCATACTGAATTTCCATTGACTGTCCTTCGCTCGCTTTTGTCTTTCTTTCTTTTTCTTTTGTTAGGGTGCTCATACATATTAAGAAGAATTGTTATGAAATGCGCATAAATAAAAAGGATGGACATCTGCATGCACAAGTTTGCAGATCTTTGCTTTTGTGCACTTTATAGTGCCTTCAGTAATTACTACCAACAACTGTATAGATTACAGCTTGGTTTTTTTTCCTTGTTTTTTTTTTTTTTCTTTTTTCAAAATTAATAAAGTTGTTTTTTTCACACTTCATCATCGATGAAGTCTTGAGCTCTTAGGACGCCATCCTGTGAGAGTTTGGCTGAGAAGAATTGAAATTGGTCACAAATCTGTTCAACTAGTGTAACTGACCTCAGATCTGAGTAATGATTCATTTAGTGACTTTAAAGTTATTTTTGTTGGATTAGGAAAATGAATTACTCTGCTCCCCATCATAGTATCAAACCAGGGTCCGACCCAGCTTTTAGGACAGCAAAAAGATGAATGGTATAGCTAACATGCCAAATTCAGGGTTTACTTTTTATTGTCACTTCCATATTGAACAGTGGTATCGCATATCACAGTGTTTTCTTACATTGTGCAGGCTTAGTAAACACAGCCTCCAAAGCTAATTAATTAATACATCAGATGCATGTGTATGCTGATTAAACATTTGTTGCTTAGTACCAAATAACCTGAAAATTACACTTTGCTGTCTTGCTATCTGTCCCCCGGTCCTTTTCATTAACTTTCATTAAAGAAAGCAAGGTTTCTTGTTAGAATCCAGACTTTTCAAACAAACAAACAACACAATTTTGGATTTCTGAATGGTTTGTAATCTCATTTTAATGACAGTATTTCAATTTAGACAGATTGGATGGGTTAGAAGGCCGCTCTTTTGCTTGTTTTATTGGGATAATTAGTTAATACACACACTTTTTGTCTAGGTGAGTCTCAGGTTTTGCAGCACGATCAATGCTGTACTTGGTGCATGTGCGTGCACACCCACACCTGCAAGTGCACAGAGATAGATTCATACATTACCATTACGCCACAGCTCCCACTAATTCTGAAGGGGAGCAGGTTAATGAGGAGAGGGATGATAAATGAGAGGCTAATAGAGAAGAATAATCGCTATGTCCAGTTTAAGCTCTGGGAAATTTCTGTTAAATAGCACATATTTTTCATTTTAGATATCAATTACATATATATGCATATGCTGCTTTTCTCAAACTGCCATCCCAGAACAGTGAGGTAGCTGGGAATATCCATCCATCTATCCATCCATCTCATCCATCTTATTGCTTCCACCTCTTCTGGATGTCCTGGGTTTGCCTGGGTTCTTCTCCCAGTTGGAAATGCCCAAACACATCACCTGGAATTTGCTGGGGAAGCATCTTAGACAAGCACCTGAACCACATCAAATGGCTCATATAGATATTTAAGAGATGCTGACAGGGCAGCAGCCAAAGTCGGTGGCCTTGCGGACATTATGCCCAGTGACCTGAATTGGCTTTAGGGTTATTTAAAAAAAAATAAACTGTCAACCTCATCTGGAAAATTTGCAGGATCATAAAAACGATTTGACAGCAATCTTTCCAAGAGGGATTAAGATTGTCTTACTGTAGGATTCGATCTGCCTTGAGGCAACTGTTTGTTGTGATTTGGTGCTATATAAATAAAAGTGAATTGAATTTATACTTTCTGAGAGTTGTACTGCAAAATCATACAGGCAGGAGTAAAGCCCTTAGCCTGCAGAGCATGCACTCATTAAAAATTAAAGCTTTACATAACCATATGATTCACAATCGAACCGGCTGAGAGCCAATTTTACAGTATTACTGAATAATCCAAAACTTTGAAGATTTTTTTTTTTCTTCATGAAAGTCCTTGCAGCATCAGCACATACATATTTATTCCTCACACCAGTCCATTCACAATAAATGAGGTCCTTGCATTTTCTTGGTCAGTTGAAACACACGCATACAAGCACACATACACACACACAAACACCCCCCCTGCAGACTGCACAAAATGTTGGCTGACAGGTAGCTGCTGGATGTGCAGTCCCAGGAGATAGAACAAGGCATTTTCATTTTGTGTGTATGCTTAATCGGTATGTGTGTGTTTGCAGGATCAGAAAGTGTGTGTGTGTGTGTGTGTGTGTGTTAGAGGTACAAGGTTACATAAGAAACAAGCAGAAGTGACCTTCGCTGAAAGGAAAATGATGAATCCAAAACTCCTGTGGACTTTCTCTCTAGAGTGCATATTTGTATGTGTATATGTATAATAGCATGTGTGCATGTAGTGTATGTTGGATGTGTAAACAGCAGGTACTGTAAGTTATGATTCGGTCTCAGGCAGTGGTCATTTGTGGTCAGAGAGAAAAATCTCTCAGAAATAAACAAAGCCACAGCCAGCGACACACCGAACAGAATCATCAGTGTTTCTCAGCTTTATCGATAAGAAGGCATTTGACAGGGTCAACTGGGTCAACAGATGTTGATCAGTGTGGGTTTCATAGTGAATAAATATATATATATATATATATATATATATATATATATATATATATATATATATATATATATATATATATATATATATATATATGAATATATGATATATCTATCATCTAGATTAGAATCTTTTATAGTGATCCAAGTCAAGGGTTAGGGCTAGCTGTTGTTGTTCTAATGGTTTTAGCCTAGTGGATATACCGGACAAAGGATGTTGAATAAGGAGCTGCCAGGCTGGAGGGCAAAATACCACAGAGAAGATTCATGGATGTAGCGAAAAAAGGACATGCAGAGGGCTGGTGTGACCGAGGAGGAATCTAGAGATAGTGTGAGATTGAGGCAGATGATCCATTGAGGCAACCCATAAAGGGAGCAGCTGAACGAAGAATGCTTTAGTTTAATGGAGCAACTATATTCAATTCAATTCAATTTTATTTATGTGAAGAAGATGCATTGCCAGTATTTATATTTCCAGTGTTGAACCTATTTGGAAAAATACAAGAATGGATTTATTTGTGGTAGAAATCAGTGCAGTTGCAGGTTTGGGGGAAGCTGTGACTCAGGAGGTAAAACAGGTTGTCTACCAATCAGAAGGTTGGTGGTTTGATCCCTGGCTAACCCAGTCTGCACATCATGCTTGGGCAAGATCCTAAACCCCAAGTTGCAATCATGAATCTGTGTAAGTGTATGGATGAATATTAGACAAACCACTCAAAGGCATAGAATAAACTGCTGTGTGAATGAGACTTGTAGTAGAAAGCTTTGAGTGCTCAGCTAAAGTAGAACGTTGCAATTTAAGTACAAGTAAAGTAAAGAATGAGTAGATTAAAAATAAATTGGGGGTTTAGGCAACTGCTTGATAGAAACTTGGGATACTGGTTTCAGAAGGAGGACAGACAAAGATCTTCCTGTTTTCTACCTTTTTTTTTTCATATGGAAATGGGTTTAGGCTTCGCTTCCAGCTCCAACCCAAGTTTGCACTGTCCTCAAGTGACGTCAAAAAGCACTTACAAATTAGGCAGTATTGTTTCATTTGTGTGTCAGACATTTCTAGAAATCATATCTTTCTCATAGGTTTTCCCAAAAGCTAAAAACTATACCCTTTTTGAATATGTCATTTTAGAGAATGCTACATTGTTATCACTTTTGTTTGTTTTTTAACCTGCTAGCATCATATACACAAACTTTGATTCTGGCATGTCCAGTCAGATTTTAGTTATGTTACCCATTATCACAAAATCTCTAATTCATTCACAATGTATTTGTACTTTGTTGCATTTTACGCCAATACATTTACTTCTTTTCTCATGGCAGGTTTGATCAAAATTTTAAGAGGCTATTTTAAAAAACTTTGCTGTACCAGCTGTTAAGCAGTATCAGTGGTAGCACTAAGAATTTCTTTTTTTCCATGAGTCCATTTTTTTCTCAGTGGACTCATGCGTGTCTTCTGAAGCCTATTTTCATGAGTCCAAATATAAGACAAGCTGATGCCAAAAGCATAACCTGAGAATCGCCATACTCATATGCAAATCGGTGCTGTGCACACTGGAGATTTTCTGGCTGTGTCCAAAATAAACTGAAGATGGCCTTGAAAACAAAGATGTTTTGAAATAAATGAATTATTGTATATTTTTTTTATATCCTTCATGTTAATTTTTCACAACAACCATGGCAAGGCTTAATTGGCAGGGTGGAGAGTGAGACAGAGATAATCTTGTCAAAATAATATTGTCAAACACTGATATAAATAACAATTCTGTTTATAGCAGAACTTTAGATATAATAACATCCTTTTGAAACACTAATCAACATACATGTAATTGTATTGTTTTGTTCTGGTTATAACAGAAAAACCTTGACTTTGACCGTTAATGCATCAGGAGAAGTCACCACTTTCTCTCCTTCAGTGATTTATTCTATGAAAGCCGAGGTGCTGCCACCTTGAAAGTGGTGACCTCTCCTGATGCATTTTACAACAGGTGGGAGGTAGTGGGGGAGGAACTGATGTTGCATTATTTTAGCTTGGTATTTTTTAAAAATGTATTAACAGAATAATTCTTTGATTTTAAGCCATAGGCTAAGGAAAAGCCTTGGAAGTGTGTTCATGGCCATTTTAGCAGAGATCCCAAGGCAAACAGTCCCTGACCATCTCATTTGGTCGCCATTTTTTCTACCACAGTTAAACCCATTAGGAAAACAACCTTGCTTCCAGGCCAGACATGCCATCTGATACCATGGTTACATACCTACATACACAAACTACTTCCTGGACTTGAGGTTTGGGTTTTTCCAGTGGGAAGAAGCTGATTGGACATTATAGGCTGTTGTCTAAATGCACTGGGCAATACAATACATGTTGTAGGGCTGCTGTTGTCAGCTGATGGCGACTTGTTTTCGGAGGTGGATGTTTTCCTGTGTAAGCCTAGGCAAAATTCATTTTGTGCTTTTAGAAGGTTGAAAAACATGCGCCTACCACACGTCCACTACCAATTTATTGGACGTTTTCTGGGGTGAACTTCTAGTTCCAAAAACGTCCATGCATTGCACTACCCCTCAGTATCTGTAATTTACTGATGTCATGGTATAATTTGAAGTGGAGTGATGTAGTAACAAACTATAACTAAATAAAATCTGTATTCTGTTATGCTAATATGTGAAATATGATTATATGGCTTCTAATAGCTCCTTATACAGTTGGTGTTTTGCAGCCACAAAGCTACCCTATAATATAAAAGTGAAAAGGACAACCCCTGTGGTCTAAACACGCAGTAGGATTTAGACCTTTGATGCTTGGCAAACACTGTAACAACTTAATGGACAAATTGGTAAGTGTGGCTGCCAGAGACCAGCAGTGGCTCCAGAGCTTCACCAGACCTGGTTCTGGTTTTTCTTTGTTGTCTGAAGCTGTGTCGCCACAGTTTAAAATTACATCTACTTCAGTCTTACACCAACGGTTTGTCTTATTCAAAAAAATTTTTGTCTCACTGTTAATTAGGAGTTATTTCACTTCAAGACATCGTTCATTTGCATTTTTATTAGAAACTCTTGACCATACATAATTGAAGTAAGACTGGTTGATCATGTAGGGCAGCGGGCTACGTCTCACAATAAGAGTCTGTTTATACGGGCTATGCAGTAATTGGTGGTTCACTTTGAATAGTGTGCTCATGCCATGTACACTTATAAATGGTTTATTGTATCATTTTTTCCTCAATAAGAAGGATTTTAGGCCTGTTAGCTGATGGGTTAGGGTACTGCAGAAGCCATTAGCTGTGTGTCCCAGCTGAATCTTGCTTCTGCACTTCTGCACTGTCTCTTTAACTGTGTAAATGAATACTTACACAGCGAACACAAAGGCCTGTCCAAGGTCCCCGTCTGATGTGTGACTCACATGTGACCGTTGGCTATTGTTGAGCCGAGGCAAAGAGTAAAAAAAATGTGTTTCCTGCTAAACATTGTAGGTTTCTTATCTCTGAGGTTTTGACTCATTTAGCCCAAAGGCTGACACTGATTTCAGTTCAGTCATTCTCTTTCTATTATCCTTAATGTACAACAGAATAAACTGGAGTGGAGATAGTGTTCAATAATACTGAAAATGTGTGAACTAGTAAATGTGAAAAGCATAGTAATCCATTTAGGTTTACAGCTTCATTAACTTTGCAAGATTTTGCTGGGATTTAATGGACGTCAAACAGGTATTAAAAAAAGACCTTTACTCGACCGTACCTTTCATGTATCCCAGCCTTTTAACATATAGTCAAGTCAATTTGTGGTAGTTTTGATAACTGCATTCTGTGCTATCATTGTTCGGTCATCAATTTTCTAATAAGGATTCTCAGCAAATTCACTTTATCTTCTGTGACTTTGAATGTTTTATTTTACAGCAAACATGAAAGTATTGGGCTATTTAGTAACTTGAACTGAAAAAAACAAACAAAAATAGAACATACAAGAGGTCTTCTGCGCTGGTTTTAGACTTTTGAATCGCCTTCAGATCTCAGTTTTGTTCAGCAATTTGACCAACTTTGGTTCTAACATCTGCCACTACCTGCAGTTCTCCATGTTGAATTCCCTTGCAATTCAGACTTCAGTACCAGGATGTCCTGCTTTCCATGTGGTTACATTTTGCAGTATGCAAGCAAGTATGCTACAGTATGCTGTAGTATGCTCATTAAAATTTAAACTAGAGGGTACAGTGTCAGGCTGAAGCATCGTATGCATTAATTCCAGCAATACACACCATACAGTATATACATGCTGAAAGGAAAATGTATCCAAATTATACTTGGAGTCATATATTGACAGTAATTATATATACATAGTCTGATTATCAGGCTACTGCTTCACTTTTAAAATGAACCATATTAGCATCTCCTGCTTGCTTTCGACCTGACAAACCACTTTTTTATTGAGTGTGATATACTGTAAGAACAGAAGGATCGCTCATGGCACTCTGCTTTGATCTCCAAGAAAAGCAGCGTCCCTCATCAGCATGTAAACTTTATGCTAATAAACACGTATAATGAAATATAGTACTCTGCAGGAGTTGCAGTGTACTGGGTTTTTTTTTGCTTGTTTTTGTGTGTGCCAGTCACTCTTTTTGAGCAAAGTACTAATAAATGACTATAGTTGACAGAGTTGTTACAGTTAGCTGTTATTTAGGACGCCGATAGTGGCAAATAATACTGCGAAACCGTAAAATCACATGTAAAGGATGACATTTATTAGCTGGGGAGCAAGAAAATAAATGATGACTCTGGCTTTACTGTTTGCGGACGTTAAAGCCAATCCATCAGCTACAAACACAGCTATACTTGTCCTCCACTTCTACGCCCTTGTGGTAAATTAAACAGCTTACCTGCTCGCTTTTGCCTCATTTTAGTTGCATTGATCTTTTAATATAAAATGTGAAAATAAAATCCACAAATATCAATAAGACCTTCAACGTAGTTCTGGCACTGTGTGATTTTTGCTTCACAAAACAAATGCAAAAACCAACACTGACTTGTGAATTGCAGCTTTGAAAAAATTACCAATGCCTATTTGTCACCATGGAATTAATAAAAACACCAATGACTGCAGTTTTTCTTTTCTCATATGAGATGTCTTTCTGCCATTACAATATTGGCTCTGCCCTCAATGTATGATCAACATGTTCATGCATTAGCTGATTGCTTTGCGTTATTTACAGCAGTAATTATGAGAGGAGTTTAAGAATGCAATCAAATGGCTTTTTGTTCTCTTTAAATTGCAGGGGGACAATTTATTTATATCTTCTGGAAAAATTAGAGATAAAAAAGTATCTGTAACTATCAGAGTGTTTCTATACTGTGACAATCTCATAAATTAAGAAGTTAATATGACTGAAACAGTTTTACTTAAAAGCACTTGCTTGAAATTTGTCATATATGATGCTTATGATTTGCATTTCCAGCTGTTTTGCATTGAAATTATTTTGAGTCCTTATTATGATCTACTAGGCATCATTGCTGCGTGAGGGGAAATATACAGTACTATACAGTATAGTGATATACAGTGTACCAGTCCGTGACTGTGTATGCACATGTGTATGTGTCTTTTATTTGCAGTAATTTGTTATAACCAGAGGGATCGGTGGTTGTGATCAAAAAAATAGCAGAGGGCTGCAGTTGTACCCTTTTGAAGATGAAGGTGAAGAAATTGAGACCCCTTTTTTGCACATAACATTCTAAAATTAAAATTAAAAATCAGATTTAAAATATGCCATTTACTATGGGTGTGTCCAAACTTTTGACTGGTACTGCATATTTAATATTTTTACTGTTCAAGTTCTGTTCACATGTTTTATGGGGTTTAAATCAATTCCTTTTCTTGGTCACTCAGAGACTTGTCCTTAAACAAACCCCAGAATTGTGTTGGCTGTATTCTTTGGTTAGCTGTTATGCCCAGTCTCTGGCTGAGCACACTCTGTATTCATTCATGATCATTTATGTATTTGGCTGCTTTTATCCTTCCCTCTGACCGGTCTCCCTGTTGCTACTGTGGAGAAAAGCACCAAATAATTCCATTCTTATCCAGGAGTTCCACACATATAATGTCTTAGCTTTTGTCCTGTCATGCAGTGTAAAATGTAGTATCTTATATACATAAAATACTACATATATAAGATACTACATGCGTGCGCTCATTTCTAATTTATTTGATTTGTCCCAGATGGACTTCATTGAAATTCCAAGAACAGCTAAAGGATTGTTAAAGCAAACCGAATGAATCTGACCACGGTTTAGAGTGCCACGATAAACAGTCTGCTTTTGTAAATGTGAGATCTGTTTTCATTTTTATTAAATGTAAAAAAAAAAAGCTGTTAAAATAAATTTTTTCACTTTGACATTAGGGGTTAAGGGCAGATTGAAGGGGTAATTTTATTGATTTTTTATTGTTACATGCAAAAAGTGTCCAAAAAAGTGAAGCTACTGTTGAAACATTTTTTGTTTTTGCCCACTATGTTGATTAATAATTCCATCACATCACTATGTTTCCATCTGGGTTTAGTACCCAAACAAACTGTAGCAGTTTGTATGCAAATTATTTCTGCTGCGAATGTTCAGTGATTAAGACATTTACTCTCAGTTTCTTATGCATCATTTATATGAATCTAATGTATTCTAATACAACAGCTCTATAATTAAAAACCTCCTTTGTGTTAAGTTTGCCTTTAACCTGCTTTTGTAAGGTCTTGTTTGAAGTATAAGGATTTTAGAAGCTGGAGTTGTTGTTCCTGCTCAGTTAGACTGCACTGCTTGGTTAAATGTAGGAGTGGGAAAAGTATTAGAAATAGCAACATTTCAATGCGTGGCTTTGTTTTGGTTTTGAATATTACAGTGGCAACTGAGTGATGAATATCAATAAATTCTGGTAACATTTTTTTATGATCTTGAAAGCTTTGACATGTTTAGTTCAGTCTTGAAATATAAAAACAAATTTGCTCTCTTTTCTCCTTCTTTCCTCACCTTTTCTGAGAAAGCCAAATAAGTCTAAAAAAACAGAAAGATTTCACAGCTGTAATCAAACAGAGGCTGTGTAAAAAAATTTTAAAGAAGTACTGATCTTATTTTTCATAATCTACAGGTGCAACAAGGGCCCATCCCTCTTGGCTTTTACTAGTCTTCTGAAAATCTTGACGTCAATCTTTTGATAGTGCGAGAGAGGATAGTTTCTCTGGATCCGGCTTGACTCATCATCCAAAGTTCCATCCCAACTAATCAGGTAAAGGCTCCACCATAACATACGTGCTGCCAGACTTGGCGGCTGATTTCTTGCTGATTTTAAAATTAAGCCCAAATGATTAAAACAAATTTGTGCTTGTCTTTTCGTAAAAAAAAAGAAAAAAAAAAAAGACAACATTAAAAAATAAGGACAGAAAGACATGAGTGCAGTTAGGCCCAGGCTCCTGGTTTTATACTGAGACCATCAAAATTATTACCGTCAGTATGATAATGATGAAAAATAAAGCATTGCTGTGCACAAGGACTGCTGCAGAAGCTCACCAAATCTGAGCAAATTAAGCCAAAACCAGCCAAACCTCATCTACTATCATACTAAGCCTGTTCAGAATCATATTCATCTATCCAGACATTCAAGATGAATAACTGTCAAAAAGAGGAAAAAGAAACATTTACAACAAGAGAGAGATAGCGAGAAAGAATGCCTGCTACCTCCACAGATGAAATGGCTGTGTGGGTGGACGTACATGTGAGTGCAGGCTGCTAGGAGCTATGAGTGGGAAGTGGGTACTGAGTGGGAAGAGAAGAGCTGCTTTAGTGAGACAATCAGCACCAAGACCCGCTGAAAAGCAGTCACGCTTTCATGGCTTTTCTTTGTTTTCTGTGTTCCAGGTAGTGAGGTTGGTTATGGATGGTTGACAAGAGTGCCTGTCCCTATACAGCATGCGTGTGTGTCTCAGGGTCACTTGATGGTCTGTCTCATTATTTCTTTCATCATCAATCATGATGTAGTTTTATGCAAGACTGCATAGAAACAGGATAAAATAGACTCAATGCACTGAATAGAAATAACATATTTTGAAAAAGTGAGAGTAAAGCTTTAAGAACTGATGTAAATAAACCAACCTGAGGAGGCTGCGTTATTTTGGTTAGTGCTGGTTTATGCCACAATATGATTCACATATAATTTCATGTTTAAAAAAAAGAAAAATGAGAAAAAAAAAGAAAAGTTGTACCCTGAAAAAAATGTTTATGCTGTCTGTGTATGAAATGGACATACACAGACAATTTTTTAAAGCATTTTTAGTGGATATTACATACGTGGACATATTCAGTTTTTATATACTGTGCATGTAAGAGCCTGTATCCAGTACTAATAACATAGTTTCTGGGTTGCTGCTGCTAAGAGGCATTATTTAATGCTGTTCAACATCTTTTTTGCTCCTGTGCCAAAAATCACACGTGTGCATATTCCTGAGATGTAAAGTCTTTGCTGCAGCAACACTTCGGCTGCTCTAATAAGGTCTCAGAAACCTGTTAAAGCTGACGTAAGATGGGTCTCTTTTTAGGTTTTAGAAAAGGGCCTTATTGAAGATGTGTAAAAAAAAAAATACACAGTGATGATTAATTTTAATATTTCAGATTCTTCTGTGAGTTTTTCTACAACTTAGGCGTTACTCCTAAATAATTCATCACAAAAAGGGAATGTAATACTTAGAATTTTCATGCAGTATTAGAAGCTTTTACTCAGGAACCTGTGAATAAAATTACCTGACCAGTGAGCTCCACATGCGCTCCATGTGTCCATGAGTTTGGACAAGTTGCAAAACTCTGTGTTCCCCATTGCTAAAGTATAACCAGCTGTGTGACTGCCAAGTATGCTCTGCCATCACAAAATCCTACTAAAGGTACAGTTATGCACTCTGGGAAAGCTAAGAGTTAGATGAGAGGATTCACCAGCTGCTAGTTAGTCTGAAGACTGAAAACACAGGAAACAGCTAGGTTTGCTCAAGTGGCAACTTCCAATTACAGTATTTCCTTGAAGAGCCACTTGAGGCTGGCTTCAAAAGTTTGCCAGTCTCCAGAGACTTTAATGTTAATATGCCTAGCTTCACACATGAGTTTTGGTCTCACACATTTCGATTTTATAAGAACTTGAAGCAACCGATGCTGTATGCTAGGATTCACCTCCACTGGTATTGGTGTAGTGGAATTACATACCAAATACAATTCTAGTATTTTATTTGTATGATATTGGGTACTAATTAACAGGTCTGTGCTTTGCACCAATAAAGTTTATGGATGCAGCTTGCTAGCATAATTAGCTTCATAATCAAGATGCTAAAGGCTGTAAACTCTAAATTAGAAGCTTAAAAATATGGAGTTCACAAACCAGTGAGCATCAGTGGTAACAAAATCTAACAGCATTTCCAAAACTTAGCAATTATCACGTTGTATCTCGTCTGCAAAAGTATAAAACTGACAATTTCCTGTTGTGATGGAGGGGCTATTTTCTGGCTGGGAGCAGTTTCCAAGGTGTTATGGTCTTAGCCAAGAAATAATCTGGTATATAACCCCCTAAAGATGGTGGACTGTTGTTCTGATAAGTTTTGCTTTTGTTCTGAGCTATGGTAGCTCTCTGAAGACTAATTTACCATATATGCATAGAGATGGTATCAATTTCAAGAGACTCTTTGCAAAAAATGCAATTTAAAAAATTTTTTTTTTTAATTTTTATTTATTTCCCCTATTGATTGAACAATTATATGAATGATCTCACTTTCTGACAAGTGCATGCTTAACACGTCTACACGCGTGCGACCTTGAACATACAACATAAAAGAGCACACATACTTGGAGACACAAGAGCTTGCATCCCTAGCCTCTCTTGCTCTCAGGCTCCTGCGGCTAGATGGCCCTCAGAGGAGAGCCCTGCAATGCAGCATCTGTGTGACTCACACATGCACAGACACACACACACACAGACACACACACACACACACACACACACACACACACACACACACACACACACACACACACACACACACACAGAGTGAGATGGCAGCATGTAAAAGTGTTCAGATCGTAGGAGGGAAATGAGGTGGTAGAGAGAGCACAGTGAGGAGAAAGATGAAGCCTGATGAAAGGTGGAGGAGAATGAGTAGGAGGAACATTGAGTGTAGGAGGTGGAGGAAGGTGAACAGGAAGAAAAATAACAGGTAGGAAGAAAATTTCTAAGTGCAAGAATGATAAGAAAGCAGACAAAAGAAGAGGAAGCAGATAAGAGCCATGGAAGTGACAAATGGACTATTTAATTAGCTCGGTGATTACATTGTCTGGAATGAATCTTTATGGCTGATGTGTTCATAGAGAGTTTATCACTCTCACTTCATCTATTTAAGCTGGACTCACATTGCGATTCATACTTGGATAATAATTGTTTTGAAACAAATGAAAATAAACTAGATTTCCACAGTTTGCAGGTTTATCTTCAGCATACTTCTGATTAGTGCGTGATGTCATCATTAGATTTTTGCTTTAACTAATTGCTGTTTTCATAGTGAAACAATATTATACGGGAACAACCTGTAATTAGTGTTCAATCTACTCCAAATTTGATGAGCAAAGATAATTCATGTTAGTTTATAAAAACTCCCAAACAATAAAAACACAATGGTACTCAACAGTATTCTTACTACTGTGGTAGGACAGGAAATTGCATTTAATTACAAATTACAATTTAAAATCTACAGTTTTCCTCTAAATGTATTACCTTTGTGTATTAGCTTGACAGCACACTTGCTGTTTTGAAGCCATGAGGATGCCTGTGTGGAACACTGTGTTGAAGCGAGAGTGGAGCCCAGATCTCCAACATTGTAGCTCAGTTGAAGTCAGTGAAGCACTGTGTTTATACTGCGCTGCTTTACAGTGTAAATGTGCAGGAGAGACAGCAGTTAACAACACAAGAAGACAAATCCCAATATTTGCTGTGTTTACAGGGTACCCACTGTCCCTTCTCTGAATAGCCTCTTTCCTGAGAAGCAGTTCTTAGAGGAGATGGTGAGTCAGGAGAGGAAAAGTACACTGAATGGTTTATTCTGAGGACAGACAGAGGAAAATTACCCCTTTCAAGATTTCTGATTGAAAAAAAAAATGTAAATAACCCACTGCTTTCCAGTAATACTGTAGCTAAAGTTCTAAACTGCTCAAGATATTTACTGAATTATTTTCAACACCTCACATCAGTGGTGTTTTGGAAAAAACAGCTTGTCACTGTTGATTCATTCCTTTTTAATAATCATTAGACGTAGGTGAAAGAAGCAGAGAGGAGTAAGATACCGCCCTCAAAAATGCTTTGAGAGTGAATAACAGTGTCAGCGTGTGGAAGCCTGGAAAGGAGATGTAATACACCTTAGTTTGACATTATAAAGCAGATATAAATTATGAATGTCCACTGAACATTTTTATTATGATTACTGTATGACTACAGTAATTATGATAAAATACCCACAAGCAACAAGAGCATCTTGGCTCAAAGAAGGTGAGCAGAAAGATGATTGGACTAGATGTGATGATGTCAACATTGGATTTGCATGGGAAAGTGAAAGTGATGTAAGAAGTAGACAAGCAGCCAAACACCTGGGAAATTAGGCAGATAAGTGATTGCAGATCTTCCTTATTGAACTTAAGCTTCATAACTATTCAGACAGAAAACCCTGTCAAGAAGTAATCATAATCACAGCAGTAGATCAATTTGCAGATCAAGAATTCTAGTAAAAAAAATAATCATACCAAAAATTAACTTTCAAGCTCATTAGAGTTGTACAAACTCAGGTTTTACCTTATGTACTGTATTTCCATGTGTGTTTGAATGTATTTCAAGAAATTGCTGCACCTATTTCCCATTCAGGTCTACTCTAAAGCATTATGTGAAATAAAGCAGGCAGACATAAAACAAAGAGCATAGAGGAGAGAAATTGTAATTCTAATTTTTTAATAAATAAATAAATAAGGTTAATTGTGATAGTTAATATCTTATGATACCTTTGAAACTTTATTTTCATTCTTCACCAAAGTTGTGATGAGAGAGAGGACCCGATGTGCCGTTGCAATTTTAAATGGCATTCATCGCAGTTGATTGATATTTGACAAAAAAAAAAAAAAAAAAAAGTTTTGAACTTTAGGAACTTTTCACTTCATTCAATATTGTTTTTCTCCTTTGTGAAAAGATTAATCTACCAAATCCTTGGGTGACAAAGTGGTGTTGAGAGCATTTTAAACATCAGTCAAAAGAGTTTGGCTCTCAAATAAATCAGGCCTTTGTTTGCAACACAGTTTTCAGAAAATACCTTAAACGCACACTGTTCAAGCTATATTATTCTGATGATTCTGATGATAGAAAAAAAGAGTCGGAAGCTTTAAATTCCTTTGATTATGTTTCAGATAGGCCTTTTAGGTTAATTTTACTGGATGGTATGAGGTCTCTGTTCACAACTAAATCAGAACAGGATTTTAAAAGCAGGTCAGAATCATCAAGTGCTATGAAAAATTGTCTTTCACTTTCATCCTTTTACAGAAGGCTAACTTGGAATGCCTTTGAACATTGTAATAAATATTACAGTATTACAAAAAAGGCAAGTTCATTTGTGTTTGTAAAAAAAAGAAAAAAAAATTTAACTAAAAGTTTATAAAATTGTTGCCCAATGCTTGTGGGGTTATTAATATTACAACAAAAACTTGATATGATATGATATGATATGAAAAAAATGCTCTAGATTAATTAATGGCTGTAATGTTTGGATTATTTTACAGACACTTAATGCTGAAACCTTAAAGAAAAGCACTTTTCTTAACAGGTTACTACACAGTAACATTAAAGTGCTTCACGCTACCACCCTAACTATCCAGTTGCAGCAGTGCCCTGCTCTGCTTGTCTGTTCTCTATTCAACTCCATTCTTCTCCAGGGCAGAGAGTGCCTGTCAGCATCAACCAGCCCCCTGGCAAAGTGCCACGGGCTTTTTGCCAAGTGCAACAGACCCACTGTCTACTGAGATGTTCAGCATCTTACTCTATCATATCACAATCATACCACAGTTAGTGTAATAACTGAGCATATGTATTATTTAGTATTTTGTAATGTAAAATTATACACACTCTGTTTGCTCTTGTCTACTTAATACCCACTGCTCCCATTTCTGTCTTTATTTATTTAACCAGTATTATTTTTAAATATGGAGTGAATACAGAGCATGTTAATTGGATTTGGTGAGACACTCAAATTCATTGCACCTTTTTAAACAGAAAGATGCACTTTCACATGAGTTGTGGCAATATATTAAAAATTTCCACTTTTGTTTTTGTTTGGGCTTTAATCCAGAAGGTGGTGCTGTTTTATTTATACACTACACCCTCGTGCAAAATCATGCAGCGCACACACATATTGTTACCATCATCACCAACAGCTCAACAGGCCTTGAGGAAGCCAGGCCAGACTCCCCTCCCCTCTTGTGAACCACCACTGACACCCTGAGCTTGGCCACCAGTCAGCTGGGTCTGGAAAATTGCCACTGAGCTCAATGTGACCTTCATCATCAAACAGACAGTATGTAGACATGGCACGAGGACAGCAGTCTCATTTCTGAATTTTATGACTGCTTTAATATTGTGATGGAGTCTTGTACAGGGACAGAGTGAGTGAACAAGCAACAGAAGAGAGAGTGATGGTGAAGGTGCTTTCCTAAATATACTGTGGCTTTTGGACCGAGACAGAGGGAGCATTTATGTAAAGCAGTTGGGGAGGTGAAGTGTTCTTTGCTGTGAAGTCTCTGTAAAGGTTTCATTCACACTGGTGTTCCCTTCAGAGGTGAGTCATGCAAAGCTCCATTGACTCCTGACTGATCCATTTAGGCTGCAAAGGCTTTACAGCAATCCTATGTTCTGTTCTTTTCTGGAATATTCTTTTGGTATGTTTATAGCCACTGTGCCCCTCTGTGCTCTGTCTATAGGATTCAGTCTGAACATTTTTCCTGGTATATTCACACAACGCTAACAGTTCAGCTCAACTATGATCAATACACCGAAGTTTACAAATAGTGTAACTGAATGTTAAGTCTGCCAATCATAACATAGTTTAGCTATGTTAGTGGTAACACACCTCTTTTGCAAAAACTTAGAAACCTTAACAGCTATTGCATTTATTACTGAGATATTAGCAAACACATTCTTTAAAATAGTAAACATTAGTTCATTAGTTTCTTTTTATAGATAATGTCACCTGCATTTCATAAATATTCAACCATAGCACGTGATATTGGTGCGAATAGCCTGGCTCTGCTTTCTGGAAAGCTGTTACGGTTTGCAGGATTGGTGAACCCCAATAACGGGACTCACAGGCAGACTTAACAAAAAACGGACCTTTAATAAGGTAGAAATCCAAGAAAAAAACAAAATCCAAGCTGGCAACAAATTGGAAAATCCAAATCTTTAGTAGAAACAAGAAATACTCAAGGGGGGAAAAACACAATCCACAAATATAAGAGTCCATAAAATAAACGGCAGGCTGAGCACACACAAGGATGACAAACAACAGTCTGACAAAGAACAAAGGAAGAGCAGGGCTATAAATACACACAAGGTAATTAGGGAAAGTGGACAGAGGCACAGATGAACCCAATCAGGGAAATGACAGGAAGCAAAACTCAAACTAAGGCACAAGAGACAGAAACTGAGAAGTAAAACAGGAAGCAATAAACACACAAACTGTGGAAGGTTAAACAATAATGTACAATGAAGTAACAACTCAAGGGACAAGACTCAGATAACAAACTTCATGAATGCTAAACTAAGACTCAATATAATGAGAACATAAAAGGTTCAAAACTATAAGTACTTAAATAAGCCAACAAGGAGCATTGATACAAGAAGAAAACTAGAACATGATAAAGGATAAAAACAAAAACAAAAAATATGTAAGAATAAAACTATCCTGCAACATACCATAAAAGAACGTGGAAATGAAGACAATAAAACACAAGGAAATGGATACAGTAACACAATCTTACTACATAAAAAGTAACAAACATATCAAAAACAAGAAAACACAAATATTTTAGAAATCTGACAAAAACTTGTTTCTTGTAAAGCTAAAAACTATATTGTTATTTATTTATATTTATTATAAATAATAATATACTATTTTTCTGCTTTTTTGTACAACAGTACATTTGAAAGTTTATGTATAACAACAATAATATTATTTTAGCATTAAAAATGATCATTTCAGTCAAAGAGCTTGCACATACTGGTTGATTAACCATTACAGAAACATAAAAAATCATTTTGGTAATTAGCAATGCTGTTATTTTAGGGCAGCTGTGGCCTAAACCTTGGTGGTCTAACAAAGTTGTTAAGCACTGTATCACTGATCGTTGACAAATATTTACATTATTTGTAACAACATTTTCCTCCTTAACACATTATATGGACATATTGTCTTTGCATACAATATGTGGGAATCACCATTCTAGTTTTCATTTATTATATTCTGTTCCATTCTCATGTTTGGCTGACAGTGAATAGTAGTAGTTAATGTACTGTGAATGTAGTACCTAGTGTTCACTGTAGCAGTACCTTGGTCCCCGGCTGCAGTTATTGACTTCTTTTTTCTCATGCCGACTTCACTTCAGTCTGGCTCTCTGAGGACTGCAGAGCTAAATGACAAATTGCTTCTTCACACACACCCTTATGCACAACTGCACAGGCTGCCCTGCGAACGCTACCATCAACAGCCCTTCTGCAAAGATCACCAATTCCCTTTCAGAGTATTTCACAATTTTCTCTTTCTCACTGAGCCCTTTGTTTATCTCTCTCTCTGTCCTTCAAGGTCAGATTCAATTGAGTGTAGCTGCTGTGCTATTGTGAGACTGAAACGGCCTCAAATAAGCATTAAAAAAAAGCATATCATGTACCAAATACGAATATTAATAATAACACAGGTCAGCACAGCGATTTCACATACACACATTTATTGATCTTATACTACATCAAACCCATTTATCTCTCGTAGCCAGGTAGTTAAATCATTGATGTTCAGTTTATCCCTGCTTCAGGTGGTTATAAGAGCTGATCAATAGTGTCAACCTGCTGCTTCCACTTGATCCCCTCTCCATGCTGTTCTGATCAATCTTCTGCACTCACTATGAGACATGGTAAATGGTAAATGGACTAGCTCTTATATAGCGCTTTTCTACTCAGTCAGAGCACTCAAAGCGCTATTACAACATGTTTACATTCACCCATGCACTCCCATTCATACAAGCACTTCCATGTTTGCTAAGCTAAGTGCTTTTTAATTAACTATCATTCACACACATTCATACTCCGACGGGACGGTCGGAGAGCAACTTGGGGTTAAGTATCTTGCCCAAGGATACATTGGCATGTAGCCTGGAGTAGCCAGGATTCGAACCGCTGACCTTCTGATCAGTAGGTGACCTGCTCTACCTACTGAGCTACAGCCACCCCAATGAGAGTCAATCATTTAAAAAGGCACTAGTCTTAATATGTAGGAGTTTAAAAATAAATGTATTCAATAACAAAGTAATATTTGCTGTTTCAACATAAAAAAGAATGTGACTACTGCATCATAGCGGAATTAACAACAGCCCTGTATCGTGAGTTTAAGACTTACCGTGTAGAGAAGTCCTAAAATGATCACATCATGCTGATCAGCTATATCATTCTTCCATTCCAAGTATTGGAAATGTGACACCTTTTATTTCATTGCACCAGTGCACTTTTTGTTTCTGGAACATTTATCATTGGATTTTCACACAATCG
Organism: Archocentrus centrarchus; assembly: GCF_007364275.1. Lineage (NCBI taxonomy): Eukaryota > Metazoa > Chordata > Actinopteri > Cichliformes > Cichlidae > Archocentrus > Archocentrus centrarchus. The sequence goes on from NC_044366.1 coordinate 13,501,415, forward strand.
TAGTATTATGCTGTATGTTGTAACCTGATTCAAACTATTTGTCAGATGTTTGACTGAATCTTGTCAGATTGATCTGAACCCACCTTTAAACACCACAGCCCACCATGACTCACCAAAAATCCAAAGTCTGCTCTGTTCATTTTCAGCCAGTTGTGTTTTCCATCTGAGCCACTGGCTGTATGAGTCATTACACACAACCACACAAATCAATAGGGTTTCATCCAGTGGTTGTCATCTGCCAGCCAGCACCCAAGGACAGCATTTCACATAACCATCCACACTCAGACACATAGCCGCACTGTTGACAGTGAAGCTCAGTGAAGCTGCAGCAGGGATTATAACTGACAAAAAGGAGAGATTTGTGATCTGACTGATGTAACATGTCCTGGAGCCTCTTCTGGTCTGCATGCTGTTCATTCTCCTTAATTGCTAACATGGCAGTTGATAACAGACTGAATTTTAACCACTCCTCATCTTTGCTCCTCCCTCCTCTTCCTCCTCTTCCTGTCTCTAATCCAGAAGGAGAGACCCCAGCCCTTGTTTAACCTCCTCAGCTGCTAGCTAGCACCAGCATGTCAGACAGTCAACAGCCAGAAGATGGTGCCCCCCAGTGGGACCCATCAGGGGGGCAGGAGCCTGGTGGTACCCATGGAGCCAATGGATACTCTTCCTCAGCCTACAGGACCTGCCAGCCTGGTGGGACCCACATGGCCACAGCCCCCTACTCTGCCAGGGAGAACGGCTTCAATGGGGAGCTAACTGGAGCTCATGCTGTAACTGCAGGTAATACATCCATGCAATTTTACCTTTTATCTTTTATGCTTGCATTAATAGAATGATACAGTATTACACATCCTGTATATCAAGCTGTCATTCCATAGTTATTCCTGGGGCAAATTCCATAGGCAAGAGGGAAGGTTTTGCTGGGGAAAAGAGATTTTCTTTAAATGAACCATTTAAATGAACCAGAAATGTAGTGAGATGGGATTATCAATGGTATCAAAAAGACTAAACATTTTAAGTATGATGAAGCATCTCATGATTCTGACTTTATTGTGTTTATTTGTTAAGTAGCAGTAGACTGAAAGATATGGAACGACCTGCAAAAAAAAGGTCTTTAGGAAAGATTAAATAGGGTCAGCACTTTGATTTTACGCAATTATACATATATATATATATATATATATATATATATATATATATATATATATATATATATATATATATATATATATATATATATTAATTTTACACATCTGAAATGACTTGACTGTATCTGAAATCTCTCAGTTCCCACTACATACATAGGTAGGATTACTACAGTATACTCTAAGTAAGTACAAATACACTCTTGTGTATTTAAACGTACACAAGCAGGTAAATGCATTGTGGTAACAGACATGTAAAGCATTAAAACTACAAGCACAGCTGGCACCCAATGGAGAGTAATAAACATGATAATAGGGAAGACATTTTTTTTTTCTGTCAGGATATAAGCCTACTCATGAAGATGAAATGAGGGCTCTAACACTATGTGTTTTATTATCTGTTGGGATGTAGTCAAGGCATATGTATTAAACAGCTAAATTTCTTTCAGTCTATTCTGCCTTGTTTTGCGTGTAGAGAATTTTTGGGAAAAATGTTTAACAGAAACTCATTTCCTTATAAGCACTGTAGGTGGTGTCAGGCGTGATGAACCTGATCAGCAGTTTCATACTGAGTCTCAAGTGTGTGTTTGCTTTTGTTTTATTTTTTTACTCCAGTGCATGTATGAATTTGGGTTTGTATGACTGTGCACATTGGTACGCGTGTGTTTGCACATTAGCATAAGCGTGTTTGTGTGTTAACACTGTTCTTAGGTTTGTATGCTGGATAGCGATGTGTTTGTGTGTGTTTGTGTGCCGTCTCCATTCTAAGCACTCCAAGCCCTCACTGCAGTCACATACTGTTATTAACAATGCTATAATTAACACATAAAATCTGTCTCTCTTTACCCCCCCCCCCCCCCCCTCCAATCGCCAGCCTCACTTACACCCTGGAGACAAGACCAATAATGTACCAATGGTGTAACCATGGCAACAGTTCCCCTACAATTTACTTTGCCAGGCTTTTGTTCTTTTCAACTGTAGCTTACCACAGACAAGACCAAAAAGCATGCAATGACAAGACCCCAATTAACCTCCCATCTCCCCATTATTGTGACCTAACAGTTACTAATTTTTGCTCTGATAACAGTGTTTTTGAGTGACCATTTTTATGCCTTCAGTATCCATCTTTACTGTACTTACATTGTCTACAAATGAGTGAGCAAGTTTTTCAGGGAAAGTAATGCATGGTTACTTACCTGTACAGGTCAACAGTTTTTTTTTTTCCTGGTCAGGCTAAACAATGCTAAACAAACTCCTAATTGTTTTATGTTTAATTAACATACAGATTTTACAGCTCCTAATGTTATCCTGTGGAGTGCGCATTGGACCAAATCATCACTATTGTGATGCAAATAAATTTGTCAGTGACCCTTTCCAAGTCTGATTGTTTTTTAGTGCTTATGACTTGTACACTTTCAAGGTGTGCAGTTTTCACCTGTCACAGAGATTAAGTTTTAGCAAAACTGATCTCACATTACAGCCTGCTCAATACAGTGTTTTAGCCAGTGATTCCCTGCTATTGAACACATTTATATGGGTTAAAACGAGCTGGCAGACCCCTGCAAATCAGATCCAGTCACATGCAGTATTCAGAGGGAACAATCTTCGGGATGTCCCATTTTTTGATCTAATGAATGATCCATCAGAGAGAAGAGGTTGTGATCATAAGGATGTCTCAAAAATCAGATGACCAACCAATATGTCTATTATTACCAGAAGCTACCATTATTCTTACATACTGACTAATAATGATGCACTATAGTTTCAAATGGACTAAATTAATTTGTAAAAATTGAAGACTATCAAGAAAAATTCCTGATCTTTACCAGCTTTTATAGATGCTGGTCTATAACAATAATAATTATCAGTATATCAATTTTTGGAACAGTCTGCTTAAAAATCACATTCTCTCAGCAGTTGTGTAACCAAAGCTGTGCTTATCTGCATCTTGTCAACAGACATTAGCATTGCCACAGAGCAGCGCAGTCTGCGGGATAAGTGGGTTAGGAAGGGTGGCAGAAGGGCTGATGCTGGCACTTGGTGAGCCTTCCCTCCCTGTGAAAAGCTCTTCAGACACAACAAGAACTACCGAAGCATGAAATTGCCCTCTTGACTTTACTTTGAAACAAAGTTGGAAAAAACCAGTCGGCCAGTCTACAAGTGGTCAAGAGAAAGAGATGAAGAGAGGGACTAAGAGTCAGAGTTAATAGCAACAGAAGGAAAGCAAACAAAGGATTGTTGAACTGATTATAGGGAGTGGTTGGCTTACATAAATCAAGGAAGCCTTGGTGTTATACTAGGGCTATTGCATTGACTGATGTATGTGTCATTTAGCTGAGGCGAGTAACTGGGCATAGAGTCAAGAATCCTGGACATGATTTTCTGTTGTTAGTGTCCATCCATCTCAACAACCTAAATCAGTATGTTTGGCGGCATCAGAGAGGAGATTTGCCCAAATTAATTTCTGGTGTGAAGTATGAACACAAAAGTGGACAAATGCAAAGTGTTAGAATTTCTGAATCTGTGAGATATATTGAATGAAGAATTCATGCAAAACGGAAATATATCATTTTCACAGCTTGTTTGCCAACGACTCACAATATAAGTCGACCAGAGACGGCTGAGATAGTTTGTCACGCTTTTTTGTCAAGCATATTTTTATCATCACAGAAACTTTTCTGCATACTTTTTAATAAAACAATAATAATACACACACTAAATGTGTGTCTCAGATCTGTAGGTTTTGGGTTAAGTAAGCAAAAACTAATTGCTAGTGTTTTAAATGTACTGAACACACACTCTTAAGAATCACCTAAGGGTAATATAATGTGTGAAAGCTGTCTCTTCTGATTAAGTGGCTAAAGAAATGGAGGGGATGAAGTGATATCGCAGTTGTTGTCGCAAATATTGCTCATGTGATCATTTACCAATTAATTACTTTAACATTTTACAGCTTTATACCTTCCGAGGGTGGCTGCCAGATCATTTTCCTAACCCTAGAGTAGATCCACTTGAAAGTAATAATATTCAATAGCAATAAAGGTTTGAATGTTTGAGTGTGCTGAGCTGACAGGAAGGCACCGGTAACTTAAATAACCACTCATTAAAACCAAGGTATGCAGAGGAGTATTTTTGAACACTTTGGGCTCCTTAATACCAATTGAGCCTTATTTAAACATCACAGCCTACCTGAGTATTGTTTCTGACCGTGTCCATACCTTTATGACCACAGTGTATGCATCTTCTGATGGCTGCCTCCATCAAGGTAACACACCATATCATAAAGCTCAAATTTTTGTTTTGGAAAACAAAATATAAAAATAACAGTTTTTTTTTAGGGAGGAGGCAGTATTCTGTTCCACTTAGTTTATGGTTTTATTCAGAGAAAAAAAAAAACAAGTAATGCATTTTTAGCAAATTTTTATAAAATTCATTAAACCTCCATCATGTATCAAAAAAAAAGAAAGAAAACAAATTAGAGTCATCATTTCCTTTTGATTAGTAGCTGCAGACATGGTGGTTGAAGCAGAGTGACAGGATTCTTGCATCTGAATTACGTATGGACCCAAGTCAATGGCCCACTGGTCTGTTGCTATGGCAACCACTTGCTTTACACATTTTGGGTGCCTGTTGGTATCATGCCAAACACCACTCCTGCTCTCTCTGTGCCCTCTCACTCCTGCTCTGTGTGTGTGTGTGTGTGTGTGTGTGTGTGTGTGTGTGTGTGTGTGTGTGTGTGTGTGTGTGAGTGTGTTGGTGTGGTGCACCGTTTGTGCCATGCGTCGAATTTGGGGCTAGTCTAGTCACAGTCTCAGCTCAAAGAGGGAGCATTCTGAGCTTCGGTCGCCTGTCCTACAGGTAATACATGCTTTTCCCTTACAGCGAGAGTAGGTCTGTGTACACGTATGTCGTTACTTTTGTTTAGTGATGTAGTTAAGATAGATTCTGCTGTCAGAGCCAGTGATAGGCAGGCTGCTATGTCATTTGACATCACTTCATCAGAGAATGCTGAGACAGCCATACAAGGCTAGTTTTTGTCAATGCCAGCTGGCTTTATGGATGTGACAGGGTTGTGCATGTGTTTTTTTTTTTTTGGCACTGCTAATGTTTTGTGAATGTGCATTTCTGTAGATTTATTTGTAACACAAAAAGATCCATGATTTCCCAGTGAACCCAGTAACCTCTATGTCACTTTTGACTGTATGTGTCTGAAAGTAGGGGCATTTTTTTAGCCACCAAAGGGCTCATACATAAATCCCATCTGCTGGAGTAGAGGTTTTTCACCTTGCATTGCTTGTATGCAGAATATATATATATATATATGAATATTTGACGTATAAATTGGCTACTTCCCTGTGCTGTAATAGTTAGAATAGCTTCTGTAAATCTTTATATCTTGCTTTGGGAAACTTAGGAGATTTAACCAGTATCATTATATGAACACATCTGACTATTGTGAATTTTGTGCCAAGCATAAATAAAACATACTATTCTCAATTTTTAAACTACAGAAAATCCACAAAATGTATCAAAAAAAATAATGAAAATCATCTTTGCATTTGTTAATGTGGGAAAACAAAAAGCAGGAAATGCATCTTCTTCACAGGCACTGCAGTCTCACGAAGAAACTGAACCATTCACAAAAATCTACAGGCTTTTTTTTTATGCCAGTTCGTAGCTTTAGGGACTGTTGTTTGATGTTACAACCATTGAGGAGGTTTGAAGAGGACACTTTTTCTCTACTTTTCAGTATCAGATGAAAGGATTTTGCCTGGAAGCAGTGAAAAAGGTGGTACACATTTATTGCACTTTGGTATTGAAAATGGGAAATGGCGGCTTTGAGTTGGTGAGTGGGCTGTGTTAAGTGTTCCCGGAAGAAGTGAATGTATGTGGGTTATTGCGTGTGTGCGTATGCCTGCCAGCTTGTTTGTGTTGATGTGTGGGTGACACTGGAAAGAAAAAAGGTCCTGAAACAGCAGCAGTAAAAAAGCATCACAATGCCATCCAGCCCTACATAACCACTGTTACTATAGAAATGATAGTTTTGTTTAGTACTCTGCAGTCATCTCTGATTCATACGTTGCATGCATGCAGGCAAAATGATGAAAGCTGAAATACAAATACAGGCCAGTTTCATAGAGTGCCCCTTTTGTATCCTGATTTAGGACAAAACTATGTTAACACACGAATACATAATTGTCACAGATTTGCTTCCTTCTTTAAAATTGAGAACCGCTTGATCTCTGGCTTACCTGCTGCACTGCAATATTAACACCTGCTGCCAACAAGCATTAGACAGACAGAGACAGACAGACAGACGTCTTGCTAAATGTTAACACTAGCATTGCCATCTAACATTACTTATTTTTTCTTTTGAAAGATCAAAGGTGGTTACAATAGCTGTTGAAAAAAAAATCAGTTTCCATTTTCAAACAGATCTGATTTCAGAATAAATCCAACCCCACACTGTAGCATCAGAAACCCAAAGCTAACTTTGCTAATGGACACCAAAGCAAAATTTTTATGATTATATAAACACTGTTGAAAACTAAAGCGTACTAAGCTGTCATGGTCAGGGGCTGAAGCACCAGTGGTTTAGTTCAATCTAAAGATAAGTCAGTATATATTAAATGTTCTATCATCTGTTATGATTATTGTATATGTAGGTGCCAATTTAGTAGTAAACACATATACTGTATAGCCCCAGCTTCCCACTTTGTGCTCCCTGGTTTTCACCATGTAGTCATGGTTTCAAAATGCTTTGGAGTTTTTGGATTTCTTTTTTTTAAATTAATGTTTCCTGTTTGGTTTCACTGTTGTTCTAGGCTTCTAAGTTTTTGATCATTATTAGATTCTTCTTTTGATTTGATTATATTTACAGTATCTTAAGCATTGCTTCTTATTGTATAGAACCCCCCCCCACCCCTTTTTCTTCATGTCTCAGTTCCATTTATAGTCACTGTTCATGTCCTGTTTTGTGATACCTCGTTTCCTTTCATGTCTTAATGTGCGCTTTAGTTTCTGCCTCTTTATTGTCTTGATTACATTCAGTTTCTCATTCCCAACCAGTCCTCTGTGTATAAATAGTCCCGTCTTCCTCTTTGTCAGTTCATCTGTTGCTCCTCCTGTAAGTTTTCCGTGTTCCTTGTTCCTGCTCTTTGTCGTTTTTGTTTTTGTATTTTTGGTTTAGTTAGTATTTGCCTGCCTTCTCTGGACTGTTTTATCAGCTTAGAAATAAAGCTCAGTTTTTTTTTGTTCTGTCCTGCATTTGGGTCCACCTGTGAACTGTGTCTTCATACAGCAACCTTTCCTGCCTTATGTGAAACACTTTAAGTGCTTCACATAAGAGACTAGGAGTACTGCAGACATGCTTGTATCTTTCTTTTTATGTCACACCTTTGCTTTTACTGCAGTTCCTATTTTTATCTCTGCTGTACAAATAAATGCAAACATTTCAAATAAATCAATAAAAATTCTGTAATTTCAAGTCAACATGAACAGGACTGGATTCAGCTCAGATTTGATGGATTTTAATGATATTTTAGTTTAAAAAAATGAAAACCAATCATACACAACTGACAGTATTGCACAATACCATGTCACTCTTGTATTTATACATGAAATGTTGTTGCATTATGTATCTCACTTCCAGTTTCAGCAACATTTTTAGAAATAGTTCTGTGTGTGCTATTGAAATTTAAAATTGTGTATTTCCTCTGCTGTGATAAAACTAGAGAAAATGTTAGACATATTTAATCATACTTTGTGTCTGCACTTTTTGTAAAGGATGTTGGGTTCCCATGGTGACACTTGCAGCCTTCACTAGGAGACATGGTATTGTTGGTGTTATGAAGACAATTTCAGCCCCCTCACGCTGCCTTTCATCTCACATTTTGAGTGACATGAAAAAATACTGTAAAGCAAAACGGATGGAGAATTAGACAGCTGTTTATAGCTGTCTGTCCCCATGTGTGGGTGTACAGCATCCTTCTCATTATTACACATTTTAAAACTGGAAGCTGCCCAGTACTGCCAGAGTCATGATATATTTGAGCAGCTGGGTATTTTACTTTTTTAAAGTCTAGGCTTAAATTTAAAGTTTATTTCTTACATCTGTCTGGTTTAAGCTTGTTTGATAATATTGCCTTGACCTTGTTTGTCTGTGTCTGGGTAGAGCAAGTGTCAGCACGGATTGTACAAGAAGTGACAGCAGAGGCAGTGGCAGTACTGAAGGGAGAACAGGAGACTCAAAGACTGCCATCAGGTGAGATATAAAAATGCACATATACTCTTTAATCATGCTGCACAGCAGCAACAATGGGAAAAATGTAATATTCGGCCCCCTGTTCACATGCGGCTGGACCCTATCCTTGCTGGCCCTGGGTGCATAGGCAGGGTGTGCAGTGGCATTTTGCCTAACTTGCTTGTACTTGAACATAGTGAGGAATCCACAATGCCCAATCTGTCTGCTAGGCTGCTGAAAGTTTTGATCTGTAGTTACAGCGTTAAAGCTGGGTGTTCAGGTGAGCAGTGCAGCAACATACAGAGATCATTAACCTGAAAAGACTCACTAATTTAAGAATGTTAAAAACATATTGCAGTAAGGAAAATATGTTGTGAAAGCAGAAATGTCTGTATTCATCCTCAGCTTGCTCCTGTAGCTCTTTACATAGATCAGTTGTTTGATTAATCTCAAAACCTGCACACATGAAAACCAGGTTTCTGGTCATCAGACATTTACTTGGAACAGTGTACCTGTAGTAACAAGAGTGGCTCATACTCCCCTCCTATAATTAGTCACTTTAGCCTATCTCTTGCTCTCTGGCCCAGAGATAGGCTAGGCAACAGGATCAAGCAAAGAACAGCCACTTATATAATACCTATAATGTGCGTAACCACAATGTAACATTGGCTGTTTGTATCTACGGCAATGATATATGATATATGCAGTGTACAATTGCTATGAAAAAAATATAAGCAATGCAAAAAAATGAAATTATTGCTCATAATTGCTGCAGGGAGAACTGTAAGTAACCAACATTTCTCTTTTCCTTTTCATGGAAAAACCACAATACATACTCTTGTATTAACTGAGTACAACAAACCCTGTTTTGTTGCCAAGTGTTGTCTGTGTTTCTTATTTACTGACTGGATAGTCAGAGTTCAAATTTGCTTTTCTGCCATTTAAACAGAAAAATATAATGCTATTGCTTATCCACAGCACTTTTTACAGGATTCTAGCATTACACAGTGAAAAATGTGGTGTCACATTTATCCCACATTTTACTCAAGTTTTTTTCATTATAAAAATGCATGCAAAAGTTGAACTGAGCAGTTTTTAGCCTCGCCATACCTTGCTATACAGACTGCTTTTGTGCAAATAAAAGTGCACCCTTTTCTGCTTGCAGATGCTTCTTAGTGTGCACGCAGGGCAGAAATGCTCAGTTGCAAGAAGATTTGTCTGCTAGTGGAAAGCATCATAATATGTGATTTTTTTTTTTTATCATTAACATTTTATTAAATTTTCCATAACATCACTCTCCGTTGTCTGTACAAGCGATATCAAACAGCAGTTACATCGACACACCAACAGGGCAGTGGGGAACAAACCCTAACAGTAGATAAAAATTGAGGGGGGGTAGAAATAAAAAAAAGGCTTTTGGGGGGAGCCCCTATTCACATACTTAGAAATTAAATAGCACAGGTTGGCCAGTTTTATTTATATGGGGCACAGGGCATAGCCCAGCCATCGCTGCCAGATCGAACTCCACTGAGACTTCATGTCTCTACCACCATGACCCTTAGTTTGGCCCCTGCAGTCTGAGTAGGTATGGGTTCCATTTAAGGTGGAAAATCTCCATTTTGTGTAGTAATCTGTATGAAAGGTGTTCCAGTGCAGCTAGCTTTCCTAGTTGGTTATACCATAAAGTAATGGATGCAATGGAGGTGTCCTTCCATTGAGAGATAATAAGCTTACACGCCAACATTAATGCAGTCTAGACTCATTCACCGGTGTTGGATGGCAAATGTTTAAGGGAAGACAGGTCCCCCAAAATGAATAATCTTGGAGAAAACTGAATTTCCTTTTGTATAATCGATTTGACATATTTATTAATCACTTTCCAGAAATCCTGTGCTTCGGGGCAGTTCCATAGCATGTGGAGCAGTGTGCCCGTCGCAGCCTGGCATCGCCAGCATTTAGGTGACTGTATAAGGCTGGCTCTGTATAACCTATGTGGCAACCAATATACTGTATGCAGTAGTTTGAATTGTACTGACCTTGTTTTAAGTTCCTGGGACATTTTTTAAAATTTTTTGAAGTGTCATTTTCCATTCCTGATACGTGAAAGTCATACCAAGGTCAATTTCCCATGCTGATTGTAAACTGGCCAGCCCTTTGTCCGTGTCCTTTACCAACATGGAGTAATATTTGGAGACTGCATGGTGTCCCTCCAAGATTTTCCTAATATGGGTAAGATAATCTACAGTTGTAGGAGGTGTGGATGGAGATCCATAAATTTCAAGTAGTAAGTGACGAAGCTCTAGGTACTTCCAGAATTAACTTTCTGGGAGCAGAAATTGTGTTTTTAGTGCATTAAATGACTTAAGGAATCTCCAAGAACCAAAATTCCTCCTCAGACCCACAATTTCCAGAGAATAGGGGATTTGCCAATACAAAGTCTGGGATTAAGCCATATGGAGGCTTCAGTGTGGAGATATGGGTTAAATTTTAGGGTTGATGCCACTTTTCTCCACACCTCCCATAGAGTCGAAAAAATGGGGTGGGTCTGTAACTCTGGTGAGAGCTTGATGGTAATAAGGGTGTGCTTCAGAGGGAGCGGAGAGCAGAGAGTACTTTCAAGGCCAACCCATGGGGGAGCTCGTTCCGGTGGTAATGCCCAGTGAGTCATATGCCTCAAACTAAATGCATAGTAATAGAATAGCAAGTTTGGGATGCCGAGACCACCCTATAATATATGATTTTTTAAAAATAACTTCAGTCTTTTATCTCTGTCTTGCTTTCTAGTTGAAGACACCACCAATTTGCCTCCCTCCCCTCCCCCCTCACCTGCTGCAGAGCACTTTGGACCTCTGGAACAAGGTAGGCCAAGAATATAAGTACATACTGAATATGTCAGAGACTTCTTCTTTTGACTGTGGCTTCTGATGTTTTATGGTCATCAAAACACTGGGGTCCTGGTGTATGATTGCACTGGAAGTGCCCCCCCCTCGGACAGTCCCTGCCTAAAGGGGACAAACCATACATTGATAATCGTTCAAAAAACCTGTACCTATCAAAGCTGCTCAAAGCAGGAACATCTTCTCCTTGTTTTCTGTCATAACCGTTTCTTTTGGAGTACTGCATATGTGTTGTCATTGTATGCCTGGAACAGATAAAAGTAATATCTTCATTACCATTCCCATTTATCCTGACAAAGACACACTGGCATGCATGAACACTGCAGTTTTACTAAGTGCACTCTTTTTGTCATCCTTTCCATCCATTTCCTTTTCTAACCTCCTCCGTTCACTGTCCTCCACACACTAATATGACAGCCAGTTTAGGTAACCCTCTGATTTCATGTTGTTTTTGATTTTAGTTGAATTATGTCTTCAGTTTTGCCTGTCTAATCATCACGTTGTGTTTTCTGGTCATTGTCCACTGTTTCTGTGTCTTTAGCTTCAGCTGTAAGTCAGAGGTCTAGCGCCTTAAATATGTCTTAAGGGACTAAGCAAGGCACAGCAAGGTGTAGGAAAAAATAGTAAAGCTAATACTAAAAAAGCCCCTCCCAATGTAGAAATGCATTCTGGTTGCATACCTTAGTAGTGTGCCCCCTGTGGATGGAAGATTATGAATGCCATTCTCATACATAAAATATTTTACATTTAGCATACATTTTCTGTAGATTTTTCTGTGATTTTGAATTAGAATTGAGTTAGAGCTGTGAATTATTTGATTATTTGTTTTTTGACTTTCACATTTTTACGCAGTGACTGGGCTGTTGAGCTAAAACTAAAAGAAATAAGGTTAGGGCCTGCATACCCATGTGACATGTTGTGTGCTCACAACACACAGAGCTGTAGAGAGGTTGGGATGTGGGTTGATTATTGTAGTTGGCGTGTTTGACAGGACCAAGCAGTTTGTATGGCTATTGAAGTTTGTTTGCATCGTGGCTCGCAAAACCATGAATGATTTGTTAGCAACGTTTGCTGTATTAGTACTGTAACTGTTGTAGCTGTTTACTTTTAATGGTGTATGTATTTTATTTTTGGCTTAATCATTTAAATGTGAAGCAGATTTTTTTTTTTTCATAAATTATACAATATATCTGTTTTATTGGTCCCAAAGAATGGCTGGCCCCCAAAGCTTTGCTATCTTGAGTTGCTTGTCACTGTCTGTCATTGTCCTGTGTGTGTTATGTCTCTCTTGCTCTCAAACAAGTTTTCTCTTCTTCGTCTTGCATTCCCCTCTCTGGTGACTCTTTCTGTTTTTGTTGTCTGTTTCTCCTCAAGCTTTATCTCTCTTTTCACTGCAAAAAATGTCCATCTTAAGTAGTCGGGCAAGAAGTTGTTCTGAATCTGCTGATTACTTAACATTTCCTAAAACTTGAAGGGCCATAGTTGGGGCCGTGTTTGTTTTTTATGACGTTCCATTCAGTCTACTATCTATAGAAGTTAAATCAAAAAGGACAAAGTGATTACAAAATCCTAAATCCTAAAATATTTCTGGGTAAGGTTCTTTTACTTTTGTTTTCTAAAGAGTTCAATTCTGCTATGTAGCCAATGCGAACAGGCTTAGAATCCCTTCATGGACAAAGGGATTGAGTGTTGTGCAGTTGAACTGTTGATGAATAATTTTGGAAAGGGTGAAAGGTTTAAATTTTGAGTCTGGTGAAATAATAGAGTAGTGACACATTAGGACCAAAGCTGAAAAAATGAGGTTGCATGTTAAATTACTTTTAAGATGGACATTCTTTGTTGGTTTCTCCAGTTTTTTCTTCTTCCTTTTCCTTTATCTTTTTTCCTCCTTTTCACTCTCTTTCAGTCTGCGTGTCCAGATTTCCCTGCAGTTCTTCTCCTTGTGTCTGTCTTGTTTGTAGATGTAGGGGATGAGGAGGAGGCGGGCCCTCTCCGCCGCTTCCAAAATTCTCGCGAGAGGTGCAAGTTCCTCGCCCCCTCCATCTCAGTTTCCGTGCCCGAGGACGACCCCTACCACTCCGAAGAGGAGTACTATGAGCACCCATTGTTCAGCCCAGAGTGGACGCACTCGGGCTCTCGCCCCACAGGGCAAGCCGTGGCCTTTAGACAGATTGAAGGTGAACCACGCATGGTTCCTCTTTGCCATCCCCCCCCCCCCCTCCATCTCCTTTCTCTTTCTTTCCTTTCCTCTCTTGTGATTTGACTCCCTTCCCCCATTCCTTTCTCCTTTCGTCTTTCCGTCTCTCCGTCCGTCAGCTCGTCTCGTCGTCTGTCTTTGTGTGCGTTTGTGTGTCCTTGTGTTGGTTATTAAATCAAAGCAGCATATTTATTTAACAGTCATATTTCTTTTCTTTTTAAGTTTATTTTACCCAAGCCCATTGCTACCTGTGGTCGCCATGCAGTTAAATCCAACACATAGGAGTGATGGTTCAAAGTAACTAGATAAATAACAGTGTTTTATTGCCATTCACTCATCAGTAAGACATGCAAGTTTGACTTGTGGAACATGACCATAAGGCTTTCATAAATGTCTGAGAGACCCAGCATTGTATTTTTGGTTCTTTTCTCCAGACTCCTTCTCATTCCCTTAACCATACTGTGCTATGTCAGACCCTCTACACTCATCCGTGCCTACTTTTACACTGGCAGCAAGGAAGACTTTCAGCTCAGACACATTCACCCACATTTATGGTTCAGAAATGTGGATGTCATTGCACATGCGTCCTTAGTAGGCAGCCATTATGCGTGCCTTTATGAAAAATCTAAACCATCCCATTCATCTGTTGTTATTCAGGGTGGTCAATAATAGTAGTAAATAATGCTTAAAAAGCCTTTAAGAAATTCAACGCAATCTAAAAATAATCAGCTGTTTTTTTTTCCATTATTTTCATAACAGTTTTTAGGTGTTCATCCAGCAAAAGAGAAAGTGATGGTGTTATAAAAATACAAGACACAATCCAATACATAAAAAAGATATAGAGAAACTGAAAGCTCATCTCAAACTCGTCTGAGTTAAAATGAAAAGAACTCAAAAAAACAAAAACAAAACAAAAAAACCTTAAACTCCTGTAGTGCCGAGATTGAGAAATTATGTTATGGGACACATTTGGATCTCAGCTGAACTGGGGATGGTCACAACAGCCTTAAATTTGTGTAATACTGGACAGGAGTTACAGTTTGGTAACATGAATACATTTGTTAACCTCTAGTTTGTGTAAACTGATGCAAATTGTCATATTAACTGACTAAAAGTCCATTTTTAGCTCAGCTTGAAATATTCAATAAGATGAAAAGATTGTCATGGTGTATCTGCAGCAGAGTCGCTTTCATTTTACTCTCAGCTGAATACAATGTTCCTTCATTTATTACATATTTAGTACCCCATCAATGCAATGCCAAGAATCAGAGTACTTTTTAAACGCAAATTGCACATCAGTTTTTCATAGACACATTTTCTAAGGAGCCAGTGTTTTTTAGAAGAACTCTGAGCAGAGGAGCTTCTACGGTAGCAGATTTTTAAGCCAAGAAGAGTTGTTTCTTTAATTATGTCTGTTCCATTAAAGAACTTACCTCACTCACCAGTGAACGAAGGTCAGTCTGGGTTGAAGACGTGTTTATGGACTGAGCAAATTATTTAAAAAAGACATAAATTGAAAAGGAAAAATACATTCCTACTTTGAACCAAGATGACAAAAAACCAAACCACCTAACAGAAGTTTGTACTATATGTGTAATGTACGTATATGTGTGAACAGGTCAACACTTTAGGCCATCTTTCCCTAGAGCTGAAAGTGTCCCGTCATAAGTTGTGTTCTCACATAACCCAAGTCTGTGTTGCCTGTAGTCTTAATGTGTCCCCCTTTCACCCTGTTCTTGGGAAGAAGAGACCATGGAAGCTCTTACAGCTGAATACGAGGAGGAGGAGGAGGAGGAGGAGGTGGAAGATGAGGAGGAGAGTGCAGAGGCAGCAGAGTCCGAGGCAGCTCTTGATGAGCAGCAGTGGAGTGGGGAAGAGCCCGAGCTGGACAGCCCCCAAGCTGAGCCCTTAGAGCAGGCAGAGGCCATAGACGAGGCCCAGGATCTAGACCTGGAGCCGGCTGAGGCAGCTAGTGCTACTGCAGAGAGCTCTATGGACAGAGAGGAGGAGGAAGCAGAGGGTGAGGAGAGCCCTGAGACAGGTGTGTCCTGCCCTCTGCTCTCCCTGCCTGCATGTTACTGCATTGTCCACTGTATAAGAACGCAAGATGTGTCCAAAGGAAGTGTATAACTTTTAATCATTATAATTCAAGTGGAATGGCAAGTAATCCTCCCTGCGCTCTGCTGCGGCTGCAAGGCAACACAGGCTTGTTGGTGAAAAGAGCCACATTGTTTTAACTTAACCTGGTTTTATTGTGTATTTCCGCTTATATTTTCTTTTACTTGCTGTGGTTTTCGGGGCCGGCCGTTTCGTAGTGGTATGATGAAGTGAAGTGCTGCTATAAGCTTCCAGATTTTTCATTGTGTTACATGCCCTAGCGCTGGTATGTCGGTGCTGTGCACATTTTTGTAACCATGATTCATACCTGCTAAACATGCATCAGTCATTGTTATCTTGATTCTGAGTACAGAATTTGCAGGGGTATTTGTGTTGGCTGTCTCATGTTCAGCGTGGTGCAGTTGTCGGTAAAATCATCTCTTCAAATGCATTACTTTATCAGATAAATTCCAAATTCTTGTTTCTTTTTTTTGGTTTATTTTTGTCACCTTTAGTTGGGGACAACATAGCATTTCTCTGTCATTCGCCAGTAAAGTTTTTCTGATTGTGCTAAACTTTAAGTGACATATGAACATTTAAACCCCAGACTCATTTCATAATAGTGAAACTATTTAAATATTAAAAGCTTTAAAAATGACAAACTGACAAAACATTTAATTTTACTGAATGCCAGAAATGCTATTTCACTTTGTATCTGATGGTTTGAAGGGCTGCATGGATATTTCTCCCATCTGTTATTGCTTGTTTCCCATAAATCAACATCACAGTTGCCTCATGCCGGTTTCCGTCACACCACCATCCCATTTTATCATTCATCTGTGACTTGGTGGATCGCATAATCTCGCCGTACTTCTTCACTGATGGCCGTACCATTGTGCTGTAAGTTTCTGAGGAGAGCTTTGCCTGTTTTTGTCATAGCTTTTCCAGACCCTGGCTTATTAGAGATCTCATTCACAGCATGCTAAAGCGATACATTTATGTAATGATCGAACAGCCAACTTACAGATATTCTTTCAGCTTTGAAGATGGATACAGACAAGCAGGACAGTGGATCCATGAGCCCTGACAGCATTGGATCAGAGAAACGCCCAGAGGAGTTTTATGAGCCACAGATCCAAGGGTTCTTTGCTGGTGAACGAGTTGTACCGGAGAGTCCCACCATGGATATGCCATCCTTTGTACCTCCAGACGTTCAAAGCCAAGCCAAAGAACCTGTCAGATCACTCACACTTCAGCCTACATATGGTGAGCCAATTACAGTGTCAGAGAAGCAGCCATCAGTGGAGGTGGTTGAGTTCAGCAGTATTGGTTCTCCTTCTGATTTCACTTCAGTGGGGGTCAAAGTTCAAGGAGGAGACTCAACAAGTGATGCAAGAGACAGATCGGGCATGTCAGCCTATTTTGAAACATCAGCCATGGAGGTTAGTGAAGGTCCCCACAGTAAGGGTGAGGGTTATTACGAACTGAGTAGAGCTGGTGAAAAAACGAGTACTGTTGATACCAGTTCTCAGGAGATCAGCTACAGCACACTAGCTGAAGCTCAGGATAAACCTGAAACTAAACAAAGTGCAACAGAAGACACTAGAGTATTTACAGTTCCTGACAGGAGTAATGACTGCAGGCTTTCCCCAGGTAAACTTGCCTTAGAGCAGAGGAGTTACTCACTTAATATAACCATAGGAGCAATGGATCAGAGTGGCCAAAGCAGACAAAGGAACTTCTCCCCACTGGCCACAGATATCATGTCATATACAAGCGGGAGCTTAGATGAGTCGGCAGACTACCTTCCAGTTACTACACCATCTGCAGATAAACCACCATCATTCCCTCCACTAATCCTGGAGACCGCAGCTTCCATTACTTCAGATTCCTCATCTCCTCCAAGGATCGCAGAGCAACCTCCAATACCCAGCCCTGAACCAGAGTCTCCAGAATCCCCCCAGCCTTCTAAGAATACATATAAAAATGGCACAGTAATGGCACAAGACTTGCCTGAGATGCTTGACCTTGTTGGTACCCGTTCAGGACTGCAATCAGAAAACAGTGACCCAGAAATTATTCGGAGGAAGTCCATTCAGTCTGATACTTCTGCCTTAACTGATGACCCCCTGGCTAGCCTGATTTCAGGGGAACTGAGTCCTGGGGGTAGAAAGAGTGAGAGTCAGCTGGAAGAAATGGGTTATTGCGTATTTAGTGAATATTCAGGGCCCATGCCATCCCCTGCAGATGTATTCAGCCCTACAGACACTTCTGCACAAATCTTCACCCCATCTGTCCTGGAGGAAAAGGTGGCTGAGCAGGCAAGAAAATTAGCAGTCAGAGATATATCTTTGGAGGATAAGAGCCAGCCATCAGGAGTTACTGATGTAGCTGAAGAAAAAGACCAGAAGCAAGAAGAGAGAAAAGATTCATTTGAAGAAAAAGAAAAGAGCAAAGAAGATGATCAGGTGATTACATCTGTAAGTGAGACACCGCTTGCTCAGCCATGTGAGCCCTTTGTGACACCAACTGTCACTGTGACACTGGAAGAAGGTGGGAGGTCAGCAAGTGAGACCGAACGACAAGCCAGCGGTGAAGGCTCAGTGTCAGAAACCGAGATCGCCGACTATGAGAGGCAGATCCGCAAACTGGAGATGGAAGACAGGCCTCTCAGCTTGGAGGAGGAACGAGAGCTGCAGGAGCTTCGAGAGAAGGTGAAGCTGGTACACCAGGAAGCCTATGAGGAAGTGGATGCTGAAGATGTGTACCAGCTGACTGGCGTGGCCAAGGACCGAATTGCGAGGCCTGTTAAAACTTCATCTGCCTCATCTGTGGAGAGCAACATCGATGATGACAAGCTGCTCTCCCCAGTGCTTTCACCTTCCAAACTTAAACAAAGAGAAATGTATGGTTCCCCCAAAAGGGCAGCGTCACCTGTGTTAGGCATAAATAAAGATGAGAGAGAAGAACAGAAAATTAAGGCAGCACAAGAGAAGGAAGCAGCTGAGAAAAAGCTTAAAGAGGAGGAAGAGGCAGAAAAGAAAGCAAAGGAAATGAAAGACAGAGAAGAGCAGGAACGGAAAGAGAAAGAAGAGGCAGAAAGGCTATTGAGGGAGGAAACAGAAAGGAAGGAGAAGGAACAAAAAGAACAGGAAATAAGAGAGAGACTGGAGAAAGAGCAGAAAGAGAAAGAAGAAAGGGAGTCGAAAGAAAAGCAAGAGAAAGAGCAGAAAGAGAAAGAGGAGAGGGAGCTGAAAGAAAAGCAAGAGAAAGAGCAGAAAGAGAAAGAGGAGAGGGAGCTGAAAGAAAAGCAAGAGAAAGAGCAGAAAGAGAAAGAGGAGAAGGAGTTGAAAGAAAAGCAAGAAAAAGAGCAGAAAGAGAAAGAGGAGAAGGAGTTGAAAGAAAAGCAAGAAAAAGAGCAGAAAGAGAAAGAGGAGAAGGAGCTGAAAGAAAAACAAGAAAAAGAGCAGAAAGAGAAAGAGGAGAGAGAGCTGAAAGAAAAGCAAGAGAAAGAGGAGAGAGAAAAGAAAGAAAAAGAAGAAAGGGAGAGAAAAGAAAGAGAAGAGAGGGAAAAGATGGAACAGGAGGAGAGAGAAAGGAAAGAAAAGCTGGAAAAAGAAAGAATAGAGAAAGAGTTGAGAGAGAAGGAAGAGAAAGAAGCAATAGAAAAGCAGCTGAAAGAGAAGGAAGAGCGTGAGAAAGAGGAAGAGATCAATGCAAAAGTTGCAGACCAACCTGAAGTGGATGCAAGACAAAAAGAAGCAGCAGGCATAAAGGCTGCTGAGGCTGAACAGCCGAAAGAGAAAGTTGAGGAAGATATATTTAAGAAAGGAGCGGCAGAATTTACAATGGAGATACCAGAGGCTCGCGCTGCCATCGAATCGGTGGTGACAGTTGAAGACGATTTTATCACTGTGGTCCAGACCATCGATGAAGCTGAAGAACCGGGGCACAGCGTTCGTTTCTCAGCTCCACCTGAGGCTGAAGCTCTCTGCGTTGCTGCTCGGACAGAAGAAGAAGAAGAAGAGGAGGAGGAAGAGTCTGTGGAGTTGGCTCAGGAAGCGGATATAGAGGCTGCCAGTCTAGAGGAAATGGGAGATGTTCCTGAAATCCTTGGCTCTCCCGAGAGGGAGGCTCAGACCATAGAAACAGAAGGACCAACAGAAAGCTACGACAGAGATGAAACCACAATGGACGACTCCATTCTGGACAGCTCCTGGGTTGACACTCAAGGTGAGGTCACTTTTGTTGTTTCCGTTTATCCCCCCTTGTCTGCTTCAAATACACAAACTGAATACTGCCTCATGCCCTATTTTTCCACACTGCAGATGATGATAAGAGTATGGTAACAGAGCAGACTGAGCCTTTGCCCAAGGTGTATAGTCCAATCAAAAAGCCTGCTGGGGTCCAGAACAAACAGGCACTACCTCGGAAGACAGAGAAACAGGAAAAGCCTATTAAACCCAAGACCAAGGGAGTGTGGACTAAAGGCCGAATCTCCACACCAGAACGCAAACCTGCTCGCAAAGAACCTGCCTACATCCCCAAAGAGGAAGTCAAGAAGAAAAAAGGTTATTGTCATTTTCTTTTTCAATAAATGTTAAAATGATGTTGATAATCAAAGCAATAATTATTTTTAAATACTGCTTATTACCACACATCAGCTGCTTCTCAGATACAAATTTTTCTATTTAGTACATGCACGACTATTCAGTATACATAAATCATATACGGGTACACAGGGTTTCTGTGGCGTTTTCCACATTGTAACATGATTGTCTCTGCTTATGGTTGCACTCTTCTGCTTTTGTCCCTGTTCCTTTTTCCTCTGATAATGCAGCAGTGATAAGGAAGGCTGAGCTTACCAGAAAAATGGAAACTCGGACTCAATCCCCATCCAAGAGGAGCGCAGGGAAAGCAGCAGTCCGCCAGACCCGTCCCGTTCAGCACCATTCCTGCCCCAGGAGGATAACCACAGGTGACACGTTGCCTTGGTCTGTCACACAGCTGGTTCTTTCTGCAGGAGAGTCAGAAGAACAGCATTTCCCATCTTACCGCCACTTGTATCTTTTATTTTGGTCTCGGTCTTCATTTAGTTTTATTGGTTGCAATTTTTAGTTTGTTTTCATGTGCATTTTTTTGTATTTTACCATAATAAAGATTGACTTTCATTAATATTTTTTGTTTGGATTCATTTGTTTGTTTGTTGTCTTTTTAGTTCTTTCTCAAAGCTGATAGGCATTTTTTCCCTTATGTTTGTTTGTGCTCATATATACATGTGTCTAAGAAGGTAGGGTGCCCTTCTACATATCTACAGCATTAACTAAAACAAGATTTTCAGCTGATGTGAGAAGTTACTCTTTAAATGCGCTTTTCCCAATACCATTTCTAGCAGATTTTATTAGTGTGAGCTACTGGTGTCCTGCTGATTTGTCACAATAATGGACTAATCCAGTCTGAAAAGAAAATACCTCCCAACCGCTCTGGTCCTTTTACTTACATTCCAGTTAAGCTTTTTCCAACTTAGGGTTGTCTGCGCCACAGTTTTGTTCCATGGTTCTAAAAGCACCTTTCTAGTCTAACTTAGCACTAAAAGCACTTTTTAATACACGCCACATTCACCCAGATAGCCTTGAATCTCACACACACTCACTTCGGCGGTTGCATTGGGGAAAACTTGGGTTTATCGTGCCACCACCTTTCCGATTGGTAGACGATCCATTCTCCCTCCTGAGCGACAGCCACCCGTTAATCTGATGCTATAAAGATTTTGTAATGCTGCTCTGACCCAGAGGCAGTTTGCTCTTCATTTTCCCCTGATGGACTGAATTCTGTGCCACTGATGATGAAAGCTCAGTGTACTGCTGCAATGCCCCAATTAGATATTTTTTTTCCCAAGGTTGCCTTACATAATACAAAATCCCCCATTCTGTGTGATATCTTGCCAAATCTTTGCAGAACAAAGCTGTCAAGGGAGAAACATCCAGCTCCTATAGAACATTTAATTTGGCATATAGCTTACATCCCACATTTAAGAATACAAAGTTGGATGTCTGTATTTTTACATTTTATATAATTAGAGTCACATATCCTTGCAAGGATATAAATGTGGGGATAATCCTCCAAAGTAGGGCATTTAAAAAGCCCTAACTTTTTCTCCTTCAGTGTATGAAGGTTAACATGAATTCTGCCTGAATGTTTTAGTTTCACTGAAACTGTCTGTCTTTGTTTCTCAGAGGCCCTACCAGACAGTCGTCAGCCTCTCAGTGTTGCCAGACAGTCTCGTGACAGAGCGTCGGTAAGTATACTCAACCAAACTAACATTGGCATGACCTCGGGCACAAAAACCAGCGTGAGAGATTCCGAGAAAGCTCTGCTGGCAGTCAGCCTGAATGAACAATTAAAGGCACGGGGCAACTTAATGAATACTGAACACTGAACATAGCAACTTTCTACAAGCAGGCAGAACTTTTTGGTGCGACAGATTTGAAACTTTTTTTTTCGCTGTTTATGTGTAACTGCTAATGTACAGCTTTGCCTTCCGTACTGAACTAAAAAGCATCTCATTAATTTGGAAAAACAATTATCAGTAGATGCTTTAAAAAGGATGTTACATATTTCCTTACTGATTAACGCAAAAAAAGTTATTCAGAGTAACACATGCAAATAAAGCTTTCTCCTTCCATCTATGTGCTAACTGCTGCGAGAAAAACAGTGTTACAGTAGTTTTTGTTCATATTTAATGAAAAATATTAATGTTGGTTGCATTTTGTAAAATGTTTACTACTGTTAGCCTGGTTTATTGGGTTTTTACACAAGTAGGGAAAGACAGATGCATTTGGAGTGTTTATTTTACCGAGTGGGTGTTGAACCACCCTGCGACATTTCTCCAGTGCCTGTGGTCGTGACTCCATCTCACTCCTCCACCATGGTAATGACAGTGATTGTGGCTAAAAGAACATAGTTTCTATATTTCTTAAATGTCATGTCATCACAGCATACTGTAAGTGTCGTCTAATACTGTGCTCTGCCGTGTAGCACGATGAACAGTTTTCCTCGTGTTCTTGATTTGTGTTTATTTATTTGGTATTTCGATGTTTCGATGTTGTTTCTTGCTGAAATGAATTTGCAAGAGGAGCTGTTTTAATTGCTTAAACAGCAAATTCCTCTACATGACTCATAAGATCATGTGCATTAATAATGCATGTTGAAGCACTGGTATTTTCACCATTTCTTATCACCTTGTGATTTTTATTTTGTTGTCATGCTCCTCACCCACCATGCCTCTTTGTTGTACCATCTTAGTGCCATACCCATCGTTTGCCACTTACAAAGATCCCCACCTCCATATCCAGAGCGGGTATCTCATTAGATAGACCTCGCCCATCCTCAGCAGAGCCTCAGGGCTCCACAGAATTACAGAAACATGTAGCCAAGGTAGGTGGATGGTAGAGTGATGTGGCTCCTGCACAAATCCTGGAAATTTCATACAAACATGAATATTATTTGCTTTTATTTTATAATATTGTTCACATACTATGTTGGCTATTTCACACTGAATTAAAAACATAAACCCCATGCTGCCTGACTGGTCTAACAATACTCTACTTGTACAATTTCCAACAGGATGGTGGATCACGGAGCCCAGAGAAGAGGTCTTCAGTGCCTCGGCACGCCTCGTTTCTGAGTCGCCGTGGGCCTCACGACCACGAAGAGAGCTCTACGTCTATCACTAGCTCCGGCTCTACGGCTCCCCGCAGGCCCACATGTAGGCTGCAGTTCCTCTAATGAGCTAACTGTACAAAGTATCAGTGTTTAGATTGCATTAGGTTGTCTAAAACCAGTGTTAAATTCTTAACAGCTCCCAGTGTGTGACAAAACACTTATAATTCAGTCTTTTTAAAAAGGCAAATTTTTTTACCTGTGTTGGTCAGTTTTAGAAAAATATTTCTAGAAAGGGAGAAACACACTCATAAGGCCTTATGTGTGATTACCTCACGAAGTCCCAGCTGACATTTTTGTATTCTAGCTCTGGCATCCTTCTATTTCTGTCTGTCTTTTGGCATCTCTAACAGTTTTGTTTTTATTTATACCTAAGTACAGAGCCAGAATGTTGTGTTTTTTGAAGACTGTTAACAAATACTAAGTCAAATACTATGTTTTTTCTGCATCCTTCCTGTCACTACGTTCAAAACCTTTTGTCTTTACCTTTATGTAGCATTTCGCGCTGAGATGAGGGCAGAACACAGGACAGGACGAGCTCCTAGTATGACAGGTAAATATGTACTACATGGCTATTGGATTGGATCATTTTTGTTTGTGCACGTGTGCGTGTGTGTGTGTGTGTATATGAAAAGTGGTTCCTTGGTGGATGTGAGTACATTTCTATATTTCAGTTAATGCCATATTTAAATTTTTGTGCTACAGACTCTTCAGGTATTTCAGTAATATTTTGGAATAACAGGAATTACAGCTCCACCTCCATCACCTCTATATGTGTCCTGACCAGTTTCAGAATCAGTGCGCTCACGTTCAGCTCGGAGTGGCCACTCCACCCCACGCACCCCTGGCTCAACAGCCATCACCCCAGGAACTCCTCCCAGCTACTCATCATCTTCAAGGACCCCCGGTACCCCACGCTCTCTCAGTTTGATTTGTCAGGAGAGGAAGGTGGCTGTGGTCCGTACCCCACCAAAGTCACCTGCAACCACACCAAAGCAGCTCCGCATCATCAACCAGCCACTGCCCGACTTTAAGAATGTCAAGTCCAAGATTGGCTCCACAGAGAATATCAAGTACCAGCCTAAAGGAGGACAGGTAACACGTATACTTTCCCCAGAAATCTTCAGCTTCTTTTAAACTGCTTGCTTGTTTTTTTCATCTTCACATTTATTTTTACTGCTCATCATAGATTGCTTTTTTCCTGTGTCTCTCTTTTGTATTGATCTTAAAGACAGAAGCTGTCATATATTTATTTTTGTTTCTGTAACATATAATAGAAATAAAAAAAAAAAACAACTATATCAGCCTCCTCAGGTTCATATACTCTGCATGCAAAGAAACTTTGTGACTGCCTCCTAGCAGATTGGACCTTGGATTCAGTCCTTGAACCATAAAGCAACAAACAAAAGTTCAATAGCAAGAAAAAAATGAGTCAGATAAACCTTTTCATATCAGTGTGCATAAAGAAAAATCTGTAGAATATAATCATACACCACTGGTGTGTGATGAGCTCAGCTGTAATAATCCTGGTAAAGTAATATTTTAAGGTTTTGTCTAAGATCTTCTGTTTTTTCCTTCTGTCTTGAATGCTTATTTCCCATACCCTTTTCTTCCATCTAGGTCCACACTAAAAGCCTTGTTTTAGTCTCTTAGCTTCCTTTGTCTGCTGCTAGCCCTTCAATCATCTTGCCTATCCATCACTGTAAAACAGCACAAGATAATAATGTTTTTTGTGAAAGAAAAAATCGAATTCTCACAGTAACTACACATAGACCATTTTTTTTCTGAATTTACAGTGCATATACAGTACCAGTCAAAAGTTTGTGTCCAAACCTTTGACTGGTAGTGTAAGTATAGTGTGATTAACGTTTCCATTATCTGCTAGACTAGCCTAAAATGTATTTAAACTCATATTACATAAACCTGATACAAAAAGTAAGGACATTTGTGTTTGGCCAATTGTTTCTTTGTTGTAACAATGCTTCTTGGCAATAAATCTTATACCAATTGAAAACCTGTTTATTTCCACTTAAATGGTGCCACATTTGTAAGGGAAATGTATTTGTTGAGTTGAGCAGCAGAGTTGAGTATGTGGGTCGCGCCCATGAAAAACTTGCCAAATCTTCTCTGTCACTGTCAAACAGCTTGTCCTGCTATTGACTCTTGTTTGGAGCTTCTGGTACCCCAGGTGCTGTCACTCAGGTTTGTCATCATTGGAGGCAATCTCAATGCAGAGAGATATCAAGAGGAGATTCTGCAACTAGTAGCAATCGCATATCTCCACAGTCTGGGACCGAACTCTATCCTTCAAGACGACAACACTCACCTCTTCAGAGCGGGTTCATCAGAGACTATCTCCAGTCCTGACCTCAACCCCACTGAACAGCTTGGGTGTGCTGTTCGTGCCAGAGTGACCAACACAACCACATTGGCTGTGGATGCCATCCCATAGCGCTGTGTGACCAAGCTGAGAAAGAGGTGCCAGGCTGTTGTGGCTCTGTATGGTTCTTCCATATGCTACTGAGGCCCCTGTTTGTTAAATGAATAAAAGTGCTAATATCTCTCAGACAAATGACACCAAACATGAGTCAATAGCAGAATAAGCTGTTTGGCACTGATGAAGAATTACCAAGTTTTTTATGGGTGCAACCCACATACTCAACTCTGTTACTCAACCCACAAATGCATTTTCCCTAAAATGTGGCACCACTTAAGGGAAATAAACAGGCTTCCCAACGGTATAAAATTTATTGCCAAGAAACATTGTTGCAACAATCAATCTAACACAAATTTCCTTACTTTTTGTGCTTATGTGTTTATGAAATAAAATAATAAATAAGACATAATATAAGATACAAAATATTAATTACATAGTTTCTCATAGAAACTATTTATTTTAACATATAAACCAAGACCAATGGCAATTTTGCAGTTCTTTATCATTTTTAGATATTGTATGTTCATTGTCTGTATTGGCAGTCATTGTGGCTGTCTTCCTCACTTGTCTCTATATGAAGTATTAGTGCAGATATCAGTTTGTAGCAAGTGAGCTTGCATACATGCTTTCTGCCACAAATGAAGTGGTTCAAAGTAATATCAAACTTGCATTAATCAGATTGCAAAAAAGTTGTCTCCAAAGAGCTGTCCATGTTGGTTTGTGACTGATATGTGCTGGCATCAGCTCAGTATACCAAGGCTCTTTTTCTCTGAGTTTAATATAGACTAATATAGACTGCCACCTGATGGTGGCTTAAAACGTCACTTTAACATTGTTGTGATTGCGCATACATATGTGCATGAATCAGTATAGCACAGCTGTGTTTATCCTGAAGATAAACACTGAGATGGGGGTCTTTAAAGGATGATTTCAAAGTTCTTGCAATTTTAAAGCAGTAAAAATCTAGCTCATGTTATGTCAGCTTTGTTTTTACTTGTGATTTCTCACCACCAAACTTAACATTCTCCACTTCCAGATTTCAGTAAACAGAAATGTGACATGACTGTGACATCTGAGTGAGTGCCTGAACTCTGAGTGGTGTTGTCCCTTACGCTTTCCTCCTGGCTCTCTAAAGCAAAGACAGCAGTTCAGCAATATCTGAATTACAAATGTTGGTGTCTGCTGTTGCACAGAATCTGCATTAGCAAGACGGTGTCTTGGAACATATTTTTTTTTACATTTTGACAAATGTCTTGTGCCAGCATGAGTCTGAAACACGAAGGCAGCACAGCACCAGGAAGCAGTGTGTCTGTAGCCATCAGTTCTTACAAGCCTTCACTGATGACCTGATTAGGAATCTAAGGGTTTGGCTGGCATCTTTATGACTTACCAGGCCTCTGTGCAGTCAGCCACAAAATATGGAGGGATCATGTTCCAAACGCCAGCCTGTCATCTGCAGGAGAAACATGCTCAATGGAGTTTCTGTGTTTTTTAGATTGTGTACCGCATTACTATTTATGTTTGATCATGTTCCATAATTCAGCATTATTACTATAACATAATTCATAATCATAGCTCTATCAGTACAGTTATATCACCCGTTCCACATTGGAAGAAATTTTTGATTCTGATGTAGAAGTGCTTGGCCAATATTTTAGTATGGATTTTGCTCTCCTGTGTGTCAGTTTGCTTTTGTGTGATTTTGAATACGTCATGCTTTTGTGTATCTGTTATCTTTTACACAGATAACAGATACACTCACTAGGGGTTATCTCCCTGTTAGATATGCACAGCAATTTATCAAGTGAATCTTTTGCATTTGCACAGATATCTGATTCTTAATGGAAATTATTCTGCTTGTTGTGTAGTTGTTCCTTCTGATTGCAGTTGTTTGTTCCACACGGGGACTTGATGCCACCAGAAAAAGTGCCTTCTTTTTGGAATCAGCCTCAGCAACACAGATAAATGCAGTGCAGGGGTACCACTTTGTGCTATATGTTGACAGTTTCAAATCTTATTCTTCTTCAATGGTAGTTTGATAAGTTGTTAACTGAAGAGGTTAGAGGTCTATTTCTTTTCATGACCATAAGTGAAACAGAATATACTCACAACTGATAGAGAACTTTTAAGACTGATACCAGTACAGATATTTGGTTATTTAAAAAGCGTGTCAGTGAGTGGCCTATATGTGTGTTAGTGTATGTGGTCTTTGTTTGTTGGGGTGTGTGTGTGTGTGTGTGTGTGTGTGTGTGTGTGTGTGTGTGTGTGTGTGTGTGTGTGTGTGTGTGTGTGTGTGTGTGTGCGTGTGTGTGTGTGTGTGGCTGGACCTGGATCTGGGGATTGCTGAGTCTTTGCCCCTGTAGGACATGGTCATGGGGGTGGGGGTTACCCCTCCCTACCACTCCCCACTGGTCGTTGCTGCTTTCCCCAGGATGTGGGTACCTGCTGGTTCCGGGGTGCATGGCCAGATGTTTTGGTGTGATTGTTGGCACACTCCCTTGGGGGTTGTGGTCCGGGGGCACTCAGGCCTCTGCGGAGTGGGGTATCTGCTGGGTGTCAGGCGGTTCTCAGGTGCCTGGAGCCTGGCGGCTCTGCTCGTGCTGGGATGGCCCGCCTGAGGGCTCGTCTAGGGCCTCCTTCCTTCCTTTTCTGGGGTGTGCACGTGGTTGCCATTGGGATGTGTGGCCTCGGGTCTTCAGTGCTCGGGGGGGGGGGGGGGGGGGGGGGGCGGCTGCAGATGGCCCAGGTCTCCGGGGTCTTTCTCTGTCTGCTTCTGGCTTCAAAGGGGGGCATTGTTGTGGCTTCTCACCCTCATTATCAAGTACATTTCGTGACAAAGACACAGACATTCACATTCTCTCACTCGCTTACACACACACACACACACACACACACACACACACACACACACACACACACACACACACACACATACACAAAACACAACAAGACTGTTGGTTTGTGTATCCATTTTGCTTTTTGCTTTGTTTTGTTTTTTCAGGTGCTGCTTGTTTTCTGTATGAGTGCAGCAGTTGATGATGTACTTGTCTTTTCTTTTCTTTTCTCACGTTTTTCTTTCTTTCTTTTTTTTCTGTTTTCTGCTCCGTTTTTCCACTTCCTTTCAGCTCTAGTATCACTGTATTGCACATGTACAGGGGTTGGACAATGAAACTGAAACACCTGGTTTTAGACCACAATAATTTATTAGTATGGTGTAGGGCCTCCTTTTGGATGAACCATTGGATGCACATGGTCCTCCAGAATGGTTCGGTTGTCCTTGGCAGTGACGCGCCCATCTAGCACAAGTATTGGGCCTAGGGAATGCCATGATATGGCAGCCCAAACCATCACTGATCCACCCCCATGCTTCAATCTGGGCATGCAACAGTCTGGGTGGTAAGCTTCTTTGGGGCTTCTCCACACCGTAACTCTCCTGGATGTGGGGAAAAAAGTAAAGGTGGACTCATCAGAGAACAATACATTTTTCACATTGTCCACAGCCAAAGATTTGCGCTCCTTGCACCATTGAAACCGACGTCTGGCACTGGCACGAGTGACCAAAGGTTTGGCTATAGCAGCCTGGCCGTGTGTATTGACCCTGTGGAGCTCCCGGCGGACAGTTTTGGTGGAAACAGGAGAGTTGAGGTGCACATTTAATTCTGCCGTGATTTGGGCAGCCGTGGTTTTATGTTTTTTGGATACAATCCGGGTTAGCACCCGAACATCCCTTTCAGACAGCTTCCTCTTGCGTCCACAGTTAATCCTGTTGGATGTGGTTCGTCCTTCTTGGTGGTATGCTGACATTACCCTGGATACCGTGGCTCTTGATACATCACAAAGACTTGCTGTCTTGGTCACAGATGCGCCAGCAAGACATGCACCAACAATTTGTCCTCTTTTGAACTCTGGTATGTCACCCATAATGTTGTGTGCATTGCAATATTTTGAGCAAAACTGTGCTCTTACCCTGCTAATTGAACCTTCACACTCTGCTCTTACTGGTGCAATGTGCAATTAATGAAGATTGGCCACCAGGCTGGTCCAATTTAGCCATGAAACCTACCACACTAAAATAACAGGTGTTCAGTTTCATTGTCCAACCCCTGTATATGTGTTAATAATAATAAAAATGAATGAATAAATAAAATAAATACAAAAACACTAACAAGTGGAGCCTATAGAGAGAGTTTATTGGTTTGGTTTCTGATTGCAAAAGCTGCCAAACAGGACAGATAATTTAATGGAAGGAGAAAAAAAAAGAAAAAAAAGAAAAATGAGAACAAAAGCTGATATGTCAGACTTTTTTTTGTCAGATTCATCAGTCCTCACCAAGATAATAAGATGATGCAATTTAAAAATGTTTGTTTTATTATCACACCAAGTCATGAATGACTCGTTTACGCTCTGCACGTCTCCGGTCAGATCAGCTTGGTGTTGTGTTGTTAACAGAGAAGTTGCAGAGTGCCCACTGGTGGACAAACTATGCAACATCAACACTCATAACATAGTTAAAGGATGTTTCTACTGTCTCTTCTTTGCTTTTTAAATTTTCATTTAAACAGCTAATAATGGCAGACCAGGACAGACCCAGGACATGCTGGGGAGATTATATCTCTCGGTTGGCCTGGGAATCCCTTGGTGTTCCCCTAGATAAGCTGGAGGAGGTGGATGGTGAGAGGGAAGTGTGGGTTTCTCTGCTTAGGCTGCTGCCCCCGCGACCTGGCCCTGAATAAGCATAAGAAGATGGATGGATGGATGGATGGATGGATGATTTAATAAAAGCACCTCATGGAGGAATAACTTGTGATTTGTAGGACAAAAATAGAAATATGAAAAACAACTTTAGGACATTTGAATGCAATAGAGAATTAATGGCTTTTTTAAATTGACACCATTATTACAGTATAGTGCTATACACATCCATTGTTGAAATGTTGTAGCATCACTGTTGTAGCACTGTGGGCATGACAGGCCCAGTCTACTATGGCTAAATGAGCCATAAAAAAAGCCAAACTGAAGCAACAAAATTTAGAGTGTTACTACTGTTTATACATAGTAGTTACATAAGATGATGGTGATGTACTCCTCTCCTGATTTTTAATATTCATAGCACCCTCAAAGATCCAAGTAGCATTACTGTAAGCAACCCCCGTAGTCAGCCTCCCCTAGCCCATAACAAGCCTCTACCCAGCTACTGACCTGTCTAATGATTGTCCTCAGAAACAGAAGGACCAAAATGGGCCAACAGAGGCCAAACGCAGGGCCTCTTTGATATGGAAGTCAGTGCTGCGCCTCATCTCTGTTACTCTGTGTCTGTCTGCGGTACACAGCGTGACCTGGACACAGGACCTGCTGGTACACCTTATCACTTTTAATTATGGCACTTTAAATAAAAAAGTCTGGAAACCCATGTCCCACTGGAATAATTAAAAGGAAAGCGTTTACTATGTGTAAGTTCACTCATTAATATCTTGAAAAGGTAATTTAATTGATCAAATTTAAATTCAAATGAGCTATTAATATTAACAATGCAAAAAACTATTTTAGAACCAATTAATTATTATGTGGCCACTGCCTTTTGTCTTTTGATTGATTATTGAATTTTTAAGTGATGAATAAAGTCCACCTCATAGAGCAGGAGCAGAACTTGTTTGTGCAGCTGCTTTATGTAGGATCAAACTAGTCGGAGCTCCATGACGATGATAATAAAAATCAAAAGGCAGTGTGTTTTTTTAATCTTTTTATATCATTATAGTGATTCTTATGATGAAAATGTACAATAGTGAGCAAAAGTCTTAAGTCACCCCTCGCTTCTGTATATTTTGCAGGGAAAAGGGAAATAGGTACAGCAATTTATTGAAATGTGTGCAAACATACATGGAAATATACTAGTCTTTAGGAATAGTTCTCCAGGCTTCTTGAAGGACATTCAAAGCTCTTCTTTGGATTTGGCTCCATTTTGTTCAAGCAAAAATTTGAAACTTGAATTTGTCACTCAATGAGACCTGTTGCCACTGATTTTCAGTCCAGTTAATCTGGCATATGTCAGCCTTTTCTCCCTGTTTCCCTCCTGCTGAGACTATTTCTGATGAGGCGTCAGAATCTTCAGTATCTCTCAGGTTCTTTTTCTGGTCTTTGCTTGATTTTTTTCCTATTTCTTAAGGACATGACTTTCAGACACTGTTCACCTGCTGTAGATAGTGTTTTAGGCCTGCCACTTCATCTTTTGTCCTCCACTTGTCCAGTTTCCTCAAAATTTTTAATGAAACAAATCACACCATGCTGTGATATGCCACATTTTTGTGCAAAAAAACTATTTTATGTGTTTTTGTGACAGTCTGTTAATAACAAAGAGCCTAAAGATAAAATTTAAAATATTTTTTTGCTCATTTGTTTGTTATTTGTCAGCAATACATTAGTTAATTCTTTGTTCAGGTGCCTTTTTAATGCTGGAATGATTCATAAGTCAGTTATAAGTCCAAAGACTGGACCAAAAATGACTGAAAAATCAGCCAATGTCCAAAGAAAATCTTTAAATGACCTTTGGAAAGCTTGGAGAACTATTGCTCAGGACCACCTTAAAAAAATTGCAAGAAAGTCTGCCTCCTTGGAAGCAAATTTGAAGAAATTTGGGGTGGCTCTGTACTTTTGAACAGCGCTGTACATACAGAGAACTCAAACAAATAATCTGTTTGGCAGATAGATGATTCATGGGACAGAACTTGTTTTTGTTTTGTGTTTGTTTCAGCGTGAATGTAAGAGTTACAGAAAATAAATCTTTAAGTCTTATTCATGCTCCAAAACAATAAAGATGTCTGCACTGCCACACATTTTTCAGCATACCGATCATCCATATCCTGTAGTCCTTATAGTATCAAGCATAATAAGATAATAAGCAATCATTCCTATCTACCATTCAAGAGGTCCGTATATCTCTGCATGTCTCCATAGATTCATATTTTAAACAAGAGGCAGGACTTCAGCCCATCTCTGTCAAAGTGCAGCTCCAAGGATAATCTGAAGCACTCTCCCCGTGGAGCGAATGTATGTACCCTTCAAGCTTTGCCTTCCTCGATTTTGGGGATGGGTGAAGGCCATATATAATTCTAGTTAGTCTGTCTAATTCCCAACACACATTTTGATTCATGTGTTGTTCAGTATATGAGTAGTTTAATAGTAACATAGTGAGCTACGTTGTATCTTGCCCCCCCCCCCCCCCCCCCCCCCTTCATTTGTCTCCTTTCACCTGTAGATTAAGGGATAACACAAGTAACTTGTAAAGCAAATCTCTATATATTACCTGCATATTGTGAACAGCCAATAGGAACATAGCAGTGGGGCTGGATGCTTCTGACTTTACCTGATATTCAGCTGACTGAGCAGTGCTGTAAAGAACTCATCTGTCTGGCACAAAGGTGGCCTGATGCTTGAGAGACTGATTCAGTCAGTCCTCCATAGCCCTATGCTGCTAAACTGCTAAAATGTACCTGAACAATTGCAATTTTAAGTCCTGTTAGAGCCATCTGATGACTGTAGCTTGACCTTTTCAGGTACGTCTCCCACAGAATTCCCTGTCATGCATTTGTGATCAGTTTGTCATTTAGTCCTATACAATTGTGTGTATTAGGTCTAGTCCTGTACTGTATTTCATACAACTGTCATATTTTTGTCTAACAGATGACAGCTTAGTATTGACATTATGATAGATCAAATGCATTTTTCCTTCCCTGGAAATTTACCATTAGTCGCTCTCCTCTGTTCCTCTATCTACTTCCTTTGAGGGTATACATAAAATGCTTGTTTCTGCTCTCAAGTTTATCCCAAAATTGATGGTAGCATGAGATACCATGGGTCACATGCTACGCTATAGTGAAGGTGCACTGTGTCGAGAAAAGGTTTGCATTATGTTGTGGATTTTCTGTGGCCTGTTCTCGTCAATCATTGAGTCTGCTGCATTGTGTTTAGGTTGTATCAGAAAGAATGATAAAAAGAATTTAATTTTTTAAGAAGGAAAATAAACTATCAGCTCTATTTAGATATTAAAAAGATATCAATAGTGAACATTTACTGTAACTGGTAGTGGGGGAGAAAGTTATGGTTACACATCCCATTATAGATCATAGACACTGTTTAATGTGACCAGTTTCTCTCTTACCCAATGTTTGAAGAGAAGCAACAGCAGAAAAATGTGTTAATTAAGAACTAAAGGAACACGCTTCCTGTTTGTCTTATGTCTGTTATGTCAAGGAAATTCCCAATATGGCATAAATAAAGTATTTCTTATCTTCTACTGTAATATATAAACCCCACAGATGAGGTATACTTTATTTGTTCTTTACTGCCTCTGGTTTCCATGAGTCCATCAGCAGATTAGCATTGTTCTTGCACTTACACTGACTCCATGTTTTCCATATTCTTTTAATATACGTATATATATATATATATATATATATATATATATATATTGTATTTGAAAGCACTGTGTTTTATACAGTTCAGAGGCCACATACCTAAAAGTCTCTGTTGTTCTCTTCTTTCCTCATTTGCAAAATGTGTGAGAAGTGTATGTACTGTAATTTTTCTATCTGGTGTAAGCTCCCATTGCTTTTACTGTGCTGCCATGTAAAATGAAAGCTATTTATTTGTTGTTTTAGTACTGTACCAACTCTGCTTTGTCTGCATCTCACTCCTGCTTTTTCTCCTTGCAGCTACAGAGAGTCACCACACATCATCACAGCACACTCACATATTCATCATCCTCAGACCCTAAACTAATGGTCTCAAGTCTAAGAACTTTCAATTTGTGTTTTTAATCTTAACATTTTGGGATGACATTTTGACACCTTATTCAGATACGTTTTGAAACACTATCACACCGTGTGAAGCCGCAGTTTGTTTTATTGACTTAAAATCCATTTATGAATGAAATATTGCAGCACAGTCTTGAAATATAAAGCTACCCAGTACTAAAGTGTTTCAGTACCTGCAATTCTTCATTGGCATGACAGGCCCAGTAACTGGCTTTGACTTCAGTTAGACAGCTTATCCATTTTTCCATGAATCCAGTGTTATAGGATGTTCACATGTTTTTGTGTCTTCCAAGAGGTATGAGAGTAAACTTCTAATGATTCATCAGGTGCTGTAGATGAAACTGTCTTTCCTCTTAGCTTAAAGTGATGCTATTAGTTGAATAATGTTTGTCCAGGGCAACAGGGAACCCACTAGGCTATCAGTGGCCGTTGTCTTGCCAAACACACTCAGACATCAATTAAAACAGTGGGAGCACACAAACTGTTTAAGAGACTTAAGCCCAAGCCTTCTCCCACCTCATTCCTCACCTCCGCCCCTGCAGGTTCTCATCCCCAGTGTTAAGCTGGACTATAGCCATGTTCAGTCTAGGTGTGGGTCCTTGGACAGGCGTGGCTACTCGGCAGGAGGTGGAAACGTGAGTCTTGTGCTGCAAGCCCATTGTCTCAGTGTTGTTGTCGGTATCATTCGTGTGCTGTGCTGTGTTTTCTCAGTGTTGTATTTACCTTTCCACCTTGCTTTGCTGTTTCCCAGTTTACTGTTAAGTCACTCACTCGTGTGGCGCTCTTACCTGACCACTCTTCATCTGCACATTATTTTCCATCAGTGGTTTGTGTCATGATACTAAGGGCTGATCTGGTATTTTTGCAGGATGAAAGGGCTTTCAATTTTGTACAGGTGCAATGTAATGTAATGTTAATAATTTCTTTGCTTCTTTGGCAATTTGGTTTCTCACTGAGCCCCCACAGTGGGAGAAGATGCTCACAGGGCAAAGTGATGCTGGTAATCCAAAGGTGTGCCACTGGTATCAAAATCAAAATCAGCAAGTATACAGCCTGCTGACATCAAGTTTTTCAGTTGTACATTACACAACAGAAAACAGATGCTATATAATATTTACTTTTACTACTACTACTACTAAGAAGGTGACATAACACGACCATCATGGTTTATTCTTGTTTAGTTTGTTCATTTTACTCAAATGATCATTTAGTCAGAAATCGATCTGGGAACCCATCGGCTAGTCTGCTAACTTAGCCTCTAGAGGCAGTAGCCAGTATTCCAGGGTATAGCCAAGACATCAAGATAGCAGGAAAAAAATGATATCCTCTTCAAGATGCAGATACATTTTAAAAAGCTCATAAAAAGCCAAGTCTTCATCAGACAATAGCCAATGGTTTCAAGATTGCATTTCACCATCGCATTGCTCTCCACACTGACTGTGTACCAGCATGTAAGCTACAAGCATAGCCTGCTTGTGCTACAAGTACACTACAAACAAAAACCCCAAAACTCATGGTACCAGAAACCCTTGCTGCTTGTTCATGTTCATGCTTTTCATGCTTTTTTTAAAAAATGCTTTTCTAATGTTTTGTTTTGCACTGGATAGAATAACTCTTCAGATCTCGTTTGATAGTTTTACTATGCACAGTGACAATAAAGGCAATAAATGCTTTCTTCTTTGTATGCAGAAGAGAAAGTAGACTCAGTGCATAAAAAAAATGAGCCCGCTTATTGCTAGCAAAACTCTTGCCAGCATCTCTCATCCACAACAACTAGCACGCTGCATGAAGCACTTGATTAAGACTGATTACAGCCATCTGAAGGCAGCAGGTATAGTGTGTAACTCCATCTGCAGTTTCTGATTTGACTAAAGCACATTAATAATGCATAGTTACACAAGCCTAATAACAATGAGACAATTAAAACTTATCTCTTGACTTTATAACACTTTGCTCACAATAATGTTCCCATAAAACCTGCATCTTGCTACAGTGGCTGAAAAAGTAGTGGCAGAAACATTTAGCTCAATACTTGTGGCAAAACAGATATTGGCTTCTCATATAACTGTATAACTGCAGTGGTTGCATACATTTGTTGTGTAAAAAGAAACAAGGATGTATTTTATTGAAAATAAATAAATCACTCTTGCAAACTATTATTTGATGCTCAATTTTGCAGTAGTGATTTCAATGTAGTGAAATCAGAGAGACACTCTTTATATTATGCTGTATTGCTGCGTGTAACATGTTATCACTGGTCTTTCATTATCTACAGAAACCCCAGGTCAGCTTAAAGAGACATGTGGTACACATTTTCTCTCATTTTGCAGCGTCTTAGATTTGAGAGTACCATTTGCATTATGGCATTACTTTGAAAATAATACAAGTGTGCATAAATTTCATGAGAAGTGGTCTTTGCTCTTCACTCTGTTGCAAATTATTATATTTGGAGATTATATTAGCTCCTATCAGTGCATGAATGAACCAGTTTTATTGCCTCTGATAAAGTAAACTAAAAAAAATACCAGCAAACTGAAAAAAATGAAGGCCCTAATTAACTATTAGTGGGAACATCTTTATTATATTTGCTATAAATAACAAAAAGTATTTCATTTCTCCAAGTCAATTCTCACATTACGCAGGCAGACACTTCATTATCACAGTTCCTTTTTGAGAAACAATTAAAACTGGATAACATATTACTCTGTTAATGTGCAAAATCTATACCAGTCAGCCACAACATTAAACCCACTGATTGCTCAAGTTAAAAAAAAAAAAAAAAAAAAAAAAAGTGTATGTTATTATGAAAAATGTTTGATAAATATACCAGGAACCAAGGTTTTTCTCTTGAAACTTTGGGTCCTGGCAGTTGTGAATGTTACATGTACAACCCACCTAAACAGGCATACCAGCTTTTGGCCTCCCCTAGCAGAACAGTTTGCTCCAGAAGGCCACAAAAACTCTTCAGGAATGGCTCCAAGAAAACAACAGTCCAAGGTACTGACCCAACCTCCGAGATCCCCCAGATCCCAAAGCAGTCAAGGATCTGCAGCACACACCAGACTAAGCCTGATCCACAAAGACTCCCCCACGCTACAGGACCCTAAAGGGCCCGCTGCCATCATCATAGTGCCTGGCACCACAGGAGGCCTCCTGAAGCCCTGATGGGTCCGACCGGCTTTGCAAGAAGACCTTCAGAAAGTTCCACAGATGGTTTTAATGTTGTGTCTGATTGGTGTTTTTAACTCTTAGTAGAACCGATAAAATAAGCAATCAAGTGCATCTGAAGAAAAATGTATGTTTGTATTTTATAATGTAGGCCAACAATAACACAGTACCTTTTGCATTTGAAAAGGTACTGCGTTATCTAATTAATCAGCACATACCATACTAATGAAAAACTACAACAGTGGATGGTTAATGAATGTCTAAATGACTACAGGAGGGTTGTGCCAAACAGTAGCCCGATGTTCACACACGGTGACACAAAGCACATCTCATTTCTTGCCTTTAAACTCATACAGTATACTTTTGCTAGTATATTGCATGTTTAAGGGACTTTGTGTTTTTTATTAGTTCACAAATTCACAAAGCAACATGGTCATTGTAGTATAGGTAAAGTTTGCATACTGTACTTTTTGGTCTTTATGTGGTCTTCTTTTTTTTTTTTACATAATATTTTTAAGTCATCTTACTTTTTCTGTCATTTTGTCTCTCAGGCCTTGTGAGACTGTAGAAATTAAAGGACACAAAATCATCGTTTACAAAAGACATTTGTACTAAATCAGCAACTTGGCAAAGGTTGCTGACCACAGGCGTGATTCATCTCAGGATGTGGTGTATCTGTCCTTGTTCATTGTGCTGTGTTTAAAGCTTTATGTTTGCTGTCTCATCAGTTCACACCTTACACATTTCTCTGTGGGTTTCTCTTCAGACCTCCTAGGTGCCTCACATGATTGTATAGCCCTGCCCCCTCTTTACCTGTGGCCACTTCCAAGTGTGCATTCCCGTTTTCCTCTTACACTTCCCAATGTTATGTGTATCTGACAAGTTTTCTAAATTTGACTCTTTTTTTTTTTTTTTAAAGGCATACAGCTTGATTGCAGTATTGGTTTGAATGGTTTAAAAGACTTTTGTGCTTTCTTTTGTTTTCTAATAAATACATGCAATTACATATTAGAATATAGAAAATTCCAATGTTTTATTCTCAGCTGATACCCAGTCATTATTTTCAAAAGCAGCTTCACTTATAGGAACAATCTAGATCAGATATATTCCTCTTGATAATTCAAGAGGGGAAGGCACAGTGCAGTCAGAATATATTATGAACTTTGAAGTCTAACCTTTTCTTTTCCTGACTTTGTTCCTTTCAGGTACAAATACAGAACAAGAAGATTGACTTGAGCCACGTGACCTCCAAGTGTGGCTCTCTAGACAACATCCATCATCGGCCAGGTATGCTGTTCCCCACAGAGAGGTACAGTAAGTACGCTGTGACCAGAAGGCTGATGCCGCAGTCCCTTACCTTAAAATATGAATTTATGTGTGGGATGCCCAGCAGTTCGTAGCTCTGCTTAGATGCACTTGAGCAGTTTATCTAAATTTCATGAGCATTTGAGTTCAGACTGTGGTTACACTGGACAGCCTTAAGGTGTGAATGCATATGAGGCTAAAAAAAAAAAAAAGCAAATGTGACTAGATGGGATGAACTGCATGCTCCCATTCTTGATTTCTGTGAGCAGCAGGGAGAGCACAGCAGACTAGCCAGACAGGTAAATGGTTTTGAGGTCAACATTCACATTGGAGGAGATCATATTTAAGTAAGAAGTGTTGATACAAGCTAAAAGCACACAGAGTTGAAAAGTCACCTAACTCTGTTTCATGCTGCTAGCTTAAGCTGTCAGGTAAATGCCAGTAACTAGTGGGTCTGTCTTACAAAATAAATATTTTTTCCCCTAAAATTGTCAATTCCAGTGTACTTTCATCACATGATAATACCAGGTGAATCTCCACACAAAGCCATGAAGCTCCACAGACCTGTTTTCTTGTATTTGTTAGACAAAGAATTTGCAGTGTAATCCTGTGTAAATATATGCATTTATTTGGCAGTTTTTTTCTTAACTCCTGAAATAACATGTCAATCAGATGCAGCTCCTGGACTGATCTGTATCTAAATAAACAACAACAGTGGAAGCGACCAGTAAACTGACAGCTCGATGGATTTATCCACAGGTGGCCGAGTGTAGGAGGTGTTTTGGTTCCTGGCAGCGTTGCTGCAATTTGTGTCTTTATACCTTGAGTGTGAGAGTGTGGGATAGGATGTTAATAAATTGAATTAGATCAAACCTGGAGAGGGTTATACATTCAATTTTGTTTCTTCATCCAAATCACTGAAATGCAGTGCAATAAATTACACTCACAGCTTTGCCTTAACCCACAGGACCCACGCCAAAAGAAAACTTACATATTGTTTGTGGGATTTTATTGCCATTAACACCACAAAATAAATTCCAAATACTCTGACAGTATTGGGTAGTATGATACTCTGAGACAGTCATGATAAAACCTCTGCAATGAAGAGCTAAACAGTAATAATTAGATAGCAGGAGAGTTAAGTGGTTTGTTGATTTTTTTTTTCTTTTATTAAGGATTGTGATACAAAGTAGCAGTGCACACAACTCCTCCTTACGTATCTCCGAATTGGCCTTTAAGTCATTCTTGCAATTTGCAGTTTAATTTACAGAACTGAAAAGATTTAGGTGCACTGCCAGTGCTTTGGCACCTAAAACCCCTGCAGAAATTTTACCCACCTTTATGGCATTAGGTAGTGGACTGTCCTGCAGCTCCACCTGCTGTTCATTCTGTCATGTTTTGTTGCAGTCCTGAATTCTTACATCCTCACTGAAGAGCTGCTGTGATTTCATACTATCACCCTCTCATTTAGTAACTTTAGTAACTAGCACAGGTGTGTGAGTCTTGAGTGGATAGTTGGTGACATAGCCACCAGCGAGTATTCATATTTTATTTTTCTCTCACTACCCTTGTCAAAACTGAAATAAATATGCACAAGGCAAGTTGAATATTCAGCTTATGCCCTTCTCCTGACTTTACAGTTTCTACACTTCCTCTTCTTCTACACAGGAGGTGGTAATGTGCGTATAGAGAGTGTGAAGTTGGACTTCAAAGACAAAGCCCAAGCAAAGGTGGGTTCCCTGGAAAATGCTCACCACATTCCTGGTGGAGGCCACATCACGGTGAGTGTCAGCTCCATGCTTCTAATCAGCCATTTAAGGGAAAACATCAAGTTATTGAGAGATTGTCCTACTCATCAATGCAACTATAAACGCTTATAAAAAAAAAAAAAATAGTCTTTACTCTTCTTCTGCTTTAAGAGTAATTGTCTATTTATGTTGGGGGCAAAAGTCTTTCTGGC
This sequence comes from Archocentrus centrarchus, assembly GCF_007364275.1. Taxonomy (NCBI): domain Eukaryota; kingdom Metazoa; phylum Chordata; class Actinopteri; order Cichliformes; family Cichlidae; genus Archocentrus; species Archocentrus centrarchus. The sequence continues at coordinate 13,542,399 of NC_044366.1, forward strand.
TAGTAGTAAACCTATAAAGTCAAGAGACTAGATAAAGCTCAGCGAGTATCTGTACTGATACAGCCATGTGAAAAAGAAAGTCCTGCAAGGTGCTGCTAATCAAATGCACTTAATTAACTTATCAGGTAATAATAAAGTGCAAGTGTGACCACCTCAGATGTTTTGTCATTTTGGTGGTCCAGAGCATTCAGGTATATTAACACAATGCCTGGAGTGGATGTCCCAGCAAATTCACCCCAAGGTCTGACCGTGCAATGCTTAGAGAAATTGCAAAAACCTAAGAGCTACATCTCAGACTCCTCTCAGGCCAGAGTTAGCATGTTAAATGTTAAAGTTTATGACAGTGCAATTAGAAAAGACTGAACAAATATGGCTTCTCTGGAAGTGCTGACAGGAGAAAGCTTCTAAAAAGAACATCACCCAGTGTAGGTTTGCAGCATTGTATCTAAACAAACCACAAGACTTCTGTCCTTTGGACAGATGAGACCAAAGAGGAGATATTTGGCTATAATGCACAGTGCCACGTGTCAAAAATCAAACACAACATATCAGCACAAACAGATCATACCAACTGTCAAGCACAGTGGTGGAGGGGTGATGATGTGGCATAGTTTTACAGCCACAGGACCTGGGCACCTTGCAGTCTTTGAGTCGACCATGAACTCCTCTGTATACCAAAGTGTTCTGGAGCTAAATGTGAGGCCATCTGTCTGTGACAGACAAAGCTTGGCCCGAACTGGGTCACACAACAGTACAGTTGTCACAAGCAAACCGGTAAACTGACAACAGAATGGCTGAAAAAGAAAAACTTTACGGTGTTGCAGTGGCCCAGTCGAAGTCCAGACCTCAACTAGATGGGAATACTGTGGCAGGACCTTTAGAGAGCTGCACATAAACAAATACCTGAAAACCTCAATGAACTGTAGCAACATTGTAAAGAACAGTAGGCCAAAAGTCCTCCACAGCGATGTAAGAGACTGATAACATCATGTAGGAAATAATTATGTCAAGTTATTGCTGCTAAAGGTAATTTTTGAAGATAGTGAATTGTGGGGGTGTGCTTAATTTTTCACACAACTGCAGAATCCTAGGAAAACTTCTCCTTTTCACTGCCTTTAGCAGGAATAACTTTCAGGCCAATCTTCCAAAAACTTGTTGTATTCCTTTATCTTCTCCTTTAAGAAGCAGTAAAGGTATAGTATATACAGCAGTCCACACATGGCTGCTCTTAATAAGTGATCATTCCAACTTTGGAGGCACTGGATTTTTTCCATTTGTTCTAAAGTTGCTTCTAAAATAAACAAATACATATTTTTATATTACATATTACAGTAACATTTGTTTTTCCCCCCTATCTACTTCTCACATCACATCGCCTGCCTTTAACAGATTGAAAGTCACAGGTTGACATTTCGGGACAATGCCAAGGCCCGAGTAGATCATGGAGCCGAGATCATCATCCAGTCGCCAGGCCTGTCCGGCTCAGTGTCTCCCCACCGCCTCCGCGACAGCCATCTATCATCCTCTGGGAGTCTCAACATGATGGATTCACCGCAGTTAGCAACCTTAGCGGAGGATGTTACTGCAGCTCTGGCCAAGCAGGGTTTGTGAACACTGGATCTCTGGATTGCTGCACTCGAGACATCCTCACCCTGATCCGTTCAAACTTTTCTGCCCTCTCCTGCCACCCTAAGGCTGAATGATTACCACTACTACTCAGCTAAACCACAGCCTCTAAACATCCTTACTTCAAGATCCATCACTCAAGTCTAAGTAGAGACTCAAAGTAGGAGCTACTGTACTTTGGTCCTATTTATTCTGTTTTCTGTCTATTTTAAACCCAAACATGTGCTATTTCTGATTGATTGTGATCTCCCTCAGTTTGAAAGATGTTGCAAAGAAAAGTTCGCTGTATCCTCTGAATAGTGGGGGACAAAGGATTGGTTTTACTGGTCCTGGATCAGTGTTGAGGAAGCAACAGCCTTTTTTTCTACTCTGAATAGGAACTAACGCGACCAGTACACCATGCCGCACGTATTGTTCTTGCTCAGTAAACGTGCATGGACACCCTAACAAAACAAGCATCCTTACTGCAAGTCATTCTTGTCATCCAATATATAATATATTTATCAAATATATATAGAAACATGTATAAAATAAAGATTCTTTGCCATCTACATGTCCTGAAAACATTTTAAAAGGAAGTGACAAAATGGCTAGAAAATCTGTAAAATTGCATTTATGCAAGAAACTAGGTCATGTTACCACGAGCATGTATGGATCTAAGTCTTAAAAGAGGCTATTTTGTAATTTAAAATAAGGATTTTAGTAAGTTATTTCCTCATTTATTGGATAAAGATTAAACAAGTTCATGTTTTGTAGTTAATAGTTGTTTACAGTGTAATGCTTGGTGACAATGTCAGACAGCCGATTTGGTGTTGCTAAAGAATGCATCTCAGTCCTGTCAAAGTGCATCACACACTTGCACCCGCTCAGCGGTTCAACGTGGAAGCCTGTTCACACACGACAATGATAAATAAACACTGGAACTTATTTCACAAGCATCCTAAAAAAAAAGGAAACCACTTAAAGTACCTTGCCTTTACAGACGCAGATAAGCAGCTCACATGAATAAACAGCACTGACATTTTTCCAGTATTACAGGCCGGCATTGCACTCATCGGGACTGTCTGAACCACAGAGAAGATGCTACAGTTTGCAACCTGATATTTAGCAGAAGATGCAGCTACTCTGAAATCTGTGTGTGTGTGTGCTTTTTGGTGCAGATCCCCTGCTGTTTCACAGCGGATGCTACCGTATCTGGATGTTTTGTTGCAATATGTGGGAGAATAAATTGGACAAAATATTTTTGAAAAATTCAAAAAGTTAAAGAGATGCTAAATGGAGAAAAATAAAATGGAACTCAATTCAACTCCTGTTATGTCTGTTAGGAAAAGAAAAAAAAAAAAAAAAAGTGTTTGGGTGATCTAGTTTCTTTTTTCAGACACCATTTGTGGTATGCCCCGCCTCCTGCCTACTACTTACTGCCCTCACCTGCAATTGTTTGTTTGCTTCTGTGTTTTTTCTGCATTCCCCATCTCCGTGTGCCCCTTCCCCACCTCCTACTCCACCCTACAGCAACTGTAAATGTATTTAAAAGGTCAAGTAGATGTACGCAGTTTTTCTCTTGTTGATATGACACCAGTTACAATAATTAATGACAATAAAAAGGCCAAAAAATGGAAAAAAGAAAAAAAAAAGAAAAAGTGAAGCACTGTTTTCTTTTTCAAATAGCCAGAAAAATAACTACTTATATAACAGATAGCTGTGTATTTCAGAATGTCAGACCTTTTTTCTTTTGAAAAAAGAAATCTTAAAATAAATGTCCAAATATAGAGTCAAAAAGAAGGAAATTAAATGGGAGTGTGAAAAGTTTATTGCGAAATGACAGAGGATACAATAAGTTAAGACTCAGGGAGGGTTAGATTGGAAGAGGATTGAATTCATTTTGATGGCCAGTCCTGGGCCAAACGAGTCACTTTACTGGCAGATAGAGAGCCAGACAGACAGTAAGTGGGAAGGGATGGTCATCATTATTCCACCTCCCCATCCATCACTGTTCCTCTGTGACGAGCATAAACCCCAATGAGACTGGGGGGAGTTTGGTGAAGATAAAGAAAGAAGCACCTCATGGGTAATCAGGACAGCTTTCCAAGTAACGGGAGGAGGAAAAGAGGGGGAAAAAAAAGCACCAGTTGGACAAAAGAGGAAAAAAATATGGAAAAAATAAAACAAATGATATCTCACAGTCCTTTGTTCCCCCTGCTTCCACAGATGGTACAGGAAACAGCGAGCGAATGCAGCGACACCATGGGGTCTGCACATGTATGATGCTCACCACCGCAGTGGCAGGGTCCTTACACAGACATGATGTGCTTGACAAAGGCTGCAGGTGACGGCCAGGGAGGTAGCCACAAAAAAAAAAAAAAGAGAGAAAAGGAAAAGTGGGTGAATGGGAAGAAATATAAATGTACATCTTAGATCCTGTGTTAATGCACAGTAGTTAACAGTAGTCAGCTTATTATGAGTCCTTTTTATAGAGAAAATCACTGGAGTGCTCCTTTCAACCCAGTGACCATCAAACCATTTCTAGTATGCTCCCCTCTGAATTTAAAAAAAAAAAAAATGCGTAAATGTTAGTAGCTAAAGTCATTCTGGATAGTCTGAAAGCACAAAGCCTCATGACTCAAATGCCATAAATCATGGGAAACAACACCATAGAAACAGCAGCAGCAATAGTTCCTTACTTTGTGATTTGCCTATAAAATGCAGACTGCAAAGAACAAACTTCTTCCAAGAGTGCAGTCTTTTTTTTTGGAGCATAAAAAATGAAGTGAGTGTTAAGGGGTTAACTCTAAAAGGTCTGGATTCCATATTTCCCATAATAGTAATACCACTCAACAGCAATTACATCATCATGGATGTCTAGCTCCAAGCTAAAAGAAGGCATATTGTCTTATATGCTAAAAAGAATCTATATTAATAGAATATATACGTATTATGAACATTGTGAATATTATCAGCAGTAGTAATAGTATAATCATGTTTTTATTGTTAAGTTTTGTAACTCACCCTCATAGTTGACACAGCCATTCTCATCCTCCTGTCCTGCCATGAGAGCATCAATCTCAGCCTCTGTCATCTTCTCTCCTGCAGGGGGGGGACAGAGGACATCTGATATTAACAACACACAAATTGACCCATACACACCTACACAGATAGAATGAACCACCACCTGGCCTGACTCACCCAGTGTTGACAGGACAATACGCAGCTCAGCACCCATCACTGTGCCGTTGCCCTCTTTGTCGAAGACGCGCAGACCCTCAACATAGTCTTCATATCCTGCCTTGTTTGGGCTGTTGATGATGGCCTGGAGCATGGGCAGGAAGCCCTCGAACTCTACCCTCTTGTTGGCCATGTCTGTATGAGAGGAGACAGAGTAAGCTGTATCCAGGGATGACTGAGCAGGTTTGAGACAACCAGCCCTAGATGGGGAAAATCCATGATTACGTCACATTTCTGCTGGAGCCAGTACTTCTCTATCGTGACACGGTTCTATTTTAAGACACAGTTATTACTTTGTTTGTTTGTTTTTTAGCTAATTTGGCATTTTGGTCTTAATTGCATCAGATTGGTTTAAAAGTAGCACAGATCTGTACCTGCATTATCATCTGTCAGCCCTGTATAAACCTTCTTTTGGCTGCTCTCTCATTCACAAAGGGGTTGCCACAGCAGATTCACATATTTGATTTAGCATAGGTTTTTTACACTACATGCCCGTCCTGACACAACCCTCCCACTGATTTGTGTATCCTTCTGGCCTTGAACCAGGGATATTTTCCATGTTAGGCAAATATGTTAACAGAAGTACAACTGTGCTTTGTTTAGTTATTTTACCAAGCAAAGTGTGTGTGAATAAAAACACACAGAAAAAAAGCATTAGAGGAACTGCAAGTTAAGTCTTGTACTGAAAAATACAAGATGGGGGCAAGTGTGAACATGTACTGCAAAGTTCTGTGCTACACTTCACAGGTTGGGAAAGTTCATGAAGGAATATGACAATTTTGACCACTAGCTGGCAGCATAAGCGGTTTAATATGCCATTTCCTCAAAGGCAGTGATCTTCCCCAAAAGCATTTTGTTGATTTCAGAGATCTTTCCACAATGTAAGAAACCTTCGAGGAACTGTTTTCAAAGGAAAGTTGGCTATAATTTCTAAATCCTTTGAACATGACTGCTTCCAGTCACAAAAGCAGCTACTGATAATTTCACACTCATACACATTATCCTACATATCTGATAGCTGCACTGTTCACCTCTTACCAAAAACAGTAGTAACACTAAAACTAAAACTCTGAGCATCATGTTAGATAAATCAGCCTTTTGGCTGCAATGTTCATTTATGTCTTTCCAGTGATGACTGGCACACTGCAAATCATACTGACATCAGTACAAAAAACAGCTGTTAACTTCATCATTATCCTTATTAGGACTAAAACTGATCTAATTGTGTGTTTTATGTTCAAAACTCTCTCTGTATAAATCCCTAACATCACCACACAAATTTTAAAGTGATTCAGTGAGGGATCAGTTATACTATCACTGTACCGTCAGCAGAGGGGTTTCCCAGCAGTTTGTTCACCTCCTTGTTGGTGGGGTTCTGTCCCAGAGCGCGCATGATGTCAGCAATCTGGTTGTAAGCCACCTTGTTGTCACCCACTCTGTCGAACAGACCAAAGGCCTCCCTGTAGTCTGTTTAATTAAAGGAGGAGAGGATTTTGTCACCTTAATGAGCCAATATTTTCATTTTATGCCAGAGGTCGTCAGATTTATAATGACTAAAACTTGTACAGTGAGATATTTCCGTTATATTCCTTGAGGTACTTAGATTAAAGCCAAGCTGCATTTGGAGCTCATAATATAACAAGAGTTGATTGCATAAACATAGCACTGACCTGAGGTATTACAATATTTTTTTCATATTTATGTATGAGTAAAATGAAGCTCATCATATTTGCATTGAGGCGACTGTTGTGATTTGGTGCTATATAAATAAAATTGAACTGAATTTTTTTCAGAGGCCAACAGAGTTATGCATTAATATCTGTGATGTCCAGTGCCATATTTTTTTTATAATATATATATATATATACACACACACACAAGCATAACATATCTTACTTCAGAAATGGAAATTATAGTTTGCGTGAATGCATTGTTTTTAAAATTGAATCAGTAGTTCATATTTCAGCCTTGGCTGTTGCATGCCTGTCAGCAGGTGGAGACAGCTATGCTGCAAACTGACAAGGGAAACATCTAACAAGTGCAAGACATCCCATAAGGTTGTGGTATTACTGGCTGAATAGACTGCCTCTTGCCGAGCTCGTCGCCCCTCATACTATTTCTATCTCAGCTGTCTCCTTCTCTCTCACTCAGCGGGGCAATGGGCTCTTTTAAAAGACCACCTTGGAATTGATAAACATAGCTGAGAATATGAGCCCCTCCTTTTAAAGGCAAGGTCCCCTGTAGGCAAGCTGAATAAAAGTAGGGAATGCTGACTGCAGTGCAACAAGCAGCCTGCCAGACTTCAGGTTTGGTCCTGTGGTTCCTGGAGAACCAACAGCACACAGGTGTTTCTTTCTGTCAAATACTGCACTATCATTTCACAGTGCTTCCATCTATAATCTTTGACTTGAGCTTCTGATTTTTTTAAAGCTGCATCCTGTTTGATATCACTGATCTAGTGACAAAGAGTGCCAAGCAGCATGTAAACAAGCTAAAGTTAATATTTGGTCACAGGGATCTGTGGGCTTGATTTATGACATGCAACCCTTTCGACCCCAAAGCACCCATGACTAAAGTGTGATATGATCCATTCTAGAGTCCAGAAAGTAATAATTTGTTCATTTAGCAGGTGCTTGTTTCAAATAAAAAACATATGCTTCACTTTATAGGCAATATTAATTAGACATTTTATGCACTAACAAGTAGCAAGTAATTGCATTAATTGTTAGTGATTTTCACACAATAAACCACATGTTTAACCAAGTAAGTAAGATTTAGTTTAACAGACTGGTGTACATACTTTCTTATTCAAGTATGTAAATCATTCATTCTTCTGAAACCATACTTTTGGTTTTGTTTTGTTTTACATTGTTGTACACTCCTTTGTTTCTATAGTGCCCTCCGTATGCTGGTCACAATTTATGATAAAGATAGATTTTCAGATTTCTCTGACAGAGAGCCAGGTAGTATAAAAACAGAGAAGAGTTTTATGGACTGTGTGTAACAGGATATAATGGAAGTGGGTTCAATTTTACATACCTTCAATCTGGTCTGCGCTGAATTCCACCTACAAGTCAATATAAAACCAGCCATTTAAGTATGAAAGATTCAAAAGCAAAAGTTTTCACCATGTAATTAACAGCACACACATTTGTATTCAGACAGCATAGTCATCCATTTCCCCCTTTAATCTACCCAAAACAATCATATCTAAACCGAAATCAAACTTGTCTCTTTGCCAGAATTAGCTTCATATGGTGACACGTGTGTAGGTCCATCTTTAGCTACGTTAACATGTCCACATTTGGTGTCACTCTGCATTGCCATCACACATTAGTCACTACTCTGATAGTCCAATCCGGAGAGTCCAGGGTGTGGTCTAAGACACTGAGCTATCCATGGTCCCAGTCATTCTCTCCAATACTCAGCACACCTTGGAGTGTGGTCCTCCCAGCCTGCAGTTGCTCTCACTGACTTTGAACTGTGTATAAGCTTATAGATAATCATAACTTTTATATAAATGTAACAAACTGTGATTGTCCTGTTTTTATTTATTTATTTTTAAAGACTCAAAATTGCTTATATGGCAAGGCCACCCACCCACCCACCCACTCCCCCAAACCCTCTCTCCATTTAGCAAAAACACTGAGAGAGGGAGGAAAACCTAAATCCCTGCTCTTCCTTCCTCGGTATCCAGCAACCCATCTCCATCCCTCCCCACTGTAGATCAGATTAAGCCTTCACGGGTCAGTGTACCTTGATGGCGGACAGGTCGACAGCGGGAGCCTTAGGAGCAGGGGCTGGCTCGGGTGCAGGTGCGGGTGCAGGTGCGGGTGCAGGTTCGGCCTTCTTGGCGGGAGCCTTAGGGTCCTTCTTGGGTGCCATTTTTGCTAATAGTAGAACTACTTTGGCCCTGGAGCACAGACAATTCCCGGATCGGGTGACACACAAGGAGTGTAGCACAGACTGCAGGGGACTCGGAGCAAGAAATCACTGTTGGGGCGTATATATATGTGACTATTTTTCCTCTTGACCCCCCCGTCAACGCTATCCCCGTGTAAGGATTGGATAGCGGATGGGAGGGGTGTGCGTATGTGGAGGGGTTCTCTCTAAACTTGGAATATAGGGCTACGGGCCAGAAGGTGTTTAGCCATATACCTATAATCACAAATGAAAACAGTGAAACGGCGTGAAAGGTTACCTGGGGACATGCGTCCTTTCCGCAGGATCGTTTCTCCACTTTTACGCACAGCCTCCACTTTTACACGCAGTCTTGCGCTTCATTACGCACAACCTATCTATCTAGGTAATATATTCGACTATCTGCAATATTTTCCAGCTTTCGATGATAGATGATATGTATACATTGTCACAAATCACTGACTATTAGACAATTAAAACCTGAACGAAGCAATGGAAGTGTGTGTACGCGCGCGTGTCTGAGAGAGAGTGACTGAGAGAGAGAGAGAGAGAGAGAGAGAGAGAGAAAGAGAGAGAGAGAGCATTTTGATACAAAGTAAAAAGCAGATCCAATGTGGAGAGCTGCGGAATATTTTACATATTCCAGTAAATATCGGTTGCTGTCAGGTAGAAGTTAATGTGAGTGTATATGAGTATGATAGCAGAAATACGTCAAGCAGTTTTTCTCTGAAAAGGAAAAGACGTCCATAGTCATATGCCCTGAGGTCTGCACTACCGATGTTTCATTAAACACATCTCAGCTTACCATAATATTAGTGATGATAGTCAAGCTGATCTTTGACAACATCTCTGAATGGACTCATCAGGGGCTCCATTTTTACCATCAGCTGTGTAGCCACGCATTGCACAGAAATTTATTTGAAATATAGCACAGATACCCATGTTTCCACTGAATTTAAGGTGAATATATTTCTAACATTTCCTTAAAATATTATAAAATATATCTAGAATATCTGCAATTGATATAATGATGCAACAACAAGAATCTGGCGTATTTGCCTTCATACTGAGCCTGGAATGATCCTCTCATATCTGGTGTCAGTGGAGTATTGATACAAACACATTTGGAATATGTGTGTGTTTAACAGTGTAGAAAACTCAAGAAGAAATAAATGCAGATGGAGGTTTGTGGTAAGAAAACTCTGTGCTGTTGGCTGTAGTCATACAGAAAAAAGTTACTGATCAGACTGGTTCAAATTAATATGGCAGTGGAGCATTCTTTTGGTGAACAGATGGTGGAAGCAGTGTCTTTCAGAACTAATAACGAGCCTTTTGTTTATTTCTAGTTACTGGCAGTTTGTGTTTGGTAGATCAGCACCTGTGGTCAATTTGAGGCTCTATTGAAGGAGGTGAGTGGATGGGAGGGGGTCATCACAACCCCAGGAAGGATGTGACGTAAAAGCACAGGGAGATGGAGCTCTAGTGAAGCTTTCAGCTGCTGATGCCAGTAACCCAGGCAAGGCCAAGAGTGCAAATTCTGCCTCCTTAATTCTTGTCTATATCTGTCTCCTAGTGCCAGCGGTGGAGCCCTGCCCCCAACACCGTGACAGGGCCGAGTGACGAAGGAACAGCATAAATTCCTTCACCCCACAGCCCCCAACCCCTGCACACTCTCCACCCACTTGCTTTCACTGACCCCGTTTCCATGAGGGTAAGCCAGAGAAAGCCTCAGTCTCTCAGCTGTCATCTAGGCTCACCCTGGCACTCCACTTCACCTTCTTGGAGTCTGACTTCCCTTCACTCCCTCCCCCTATAGAAACTCTGCCTCAGTCCTTGCACCTGTGCTGCAGTTCAAACTGAGATCCACTATAGAACCTTAATGGATTCAGCAGCATGGTAAAGCTGGGCTTTATTAGGAGGTGATGGCAGGTCAGCTTATGAAAAGAAAAACAAACCAAAAAAAAAAAAAAGAGCAAGTTTATGTGACAATAATGTTCAACAAGATTTGTTGTGTACCAACTAATGGAATTTCTTACATTTATGGAACAATTTAGTGATTAAAATACAGGGCTGTTTTGTCTTTTTGTCAGTTCAAATCTATATAATGTTGTAATTCCATGGCAAGTTCTTAATTCCATTACAAAAAATCAAATCCATTTTTCAGTGTAGCCAAGTAAGTTCTGTGTCATTTGCTCCAGCAGCCTAAAGAAAAGGGGTGTCTAAATATCTTTTAGTTTACTGTTTATCACATTAGTGAAGATAAAGCGCCTTGAGGCGACTGTTTGTTGTGATTTGGTGCTATATAAATCAAATTGAATTGAATTGAATTGAATATACAGTACAATCTTCTTGTGACTAAATGCTTAACCTCTCATCTATCACCAGTGCCCAGTCCCTTTGAGAAAGTCATAGTAGAGATGTGAGGTCAGACATCTCAAGAGAAGAATGAGCTTCAGCTCTACAGTACATGGAATGGCAGTGACATCTGAGGAACAAATTTAACAGGCTCCTGTGGTGATCCACAATACCATCCATGATGACAGAATAAGAGGAAAAGGAGGCAAAAAGTAATATTCAGTAATATTCATATTAAGCTATGTTTCCTTATTTTTGTAATTATGGAATGGTGCTGTTACATTTATGCATGCTATCTTAGGTAGATCTCATGTGAGGCTTCTGCACAGCATAAAATATACAATACTGTGCAAAAGTCTTGAGCAACCCTTCTTTCTATTTTGCTTTTGAGGAGCCAGACTTTCCTATCATTTTATAAAGTGGTCTACTGTATATGGTTTTATAAAGTTTTTCTTTGGACAGTGGCTGCTTTTTCACTCATTTTCAGTCCAGTCCTTGTACCTGACCAGAAACTTTTTTTGTTTGTTAAGCCACTTAACACTGACCTATGAATCAGTCAAGTGTCACAAGGCACCTTGTTACTAGTTTGACAGGCATAAAATAGGATTTTTGCACCAACAAAGTGATTCTCAAAGAGCTAATAGCTGAAAACTTGGTGTATCTTTGCATTGCAGTGTGTCTTTAAAAAATTTGAGGAAACTGGAAAAGTGGAGAGCAAATGAAGTAGTAGCAGATCTAAAAAAAATGTGTGTCAAGCAGGCATTCTGAAAGAAGTAAAACAGGGAGAAAAGGCTGAGGTATGGCAAATTACACAAGAACTCCACTGAAAATCAAATCATCATAAGTAAGTACAGTGGAGGTCAGGAAAGAAGTACAACAATGAGTGTCTACAACCATTTGTAAAACATGGTGGAGGCTCTGTCATGGTTTGAGGTTAGATTTCAGCCAGTGATGTTGGGGATCTTATTAAAATAGATGGAATTATGAATGCAGAAAAGTACCACTGTGTAACACTATCTGGAAAGTGTCTGATAGGTATTGACTTGTAGAAGCACAGTGCCAATGCTGTAAAAGCATACCTGGATAGAAAAACACACACTGGAACAGTATCAGTCATGGATTGGCCTTGCCAGATCCCAGACCTCAACATTACTGAAGCAGTGTGGGATCATCTTGAGAGACAATGGAACAAAATGCGGCCAACATCCAAAGAAGAGCTTTGAATATCCTTTAAGAAGCCTGGAAAACTATTCCTGAAGACTACTTAAAGAAGTGAGAAGAAAGCTGCCTTAGAGAGATCAGGATGTGTTAAAGAATAAAGGTGGTCATAGCAAATGTTGACTTTCAAGCTTGTTAGAATTGTACAAACTCTATTTTGGCCTTATAGACTGTATTTTCATTTATGGTTGCAACAAATGGCTGCACCCATTTCCCATTTTCTTTGTAAAACATAAAGAATTGTTGGGTGGCTCAAGAGTTTTGCACAGTATTGAATGAATGAGTGTGACCACCCCTCCAGAACCAGCATACAGAGCAACACAGTGTTATTGATATCTGTAGTGATGGTGCGAACATGGATGTTGGCTCAAATAACTTACCTTTAATTTAAAAAATACCTTTGAAAATGCTTTAAAAAAAAGCTTTTTTTTTAAGTACTCTGAAAGGAAGTCAGTAGATTAAAAAATACTTACAGTATAATTTGTTTCTCCTTTAAATCTGAAACTTGTTACTCTCCTGTCATTCAGAGGCAGTAAGTTGCTTTAGGTACTGAAGATTATACCCTAAATTCGGAAAAAAAAAAGTTGATAGTAAAACAACTTTTTTAAGCTAAAAGTTGCAAGCTGTTTTATGAAGTGCTGCTATATTCTCACCCAATAAGTTATGTAAAGTGACCAGTTTGCCAGTCTCCTTCCAAGCTCAGACAATACTGAGCTATAATTATCCTAGTTAGGGTCAAGACCATGAGCTGTCAGAGCTATTCATATTTCTTATGTGTCTTGTATTCCTTCTTTGGTAGTCAGGTCTTCCAGTCGGTCAACATGTTCTATAAAAGTGTGCTTCTTTAGCTCTTACAGTTGCAATTCTGCTAGTGTTTTCTTTTCCCATTAAAGAAATAATAGAAATAGTGTGTGCAAAAAGCCCACATCACCAATTAGAATCAGCCATGTTGCATTCTCAACACAAATGTTTTTGAAGTTATTTAACTTTTATCTTACCAGAGCTTGTCTTTTGAGCCTGAAGGGGATACGCTCAGATAAAACATCACTGATCAGTATAGGGAAATTGGGATGTTAAAGCATAGCATTAATATGAATCAACAACCAAAGTGGGGTAACACAAACAATGTTTATTGAAATGAAAAGCTATTGTTCTCCTACTTGGTAATGTTCAAATGATTTCCCATAAGCATCCTAGAGAGTTTTTCACTTGGCTTCACAGTGCTGTTTGAATGCTCTGTTGCTACAAGGTGCCATAGACAGAAATTAAAATACAATTTTAATTTTTAAAAAAAGACAAATTGTTTTTAGATTGTGTCACATAAGACTAAATAAACTCCATATGTGAGGACGGGGCTTTTGAGGGATGTTCTTTTGCAGCTTTGATCTGTCTTCCATGTGTCACTTCCGCACTCTCTAGTACACCCTTGGTGGAGGCATTTCGTAATATCCCTCCACGGTTTGCTTCAAAACAGGTGCTATAACGGTCTCCTCTCAGGAATGGAGTTGTGACGTAAGGTTTAAATGCCTGCCAATTTTCATTCATAGTAATTTGTAAAATTCTGATGTTCAAAATATTTCTGACTCGAATCCTGATTTGTAAATTTGGGAATTTAGGTTATTAGAACTAAAACTTCAGCCATGACATTATGAGATGTGCAATTAAGAGTTTGTGAGGAAGGAAAAAAAACAGAGGTACTGATTTCAAGACGTAGCACCTGCCTTAGTCTTGGAGTACTCCTGTGCTAAGCATGATTAATGAAATGCTGAGAACCTGAGCTTGAGAAAAACATCATGCGATGAGTGCGGTGTGGTGTCAAGATTCCAAAGATGGCAGAAGCTCCCCGGTTGCTGGCATTTGTCTCTGTGAGAGCTGAAGCGCTGAGGGGAGAAGGAAATGACGGAGCGTAGTGAAGGACTTCCTTTGCCTCAAAACATTCAGCAGAGGTCACCCAGTCAGCCTTCTAAGATGAGCAGAGAGTAAATTTTGGATTCTGGTTCCATCTACCGCCCCCTCTTTTTAAACCTGAGTGCTTCCTTCTCTGCCCTCCATCCATGCCAAAAGGAATGAGGCTGTAACTGAGCCTGGGGGGACAGATGGTGCCTATTTATAGTCCCCACAGAGAGGTGTGAAGTTTCTTGGGATTTCAAAGAGCGGGGCCTATGGCTCCTTAAGGGGGCTGATGCAGCCTCTTTGGCCCGCATGTTCTCTTTCCCTCCCCTTACTCACTAGAAAGCCCTACACTGGCCGCATGGGCTTAAGATGGGTTCAGGCTAAACAAAGGTACTTATTGCCCTTTTTACTGAGGCCACTACATCACCACAGAAGATTGAAATGCAAGCCAAAGGGAACAGTCTCCACCTTCTTTTTCTCCAGCTGATAACTTCATTTAACAATCTAGAGGTGGAATTTGCTGTCACAGCAGGACAGTCAAACTGTCATGATGCCACTCAAAGCATTCATGGTGACACTGTGAGTGGATTTTTTTACTAACTTGACAGGTCCTGGTGAAGCACTGAACCATGGGAGCAAAGTCTTGTTCAAAAGGTTGTATTAGCAGTATAGAACACAACTCAAAGTGATTTGTTATCATTACAAAGTGAGCCACTTTGTAATGAAAATAAATCAGTAACTGTTTATTTGTTTATTTAGAATAATGGAAATGAAAGCATAAAAATATAGTTTTACTTTTCTTTTTTTAATAATGTAACTTTTGACTTCAAAGAAGCAGTCCAGGAAGCCAGACAAACAATTTTCCAGTCATTACTACTGTAATATATATGTCACTACTCCTGCTATCCTGCCATTAACACTGTATGCATAAAATCCAGCTAAACTGTGCAATGACTTGAATAAAATCAGGTCATCCATGAATGTGAAACACATCACTGCTTTCCTTGCATTTGCCTCCTGCATGCTGTGAACTGTAACTGCTTTAAATCAAGCACTGAGAGGTTTGGTTCCGCAGTTCATTTCTCATCTGCTCCTACTTTATGAACCATTCAGACCTCGAAAATCATCAGCCCCCACATTCAGAACTAATTATGGAGCAGCAGCATTTTGCCCCACATGAACAAAACTTTAGATCTGCTACAACTATCAGTATTTTTACTCCATTCTTTTCCTTTTCTGTGCCTGCTTGTATTTAATGTATAGCGCTTTTTTGTTGAAAGATGCTACACAAATAAACAAGTTTATTTTTTTCTATATAAAGTGCCAATAATGTCAAACTCCTCAACATAAGTAGTCGTACCCTACAGTGAACAAACACCACCATACATCCTTGAAATAAAGCACCAGTTATCTCTCTTATGTCAGGGCCAAGACTTGGAAACCTGGCAAAGAAAGGGGTGAGGGAGCCTATCTGTCTATTTACGTCCTCTCTTAAGCTTGGTCACCATCTGAAACTCACACTTGAAACCGCAGACAATGTGGGATCCCTCCACATAGACACTGGATAGACACTGGAGTTCATTAGGCTGCACGCCAGCCAATCAGTGGAGGAATTTAAAAGGCAGCTAATGACAGCCCTCCCAGTAATAACGAGCCATACAGTACATTGCACAGGCTTCTCATGTTCTCCCAATCATCACATAGCTATTTTCCAGAAGTTGTGATGCCATCATTATTGATAGAAAACAGCCAAGGCTGGATTTTGGTGCTATAGCTTAAAATGGAAACATTTGGCATAGAAGCACAAACTAAATTATTTTTAATTCCCATTTTATTGATTGCTAAAATTAGTGTGTGTTGAGTTCAGTATAGTATATGAAGACAGTTTACCCATATTGTGTGAAATGGTGTATGAGACAGTAAATATGGCACTAATTTCAATCCTATAATAACAATTAAGCAGTCAGTTTTATAGGCCTATGCAGCGATGATCTCTAAATTACACATGCTGAGTACATGTTTACACTCTGACATTTTACTGCATTATTTACAAAACAGACAAACAATGACACACCATCAAATCTGATGTTTGATATATTTAAAAGTGACAGTGGAACAAAATTAGTACCTAATTAAGTGTTGAGTGGCTTCATATTCTCGTAAAAATATTTATACGCTTAATATAAAGCTATTTAATGTCAGTAATAATTCTCAGGCTTATGGATCTGCTGTGACAGGTTTTCTCAAGGACAACTTCAAATAAAATGATTAATTACTGGAACAGCTCAGCACCAGGATGAAAAGAGATGTGTAATGAGGTCTGTATTGTACAGACGCCAAAAGCAAATAATTGTAGGAGTTAATCTTAGAGTTTCACAATACGACCATTCTAAAAGGTTAAGTTTTAATGTCACATAGTTGTTAAAAGAATAAATGCATAAATGTTCTGTGCACATGAAAACTCGTCTGTGTTATTTTAAGGTGCAGAATAAAATAAACTTGTAAACTATTGCAGAAGTTAAACCACTGTCACAGACAGGAAATAATCAGTCTGAATAAACAGTCCAGATGTTTTGATGTTTTATCTTGGATTTCAGGTTACCTTTAGCTGTCACAGACTATAGAGAGAAAGAAAATTAATATCTATTAATTATTAATATCTAACGATTAATATCAATCTGAATGGTTAAGCTTCTGCTGAACATTTGCATTTGCTTTAACAAACATGAAAACGACCAGTTCTCCCTGTTAAAGCCCACAGTATTGGTCTTTTAAAAGAACAATAATGGTATGAAGTGAGGTTTGGACAGCAGTATAAATGGAGACTGTACATCACTTCCTTCATTACATAAATAGACGTGCTCTACATGAAGACTTAAATCTAGTGGTCATTTCAACTGTAAAGCTGTCATTGCTTTTACAACACGCTAAGAGCTAAACGACACCGGTGTCACTTTAACTCGTGTATATATATCTAGAGAGAGAGCTGCAAATGTGCATATCAAGTGTAGCCACTCATCGAGCTGCTACAACCCTGTTTAGTGACTCAAGATCCTGCTGAAGCTCTTGCACAAAAATTGCCACTGGATGTCAGCAGTGTTCCACAGATGTACAGGAGGAGGCGCGCACAACGCTTCACTTCAACTGGAGGCGGTAATTGTGGTTTACAGGGAGAAGAGGGTAGTTTATTCAAACACAAAGGATCTACACAAAAGTACTTAAAATAAGTAAACTTCAGCATAGGAATGTAATACATATGTATAATGCACTTAAATATTCAATGATATATTGCACCAGATCACTTCTTTAATGCGAAAGAGTGGCAAATGGCATCATGCAGTTACAAAGTTAACAACACAACACAGTCCATTGTTCCAAGTACAATTTCTGGAGTGTGGAGGTATTTCCTGATCTAAACAGGTCCTAGTACTCACACCCACTTTGTTCAGACTGCTGAACACAGCAGAGTGGCAGTCAGACAGCCTTCTCCACAGAGGACCAGTCTTGCAGTGATCAGCAAATACACAGCACACTCTAATCCTACCACCATGCAGCCACTCCATGGTCAGTTTCCCCCCTTTTTTTTTTTCTTTTTTTTTTTGCAGGCAATTGGCCTCAAAGAAAATGTGTATAGAGTTTGTTGCACAGAAAGCACTAGACAAAAGTTTGCTCTAAGTGGGTACATATATTCCCAGTGGGTATGTGTTTTTTTCTTTTAGATTTTTTTTCATGTTCTAAAATGCAGGCTGCACATATAATCACAAATGTGTTGTGTGTAGACATTTTTGACAAACATTTTAAACAAAAAAGAAAGAATCTAAGACCTTCATTAAGTGTAAAAAATTTTGAAAATTTTGTTCCAAAAGCCTATTTCTAGTTTCAATTTAGCCTTTATAATAATGATGAAAGGCAGCCAGTAAATGAGAACAAAAGTAAAATCTATGGCCAACTGCTTAATTAACCAATGGGTGACTGTGACTATATAGTTTACAGGTTAAATCATGCCGATCCACCACAGAGCTACATTTTTGGGCTGCAGAACACCTTGTTCCTATCTACGAATCCTGCGCTGCATTTTTATCCTTTGTCCCCTCATACTGAGACAATGTGCCTCACTTTTAAAAAAAGGTCTTCACTTATAAGTTTAAAAGAATTGCTGGTTTAAAAAGAGACGTACAGATCTATGGATTACCACAGAGAACTGCAGATGACAGTAGCCCTTTTAACAGTTATATATTATACGCTTGTACGCTTGGAATACAAGAGTAAAGACTATCTCATAAGACAATCAAAAGAATTATTGTTCATTTCTACTTATATTTTGCTTTCAAATGAATTACAGTAAATTCAAAATATATTTTGACATGATCAGTGCATGTTTTTTTTTTTAATTTGGAAAAAAAAAAAAAGAATTAGATCCCTCAGGAACTGGATGAACTAGTCCTGAGAAAACACGTGTCATGAGTCACAACCAGAGGTGGCAAAAGTACTGACATTCTGTACTTAAGTAGAAGTACAAGTACTTGTGTTCAAAAATACTTTGGTAAAAGTCGAAGTACTGGTTCAACTTCTTTACTTAAGTAAAAGTAAAAAAGTACAGGCTCTGAAATGTACTCAAAGTAAGAAAGTAAAAGTAGTTCTTTGGCAGACATTTCTACCTGCTATTTTTGTGTAAAGCTAAACAAACCTCATTATTATATATTATTGTAATTATATAAAATAAACATGAGAACACAAATGTTATTCTAGTCTAAATTTTAATCCTAATGAATGCACTCAGCTTGAATCTGTTATGTAGGACACAAACTGTGAAAGGCAATTTAAACACAGCTCTGTTCTCTGTGTCCTCCATAGTAGAGGGTGACTGTGCCTCCACCTAAACACAAACATGAGGATACTCAGGGGTTACAGTGGGATTCAGAAGGTGGAGGAACCCTAAGATCAGCTGCAGTGGCTCTGCATGGGGAGAAGAATCACAACTTTCTATTGTAGCTGCAGTAAATGATGTTGGTGTGCAGGCTGTGATCAGCTGACCTGCTGCTGCTGCTCCGAGGTTTACTGCTCTGTGTGGATGAACTGAATTCACAAAGATGTAGCCCAGAATTTCACAGCTATCTGAGCTGATCTCCATTCCTATTAATGTTGGATTCAGTGAATGAATCTCAGCATCAGCAGCTTTGATTCAAACTCATCTCTGCTACACTGATGTAACCTGTAACTCT
The DNA here is from genome assembly GCF_007364275.1 of Archocentrus centrarchus. NCBI lineage: Eukaryota > Metazoa > Chordata > Actinopteri > Cichliformes > Cichlidae > Archocentrus > Archocentrus centrarchus. The sequence continues at coordinate 13,561,856 of NC_044366.1, forward strand.
GACCACGAACACAGCCTCTATGCACCAACACAGAGCTTTACTGTAAATACAGTAGCTCTTCTTTTAGCTAGCAGACACACTGTGTGACAAACTGCACACACTTTGTGTGTTTGCTGATATTTGTTGAGCATTTAGAAACGTTGCATTTACCTGCCACACGTTACTCCCTTTATGCTCGCTCCTCTTCAGTAGCGCTAGCTAAGCTGTTTATGTGCCTCGAGCACAACTTACGGACTCGGTCCGGCCCACTGTAACCCCTGATTATAGGGCTATAAATGAGACATTAATTATATGGGTTTACGTATTTAATCCCTTTGTACCCAATAAGCCCCGGGGATGGAGGATACGCCAGTACGATTGTCTCTTATCTGTTATTATTCCTCCGTTTAGCCTCAGATCGTTTGTTTGACTGCGCACTGACTGGAAATGCAAGCTTCTCCCTGAAGTGTTAAAAAGTAACGAGTCTGTTTGAAAATGTAAGAAGTAGAAAGTACAGATACTTGTGTAAAAATGTAGGGAGTAAAAGTAAAAAGTACTGAGAAAAATAAATACTCAAGTAAAGTACAGATACCTAAAAAATCTACTTAAGTACAGTAACGAAGTATTTGTACTTCGTTACTTCCCACCTCTGGTCACAACACATCCAGGTAGGTAAGTAAGGCGTGGTAATGCTCCTAGATTTTATATTACAGAGGCCATGTGCTTTATATGCCCTTGCATTCAGTAGTTAGACCTCTGTATAGTAGCATGTAATTTCCATTCTTTTGCAGAATTTAAATTAGACGAGCGTGATGGATTCAGAGTTATTCAAAAATTATGTATATGCATTCAAATAAAAATAAAAATCAATATGTGATTGAAATAAAGACTTTCAGCTTTAATTCAACTGGTTTGACAAGATTATTGTTTTGGAATTACAGCTAGTCCTTACTTTTTTTTTCAGAGGCAACCTCACAAATAAACTCTTTGTACCGTATTTAGTTTGTTGGGATGTGGTCACTCTACGTGCATTTCGGAGTTTAAACGCATGTGACTCCTTAATTCATTCATCTACTGTTTTCCTGAGGCCATAAACACCGAGCGCTTCAACAGTTCCCCGGCGGCCAATCCAGATCAACGTTTCAAGTGCTCACTTGCTTATGCAGCAGGGTGTAACGTGGACACGAAAGCTGAAGTCTTGTAGACTTTTTTTTTTGGTTTGTTTTAACCTCCCAGTTATTTGTTATAACTTGTAATCTCTCGACCACGTCTGTGCTGTTTTACTGAACGCGTGCTTACAGATTAATATGACAAAAATCCTTCTAGCTGTTAAATCTTTGAGACAAGGATGCGCGTTAGGCAGAAAAGTGGGAAACACGGGCTGGCTGAGACTTCAAACTGCAAAATCATTAAGTGTGAAGGTAAGAAAACGAAGTGTGGCTAAAAACTACTATTGTCTGTAATAAATGTAAGACGTTAACCTTTTCAAAGCTCTTACCGGAGGTAAGTGACTGCATTCTGCCCTTGAACTTCAGAAAAAATCTAGGAAATCTGCGGTGCTTTGCATACACACATAAAAAGCTAGTGCAGCCTTCAAAAAAGTGAGAAACTACTCATATATTCGGCATCGATACTGCACAGTAAACGCGTTTTTATTTATCATAACCTAGCCATGTGCTGAAGTTCACAAGCAACAGTTGAGCCACACGGTGGCTGCCAAGTAGGAATGCGTGCCAGGTGAAAAAGTTGGAAAAGTATTAAAATAAATAACGCCAGGCATGCTTTCCGTACGCCGAATAGACACGTAGTTATATTCGGTTCAATAAAGCACACTAAGGTATTTGTCGTCGTATTCAGCTTTTGTCATCTGGAATATTTTAGTAAAATAGCTGGTTTTTCGATGCAGTTTGGAGCGGTTATAGATAAGTGAGATTTACGCTGTGACAGTCCGTAAAATAAGTTATAAAATGAGATACTCTAAGTGGAGAAGATGTTCATATCTCTGTCTCTCTTAAAGTTGCAAACAGCTACAGAACTGTGCATAACGTGCAAATCAGAGGAGATGTTGCATCATGCTTAAGATGATCTCTGATTGCAACATCCACATAAAATGCCACATTTATTTAATTGAAGTCTGAGTTGTGGTAGATTAAATGCTAGTTTTCAAAAACTCATTAATTACATGCATTAATTTACTAATCAACATTAAATTAATGCACATAATTACATTTTAAGATCTAAATGCAGCAAACAGATCAATAGTATGCCAATTTGAATATATCTGTGAAGAGTAGGAGTAATATCGGTCACTGTTTTTGTGATGGCCACTGGCTGGAGGTAATAGTGCACCATACCACCCTCTATATTAATCTATGCCGCTCTCTCCATTTACAGTAGTGGACTCTCTCTCTTAGACATGTGTACAGATGCGCACACACACACACACACACACACACACACACACACACACACACACACACACACACACACACACACACACACACACACACACACACAACAGAAGAACAGAATTGTCTGTCTCAGCATTCACAGTACAATTCACACAGGCCTGCAGTTTCAGCATGAAGTCACAGAGACTCACGGTTTGCCATAGTTTCTAAACTCAAAATCTACAGCACATCTATTTAAATTTTTTCCTTTGGTCCTTCCAAAGTCACTTAATAAAAAGAGAATACATTATTTTTGGGTGTGATTTTTACTTTACTTTTAACTCCCAGGCCCAGACAGCCCACCTGGTCTTAGAGGATGGCACCAGGATGAAAGGGATTTCTTTTGGGCATGATGCCTCTGTAGCTGGAGAGCTGGTCTTCAATACTGGTCTCGTGGGGTAAGAAGGAGAAATACTGACTGAAATTATAACTCTCTTAGATTTTTGTTTATTGCATTTTTTGATGGCGCACCTCAACAATTGGAGGTCAGATTTGAAGAAAAACAAAGACATTGTAAAAAAAATAATGTAAATCTGCTTTATATATGACGTAAAACTTGCTTTTAACTTGATAACCTTTACATTCCAGTTGTATTTATTTAGTTTTAAATATTTTTCACAAGTCTGAGTTTATGTGCATTTTCTCCACTTCATTCCAGATCTTGATAAAATTTTCCTTCTTTAGGTATCCCGAGGCACTAACTGACCCCAGCTACAGAGGTCAAATACTGACACTGACATACCCAATTGTAGGCAATTATGGTGTGCCAAATACACAGGAACTGGATGAGCTAGGCCTGAGAAAACATGTGGAGTCAGAACGCATCCAGGTAGGTAATTAAGGTGTTTGTGTGTTCTTAAATTGTGTTACAAATATGCCTTTATATTCCCTTACATTCAGTAATTAACTCTTTCTATGGTAGTTTTCTTTTGCTGTTAAGTGTTTGGCATTCTTTTGCTGAATTTAGATTAGTCTTTTTGCACCCCACGGTACCTCTGTACCACTGTACCATTAGCTCCTGGCTGTAGCTCAGGGGGTAGAGTAGGTTGTCTCCTAATCGGCAGGTCGGTGGTTCAATTCTTGGCTTCTCCTTGGGCAAGATACTGAACACTAAGTTGCTTTCTGATGTGTTCAATAGAGCATGAATGTTAGACAGAAAGCACTTATGTGTAGAAAAAAGTGTTTCTAAGAATGAGACATATTGTATAAAGCACTTTGAGTGCTCAAGTAGAAAGCATCATATAAGAAGCATTCCATTTAGCCATTGTCTGATCAGTTTTGCAGAATTTGAATGTGAGCAGAGTATTGCCCTCTACACTTCAGAATTCATCCTGCTATTTCTATCAGCAGTCACATCATCAATAAACACTTGTGACCGAGTCCATTGGCAGCCATAGCATTGCCTCTGCCATGTTTGTGTGTTATGCTTTCTGTTCCTTTTCTGCTCCATACTTTTCCCATCCCATCATTCTTGGTTTCATGTGTCCAAGAAATTGTTTTTTTTAGACTTCTGCAGGTTCTTTTAGATGTTTTCTGGTGTTTCTGTTCTTGAATGTAACCAGTGGTTTGCACCTTGTTGTAAACTCTGTGTATTTATGTTCTTGAAGGCATCTCTTGATTATAGACTTTATCAATGATATGAAGGTTTTTCTTAACCAAAGAAAAACTAATTGTGATCATCCACTTAGTTGTCTTCTGTGATCTTTCAGGCTTTTTGGTGTTGTTGAGCTGGTCACTGCTTTCATTCTTTTTAAGAATGTACCAGATTGCTGTTTTGGGTCTCCCAGCCTAATGAAGGCCTCCTTAACTTGGATTGGTATTTCTTTGTTCCTCTTATTGAGATTTACAGTAAAAAGCTACTATATTAAAGTTCAACACTTGGAATTACCTCTGCATCTTTTAAATACTTAATTTGTCAGGGAAGAAAGCGGAAACAGGCTTCATCTGGTCATGAAACTGCTTGTCCAACTACTTTTGAACCTATAAAATGTCCAATTACTTATTGACCTAACTGTATATGTTTATAATCTTACTGATAACAGTGTCAGCTTAATGTTAATATTAGAGCTGTATTTATTTGTTGGCAAAGCAAAAATTAACATTGCAGTTGTCACTGACCAGCCATCTGAAAATCACACATGGTCACTTGCCATTTTTTTTTTTTTTTTTTTTTTTTCCAGTGATCTTTTTTTTTTAATTAAAGCTAGGGTTAAGTGGATGAAGCATCAGGTCAGGAGTGATTATTGTTATTGACTAACATCTTTATTAAAAACTGCATGAAACTGCAGTTAATAGCCTGAAGTGGTTTCAGGCTTTATTTTTATTTTTTTTCCCACAGCTAATACAATGTTTTGGTGCCTCTAGGTATCTGGTCTTCTAGTTCAAGACTATAGCCACGAGTTCAGCCACTGGAACTCTGTGAAGTCTCTGGGTCAGTGGCTACAAGAAGAGAAGGTTGGGGTTCAAATTACCAGCTCCTGATGTGAGAATGTCAAAGTGATGAATGACTTTTCTGTAAATTTAAATCTTACCCTCCTTAAAAGGTTCCTGCACTGTTTGGGATAGACACCAGGATGCTGACCAAAGTCATCAGAGATAAGGTAGTGCAAATACAAAGACTGGATCTGTTGCAGATTTAATGAATGGATTGGTGGATCGGTGTCTGATATATTAGGCTTGTGGTTTCTCCTAAGGGAACGGTTTTGGGGAAGATTGAATTTGATGGCCAACCTGTTGATATAACTGACCCCAATCAGAAAAATCTGGTAGCAGAAGTATCAACCAAGGTAATGACTGGCAGTCATTTATATTTGACAATATCAGATTAAAAAGTCCTTTGTCTACAAATAATCGAATAGTACTAACCTCTACTTGTTGTGCTTCTATTCTCATCAGGAAATCAGAGTTTTTGGAAAAGGAAACCCAATTAAAGTGGTGGCTGTTGATTGTGGTATTAAACATAACATAATTCGGCTGCTGGTTAAGGTGAGTGGCCTGAAACGTCCTTGTTGGATTGTGTGTGTCCTATTTAGATCGCACACTCAAGAGATGTTTTTGTGACTTAGCCCCAAATGACCTTCTCAGCATAAAAACAGATTTAAAAAGTCGACACTCTGTTACATGTTTTCTGCGACCTGACCTAGAAATTTTGAGAAAGTAAATCTGGGCCTAATGAGCTCCAGAAATGTAAAAGTTGTTTGTGTCATGGAGCTATAAGATAGAGCGGGTTTTCATCAGGTTTGCTCCAAGTTAATGACTTGTTGTTCTAACGCTGATATTGGCTTGTAATTGGTTATAATATTAATTTAGAAACTAAAACACACAATATATGCTCCTTGATTTGCTTTTATTCTGGTTCAATGTGTATGCTTGGTGTTTGGCTTGGTTATATTTTTGCAGTATTCATAATAGTATATTGTTTTACATTTTTGGAGATTTTAAACCATAAAAGTCAGAGGTCTCATTAACATTTGTTCATTTGGTGTTACTTTTGGTTATTTTTACAACTAGAGGAATGAATTGATATTCACACTCCCACGCACACTCGAATATCCTTGAGAGGATATTCGAGTGTGCGTGGGAGTTTTCCCAATCAGTCTACATGTGCTTTGTGGACTTGGAGAAGGCATTCGACCGTGTCCCTCGGGGTATCCTTTGGGAGGTCCTGCGGGAGTATGGGGTGTCTGGCCTGTTGTTGCGGGCCATTCAATCTCTGTACAACCACAGTGAGAGCTTGGTCCGTATAGCCGGTAATAAGTCGGATTCGTTTCCTGTGGGTGTTGGACTCCGTCAGGGCTGCCCTTTGTCACCGATTCTGTTCATAATTTTTATGGACAGAATTTCTAGGCGTAGCCAGGTGGCGGAAGGCTTCTTCCTTGGTGGCCGCAGAGTCTCATCTCTGCTATTTGCAGATGATGCGGTTCTGTTGGCTTCATCAGGGGGTGGCCTCCAGCTCGCAGTGGAATGGTTCGCAGCCGAGTGTGAAGCGGCCGGCATGAGAATCAGCACCTCTAAGTCTGAGGCCATGGTCCTCAGCCGGAAAAGGGTGGAGTGCCCTCTCAGGCTCAGGAACGAGTTCTTGCCCCAAGTGGAGGAGTTCAAGTATCTCGGGGTCTTGTTCACGAGTGATGGGAGAAGGGAGCGGGAGATCGACAGACGGATCGGGGCTGCTTCTGCAGTGATGCGGACGCTGCACCGGTCTGTCGTGGTGAAGAGGGAGCTTAGTGTAAAAGCGAAGCTCTCGATTTACTGGTCGATCTACGTTCCTACCCTCACCTATGGTCACGAGCTTTGGGTAGTGACCGAAAGAATAAGATTGCGAATACAAGCGGCAGAAATGAGTTTCCTTCGAAGGGTGGCTGGCCTCTCCCTTAGAAATAAGGTGAGGAGTGTGGCCATCCGGGAGGGGAGTGGCTCGGACATCTGATTAGGATGCCTCCTGGCCCCCTCTTGGGTGAGGTGTTCAGGGCATGTCCCACCGGGAGGAGGCCCCGTGGTAGACCCAGGACACGCTGGAGAGATTATATCTCTCGGCTGGCCTGGGAATGCCTTGGGGTCCCTCCGGGAGGAGGTGGCTGGGGAGAGGGAAGCCTGGGCTTCTCTGCTTAGGCTCCTGCCCCCCCGACCCGGCCCTGGATAAGCGGAAGAGAATGGATGGATGGATGGAATGAATTGAGTGTGAACTTATGCTTTTTTGGGTGACTTCACATCCATTTGACATTTTAAGTATACCTGTAAGATTACAGAATGACTACATATGTCTTTGAGTGCAGCGAGGTGCAGAGGTCCACCTGGTGCCATGGGACCAGGACTTGCTTAGTCTAGACTATGATGGCCTGTTTATATCTAATGGACCAGGAGATCCATCTCTGGCCACCACACTCATCAACAATGTGCACAAGGTAGGATGCTTCAGAAATGTTTGTGCATGCTGAGATATTTGAGTACTGATTTATAGGTTCACAGGTTTAAGAAAGAGCTAAGGTTGTCGCAGAACATAATGTCTATGAGCAATGTCTGCACTTGGGAATTATTTGTCAGTACGTTGTTATTATTATTTTTCACGACTGCATCTATAACTTTATCCTTATCTCGGTAATATTTGTTTTGTGAAGGTGCTGGAGAGTGATCATCCCAAGCCAGTATTTGGGATCTGTATGGGCAACCAGATCACTGCCCTGGCTGCAGGAGCCAAATCATACAAACTACCTATGGGTAACAGGTGAACAATTTAATAACCTAACATAAAAATGGCACAGTGCACTATATATACTCTGCATTCAGATAAAAATTTCAGTCTCTGTAGATGCAACTACTTCTCACTATTTTATTTATTTAACATTTCAAATATAACCTCTCCTACAGAAAATGTAATGAAATAATGTTTTCTGTGGGTCCCCAGAGGCCAGAACCAGCCGGTGTTGAATGTGATGACAGGCCAGGCATTCATTACTGCACAGAACCATGGTTATGGCATAGACAGCGAGTCCCTGCCCCCAGGGTGGGACCCGCTTTTCATCAACGCAAATGATGGCACCAACGAGGTTGATTTCAGCATATGTGAATATTGGGTTTTTAACAGGGCATTTTTGTGTTCCAGGCTTTGGATATTTAAAAAAAAAAAAAAAGTTTATTTTACAGAATAACTGTACTCAAGCAAATAAAGGGTTGAATGTTGTTCACACTAATACTTTGGAAATATTAATAGTGTCTTCATATCACTTTTAATAATTTCCAGGGCATCATGCATAGCAGTAAGCCTGTTTTCACAGCCCAGTTCCACCCTGAGGCTAAGGGTGGTCCCACGGACACAGAGGTAATTAAAACTTTTGATGGTACTGCATAAAGTACCTGAATTCTATATTCCAGCTAATTAAAGTATATTCACAGGATGCAACTTTGGTAAAAGTTGAGGTCCTACTCTAAAATAGTACTTGTGTACATGTTGTGCATGGTTTGCAAAAGTGATATGGTATTTAGGTAGCCATAAAAAAAGATACATTTTTGATTGAATAAATAAACCTTGACATTCAACGTTTGTATTAAAAAAATCATCCAAGAAGCATTTTTATGAACAAATGTGATCTCAAGGATCTGTAACTTTAGAGGAATTTATTCCAAATCTGTTTTACATTTTAGGAAGAATTAGACTTTTTTTTTTCTTTTAACCAAACCTTTGGTTTTGCTCTGCAACAATGAACATAAGACCATAACAAACAATATTGTTGATATACTACTTAAACTGTGGTTATAGAACTTTTTTTTTCCCACCCAGTTTCTCTTTGATGCCTTCATATCCCTGATCAAAAAAGGAAAGGATGCCAGCATAGTGTCAGTCATGCCCAAAAAACCCAGCGTCCCTCCCAGGGCCCAGGTACAGTATATCACCTAAATTGACCGGGTTAATCACAAACATGAACACAAGTGGAAGAAATCACAAGTTAAAAAAATAACATTTCAAACAACAATTTAATGACTGTAATTGAAGTGGTGTTCAATAGTTAATGAAACTCTTCAGTAGAGAATTATGGTAATGCAGTTTTATATCAGTCATTATGTGGATGTTGCTGTCACCTGCTGTGTAAATGGTGCAGATCACAGCTTTTTTTGTGTCAATCCAGGTCTCAAAGGTGCTTGTACTAGGTTCTGGTGGTCTCTCTATTGGTCAGGCTGGTGAGTTTGACTACTCGGGATCTCAAGCCATCAAGGCCATGAAGGTAAGAGTGTCTGGATGAATGGATGATTTCTGTAGTTGTAATTGCCATCCGCCATACTTGTTGTAAGTGAAGGCACATAAATGTGCTTTATCCATCTTTGTGTGGAAGGGTATGTCCCCAGAGTAAATGCAAAAGATTGTTTTGAAGTCAAATCATGTGACATATCCTGTCTAAACACTAGTAATGACTTAATTTATCAGCGTTTTAGTTAATGGACTTTTCAATTTGTCATTCATTCTGCTATACTGATCTTAAATTGGGTAGTTAAGATTCTGTAGCTTGAAAACAAAGTTGTACTGAGTGACTCCCTTTATCCTAGGATGAAAATTTTTATTCTTGTGTAAATGCTCTCTTCCATGATGACAGTAACCCCATCCATAGGGCACCATGATATGAATCTCATGCTGTGGTATTTGCAGTCAGTAGATCTTAACCCAATTAAACAGCCATGGGACATTTTCGACCACCCTGTAAAAGGTCACTCTCTACCATCATCATCAAAGTATCAGAGGAGGGAATATCTTTTAAAGGAATGGCTTTCTTTCCCTTAAGTAGCATTCCAGAGACTTGAAGAATAAATGCAGAGGTGCACTGACGCTGTTGCGGGGATGTGTTTGACCTAACACCGTTTTAAGATACTGTGTCTCTGTAAGGTGTTGACTTTTACTCTAATTTGTCACCTGTCTCTGGGGCCCATGCACTATTTTGAATGGACTTTTATGAAAATACAAGGGAAATTTTTATAAAAGTTTGGTTTGCACACAGTTTGGTAATGATAATAAATTATTAAATAATAAAAATAATGATGCCTGAATTCTGTTTAGCTGTGTAACTCGTCATTGTTTGCTGGGGCACAGATGTTTGACCAGAGCTGTTTGTTATTAGTAGCACTTGTGCCCTTCCGATGTGCCTGAGGGGGTAATTTTGTCAATGGTAATTTTACCAATCTGAGATAAATGACAGGCCTGATAGACATTCTGTAAATGATCTAAAAGGGACTATTTATCATGCATAAGTTTTGTTTTAATAAACAATAATTACCCTTGCGGCCATACAGGAGGAAAACCTGAAGACGGTGCTCATGAACCCAAACATAGCCTCTGTTCAGACCAATGAAATGGGCTCCAAGCAGGCTGACTCAGTCTACTTCCTGCCTGTTACGCCAGAATTTGTAACAGAAGTCATCAAGGCTGAACGTCCAGATGGTATCCTGCTCTCCATGGGTGGACAAACTGCACTCAACTGTGGTAAGATGTACATAGTTGCTTGCTCAATATGTGGGACTGACCAAACGGAATGAAAAATACTCGGAGGCTTTGGAATACAGTTTTTTTGTTTTAATTTGTACATATAAGTTAGATTTTGTTGTTTTGTGTTTAACCATGCATCTGTAATTTGTCTTCAGGGGTAGAATTGTTCCAGCGTGGCATCTTGGAACAGTATGGGGTGAAAGTCCTTGGAACCCCTGTGGAGTCAATAATGGCCACAGAGGACAGACAGCTTTTTGCTGAGAAACTAATGGAGATCAATGAGAAAATTGCACCTAGTATTGCTGTTGAGTCGGTAAGGATCCATGTCCATTTGGTTGGGGGTGGTCTCCTCCTGTATTTTGATCCATAGTTCTGGTAACATATGACTACGTATAAACGATACCACAGCCCATTGGTTTGTGGTCTAACACTGACTCCTTGAGTCCAGCATGTTTTGTTTTTTTACTGACCTCATATCAAGTGGTTTCTGTTGGCCATTAGACAACAGACACTTCCATGTTGGCTTCACTTTTCAGACATGGACTACATTCTTCTTTCAGTCCCTTGTCTATATACTCAGTTCTTCATTACATTTGAAGTTTTGTGTTTGTAATACAATTCATTTAGCATGCACATTTATTCTATAAATAAGTTTTGTTATTGGTAAACATAACATATATGCTCATCCTTCAGGTATCTGGTGCATTACGAGCAGCAGAGCAGATAGGTTACCCGGTGATGTTACGATCGGCCTATGCTCTGGGCGGTCTGGGCTCTGGTCTGTGTGCCAACAAAGAAAAACTAGAGGAAACTGCTCAGAAGGTCAGAACAAGTAGACACTTATTAATAGTTAATCATTTTCTTTCACTATTCCTTTTTTCCTGACATTTGAACAAACATTGAAAATCATCTGTTCAAATCAATCAAAATCATCAATTGAAGCATTTTTACCTAGACTTACAAGGTTTTTCCTCATTTTATACCTTTTCTCAAGTTCACAGCATGAACCTGCACACAGATAATACCTCTGAAATTGTTTAGATACATTTCTTTGGTACTGTGCCAAGAAAGGAATAGTTTGCTGTTGCTAAGCAACATTCTTTTGTGCGTTTCCCTTTTCTAACATTATGCCTGACAGCTCAATTGGTTCTAATCTATGATCACAGGCTTCAGAATGAACCACTTGTGCCAGACTGTGTTAGATTGGCGGGTGCTTTTTTTTCATGATGTATGTTTTTGTGCTCTTTTAAAGTATTTCTTTGTAGCTTTCTTTCTTTTTTGTTTCATTTGGAAGTTTCAATGCCAAGTGTTTTGCTGCCAATTATACTCAGCAGCTGTTCACCTAGATTGTATCAAGGACAGTTCACTTTGTCTAATATTAGACAAGAATACAAAATAAAAACCTCAAGGTAAATGTTTCTTTAACCCAGTCTGTCCTTGTCTAGTATCAAAAAGAGGGTTATGATTGTTTCACTGCAGTGTCCTTCTAGTTTGCTGATTGCTAAAATACTTTGTTAAATCAAAGTAAATGTGGTAATCTGTTAGGACAGTTTGCACTGAAACAATTATAACCCTCTTTTACAGATGAGGTAAAGTGCACATTTATCATAGTCTGAAAAGCATCTTTTCTGTAGTCACCGTGTTTTGGAATTAAGTATTACAAAGACCAGCTGCTATAAAAAGACCAGAAATCCTTGTAGAAGCAGCTTCTTGTTTAACTTAAACTTTAATAACCCACTACTGAGAGCTACTGAATCCATAATATTAATGTTTACATAGTAGTAATGGTATTATCTACACAGTAGACCTGTGATATTGAGTTACAATATATGAGTATTGATTTATGTGTGCTAGCATTGGATAGATGATTGTAGACACACACATCTAAATTGTTGATGCTGTTCAATTATTGTAGGCTCTGGCCATGAGCAATCAAATCCTCGTGGAAAAATCTTTGCTTGGCTGGAAAGAGGTGGAATACGAGGTGGTAAGAGATGTGGCCGGTAACTGTGTCACCGTCTGCAACATGGAGAACTTTGATCCACTGGGCATTCACACAGGTACCCAGCATGCATAACTAGTCACTAATGTTTGGCCTTCTTCAAAATATGAGAAGCTGTTTTTTTCCTTGCATTTTTTTTTTAAATTTGTTTAGCTACATTTGATTAAGGTCTGTCTGTCTCCATCTCTATCTCTCTAAGCACACTTCAGTTGTCTTTTAAGGTTTTCATTAAAGCTTCTGCAGAAGGATCAGCGTGAACTGACACACAAAATGTTATGTTCAAGTCGATAAAGAACTGCACTCAGAGGCATTTATTGGCACTCCCATGGGAGCCAGTGTGATAAGAACATACTGACCTTGAAGATGGACAGTTACAGTGAGCACACTGGTTCAAACTGATGACATAGTTGCTCCGTATACACCAGGCATTAATATAGGATGTTGAATCAATAATAAATTCATTTTCCAGTCTTAAGTTATTGAATGAATAAAACTGAAGATAAACAAATTTCTGAAATTAAACAATTAAAAGTTAATTGATTCAAATTTATTAAAGCAATTCAGATTATTTGAGATTACCTTCAGTGTACTATTATCTTCGATCATAAGGCAGTTGAAGCGAAATTTGTTTTTGTACTGTTTTTGGCTTGGATCAGAACCACCTTTCTGTGTGCTGAAGATGAGCAGCAATCATAGGGACTTCCCTTTGGGATGATGCTTTTTGCAGACCTCAAATTATATTATTGTAGCCTTTCAGATGGCCTGGCGTTCTGACCAGAGTTGATGAAACAAACGGTGGTTGGCACGAAGCAGCTGTTGGTCCTTGATTGACTAATTTTTACATATCTCTTAGGAATGTTTTTATTGGTTGTGATACAATAAATTGAAAGTAAATAAGCAATTTTGACATACAGTGGATTATATAAAGAATAAAAATTTTAATTTACTCTTGCTTGCTCTCCCTTGCTCTCTCTGCCTACCAGAGCATATCTGCACAGCTCAAATAAAAGCCTCTGTGAATTACCATGGCTCAGTCACAGGTTATCTTAAAATAGTTATGCATCTCTTTGGAATCACAGCAACATAATTTTATTCATTTTATTATTACTGTATTGGTTATGAATAAACAGAAAGTAAATAAGTAATTCTGATATACAGTGAATTATACAAAGAATTATACACTGCTCAAAAAAATTAAAGGAACACTTTTTAATCCGAGTGTAACATCAAGTCAATTAAACTTCTGGGCTATTTGTCTGGTCAGTTAATCAGTTTCAGCTGCTTTGATATTAATGAAATTAACAACAGGTACACAGGCAGGTCCACCACTGATGCTGATACTTTTCACATATGAGGGAAGGTTCACCTGTGACAGACATGAAAGTATGCAGGCAGTACCTGGAGGGTGAAGGAATTCATACCATTGACTGGCCCCCATGTTCGCTTGACTTAATTCAATAGAACACCTCTGGGACATTATGTTTCAGTTCATCCAGTGCTGCCAAGTTGCACGTCAGAGTGTCTAGGAGCTAAGTGATGCTCTGGTCCAGATCTGGGAGGAGATGCAATGACATTTCGGCAAAATGGACTAGCCAGCTGCATAATGTTTTTCACTTTGGTTTTTGGGGCCTTTGAATTCAGCCCTCTGTAAGTTGATAACTTTCATTTCCTTCAAATGATATTGTATCCCAATGTTCCTAACATGTTACCCATTCCACATCAGTATAGATGCCAGCATTTTTCCCTCATTGAGATCTGATGTCTTTTTGAAGTGTTTCTTTAATTTTTTATTTAGCAGTATATTTTAGGAACTTGCAGGGTTACAGAAACTTTAACCACTTTATAAAAACACTGTAAATTTTCTTCAATAAAGCCAGTGCAGTGTGTCTACTTGTGGTGTGCAGGTTCAAGCGTGTCCATGTGTGCATGTGTGTTAAACATAAAATATCCTTTATGATTTTTCATTTGAACAATTGTCAAAATGTCACACAAGATTCAATTGTGTTCCTGAATTACTCATTCTTGTAAAAGATAAATTCTTCTTGGTTACTTCTTTTTTTTTTTTTTTTTTTGCTTCAGGTCTTGCAATTAAAACCCAGTGTCACAGTTCAGCTTATCTTATCATGGGTGTAGGAGTGTAACAGTACAAAATTCCACAGTTCGATTCATATTCTGGTAGAGAAGCCACGGTTTGGTGAATTTCGGTTCTGTACATTTGCATGTATGAAAAAGTTATTTCTGGATTAATTAATTATTTGTGTGACTAAAACAAACACATTTCCTAGAACTTTATTCCTTGTAAACAATAACAAAAAATAATAAAGCCAGAAAACAAATGAAAACTGAGTTAAAAAAAACAAAACAAACTAATGATCAATTGATCAGTGTCTACTACATATCACCTGAGAGGTCTGTTACTGTTTCATTACTAAAAAACAATGCAACACATTTTTCAGAAGAAAAAGCAGACAAAATAATCCTCTTCTGATAAGATTGATGAGAACGAAATAAATCAGTATCTACATATCACCTAGTGCTCATTTTTTCCCAATATTGTTGAAATGACTGATTTTCGGATAGCTGACAGGAGCCAGTGTTGTGCCAAAACGTGATATTTGGTATTTGCCAAAAAACGATTTTCTGTATTTAAATTGTTGTAAATTACTTTTTTCCTTTAATCTCTGAAATGTGTCAAACATATCTCTCATGAATATTAAGTCATTTAGAGTGAGAAAAAAACATTCCTTTCAGAAGATAGAAGCTTCAGTTGCTTTTTGACAAACTGACATATATATTCTTTATCAGGGTAAAAAGTGTCACTGACAAAAAAAAATGTCTGTCTAAAGAGAAGGCGGTAGACATTAACGCATATAACATCATGGTGGAATGGTTTATAGTGTATGTACAATAACGGATAGTCATAAAGACACTTACAAACCTGTTGACTACAGTATATTCACCCATATAGGCAAAGATATTACACAGAAAAAAAAATCACAATCAGGAATCACTTTTTGGCACAACACGGCTAAACAGCAGCAGCTGGTTATAAGCTAACATTACGCCAGCTAATGTTAGACTCCAGTGGCTCCAATTAAAATATGTCAAAATATAGTGTGTACAAAAACGTTTCTATACACAAACAGTGGTAAAAACATGCAGACCGGCATGCATTTCTACCTCTGTTACATCCAGCGCCGCTTTTAGAGAGTTCTTTTTTGAGGTCCCTGTAGTCCTTAAGTTTTTTAAATTTGTTTACTATTTGCTCCGGTGTTCGGCTGAAACCCGCTGACAAACACTGTGCTTGAATCTCGTTGTAAACCTTTGCTTTTCTCTGGGAGCTTTCCAATTTGTCCTGTGTCTCCCATGAGGACCAAATCGTGAGCAGCGCGTTTGTTTCAGCTTCCGACCAATGCTCATCTTGCGCAAAAGTTGTGTGGGTATAACGGTGTACAGTGTTAGTGGTAAAACTTTCTAGAGATGGCAAAGTCACGCCCTTCTGCTGCTTTCGTCATGCATTCTTGGTTTGAGACCAGCTAGTTTACGGGTCCGGAGTTGAACCCGTTTTTCTGCCGAGCACCGAGTGCTTCCGCGGTGGAAAACCTGTCTAACGGTTCAAATAAAGGCACTGGCTCTGAAACCCTGTTGGTGGGAAAGAAACCCCAGAGGGACCCCAAGGCATTCCCAGGCCAGCCGAAAGATATAATCTCTCCAGCATGTCCTGGGTCTGCCCTGGGGCCTTCTCCCAGTAGGACATACCTGGAACACCTCACCCAAGAGGCACCCAGGTGGCATCCTAATCAGATGCCCGAACCACCTCAACTGACTCCTTTCGATGTGGAGGAGCTGCGGCTCTATTTTGAGCCCCTCCCGAATGGCTGCACTCCTCACCCTAGCTCTAAGGGAGAGACCAGCTACCCTTTGGAGGAAGCTCATTTCTGCCGCTTATATTCGTCATCTTATTCTTTCGGTCACTACCCAGAGTGAGGGTAGGGACGTAGATTGACTAGTAAATTGACAGTTTAGCTTTTATGCTCAGCTCCCCCTTCACCATGATGGACCGGTGCAGCATCTGCATTGTTGCAGATGCAGCCCCGATCCATCTGTCGATCTCCCGTTCCCTTATCCCGTCACTCGTGAACAAGTCCCCGAGATACTTGAACTCCTCCACCTGGGGCAGCAACTTGTCCCTGAGTCTGAGTGGGCACTCCACCCTTTTCCAGCTGAGGACCATGGCCTCAGACTTAGAGGTGCTGATTCTCATGCCAGCCACTTCATACGCGGCTGTGAACCATTCCACTGCGTGCTGGAGGCCACCCCCTGATGAAGCCAGCAGGACCGCATCATCCACAAAGAGCAGAGATGAGATTCTGAGGCCACCAAGGCGGAAGCCTTCCACCACATGGCTACGCCTAGAAATTATGTCCATAAAAATTATGAACAGAATCGATGACAAAGGTCAGCCCTGGTGGAGTCCAACACCCCCAGGAAACGAGTCCGACTTTTTGCCAGCAATATGGACCAAGCTCTGGCTGTGGTTGTACATGGACTGAGTGGTCTGCTACAACTGGCCAAACACCCCATACTCCTGCAGCACTTCCCACAGGATATCCTAAGGGACATGGTTGAATGCCTTCTCCAAGTCCACAAAACACATGTAGACTGGATGGGCAAATTCCCACGCGCACCCGAATATCCTCAAGAAGATAAAGAGCTGGTTCAGCGTTCTGTGACCAGGATGAAAACTGCATTTTTCCTCTTGAATCTGAGGTTCGACTAACGGATGGACCCTCCTTTCCAGCACCCTGTCATAGACCTTACCTGAGAAACTGAGGAGTGTGATCCCCCGATAGTTGGAACACACACTCCAGTCTGCCAATCCAGTGGCATCACCCCATCGCTCCACACGATGTTCCAGAGGCATGTCAACCAAGACAGCCCTACAACATCCAGAGCCTTCAGGAACTCATCTCATCCGCCCCAGGGGCCCTACATCAAGGAGTTGTTTAACCTCCTCAGTGTCCTCACCCACCAGTGTGTCAGTGGGATTAAGGAGGTCTTCGAAATATTCCTTCCACCACCTGACTATAGCCTCTTTTGAAGTCAGTAGTGCCCCACCCACACTATAGACCGTGTGAGTGGAGCACCACTTTCCATTCTTGAGTTGCCTGATAGTTTGCCATAATTGCTGCAAGGCCGTCCAAAAGTCTTTTCCTATGGCCTCACCGAACTCTTTCCGCAACCGAGTTTTTTCCTTCGGTTACTGCCTGAGCCGCCTTCTGCTTGGCCTGCCAGTACCTTTCAGCTGCCTCAGGAGTCCCACAGGCTAACCAAGCCCAATAGGACTCCTCCTTCTTCAGCTTGATGGCTCCCTTCACCTCCAGTGACCACCATCTGATTTGGGGGTGTGCCCACCACAACAGGCAACAACTACCTTGCAGCCACAGCTCTGAGCAGCAGCCTCAACAATGGAGGTGCGGAACATGGTTCATTCAGACTCAATGTCCTCAGGCTCTCTTGGAATGCTGTCAAAGTTCTGCCTGAGGTGGGAGTTGAAGATCTCGTGGACTGGGGCCTCTGTCAGACATTACCAGCACACCCTCAAAATACATTGAGGTGTGCCAGGTCTGTCCAGCATCCTCCCCCACCACCTGATCCAACTCACCCCCAGGTTGTGATCAGTTGACAGCTCAGCTCCTCTCTTTACTCTTCTCTTTGAGTGTCCAGAACATATGGCTGCAGATCTGATGATACGATTACAAAATTGATCCTCGATCTGTGACCTAGGGTGTCATGGTTCCATATACACTTATGGACATCTTTATGTTTGAACATCGTGTTCAAACAGAAGTTCAATAACAAAACACCATTCAGGTTCACATCGGGCAGGCTGTTCCTCCCAATCACGCCACTCCAGGTCTCACTGTCATTGCCCGTTTGAGCGTTAAAGACTCTCAACAGGACGATGGAGTCACTGGATGGAGCACCCTCAAGCACCCTGCCCAGTGACTCCAAGAAGGGTGGGTACTCTGAACTATCATTCAGTGCATAAGCGCAAACAACAGTCAGGACCCGTTCCCCATCCCAAAGGTGCAGGGAAGCAGCCCTCTCGTCTACCATTCAAAACTCCACTGTACAGGCAGCAAACCGAGGGGAGAATACCCACCCCAGCTCACCGCCTCTCACCGAGGGCAACTCCAGTCTGGAACAGAGTCCAGAGCCCAGGCCGTGTGTTGAGGTGAGCCCGACTATGTCTAGACGGTATCTCTCAACCTCATGCACTAGCTCAGGCTCCTTCCCCACCAGATAGGTGACATTCCATGTCCCAATAGCCAGCCTTGATAGCCAGGGATCGGTCTGTCAGGGCCTCCGCCCTTGGCCACCGCCCGACACACACTACACCCAATCCCTATGGCGCCTCCTGGTGGGCCTACAGGGTGGGCCCATGTCATCTCTTCAGGCTGCGCCCAGCCAGGCACCACAATTTTATTTAGATCTATTTTTTTTTGGTACAGTAACTGTTCATGGTTCTGTTCACCGAACCAGCTGCTGCTGTTTAGTCAGTGTTGTTCAGGTCACTTGGCTTGTGAACTTCCACATGGGTGCAGTCATCAACTGCAGCCCAGGTTTTTCGCTTGAGATTATCCTTAGGCCATTCTTGTGGTATATTAGTTTATAAGATCAAGATTTTTTGTCCGTTCATTTTACCTTACCTCATTGAAGTGTATGCAGTGTTCTCCATGCTGTCTGAGCTGTCACAGGAAGTCTGATTTTTGAGAACCTCTGTACCTTTGCCTGCCATTTTTTTTCCAAGGTATATTATGCAAATGCCACATTGTACATGGCATTTTTGATTTTGATTAGTGTTATTGTAGCTCATTCTATATTTCCTGATTACACTATGTTTTTTCCCATTGGTGATAAACTGTTATTCCTGTACACTTTTTAAAAAAAATCCATCTTTGAAATGTCACAATTTCAGGTCCTCTGGCTATTCCTTTCCACGTGGAAAGGAATAGCATACACAAGTCCCAAACTAACAAATTTCAGGGGTTTTACAGATCATTGAGTAGACATATTTATGCTGTTGGGTACAAAACAGAACACACCTGTGATTTACAATTAGTCTAAGATAATGTGTGATGATAACTACAGGTATATTCAGTCTTACTTTGTGTATAATTTGGATTGTTTCTGGGAAATACAATTGTTAAGAAAGAAAACACTACTTGTCAATTTAGAAATAAAACATTTTTTGAGAGGTGATATATTTTTGAATCATTTGACACTGGAGTGATAATGAATGGTGGTATACTAATTTGTAGATGATCTAGACAGCTGTTGTCCTTGTCCTTTTCAGTAGGAGTACAAAGATAATATTTTGATGGAAAAACCTAAGTGCTTGGTTTGAGTTCTGCTCTAACTGCCAGCATTAAGGCTGGTTTGAGTGCTTCTCACAAAGCCCATTGTATAAACAGACAAGTGTGTTTTTGATTGAAATGAAGTATTGTTTGTCTTATGCTTTATTTTGCATAAATATAATTGTTTTAGAAGCAGCAATGCCAGTTGTAAAATTATTTTATGTAAAATGTATTTTATGTAGTTTCTTTCTGATTTGAAGACATTTTCAAATGTATGAATGAAAAAGTTTGCACAATGAAATGTTTTTAAATGTTTTTAAAAAAGCATTAACTCATCTTTTTTTGTTCCATCTCTAAATGCTTTGATATGTTAAAAAATATTACTAAGTTTAAAATTTATGTATTTATGGTTTATTTTGGTCAATTTAACTCAAGTTCAGATATTTTTTAAGTTCAGATACTTTTAATATTCTTTAAAGCCACTCGTAGTCTGAACTCCTTCTCTTCTTTTGCAGGTGACTCCATTGTGGTGGCACCAAGCCAGACATTATCCAATGAGGAGTACCACATGCTCCGTGAAACGGCCATCAAAGTGGTACGTCACCTTGGGATTGTTGGCGAATGCAACATTCAGTATGCTTTACACCCATCCTCTTTGGAGTACTGCATTATTGAGGTGAATGCACGGCTCTCAAGAAGCTCAGCTCTGGCATCCAAAGCTACTGGGTAAGCAAATATATTATATGACCAGAGGGAACTCAATGTTAGTAGCTTCAAATTGTACAATGAAATTCTTGCCCTATGAGAGCTGGTCCTATGAGGCCCCCTGTGTGACTTTGTTTTGGACAACAGACATGTACAACAGACAGCCATACATTATGTAGCAGAGTTTCAGCTAAAATAAATAGAAAATGTGGTGGCAAAAACAATTTCTTTGGTTTGGCCAGAAGTTGGTAACTAACACTTAATTCAAGTGTTTTCAATTTATTATGACACATTTTCAATTTATTGTCAACCCTTGGTGGCTGTAGGCTTGATTGTCCAAAATGCTGGTTTTAGAAACCTTTATTTATTATTCATTTTTAAGCTAAAGGACTGATGATCTTATGTTACATTACAATAACCTGTGAATTGTGATGGAGCCTGTTGAGCTACAGTGTCATTGATGTTCTGGTTTTCCAAATTGGCAGCAATATTATATATATATTGTGTTATTTGCTTATTTATTTTTACTCTGATTTGACTCCTGAAACAGGCCCATCTCCGAGCATAGCATAACATTTCCAATAAAAAAACAAAACAAACAAAATAATTTGATCAATTATTTTAACGACTATAGGTAATTTTTGGTTACAAAAACAATACTTTATTAAAATTTCCAGCATTAGTTGAGTTTGGTCTCATTGCATCTCGGTTTTGGTTTCACAGGTACCCCTTGGCATTTGTTGCTGCTAAGCTAGCTCTGGGAATCCCCCTCCCCGAGATTAAGAATGCTGTATCAGAGAAGACCACAGCCTGCTTTGAGCCCAGTTTAGACTACATTGTCACCAAGATTCCTCGCTGGGACCTCGACCGCTTCCACGGCATGTCTCGCGAAATAGGCAGCGCCATGAAGAGTGTGGGAGAGGTGGGGGAAGATGCATGGATAAACATTTAACCACTCACTCACTTATTCAGTATTCTGACATGCCAATTATTCCATCATGTATTTCCCTCCTTTGCATCCAGGTAATGGCAATAGGCAGGACATTTGAGGAGAGTATGCAGAAGGCTTTAAGGATGTGTCATCCATCAGTAGATGGCTTTGTGCCCTGGCTGCCACTCAAGAAACCGTGGTCCAACACCCACGATCTAGGACAGGAGCTGGCTGTGCCCTCCAGCACCCGCATCTTCTCCCTCGCCAAGGTACAATTATTCTTCATTACATTAATAATAAATGACACTCACTATAGTTTGTCATTAAAATCACATTTTGTAGTGTTGCTGAAAAAGTCTCTACATGCCTAGCTTTGAATACTTAATTCTGTACCTGTATTCGTCATTTAAATTTGATTCATTTAAACAGAACTGACAGTGTGGCTTTTCAAATATATTCCAGAGAGAGGAAAGAGGACTCATAAAAGCATATACCGCTGTTAGTCTGTAGCTTTCCTCATAGAAGGAGATGAAGGTGAGACAGCACTTATAGGTACAACTAAACTCAGGGTTGAGCTTTATTTCTCAGGCACAAAGATCTTACAAGGTGAAAAACATCTATGGCTCCAGCATATGAACATGCTTTTCATCACCGGCTGGGAGGAGAGCCGAATAAGGTCATGTCAGTGTCAAGACTTTCAACTGCATGAGCTTTGTGTGCCGACAGTGTAGATGGATCTATTTCCTTAAGTACTGAATGAGATCATTGGAGGTGGTGACAGCATGAGGGATTGATGATCCGCATTTTATCTCGAGTCTGTGAAATGGATCTGTAATGCTGCAGGGTGGTCAGCACAGCTACTGTCACTCAAAGCTAAACTGTGTGCTCTCTGTTTGCTCTCAGAACAGTTTGAGTTTTAAACCTACACATCTTAGGTCCAATGACACTGTTGCATGTCAAGCATGAAAACATTAAATTGCATCAGGTGTAGGAAAGACCTACCCAAGCATTCGCACAGTCAGATTTAAAGATGCAACATGGTAATTTGGTAAATGTTTCAACCTTTTTTGGAAACAATTGTATTGCAAGTATTTCTCATCTTTGATAACCTGGTTTGTTACAGGTAACCTTAGACATTCTGGCAAGTTGTCCTTGGAAACTGTTTGTATGTGTGCACTGATTTTTAAGATTTATTTTTTGGCTTTTTTGCATTTATTAGATAGTGACAGTTAGATGACAGGAAGGTAGGAAGAGCAAAAGGGGGGAAGACATGCTGTAAATGGCCTGGGCAGAACTGAACCAGACCTTCTCTGCTGTGACTAAAAGGCCTTCAGTACAAGGGGCTTTCACGCTACCAGGCTGACACTTTAGACGCTTAATTTTTTAGATAAAATGTCACAATAATACTCTGTATTGTGCATGCAATTAGTTTGACCTGGGCACATTTTACTCATCACTTAGTGGATCACTGGGTTATTAGTAATATGGTTTTACTCATGAGCAACTTTCTTATAAATTAAATTAAACCGTTGAAATGCTAACCCATTAAACAGGTGTCACAGAGTTTCAGAATAAAATGGAAGATGATGATGCTTGCTTGCTTTGTGTATTGCTTTTGCTTCTCAGGCCCTTCACAGTGGTACTATGAGTGTCGATCAGATCCACCAGCTGACAGCCATAGACAAGTGGTTCCTCCAAAAGCTTCATAGGATTACAAAGCTGGAGCAACATCTTGCAAACTACAACAGGTAAAGCATGCAGAGTGTGTACCAGTTTATTCAAGTGACTTGAAGTTACTTGAATAAACAAGTACATTAAAAAATATATGTGCTGTTTCTTTATGGGTGTTGATAAATAAACACATGATAAACACTGCCCACAAATTAGATGAGTGTCTTTCTTCCTTAGGGCTGGACCCCCCCCCCCCCCCCCCCCCCCCCCCCCCCCCACACACACACACACACACACCTTCCTGTCTCTCTGCCCTCCAGCTCTTACCTGGACAGCTCAAATCAAAGCCTCTGTGAATTATCATGGCTCATCCACAGGTTACCTGCTGCTTTCTTCCAACTCTGCTGTTTAATAATTAATGGCTGGCCGTTTCGTGGGCACCCACTGCAACAGGCTGACACACGGAGTGTTGTTGTAGTCTCTACTGCTTCAGGAGCCGGGGACGTGGGGACGGGCACAAAATGTTAGTCTGCTGCCAGACTGATGGAGCAAGGAGCTGAGCACAGGTGGGCTTCAGGCTCTACTGCTCAGCAGTCTCTTTGTGTGCATAAGATTTTTGCTCTAGACTGAAGAATAATTATAATTAAATCATGAGGAAGAAAAATAAATGCAGCATATTTTAATCCTTATTTGTACATTGCATCAACCACTTACCCTGATGCAGCACTTCTATCCGTGCTCCATTTTCTATATGGATCCCTTTATAAAATCCAGTCTGTCTTAGTTGTTCAGCTGGCACAGTGATCAATTTCCTAAAATTGCTTTCCTAGTCCTCTAATGTTTTTTTATGTTTGTAACATCAACAATACTAATAAAAGCCAGAGTTCAGGTTGCACAGAAAACAACATGAACATAGTGTTGACCCACACTTAGTCCTATCTTATTGGTACGTAGGTTTCTATAATTAAAGATTGTATATCATGCTGGTGTAGGTAATTTGATTTCATTGCCAGTCCATAGCAATTTAATGATTTATGCACACAATTGTAAACGTAATAATTCATATGTTTAAATTTAATAAGTGGAAAAAATAGAAATTAATTAGATCTTATTTTATTAATGTAGATTAAGTTTGTGTCCATGTGTTTTTGCAAGAATGTCAATACATGGCAGTTCTGTATTCAAACACAGCCACAGTAGCAACACACAAATATCTGGTGGTCTGTGTTTTATTTGTGCATGATGGTCTATTCACATAGGTTTGTGGCACGCGAAGGACTTCATTCATTCTTTAAACTGCTTTTCCAGACAAAATTGCTCAGAACACAGCCAAGCTCTGGGATCAAATGTCTTTCCTTTGATTCTGACTTGCAGCTTTTCGTGGGTTTATTATTTCTCAGCAAAGCCACGTGCAGTGGGAGTTAAAACACACTTGACATTTTCAATATTGTTACACTATAAGGTCATAAATAATTCAGATAAGGAGCAGGGAGAGAAAGCAGAGGTTTACCAGGGAAAAAAAGAATCCCTTATTGTCTCTATGTTGAATTAAAGGAATGCTGCTACATTATGAGAAATTTGCTTGTTGCTTTGTTTGTGGGAGTTGGATGATAAAGGCAATATCAGTTTTATGACAGCCTGTTCATTTGTTCAGTTTAACTCGTTACTGAATCAGAAAGCAAAAGGAAGTGAGGACCTTTAACACTGTCATGGTGTTTTTATAATATATGACTTTTTTAATGCATAGAATATTGTATTGTTTTAATATAGTTTAATATTTTATATTCGCTGAAATGGTTTACCCACCACCTCCTCTGTCCTTTTATTGCAGTAAAATTACAATTACATGTTCCTAAGTCTGAGCAGATTTTTTTTTTCCTTGCATTGTAGAAAACTCGATCTAACATGAAAACCAAACAAATTTGAAGGTAGCATTTTTCATTGAGTACTTCTAATAACAGAAGCCATCACATGTTGTGGTAATTTTGTACAGTCAAGGTAATTCTAAGGTTTTATGTGGTATGATCAGGATATATACCACCTAGAGTGGTATATATCCTGATCATGATTTTTCTGTGCACACACACCACACACTCACTCACCCACCATGGTTTAAAATCACTTTCTGATACCCAACTGTATTCCTGCTGCTTTTTATCTGTGTAACCTTACTCCTTTTCTCACAGCGAAGTTTCATTGATTCAAATGGGTTTTAAATGACTGCACTTGCCAACCTAATGCTCCCACAACTTGCACCTTGTTTGTCAATTTGTTATTGATCGCTCTGAGGTGCTCTTCCCTGTTGTCTCCACTGTTGGGTAAGTGAGCTAGTCATGACCCACTTACTGGCTCCACCTGCTTAGTTCTATGGATTTTTTTTTCCTCATATTTTTTTTTTCTCACTGTCATCATCATGTCTGGCATTCACAGCTTTAAGACTTAAGAGATGATTGACACAACAGTATGAATTTAATACATTTAAAATGGGTTTAATTGACATTAAACTGTGGAAAAAGTTCAGGATGTTGGCAAAATTGCCTAATTACCACTGCTGCTTGTCTTTTCCTACAGTGGCACAGTCCCCAAGGGGATGCTGCTAAAGGCCAAGCAGAGCGGGTTCTCAGACCGGCAGGTTGGTCAGATTCTAGGCTGCAATGAGGGAGCAGCAAGAGAGCTGAGGCTCAATTTTGGCATCAAACCTTGGGTCAAACAGGTGAGCATTACTAGGCGACTCCTCCCACATGGGCTCAGATAACTGACTCTGCCTAATCTGCCAATATCAAAAATATATCAAAAAGATATGTATAAAAAAAACAAACAAACAAACACACACAAAAAAAACAAAAAACAAAAAAAAAACAGAGAGAGCCTATAAAGTTGTCTTTCCATCTCATTCAACATGGCACAAAATCTGTTTTTCATGGTTTGGGACAACAGAGTTCTTAAGCACAATGGGATGAAGCTACACCATGCTTCATATACAGAGGCAAACTTTTGAGCAGTGCAAATTAATTTTTGTTTAATATATCATCGGAATAATATCCAGCACAAGTATGAGTTCTGCCTTTAACCACGTACTGAAGTGAATACACATGATAATTTTCTGCAAAGTGTATCAGAAGTGAACATACTCATTATGTAGTATTGCTTATTTTGAAAGTGGTAAACCATGTAAAAATGAGCAGTTGCCTGAGTCTGAAATCCACTTAGAGTTGACTCGAGCCTTTCTGGAGTGAGTCTGGCTGCTCTTCACATGTTCAAAGTGGTTACTCCCATTTCTGCTCAGATGAATCTCCTTTTTTTAAGAATGCAAAAAGTTATATTTGAATATTGATTATGGTTACATTGTAGAGTAGTAGTTGAGAGTAATCTTTTTAAAAATGCCCCATTTTAACATTCTATTTTCTCTCATCTTAGATTGACACTTTGGCAGCAGAGTACCCAGCAGTAACCAACTACCTATATTGTACTTACCATGGTCAGGTATGTGGTCTAAATTAACCATTTGTTTGTAAATAATACATTTATTTAATATATGAACCACCAACAGATGGGCTAAAATGTCTCATTTGTAGTGTATATGCACCTTTAACACTTTGTAAAAGTATATCGCTTTAATTTGAATTTAAATCCACAAAAATTATTTGATCTTGTTACCAATGGACCAAAATCACAGGCCAAACAACCTGAAGTAGTATATTCAGTTCAATCATTGGTTCACCACCTAACATTCTTATTTGTTTTGAAAAGAGTTGTTGACTTGTAAAGCATGTCATATGTCTACAAGAGTCCATCATTAAAGTTATTTTGTCAATTTGTCTGCTTCACCAGGAGCATGATCTGGACTTTAAAGACCAGGGAACTATGGTTCTTGGTTGTGGACCGTACCACATTGGTAAGTGTAATAATAAACCAGACAAAGACCCAGACAAAGTTTTCATTCTTTTGAAAGCCTGACTCTTAGTCTTGTCCATCCTAATTGGGAAAATCAAAAAGCTGTTTTATTTGTTATTATCTATCGTCCACCTGGTCCCTACTCAGAGTTTCTGTCTGATTTCTCAAACTTTTTATCTGATTTAGTGCTCAGTTCAGATAAAATAATTATAGTGGGTGATTTTAACATCCATGTAGATGCTGAGAATGACAGCCTCAACACTGCATTTAATCTATTGTTAGATTCAATTGGCTTCTCTCAAAATGTAAAGGAGCCCACCCACCACTTTAATCATACTCTGGATCTTGTCCTAACATATGGCATAGAAACTGAAGACTTAACAGTATTCCCTGAAAGCCCCCTCCTGTCTGATCATTTCTTAGTAACATTTACATTTACTTTAATGGATTACACAGCAGTGGGGAATAGGTTTTATTACAGTAGAAGTCTTTCTGAAAGTGCTGTAACTAAGTTTAAGGATCTAATTCCTTCATTGTTATGCTCTTCAGTGCCATGTGCCAACACAGTGCAGAGCAGCTACCTAAACTCTGCTCCCAGTGAGGTTGATTATCTCGTCAATAGTTTTACATCCTCACTGCGTATAACTTTGGATACTGTGGCTCCTCTGAAAAGGAAAGCTTCAAATCAGAAGTGCCTGACTCCGTGGTATAATTCACAAACGCACAGCTTAAAGCAGATAACCCGAAAGCTGGAGAGGGAATGGCGTCTCACTAAATTAGAAGATGCTCATTTAGCCTGGAAAAAGAGTTTGTTGCTCTATAAAAAAGCCCTCCATAAAGCTAAGACATCTTACTATTCATCATTAATTGAAGAAAACAAGAACAACCCCAGGTTTCTTTTCAGCACTGTAGCCAGGCTGACAAAGAGTCAGAGCTCTGTAGAGCCGAGTATTCCTTTCACGTTAACTAGTAGTGACTTCATGGATTTCTTTACAAATAAAATTTTAGACATTCGAGAAAAAATTATTCATAACCATCTCAAAGATTATTCTTCATGTTCGGCTGCTTTCAGCACTGCTGGTATTTGTTTAGACTCTTTTGCTCCAGTTGATCTTTCAGAGTTAACTTCAATAGTTACTTCCTCCAAACCAGCAACATGTTTGTTAGATCCCATTCCTACTAGACTGTTCAAAGAAGTCTTTCCAATTATTGATGCTTCAATCTTAAAAATGATCAATCAGTCTTTATTAGTTGGCTATGTACCACAGACCTTCAAGGTGGCTGTAATTAAACCTCTGCTTAAAAAGCCATCACTTGACCCAGCTGTCTTAGCTAATTATAGGCCAATCTCCAACCTTCCTTTTCTCTCAAAGATTCTTGAAAGAGTAGTTGTAAAACAGCTAACTGATCATCTGCAGAGGAACGGTTTATTTGAAGAGTTTCAGTCAGGTTTCAGAATTCATCACAGTACAGAAACAGCATTAGTGAAGGTTACAAATGATCTTCTTAGAGCCTCTGACAGTGGACTCATCTCTGTTCTTGTCCTGTTGGACCTCAGTGCAGCTTTTGATACTGTTGACCATAACATTTTATTACAGAGATTAGAGCTTGCTATAGGTATTAAAGGTACTGCACTGCAGTGGTTTGAATCATATTTATCTCATAGACTCCAATTTGTTCATGTAAATGGGGAGTCTTCTTCAGACAGTAAGGTTAATTATGGAGTTCCACAGGGTTCTGTGCTAGGACCAATTTTATTTACATTATACATGCTTCCCTTAGGCAGTATTATTAGAAAGCACTGCATCAATTTTCATTGTTATGCAGATGATACTCAGCTTTACCTATCAATGAAGCCAGATGACACACATCAATTAATTAAACTGCAGGAATGTCTTAAAGACATTAAGGCCTGGATGACCTCTAATTTCCTGCTTCTAAATTCAGATAAAACTGAAATTCTTGTTCTCGGCCCCACAAATCTTAGAAACATGGTGTCTAACCAGATGCTTACTCTGGATGGCATTACTTTGGCCTCCAGTAACACTGTGAGAAATCTTGGAGTCATTTTTGACCAGGATATGTCCTTCAATGCACATATTAAACAAATATGTAGGACCGCTTTTTTGCATTTGCGCAATATTTCTAAAATTAGAAACATCCTTTCTCAGAGTGATGCTGAAAAGCTCATTCATGCATTTATTACTTCTAGGGTGGACTATTGTAATTCATTATTATCAGGCTGTCCTAAAAGCTTTCTGAAAAGCCTTCAGCTGATCCAAAATGCTGCAGCTAGAGTACTGACAGGGACTAGAAAGAGAGAGCAGATTTCTCCCATATTGGCTTCTCTTCATTGGCTCCCTGTTAAATCTAGAATAGAATTTAAAATTCTTCTCCTCACATACAAGGTCTTGAATAATCAGGCACCATCTTATCTCAAAGACCTCATAGTACCATATCACCCCAACAGAGCACTTCGCTCTCAGACTGCTGGCTTACTTGTGGTTCCTAGGATACTTAAGAGTAGAATGGGAGGCAGAGCCTTCAGCTTTCAGGCGCCTCTTCTGTGGAACCAGCTTCCAGCTTGGATTCGGGAGACAGACACCCTCTCTATTTTTAAGATTAGGCTTAAAACTTTCCTTTATGATCAAGCTTATAGTTAGGGCTGGATCAGGTGACCCTGAACCATCCCTTAGTTATGCTGCTATAGGCCTAGGCTGCTGGGGGGTTCACATAATGCACTGTTTCTCATTCACCTTATTTACTTTGTTTATACTCCACTCTGCATTTAATCATTAATTGATATTAATCTCTGGCTCTCTTCCACAGCATGTCTTTTCTCTCCCCTCAGCCCAACCGGTCGCGGCAGATGACTGCCCCTCCCTGAGCCTGGTTCTGCTGGAGGTTTCTTCCTGTTAAAAGGGAGTTTTTCCTTTCCACTGTCGCCAAGTGCTTGCTCATAGGGGGTCGTTTTGACTGTTGGGTTTTCTCTGTATTATTGTAGGGTCTTTACCCACAATACAAAGCGCCTTGAGGCGACAGTTTGTTGTGATTTGGCGCTATATAAATAAAATTGAATTGAATTGAATTGAAAACATCTTACATGGGTTTTTATATGATATGCATTAATTGAAATGGTACTGTTGCTTATAAGATTTATTTGTATTTGTATTGTGTGTCTAGTATTTTTACCCACAAGGCATATATGCTACGTACAGTAGCTACAGTGTTGCCAAAAGTTGTTTATTAGGTGCGATCTGGTATTTATCCAGTATTTACATGGAAAATAAATGTAGCAGTCATTCGATTTGTAATTGTGATGCTGAAATTATGATCTGTTTTTGATGGCTAACCTATTTATCAACCATTTGACCATCAGGCAGCAGTGTTGAGTTTGACTGGTGTGCGGTGTCCAGCATCAGAGCCTTGAGACAAATGGGCAAGAAGACAGTCGTAGTAAACCACAACCCAGAGACAGTCAGCACTGACTTCGATGAGTGTGATCGCCTTTACTTTGAAGAGCTGACCCTAGAACGCATTCTGGATATCACCCAGCAGGAGGTTAAAACACTACCATACACATGCCATTTTTCCATTTGTGGAAATTCAGACAAAATACACATATTTGGGATTTTCTCTCCTAAAAAGAACAAATATTGGTACACAGTACAATTCAGACAGTGTCCAAACCAAAATAAAACAACTTCCAATGGTGTGTCATTGAAATTACCAAAGATAAATGTACTATCATTTCATAATGTATCCTGATCTAAAGCTCAGAGCCTGTTACAACTTGCATTGAGAATGAGGCAGTACAGACTGACAATCAGTTAAAGGCTTTTGTCAATGAAAACGATTATATTCATGTGTGTAGTTTAGAATCTGGTTTAAATAATGCATTGCAATCAATTTAAGTTTCCCATAGAAAGAGTTATATTGATTAAGTACATAATACACATTTATTAAAGAAATCAATGTTGACAGCTATATCAAAGGCAGAGTGTACTTGTGGACTTAAATGTTTGCCCAATAATACCGGCAGGTAGATTTATTGGTCTGAGACTGGCACACAAGCACTCATATAATGGCATAATAACTTCTCTACCCTGCTCAAGAATAATTCTTCATTGAAAAATGTAGAAATCAAACATTAGCTGCATGACTGTGACTTATTACCATGGACTGCCCACTGAGTAGATCACCGCAGTGCCTGGGAAAAAATACCTTCTCTGCTCAGAGTGACATGAATGAAACATAACCACCACCGTCTGAAATCTCTTTTATTCTTATATATAAATTCAGAAAACAGTTAAGCATGCAGCTTTGTCACTCCTTATGTGTCACACCAATTTTTGCCTCAAAAGCAGCTTAACATAACTCTTTCTAATGGACACTGGGGATAAAAACCCTAAACTTTGGACATTAACTGGACATTTTGCTTTTGGAGTTTTGTGTGGACTTTTTTGTTTTTGGGGGAGTTTTTTTGCCTCTCTGTAGCACTTCTATATCTTGCAATTCTGTATGGAAAATATATATTTTTTGATTATTACATTGTTAGGCAGTTATTTAATCAATGTGATGTGTTTGGGTCACATAATGAAGTTATTTAGATAAAGCTGCAGATTTATTGGTTAATCTATGATCCTACCCTCACTCATGATGAGAAGATATAGACAGTATCTGAAAAAAAATTAAAATGGATTATACATGTGGTAGTTATAGTGTGGTGCTAGGTCATGCAGGCCTGATTTAGAGGTGCTGCTCTTCCACATCAAAAGTAGCCAGCTGAGGTAGATTGGGAATCTGACTAGGATGCCTCATTGAAGCCCTCCTAGGTGAGGTGTTTCAAGCATCCCTTACCATAAACAGACCCCATAGCAGACTGAGGACACTAGGGACCGGCTTGGTCTTGGCATCTCCCTGGATAAGCTAGAGGCAGTGGCTAGGCAGAGGTGGATTTTGGGAGCTCTGCATATAGTCTTGCCCTTGCAAGCTGAACATGAATACGTGGTAGATGGTGGCTGGATTGATGGATGGTTGGATGATTTTGTGTACAAAAACTAATAATTATTGCATTGTGTGATATTATAAACAAATAATGACAGTCATGATTCTAAGTTCTGTTTGCAGTCTTTTAAAATAGTCCTATTATGCTTATATTTTCGACTCCACATTCTTGGAACTAAAATACTTTGGCATGATTCTGAACTTTATTTATCCTATACTGGGCCTTACACAGCCCCTTGGTTCATCCTGCCTGAAACAAGCCATTTTGGCTCCCTTTTAAGCCAACATTTTTCTGATTCATTATCCTTTTAGAGACAGATAATTTGAACAACAGATGGATAGAGCTACTGTAAGCGATGTGCCTGAGATGCCCATATTAAGGATGTCCCCTCTCTCTGATGTCATAAAGACCCAAAAGTAGAAAAAAAAGTCAGCTTGAAAACTTCTTTTGTTTCACAATGATTATTTGCACATAGACTGACCTCATTATTTGAAACTTTGGCCAGGTGTAGTGAGCATCCACCATTGTAACAGTGTAGATAACGGATATAATAGAAAAGGAAAACCGTAAGAGGTCCGCTTCAAGGTTGCTGGTAGACCGGTGTCAAAATACACACAATTCTCTAATTATTTATTAAAATAGATAATTGGAATGCTATTTAAGATGTGATTTCACATACATAACCAGGACTGATTTTTATATCATGCATATGCTATGTCATTATTTTTACCTTAATTTGCAAGCGCATGTGTGTGTTTGCGTTTGTGTTTGTCTGGAGCCCAGGTGACCCAGATGTTGTCAAAGCATATTCAAGGGCAACGTTTCCCTGTTATTTTCCGTGTATGTTGGCCCCTTTGTATTTATGTTGTGTGCTGTGTTTGTGTACTTATGGCTGCTGACTTTCCCTTGCAGAGGAAATGTAATCCAGTTAAAGTTGCGATGGGATCAGAGTGTGATTAAGTGTTTGTTTGTTCAGGGAGATAGCATTACCATCAATCCCTCTCTTGCAGCTACAGTTTGTATATGTGTGTGTGATAAATATGGCATTAGAGCATGGAGATAAACCCTGGACAGGAGCAGGAGAGCAAGGCCATGAATAATGAAGAGATACAACTTGGCATTGCCATGGAAACAGCATCCCCCTTGGATCAGCTAGACAGGAAAAGGGGCTGCACGCTGTTATTAAAAGGAGTGTGCACACCTACACACACACACACACACACACAAACTAAACCCATGGCACGACCAAGATCAACTCTTTATGGTTGTCTCATATTTTCACTGTGATCAGAGGTCAGGATAATTTAAAGTGGTTTCAGAATGTGGATCTTAGCTTATAGGCAGGGTTTCCCTCCTTCTGTCGTTTCTCCCTTCTAACGCTTCTTGTTGTAGTTGTTCTACTTGATTTACTACCTGCTTTATCTTTTGCATTCTTCTTATTCTATTTACTCCACTCCAGGGTTGCTCTGGCTGCATTGTGTCAGTGGGAGGTCAGATTCCTAACAACCTAGCTGTCCCCTTGCACATGAATGGGGTAAAGATTCTTGGGACAAGCCCCCTGCAGATCGACCGAGCTGAGGAGCGCTCTGTCTTCTCCAGCATCCTGGATGACCTCGAGGTTGCCCAAGCCCCATGGCAGGCCTTGAGCTCCCTGGTGAGAGGAAACCTACAAATTCTGAATTATTGATGTGACAAAGATATAGAGTAGAACAATGTTGTGATATACATTTTCTCAGTATCTTTTCAAAACAACTCCTCACCTGTGCACCAAGGAACAGTATTATAGTATTAATTACTTTTGATAGTCTATCACATCAGAAAACTATGTTTACTTGTCTTAAGTGCTCATGTGATTTTTGCTGGCTTAAAGAGGTTCCCACAGATATTTAAAAGCATGAATGTTTATTTTAAAGAAGGTCAAAAGGTCTTCAGAGTGGCTTTAATTTTGAGTTGGTGCTTATATATGAGACATTCCCTAAAACGTCTACAATATTTTCTGTATCTAGTTAGCATTATGGTTTTACTTTTTTTCACCCATTGTTTCTGTATTACATCTTCGTTTCACTTATGTACACTGTCACAAAATGCAAACAGTGCAGAGAGAAGAGGTAGTTTGGTGTGTGTGGGTGTGGATGGGGGCGTGGGTGGTCCAAGTTTAAGGAATTACAGCTACAAGATGAAAAATAAGACATGGCTCGTCATTGCAAGTAAACATTTTGAGGCAACTGGGAAAATCTGCCACTTTTTAAGACAATCTTATAACTCAGAACATGTAAAGATGTTTACTTAGATACATTGCTAGATTTAGTATAGTTCTGCTGTGGAAATGTTAATATTACTGCTATTTAAAAAAAATTTTAGAATCAGTGTGGTGCGAAACTGGTGGAGTGGTGGGTTCCCTGAAAAATTAACAAGGTTTTGCTTGTCAGCTGAGGCAGAGAACCAGAAGTTAACATTTACAATAATGGATTACACAGCAGTAGATGTATTTTGAAAGTGCTGTAACTAATGATATAAGCCCTCCACTGTTATATACATGGTTCCCCTAAGCAGTATCATTACAAGGCATAGCATACATTTTCATTTCTATGCAGATGATACCCAGCTTTATCTATCCATGAAGACAGATGACCAGTTACATAAACTGCAGAAATGTCTTAAATACATACAAGTTATTGTACTCAGCCCTACAAATCATGGTGTCTAACCAGATGCTTACTGTGGATGACATTCTTCCTGTTACCAGGGAGTTTTTCCTTTCCACTGTCACCAAGTACTTGCTCATAGGGTGTTGTCTGATGGGATTTTCTCTGTATTATTGCATGGTCTTTACCTTATAATATTAAGTGCCTTGAGGTGACTTGTTGTAATTTGGCGCTATATAAATAAAACTGAATTGAACTGAAAGTAATTGGAGATGTCATTTTGACAAGGTTCAGTCAAGTGAAACCTGCTCAGCCATCTCTGCTGTGTTTGGTTTTGTCTCTGTAAGACAGTCCCAATGGTTTACAGGGAAATCCTTCTAAGAATATCAATCTTACTGTTTAGAGGAGTAAAGGAGAAATTTTCAAACTATTAAAAATAACAGAGCACCAAACCTCACAGATTGAGTAGATGTCTGATACTGACATTTGGGCACGAAAGTTGCCTTTTTTTTTTCTGATTTATCAATGAGCATTATTTTTCATATAAAGATTTTCCCATACACAAATTGTTTCTAAAAATTTCTTCCTCAGAGGTACTATTCAGCACTACGTGGATGTCTTTTTTAGTCTTTTTCTTGTATTTGGCAGGCTCGACTCACTCCTGGCTTCATCTGAATGAAACACTGGCAGACTCTTCTGTGGAACATGTGGAGCACTGAAATATGTCTGCCATCAGTGTTAAAATGTCTCTTCCATTACCTTTGCGCTTGTATTCAGTTACCACTGACGAGCGATTATCTAGTTCACATGCAGATAGAGTTCTGCCTCTCCAAAATTTACGTATAGTCTATATTCATGCCAGTCTTGGAGAAACTGTTTGTTTTTAATTGGCTGGAATAACTCCAGGAGAGCCGTAGAGAGATGGTTCTTGTGTCTCTGGGAAGCTATTTTCTGTTTGGTAAATGGTACTTCACCTGGTGAGTGAACAGTGGGTAACGATAGAGAAAAAAAGGCTAGACATGCGGTGAGACAGAACGGAGAAAGAACTATGATGATAATGATGATGAGGAGGTGGAGGAGGACATGCAGCCTTTCTCTCTTGTTGCAAGACTGTGTCCACAACTCCTACACTTTCGTCTTTCACTCTTTTCATGGCGGGGGAAAGAAAATCAAAAGAGGGGTGAACTGAAGTCCCATTCTTTCTGACTGTTGGAGCATTTATATTCTCCCTTTTTACTTCCCTGATTTATTCTTAGCAGATATGGTGTATAATGCGTGTTTTTGAACTGAGAAGAGATAAAAAGGAGCTTGCTGTATGAAAGAGTTAGAGGATGTGCACCAGCACACCTTGTTTCAATATAACAAGGTTTCTATAATCGTGTAGTTTTCTAATATCATATACACTAATATATCAAAACTGCTCTGCTTCATCATTTAGTAGTTACACAAGGCAGATAAATCTTAGTATGCCATTTTAATGCCACGTGCCATTTTAAATATGTCCTCAAAAGTGGATGCATTTGTAATCTACACAGATGTTCTAAATTAGTACAGCTAATATTCAGAATCATTCACAACTTTTATCATATAAAATGCAAAACTGCATTGGATATGTGTTTTTAAAAAATCATTTGTAAGCACTTGTCCAGCACTACATTGGTAACACTAAACCTTGACCTAATATTAACTGGTTTTTAAAATCTTTATATTTTAATTAGAGCTGTTTACTACAATATGTAGAAATGCACAAAAGAAAACCGCCACTTCAGCTGACAGATTATTTTTTTCTAAAATTTTAGTGCAGTGTCACTGGGACTTCACATACACGTTTTTATATGGAGCACCAAGATGTGGGAGCTTATTCTGTTTGATTTCTGGCCCAACTATAATAATGCGTTTGCTGTGCACTTCTCTTTCTGCGCAGGAAGACGCCTTTGCTTTCGCTAACCAGGTGGGCTACCCCTGTCTGCTGAGGCCCTCCTATGTTCTAAGGTAGGTTTTAATATATCATAACAACCAGCTAATCTCTATTCCCATCACAAAAGTTGCAGTAGATAAGATTTTCTTATCGCATCAGCAGTCTCTTAACCATAAATGTAGCAGATGAATCATTAACACTTTAAAATATTTTAGATAATTTGCCTCAGTTTAAAAAAATAAGCTCCAGGGGCATAAATAATCTAATCAGAATTTATCTTGTGCCACATTTCTATTCTAAATAAATACACAGGAGGAAGCTGTGCACTCTTGGTTGGCTGAGGCATGAGAGGGAAGTCGATGGAATTTCTAAATAGCTAATTCACAGCATAATTATTAGATGACTAAAACACATTTTTATTTATGAAGATTAATGAACTTCATTCACATAAATTCTGCTTCGATCATGCAGTGACACTTTTGTCCAGCAGATGTCATGATGGGACCCTGGATTCAGCAGTTTGATCTGTGGTCACTGAAAACTTGTGTTTTCACATTCAAGCTGTGATGTTGTTTTAAACAGGATTTTGTCTATTCACTGCAGGGTACTGCGTGAAAACCCTGAGTGTTGTGCACTAGGCAATATTAATGTAATTCAGTGAAGTGATATGTACCAGTATTAAAGTGTGCTTCTGTTTGATGTTGAAGTAACTATAATCATGCCATTAAGGATCTAATAAAATAAATAATATTCCACTTAAAGTTACTTATGTTGAATATTAATCAGGTGGAAGCTCGTCTCTTCTCCGTAGCATCAGTGTTTGGTGAACTTTACGATCCTTACAGCTTTTTCACTTTTTCACTCTGACATACTTGGTAATATATTTTGAGTGTTCTGCTCAGCCTCAGTGCATATGCACAGATACTCAAAGGTTTACACACAAACACTCTCATCCTTGTCAAAATCATACTTGAGACGTAAAATGTGCACACACACATAACAAAACTGAATATTATTTACATATTTAAGTTCATCTTTACATTTGGTTATGTAAACATTTACTTAGTATTGTTATTGCTGTGACACGCAATCACTGATAGCCAATGTTGGACGTAAAAATTCAGACAGGTTTCAAACAAGTTTGTAGTTTTACCATTTTTTGAAGGTCGCTACTTTAAAAGTATATCTAAAACTGCTACTTAAAACTACTTCTATGTCAGACCATACTAGAAAGATTGAGACATCATCTCATTCTTTAATCCATGTTAAGCTTTTGTTGACAACATGCAGTGCAAATGCAAAGTTCTGAGGAAGTGCTGCGTGTGTGAAATATGAGTGTGTGGTGCTCCCAATAAAGCCAAGCAGGAAAATCACCGTACTCACTTTTATTCATGGGGAAAGAGACAAAAATGCATCAAGTGAGTTTATTGCAGGTCAGTTGTTTAATACATCTGCACAGAGTGGACTCTGGATCCCAGCATGGAGACAGTGACACCAACAGGGGCAGTGTCACCAGCAGGATCAGTAAGACTGGCAGGGGTCAAAGTCAACAGGACACCCCTGACACAAACTGGGTAGCCATCAGCGCAAAATCTACTATCCTCATTGGATTCTGGAATGTAATGAACCATGTATGAACAAGGCAAGATGGTGCAACTCATCCAAGAAATGTGGAAGTACAAGCTGGACATTCTTTGAGTAAGCGAAAGTCAGTGGACTGGTCACGGAAGACTGAAGACTTGCTCAGGTGAAGTTGTCCTTTACTCTGGGAGGGATGATGACCTTCACTGTGAAGGAGTGGCAGTTATTTTGTTAAAGAAGATGGAGAGGAACCTGATGGAGTGGAGACCAGTGAGTAGTAGAACTGTGTTAGCACATTTCAGAGGGAGGCAGAAACGCCTAAGGGTTAGCCAGTGCTATGTACCCACGAATGACAGTGATGACACAGATAAAAATAACCTTTTACAAAAAGCTACAGGTGACTGTTGAGAGTAAGGTGGCCTCATCATGGGAGATCTGAACATGAAAGTTGGCCATGACAACTCTAATTTGCAGAGAGTGATTGGAAGAGAAGACTGTGGAACAAGGAATGAAAATGGCGAGAAGCTGGTTGAGTGCTGTGACTTAAACAACTTTGTCATCAGTGGGACTTTGTTCCCACTCTGAAACATACACAAGCTGGGGCGCCCGGGTGCCTTAGTGGTTAAAGCCGGCGACCACATACGTACATATGGTGCAGGTTTGAGTCCCGGCCTGTCGCCAGTTTGCCAGCATGTATTCCCCTGTATCTTTCCCTAATTTCCTCTTTCCTCTACTGCAAATAAAGCCACTGTGGCCAAAAAAAAAAAAAAAACATACACAAGCTGACATGGAAATCCCCAAATGGCAGAGATGAAAACCACCAGAATGATCAACTGCATGTGGTGATGCTCCATCATGGATGTGAAGGTGAGGAGTGGAGCATTCATTGGCAATGATCATCACCTCATGTTTACCCAGGTGTGACTGAAGCCCAAGAGTCAGGAAGAAGGCAGAGAGATATGACATCAGGAAACTGTTAAGGAAATGTTAAGTGTGCTTTCTGTCTGCAGATCAAGAACAGGGTCCAAGCGCTGCGTAACCTTAATGTGAGCGATGAAAAGGAAGAAGTAGATCTAATAATCTATGAGAAAGCCGGCAAGAAGCAGCTTGGAGTCCACGGAAAAGAAGAACAAAACAAATGGATATCTGGGGCCTCCATAAAAGTGGGGCGACAATTGAAGGAAAATATCATGAACACCAAATCTCCATAATCACTTGAGCATCACAAAGAAGAGTACAAGGAGGCCAACCAAAAAGTCATATGGACATGTAAAAGAATCCTATTATATGCATCAAGCTTCCAAAGACAGAAGTGTTATCCGATTGTGGAAACTGGAGAGGAATCACACTTCTCTCCAAACTTAGCAAGATTATGGCCAAAATCATCATCAAGCGTCTATCTGTCAACAGTAAACTCAGAGTGGAGCAAGCAGGATTCTAGAAGGGAGGAGCTGCATCAACTATATTTTCATGTTCAGAAACATCATTCAGTCATGAATGTCAAAGAATTCTCTGTGTGAACTTCGCTGACTTTGCCAAAGCTTTTGACAGTGTGCACCGAAGTAGTGTCTGGAAGATTCTCCATCACTACGGAATACCCTCTGAAATCATTGAACTCATCAAAAGCTTCTATTTGAACTTTACCTGCAGTGTGGACAGTGGCGATATCCCTTTTGAAGTTGAGAGTGGAGTGAGGCAAGGCTGTGTAATGTCAGCATTTCTTTTCTTTTTTTTGGAGTCAAGACTGTGACATTAGGATCATTTTACATCAGGTACTTCAAGTTTTATGGAAAGTCAGTTGACTTTAAGACAGCAGTTTTACTCCTCCTCATTAAGCAAGTGTGGTCTTGAATTTTCAAAGTCCATTGATTATAAAAGTAAAAACCTAACTTTATCAAGCAAATATGTGCAGCTGTTGTAACTAAAATGATCAGTTTAATCATGACTTTTACTGATCCTGCTAGTACTGCTCTTGGACAGCAGTATGTGCTGCACTAATGGATGGAAAGACATTAAAGTTTAGACATTTTAGGGGTTTTCATAGAATGCTGACTTTTGATTTCAGCCAACACGGGACACAATCAATTTTTAACTCAATAGCACTTATACAGCTTGCTGAATTGCTTTACAAAAATGATTCTTAATGGCTGGATACATTTGAATGTTCTGAGAACAGTGATGCAGAAACTAGATGGCATCTGAGTCAGTCATATGCCTTCATTTAAATGCAGTATAAATATATCACTGGTTTCCTAAATGAATGGTCAGTTTTGTGTTGGGGTTTGGACATATGTTTGCCTCTAAGCTACAGACAGCTAAGGAATAAAGCCCTGACCGAAGCCTGTGGCCTTCCTTTGTCCCGTTTCTCTCAACCACTCTTTTTTCTGTCAGGAGGATAGCCCAGCCAGCAGTCTAAAATCAAAAACAACAACCACAACAGAACTAGCCTAAATCCATTGTTTTTTAATGATGAAGATCTGAACTCATTTTCAAGAGCCTGGAGTGCTTTTCGACCTAAATAGCTGTTCTTCTCCCTCTCTCTCTCTCTCTTGCTCCTTATTTCAACAGTTTCCAGACCTTGTTCCTGATGGTAATAGTGATGCAATGGAGAGATAATGAGTGTTTTTGAACAATCATTTGAAGCTTGTATGTTCTCCACTTTGCTTGTTTCTCATCCTCTCCTGTGCCCTTTTGATTTCCCTTCTTCACTCTCTTTCACCCCCCCCCCCCCCCCCCCCTTCCCAAACTTGCATCTCGCCAGTGGCTCTGCAATGAACGTTGTGTATGGTGAAGAGGAGATGAAACGCTTCTTGGAAGAGGCAGCGCACGTGTCCCAGGTGAGCTTTCTCTTAACTGTGTGTACGTACCTGCACCTGCAAAAGAGACATATTGCGATAAAACACTCTAATCCTTCCTTCCTCTTTTCCACTGGTCCCTCTTGTCCCCATCTAGCACATACAGTCACACTAATTTTGCACAAAGTTGTCCCTTTGTTTACAATTAACTGATGTCACCAGCTGCAAAGGTTATTGGCTAGTATTGTGTGCCACTAAGCACCAAGGTAGCTTGGGGGCAGTTGGCCCCTCCAAGGACCTTTACTTGGAGCTATAAACATATAAACATGCACATGTTACACCTTCAAAGCACCAAAGCAAGCCTTTTAATGGCACTTTAATAGACTTGAACAAAGTAATAATTGCATATTCTTATTTTGCACACTGGAAGTTAAAATTAATGTGAGGAAAAATGATGTGTAAGTAATTATCAATTTTCTATCTCCATACATGGATAAACTTGTGTGTTAGTAAGCTGTGGGGATCAAGTGTTCGGTCTGCTGTTTCACCTGATACTGGTGGCCAGGGAAAGTGGATGGTATATGCAGTGTCTTAGGACACTGAAGCAAGAGGGCAGGGGTCCATGCCTGGCTAAAACCCTAGTCAGCCAGCTCTTACCAGCTTGTCAAGAGCTCCAGCCATCATTGTGCTGTTCATTGACTGCCTGTTCAACATGATTGACAAAAAGCTGAAATTAGAGTTTATAAAAGGAAAATTCAACACCTGGGCAGTGCAGCCTCTTCCTCTTATGTTTGAATAAGGCAGACTGGATGTTACAGTGACTCACCATCACCTCTTGAGGTAAAAAGTGATATAATGTAATGGGACATGGCTAGCTGTTAAAAGAAAGCTGCATAAATCCACCGTGCACTGTGCTAAAACAAAGTTAATGTTGCATTTTCCAGTTGGCCAGAGACTACTTTTTGTTATTGTTGTTTTTTTGTTTTTTTCCTTTTCCAGAAGTAAATAACCTTCCTTATAACTCCTTTTCAGGAGCATCCAGTTGTCATCACCAAGTTCATACGTGGTGCCAGGGAGGTGGAGGTAGATGCTGTGGCCAAGGATGGCAAGGTAACACTGGTTTTTCCAGGTATATTTGCTTTTGCCTTAGTCTACAAAGGCATTACTGGCAATGCAGGCTAAATGTAAAACATACACTAGGTATTTTATTATGATCTCCTTAAAATAATCATACTAAGTACCACATACTGTGTGACTTGTCCGGTATACATTTTCAACATAATGTAACATAATATTCCTGAGTCTTATAGCCTGGAAAACAAGATTATTTGTCCCTTTTTATTTATTTTGACAGTATTTTTTAACATATTTCTATTTTTAACTAAAATTTTTATTAATCTCTATAGCCTGTCAATATTCAGTCCTGTATTATTCCTTAGTTTAAACTGAGAGGCAGGACAGATATTGAGCTGAGAAGAAAAATAAAGTGGAACTCATCTCATTCATCTTGCATGAAAAACATCACAGCCCAGCTAGATCTGATGGGAAGAATGGAATATATTAAAACCAAAGTGCAGGAAAATGGTGGTACTAACTTTTTTTTCTTTTTTTCTTTTTAGATTGAATCAGTTAAGGGTATTTTTAAATTATTCTGCTTCAACATACTGATTTTTTTTTTTTTTTTTTTTTTTTTTTTTAAAGTTTGACAGTTACCACAGATTTTTTTGTTGCTGTGTTATTGGATTGAACAGCTGTGTTGTTACTCTATCAAGTATGACATGTACATACTATAAAGATCTACAGCTTGATTTGTTCCAAAGACTGTTTAGAGGAAAGTGCTGTCCAGTTAATGCAATATCAGAAAGGCCTGATATTCACTGGATATACACTCACTTTATTAAGTACATCTTGTTAGTACTGGGTTGGACACCCTTTTGCCTTCAGAACTGCCTTAATTCTTCATGGCATTGATTGAAAAATGTGCTAGAAAACATCCCTCTTTGGTCCATACTGACATGATAGCATCACACAGTTCCTGCAGATTTGTATGCAGCCAACAAATCGTCTATCACATAGAGGTGCTCTACTGGATTGAGATCCGATGACTATGAAGGCCATCTGAGTACAGTCACGTCACTGTCATGTTCAAGAGGAGTTTGAGATGATTTGAGCTTTATGACATGGTGCATTATCTTACTGGAAGCAGCCATCAGAAGATGGGTACACTGTGGTAATAAAGGGATGGACACAGTAAGTAACTATACTTAGGTAGGCTGTGGCATTTAAGCAATGCTCAGTCTGAACTAAGGGACCCAAAGTGCTCCAAGAAAATGTCTCCCACAACATATTCAAAGTCCCTTAAATCATCTTTCTCCTACTTTTGGATGCTCATTTTTGAACTTTATCATGTCACGTTGACCACATCTACATGCCTGAAGGCATTGAGTTGCTAGTATGTGAATGGCTGTTTAGCTATTTGTGTTAATTAACAGTTGAACCGTTATATCATTTATTTGTCTAATACACTTTCATAATTAAAAAGTAAAAACACTGAACTGCATAATCTGTAACATATATATTATATTGTTCTCAGTATGTTGGATGCATTTAAAATTGAGTTAAAGGTTACATAAGAGGAATAATGGTATCAAATATTGGAAACAGTAGTAAAAAATGCTTGTTTTGTCATTAAATTAAATGGTTAAATTTGGTTCTTCATGGTGACAACCAGTCACTAAAATGGCAAGCTCACCAAGTTTTGAT
Source organism: Archocentrus centrarchus (assembly GCF_007364275.1). Lineage (NCBI taxonomy): Eukaryota > Metazoa > Chordata > Actinopteri > Cichliformes > Cichlidae > Archocentrus > Archocentrus centrarchus. The sequence continues at coordinate 13,605,525 of NC_044366.1, forward strand.
TAGCAGTTAGCATGAACAACAAGGTCATTACTCACTGCAATGATCACCTTCTCCTTCATTCTGATGCTAATGTGCACTCTCTGTATTATGTCATAAGGTGACTTGATTGGCTGTTGGTAGTGCTGCAGCATTTGAATAAATGCAATTTGGTTCACTGGAGAAAAGTTTTCCAAACTACCACTGTGAGCAAAGAAATGGCTCCACGATGCATGATATCATCCCATTCAAAGTGCATACGAGGCAAGCATTGAACCCTGGCACATGTACATGTGAACCTGACCTTACACGGGAAAACTCACATTACATTATACTTTAGTGTTAAATTACGGTAGCACTAACTGTTATTTTAACTTTTTAGTTCTTGTATAACTGTATCTGCAGTTTAAGCTGCAGTAGGCGACTGAGTCACCAAGGTAATTGTCCTGAATGTCTTGTCTATTTTTCTATTGTTTAGATTTTGAGAGTCATTTCAAGGGTGTCATTTTGAACGTGGGCTCTCCAGTTGTATGGTAGATTTTCTCACTGTGCTTTCTCTGAATACAGACCCTCCTTTATCTTCAGTATCACATTAACAAGCTGTCCATTCATTGAATACCAAACAGGACTCATTACTCGTAGCTAGACTGTGTGTGCGTATATGTGGGGGAGAGTAAAAAAGTCAGAGATAATACGTATTAATTACAGGCTCTATCTGAAGGGTGTTAATGAATGCCATGGTTAGCAGCAGTTTAAATGAGCTAATGACACGGCAGCTCATTTACACACACACACACACTTACTTTCTTGGCGATATAGATCTTTTCTTTGGGTGAAATTTTGAAAGTTATTCAGACGCTGAATATCCATGTACATTGTTTCTTATCCAGCTCCTCAGCAAATACAAGGCCTTTGCCTCAAACAGTGTTGGCCTTACTGAATTTATTTTTCTCCCACAAGCACAAAGCAGCAGTCATCGTCTTTGAAGTGGCTTCCTGTATGTTGACACTATATTTTTGTATACTGTTTTTTCATTGGCATGCTGTATGTTTAACACATGAAATCTGGAGGCAATTTGCTTTTAATTCTGAAACTTCTTCTTGGTCAACAGACCAAGGCTGTGAAAGGAGTATTTGCCTGGAGCAGGCATTTCTGTGTTTTATTAGAGCTGTGAGCTGCTTGCAAATATTGTTCTGTGTCCAATTTACCTCATTAATGTTTCTGCATGCATTTGGGTGTGTCTGTTTAGGTTCTGGTTCATGCCATAACAGAGCATGTGGAAGATGCTGGGGTGCACTCTGGAGATGCTACTCTAATGCTGCCAACCCAGACCGTTAGCCAGGGGGCACTAGAAAAGGTCAGTTAAGTTCAATTCAATTCAATTTTATTTATATAACGTGAAATCACAACAAACAGTCACCTCAAAGGTTAAGTCACTTTAAACAATGCCATGGTGCACATTTAGTTTCCTTGCTTCACTATCATGTATTTCTTGGTCTTTCCCAGCAAGGATGCAATCTGTTGTGTTCACAAAAAATACATTCTAAGAAATTAATCCATCTTATCAGTTTAAAAAGAAAAATAAGAAGAAATGAAGCAAAAAAACCAAAAAAAAAAAACAGGTGGCACGGTGGTTAGCCTGGGTTCGAATCCACCTCGGCCGGGGCCTTTCAATGTGGAGTTTGCATGTTCTCCCCGTGTCTGCGTGGGTTTTTGCTGGGTATTCCAGTTTCCTCCCACAGTCCAAAGACATGTGGGGTTAGGTTAATTGGTGATTCTAAATTGCCCATAGATGTGAATGTGAGTGTGAATGGTTGTTTGTCTCTGTGTCTCTCTGTGTTAGCCCTGTGACAGGCTGGTGACCTGTCCAGGGTATACCCTGCTTCTCGCCCTATGACAGCTGGGATGACTCCAACCCCCCCAAAAGGGTAAGTGGAAGAGAATGGATGGATGGATGAAGCAAAAAACACTTGCATAGGATTCATGTATGTTTTCTCACAGTAAGCTCCTCTGTTTCCTCCTCATCGCTTGCATGACTTAGAATTGACACATGCAGAGGAAGAAGCAAATACAGGAACAATTGGCAGAATGGAAATCAACTATAGTGAAAAGTCCACCACCTTTTAAAAAAAATTTTTTTTTTGGCCTTTTGCGGCTTTGATGGTGTTTTGCAGTGGAGGGAGGCAGGGGAGTGGGTGGGGGAGATGGGGGGGGGGGGGGGGGGGGGGGGGGGGCACGCAGTGAATGGCGACTACAGTAGGTCGGGACTTGAGCCTGTGCCGTCTGCCCTGCCATGTGGCATATGTGGTTGGCCCCTCAACCACTGAGCCACCCTGCCCCCCTACTTTTTTGGGTTTTTTTTTTATATATAAAAAAGACTTTATAATCCATGTTAAGTTAGCAGTTTAACTTGTACTTTGTGCTTTTAGTACACTAGGCATATTATACAAAATAACCAAAGACAAACTCTCCTTCGGTGTTCAAACTGAAAGTGAATCTTATTTGATTTTTAAGTGTGTCTTTTTCCATTTCTTTCAGGTTAAAATTGCCACCCGAAAAATCGCGCACGCATTTGAAATTTCTGGGCCATTTAACACTCAATTTCTGGTTAAAGGCAATGATGTCATGGTAGGTGTATCTCTCAGTGTGTGACTAAAAAGACAGACTGACATTTTCACACCTGGTTTCAGCAAATGCAATTCACTCACAAATCCACTGTTGTTCAAAATGGTTCGCAAAGCTGGATGAATTAATAATCAACCTTGCCTTCAGCTTTGATGTTCAGCCACAGTGCACATGCATGTCCTCTATTTGTGTGTCTGTGTGTGTCTACTCTGGCCACTTGTATAGTATATTTATGCATTTGTAATTTATATATCTCCATAGAGTGTATTTATCTTCTAAGTAACCTTAATTTAACCCAAGTTTATGGTATTCTGAAAGAATGTCTTTTTTACTTTTTTCATTTAACTGTATTTTTGTGTTGCGTCCTGTAGGTGATAGAATGTAATCTGCGGGCGTCACGCTCCTTCCCTTTTGTATCCAAAACAATTGGTGTTGACTTCATCAATGTGGCAACCAAAGTGATGGTGGGAGAGCCTTTGGATGAGGCCAGCCTTCCCTCACTTGAGAAACCCATCATTCCTGTAGACTACGTCGGAATCAAAGTAAGAAGGAAAACTGAAATTAGTTTACAGCTGGGAAATGCATGACTGGCTTTCTTAATGTTTTGTTTTTATTTTGATGTTTTAAAGGGTCCAGAGAGAATGGATTGGCATATAGACAAAATAAATGAGTTAAAGCACAAGTGAGAAAGGACTCTTCTAACTCATTACTTCTAGAACTGCCTGTTGTTTTATAACAATGTTGGGAAGGTTTTGATGCACTTTTAGGTAAGATGGCTATCATAAAGGTAACTATGACACAGGCACTGATTAACAAGGAGAGAGGGTAACGTTAGAGTCCCACCTCTAGTACCATCATTCCAAGCATGAAGAATGGAAAATTAATGTAGGCTACAGCAGCTTACTAACTTCTCATAATTAGTGGATATTAACTGAACAGCTGATAGTAAAATGGTGTTAGGACATTTGCCTTGTTTTTCTTTTCTTCCAGCTCCTATGTGCAAAGTGTGTAAGTGGATAGAACCGTCTAACTTAATGGTTACACATTTTAAAAACCTCCCTGACCCTTAAGCCCAAGGACAGTAATGATACTAGAGTCTGATGGGACCCTCCAACCAGAGTTCATCACTGTTATGTTTTAAACAACAAGTTAATTCGTAAATAATAATTTAAGTGATTTTTAAAAAAAAAACTGAACTGTATAGACAAAAAAGAACATGTCATACAATGAATTTTTAGAGTACAGAGTATGTACAGTATAATCATTAAAACTGGAATTTGGAACTTGTAATTAGCATTATCAGCATTTGGAGGGAATGCCTTATCCTTCTCTTTTGCTGTTGATGCGAGAAACTTAAGTAATAATTCTGAAAAAAAAATAAAGTGATATAGTGTAAGATACCTATAACATACACCAGTAACATGCTTATAACATTAAATTTAAAAGCTTTCATGTTATAGAATTAGAATTCCTAAAATTAAACCTCTCGGTGTTCTTCTTGGGCCTATCGTTCACTTTACAGTGTTTACTATTTGCTTTTCATTTGATGGAAGCAATGTAATAGTTCCAATACAGAGGATCAAAGTTAGGTGCTGCAGATATGGAAAATACAATAAAATACACGCATCACACTTCACATATACCACAATAATTTTCACCAATACACCTTAGCCATTTAAGAGTGCACATCTAAATTTCTTTGAATCTTGGCATTCACACAGCTTGACAGTTGGCTCTGTCAGACATACTGTAGCTTTCAGTTTACTACATAAAGTATTGGCCGAGATTACAGATTTCACCCTCCAAATCACTCCATTACTTGTGTCCTACAAAACAACAGGTAATACATTACCCTAGAAATGGCAGAGCCCATGTTTATTTCAGTAGTAATGCCCAAGATCAAACTGAGTGGTTATGAAGTGTTAATACTTTAGCTTCCATGTAGTCTACTAGCTATACTAAGTATACTAACATGTCTGTTGCTGGTGTCCCAACTCTGACACCGGTGGCGCAGAGTCATGGCAACCAACAGGGATGGAAGTACTAGGATGCTCTGCTAACTAATTAATGTTAAATGTCAAAGTAAACAAAATACATACAGTAATGTGATACTGGTGGGAGTTAGATTACAGAGTAGCAGAATTAAGTTATTTAGCATTAATCATTATCTGCTCCACTCACCATTGTCTTCCTTTTTTCCTTTCTTTTTTCACTCCCAGAAGATTAACTATTTAATTTTTACTGGCTGGCATCCATCATTAGGTTTGTTTTAACAGAATTATAAATGACATTTACAATGGGAGTGCGTGGAATTAGTGTAAAGTTTGTCAGCTCTTGGGTGCCCCCTACAGGCCTGGGGGTCCACACAGTTGCCTGCCTTGCCTAGCGCCTATAGGTGCCTCTGCCCAAGGGGGTATACAAAATTGACCCAGTGGGATACCAGGCTTACAACCTTCCTCCTCAAGGTTTTGATATATACTGTTGCTATTGTTGAGCAGCCCAAGTACCCCTTTGATTTAACCAGTGGCCACAGAACTCCTGTGGTCAGCCAAAATGTCCCTTAAGTGCTGCTCTGGTCAGCCTAAGTGCCTGCCCGAAATTCTCCTTTGGTCATCCAAAATTACAGTTGGTCATCAGCTGTCCCTGTAAAGAGTCAGGTGGCCCTGTTTCCAGCCTATCTGCCCCTTTTTTTTTTTTTTTTTTTTTTTTTTAAGAGTCCCTTCAGTGTGCCCATGGAACCCTGGGCTCAGCCCATTTGCTGCAAGTAGCCACAAATGCTGCCAATGTGCTTCTGTGATTGTGTGTTGAGTGTCGTTCTGTGCAAGAATAAATGGAATCAGAGAGCAGAGAAAAGAGACGCTTTTATTTTCATTATTTCAGCCCATGCCCATTAGAGTCTGTACACACTAATGTAATAGAAGATTTAACCATGGTTCCATTATGCTCTTGCATGAAATTCTTCAGATGTAGCTTTTGTGTTTATGTGTGTACGTTAAAACAGTCGCTTGACACTTCAGGCCAAAAACATGCTGTTAGCTCGCTGGCTTGAGAAATTACACAGATAGTCATTGTTAACACTCTCTAAAGTGAAGCAAATGAAATATAAATTATTTATTTCTTTTGAATTTAATTCTATTTACAAAGTGGTGGTCTCTATAAATCGAGTAGTAACAGTGTTTGTGCTGTGGTGTCATTATAGACAGCTGTCTATTTTGAGATCAAGCTTAACAGCAGCTCTTTTTGTTTTCACTTAACTAAATGCAATGATCCTGAACTTTGGGGAAGTGGCTTCAGGGCCAGATTATTACTTTTTTAAATTAAAAAAAATATATATTTTTTTTAGATACTTATATTTAATTTTCTAGCTCTTCTTCTTAATATACAGTCTGAGAAACACTGGTGACGATACTTCTGTTGGGCATTTGTTTTTAATTTAATAAAAGATCTTTAATAATTTTAGGGTAAAGTTTAATCTCTGGAAAGCATTTCCACATAATTTCACATAATTCCGATGTATTGGACAATCATGAGCCAGGTCTTTTTTCCCATTCCAAGGATGGAACAGTACATGTATTGTGGGTAAAAAAAAGTATAATTTGAGAGAGTGCAGTACAGCATTATAGTAAATAATAATGGCACAAATGGTATAGTATGAGCATATTTTGACTGTCCCAGACTTCCCAAAAATGACCAGTATGGACAAATGAAGTGAAGCTCTCTGTTTTGCAAATAGGCAGGGCAATCCAGTTTATATTACTGTGGTAGTTCTGTTTCTCCTTTCTCTCATTGAGCTTCAGGTTGTGCCATTTCACAAATTTCTCTAGTAGTCCCCTATAACCCCTGTAGTTTTCATCAGACCACAAACACAATAGTGAGTTCAAAGGGAACTTTTAAAAGGTGCTTTTTGTGTAAAATAATATTTTAGAATAGAATAGAATAGAATAGAATAGAATGCCTTTATTGTCATTATACAGGATGTACAATGAGATTGGAGGGCCAATCCTGTTCAGTGTCATGGAACAGAAAATCAAACTCTCTAAAATAAAAATAAAAATATTATAAAAATATTATAATCTAGTATAATCAAGAGATATACAGAAAATAAACAATGTGTAAAATATACAAAAAATAGAATGTATAAAAATATATACATACATAAGCTTTCCTTAAAAGTGTCTGTCATATCTTTAGCCTGATGTATTATGTTATATGGTTTGAAAATGAGTTCAGAGCCTTACATGTATGATATTGCAATAGGTGCTGCAGGCTTCACTAATACCGCTTCTATTGGCTCCCATAACAAAGACGGCAATTACTCCTTCATCATTATACCTAGGCATGATGTGGGGGAGTAGTACCTGGCTTTCTCATACCAACTGGGAGGTTTACTTTTCAGATTGGGTGTGAGAGAGTTTACGTGTCACCAGCTGTTCAAAAGCTATTTTTTCTGAAGTAATTTCTCTCTCTAATTACAACAGAGCTGCTGTAACAATGGTTGTAGTTTGAAACCAATCACGCAGGCATAATCCCCAACTCTTCCCCACCACCTAAAGTTTTCAATTTCCAGCCTGCACAGTGGTAAGGAATATTAATCAGAGCTCTGAATTCTCCAAGCGCCAGGCTTAGACTTCCAGAGTTTACTTGGAGAATACGACATAGACTTCATACCCGCTGACTGATATGGGACTTCCTTGAAATCCTGCCTCGGTGCATTTGAGTTGTTTAACAAAGCAGAGCTAATTTCTTTTTTTCTGTTAAACATATTATTGCTTCCACAACATCAAACCCGTACTGCAAACACAGTGTGATTGTCGAAAAAACATTACCCGTCCAAAGTGGCCTAAAGAGTGTTTGATCAGTATATCCCCTCTCACAGCCTCACTGTCCTCACTGTATCATCACAAGACACATGTTATTACCACCAGAGACACCACTGTCATTTATCTGTCTTATTCCCTCACAAGCTTTAGTGTTGCAGCCTGTTTTCCCTCTGAAGGCCCCTTGTTTGAACCAATGCTTTTTTTTTTTTTTTTTCCCTTTTTCACTAACAAGTCCCTATTGTGTAATTTCTGTCTCCATATACAAATTCATAGGAACAACATCACATTTGTATTTATGATACTAGGAGGAGAAAGAGCATGAAAACAATTTTTGAGGAGGAGGATGTTGATATGATAGTTTGGTGTCATTCCCCAGTTCAAAGCAATTTAGAGAAGAAATGTAAGTTCCAGCTGCTACATGCTTTGTCCCTTGACCAGGGGAATTACTGCACTATGGTAATTTCTGAGAAAGATTCTTGTGAGGATAATGACACAGGAGAAAAATGTACACTAGAAACATCATACTGGACTGACATTTCTCTAAACACTTGAGTATGAAGAGGTCATATTAATGATATGCTGTTAACGATGTTAATATCCCTCACTACATTACATCACCACCAGCCAGAACCTTTGATACAGGGCAGGATAGATCTTTGCTTTAATTTTGTTTAATTCTGAGCCTGCCATCCAAGTGTTTCAATAGAAACTGAGTCTCTCAAGCAATGTTTTTCCAGTGTTCTGTTGTTTGATTTGGGTGAGCCCATGTGAATTGTAGCCTCAGTTTCCTGTTCTTAGCTGACAAGAGTCGCACCCAGTGTGGTCTTCTGCCACTGTAGCTCGTTTGCTTCAAGGTTTGACAATTTTGGGCATTCAGAGATGCTCTTCTGCAATGAAAATACTGCAGTTATCCACTCACAACACAACAGCGACCCACAAAAGGACCCAACTAGTTGGTAGTAAGTGTGAATCTTAACCAGACATACTATTCAGTAACTATTTGTTTCCTAGAAAACTTACAGTCTTGCAGCCAACTAACTTGGGTCCAGCTAGAAACTTCAAAATGATCACATAACACTGTTTTTGTAATAGCAAACTCACTTTACCTCAAAAAGCCAATCATTTACTTCTGTCAATTTTCAGAAAACACAGCCTTTCCTCTGCATATTTGTTAAAATGTCATAATATTCATCAGTTACATAATTAAAAAAAGGCAATTGTATTTCAAAAATCTTGCATCTGTTGAGTTCCTAAGTTCTTCTTATCTGTGGGTATAAAGACAAGTGCCATTTCCAACAAAGCAGACAACAACATTACATGAAAATGCCTTGCTATATTCATGTCCTTCTCCACTGGAGCTCAGCTGGTGCCTGACGAGAACATGATTCATGTTGTGGAGACTCACAGTTCTACACTCTCTTTGGAGTGGCAGGTGGTAGGACGTTGAGGTTGGAAGCTGGAATATTGTGACAGTCATCCAGTCCCAGACACTCCAGTGCATTTGAAGAACAAGTAATTACAGGCCTAACTGAGGCAGCATTTTTAATAACTCTGTTTATGAAAGCTTGTGTGTGTGGTTTCTCATAATCACAACAGCTAAATCTTCACAGGTGATTCCATTTTCTAAATGTTTCCCTGTGTTTCCCCTTTTGTTTGCACCTACATTATGTTTCCATTTTCACTTCTTTTTCTTAGTGTTAATCGTTAAGGAAAGGGTGCTGTTGATTTTAGAATTTGCAGTTTGTGTGGTGGAGAAAATTAGGCTCATTAGGCTCGTAAATGGACAGCTTTACTCAGAAACCTTCAAACTTGTCTTTGTCGCTCTTTCTGAATTTATATCTGTTATTGTCTCTGTCATTAAAACTTTCCTCTCATTGTTGTTCATTCTGAATACATGTCCCTCTCTCTGTTTCATTTTTTTTTCTTCTTGGTTACATTCTGTCATTTTTATCTCTGCATACTTCCCGGTATTTTTCTGACTCTTTGAACAAAGGCACGATAAAGATGCTGGTCCCTTGTCTGCATTCCCCTCTCTTCGTCCCGTCTTACATTAGTATGCTAACATTACATTCACTGATTAGATAGCCTACTTCAAGGATGAATCCCCCCTAGTGGCCCTTCTGTGTGAGTGTGTTTGTGTGTGTGTGTATAAAAGCATAAGACCAGACAACGCCACATCCCTTGTCATGGTGGTCTGCAGTTTGAGAAGCCTCCTTTCTTTTCTTTTATTCTGTCCACACCAGTAGTTGTAGCAGTGCTTTCTTCAAATGACTTGTGTGATACGTGCCTCTCCCTCATTTCTTTAACAAAATTCTTAGTCTGGTTTGCATGAGACAAAATGTTTTTGGAAAAATAAACAAACTTTTGTATTCAGTTTATATGACACACCATTTATCATTAAGCAGACAATATTTGCAATTTGTTTTCTATATTCCATAAACGCACAGCTGCTACATGCTTCAGTTGTTACTCCTAATAGAAATACCACCTTTCTTCAACCTGTAGGTGGCAGCAGAATCATGAAATCTCTAAAATGGTTTTGGTAGACCGTAACCAGAGTGTATACTTTCCATTAATGTTAAAGCATATTCTTGATTGACTGCCACTTTCTTTGTAGCTTTTTTCCTGCTGTCTGGAAACTGTTTTCTTAAAGTCAGTTGAGGATTTTGTTGTTGAATTGTCAAAAAGAAACTGCCTTTTTTTGGAAGCTGATCCCACTGACCAAATGATATTAAACTTGCAGCTGAAGTATGGGACACTGAAGCTTTAACATTAACTCCCATGTTGTAGCATCTTATTATTTCAGAATCTTGTCAAAATAAATTTCTCCCTCTTGTCATCTTTTACCAGGCACCCATGTTCTCCTGGCCACGGCTGAGGGATGCAGACCCTGTGCTTCGCTGTGAGATGGCTTCCACAGGAGAAGTAAGCCCCTTGCAAATATACAGCTCAATTCTGTTGTTGTTCTTTTTGCATATATGTTTTTCTTTATTATTCTGTCTGAATTTTAGAATCAGTTTAAAGAGTTTCTCATGTTTTTCTTTTTGTGTGTTCTGATACAGGTAGCTTGTTTTGGACCAAACATTTACTCAGCCTTCCTGAAAGCTATGCTGTCCACAGGCTTTAAGTTGCCTCAGAAGGGCATCCTGATTGGGATTCAGGTAAGGCTACAACTATTATGTGTTTATTTCTTTCCATTTCTGTTTACTTTAGGTGCCTGCTTCCCACAAGACATCAAATGTGTGCCTTTTGCCAAGATGGCCAAGTCTTTCAGGGCATCGGCTTCTTATGATGCACTCGTGCAGCTCTAACTCCTCTCATGACCCTTTAAGCTATGATCAACTATGACAATGTGTGACTGACCCAGTAAGGTTGTAGTGCACATTGTGGAAAGGATGAAGCTTCTCAGACTTGTGGAACTGATGCTTTTATACATAAACAAATAAGAATTACCACAGATATGAGTCATTATTTAAGCATGAAAACTGTTCTCCTTTTTCAGTTCGATTCAGTTTTATTTATATAGCACTAAATCCCAAAAATAATTGCCTCCAGGTGCTTTATATTGTAAGGTAAAGACCCTAGAATAATACAGAGAAAACCCAAACAATCAGATGACCCCCCCTGTGAGCAAGTACTTGGCAACAGTGGGAAGGAAAAACTCCCTTTTAACAGGAAGAAACCTCCAGCAGAACCAGGCTCAGGGAGGGGCAGTCATCTGCCACGACCAGATATGGGTGAGATGAGAGCGAGGCAGGACAAAAGACACACTGTGGAAGAGAGCCAGAGATTAATAATAACTAATGATTAAGTACAGAGTGGTGTATAAACCCAGAGAGAGTGAAAAGATGTGAGTGAAAAAGAAACAGTGCATGATGAGATGCCCACAGCAGCCTAGGCCTATTGCAGCCTAACTTCAGGGTCCAGCCCTGATCCAGCCCTAACTATAAGTTTTATCAAAATGGAAAATTTTAAGCCTAATCTTAAAAGTATAGAGGGTGTCAGTCTCCTGAATCCAAACTGGGAGCTTGTTCCACAAAAGAGGGGCCTGAAAGCTATTCTTTCAAATACCCTAGAAACCACAAGTAAACCACCAGTCTGAGAGTGAAATGCTCTGCTGGAGTAATACGGTATTTTGAGGTCTTTAAGATAAGTTTGGACCTGATTATTTAAGACCTTATATGCAAGGAGAAGGATTTTAAATTTGATTCTGAATATAATGGAGTCAATGAAGAGAAGCCAACAGGCTTTCTCTTTGTAGTCTCTGTCAGTACTCTCGCTGCAGCATTTGGATAAACTGAAGGCTTTTCAGGGAGTTTTTAGAACAGCCTGATAATAATGAATTACAATAATCCAGCCTAGAAGTAATAAATGCATGAACTAATCTAATTTTAGATTAATATCTCTAATCTAATTTTAGAGATATTGTGCGAATGCAAGAAAGCAGCGCTACATATTTGTTTAATATGTGAATTGAAGGTTTTATCCTGGTTAAAAATTACTCAGATTTCTTACAGTGGTACTGCAGGCCAAGGTTCAATTCAATTCAATTACATTTTATTCATTTAGCGCAACAAACAGTTGCCTCAAGGTGCTTTATATTGTAAGGTAAAGACCCTACAATAATTAAAAAAAAACAAACAAAAAAAAAACAGTCAAAATGACCCCCTATGAGCAAGCACTTGGTGACAGTGGGAAGGAAAAACTCCCTTTTAACAGGAAGAAACCTCTGGCAGAACCAGGCTCAGGGAGGGGCAGTCATCTGCCGTGATCGTTTGGGGCTGAGGGGAGAGAGACAGGACAAAAGACACACTGTGGAAGAGAGCCAGAGATTAATAATAACTAGTGAGTAATACTATCCAGAGTAAGTGTCTAGTTAGACACCATGTGTCTAAGAATGGTAGGGCCAAGTACAATAACATCATCCAGGTCTTTATGTCTTTATGACATTCCTGCAGTTTAACTACCGTATTTTTCGGACTATACGTCGCTCCGGAGTATAGGTCGCACCAGCCAAAAAATGCATAATAAAGAAGAAAAAAACATATATAGGTCGCACTGGACTATAAGTCGCACTTTTTTTGGGGGGGGTGGGGGGGTTGATAGAATCCGAGACCCAGAGCAGAAATTCCATCTTGAACGGCAATTTAAAATAATAATGGATTAAAGAACAGGACGAACACGGTTACGCCTACGTTATGCTAACGTAGCACATTCAGCTACATGACGCACAACGAACACGTGTTCGGTATGTTAACGTAACATTAAGTTATTCAGATAACCATAGCATAAAGAACATACTAACAAGTTAACCAAACCATCAATCCATTGAATTCTTCATCCTCGGTGTCACTTCTAAACAACTCCGTACACTCCGTAGACGAAGCGTCGCTTCCTCTTCTGTGTCGCGTTAGTCAGACTCGTCGTCAGCTGCAGTTCCAATTATTCCAGCCTTTCTGAATCCCAACAGGATGGTTTGGTTGTCACTGAAGCCCATGTTTTCTTGATCCATCCAATGACTTCCAGGAAAGTTGGGTGGCGCATTCTCCCAGTTGCCGTTAAGCTGTGCTCTCCATCCATCATCCACTGCGCCCACAGGTTACGCAAGACTGCCTTAAAGCTGCAGTTCACGGAGATGTCAAGTGGCTGGAGTATTTTGGTTCATGTGTTATAAATGTCACATATACGTCGCTCTGGAGTATAGGTCGCACCCCCAGCCAAACTATGAAAAAAAGTGCGACTTATACTCCGGAAAATACGGTAATTGATGTGTCATCTGGCTTTGTGGACAGATAAAGCTGGGTATCATCTGCATAGCATTTATACAATGCCTTTTAATGCTCTCTGAGAGAAGCATGTATAATGTAAATAGAGTTCGTTCTAGCACGGAGCCCTTTGGCACTCCATAATTAAGCTTAGTGTGTGAAGAAGACTCCCCATTTATATGAACAAATTGGAGTCTATGAGATAGGAGTCTATTAGCTAAATATGATTCAAACCATTGCAGCGCAGGACCTTTAATACATACAACCTGCTCTAATCTCTGCAATAAAATATTATGGTCAGCAGTACTGAACGCTGCACTGAGGTCCAACAGGACAAGAACAGAGATGAGTCCACTGTCAGAAGCCATAAGATCATTTGTAACCTTCACTAATGCTGTTTCTGTACTGTGATGAATTCTGAAACCTGACTGAAACTCTTCAGATAAACCGTTCCTCTGCAGATGATCAGTTAGCTGTTTTACAACTACTCTTTCAAGAACTTTTGAGAGAAAAGGAAGGTTGGAGATAGGCCTATAATTAGCTAAGACAGCTGTGTCAATTGATAGCTTTTTAAGTAATGGTTGAAATTACTGCCACCTTAAAGGCCTGTGGTACATAGCCCATTAATAGATTATATATTAATAGATTGATCATTAAGATTGAAGCATTAATTAATGGTTGGGCTTCTTTGAGCAGTCCTGTAGGAATGTGGTCTAATAGACACACTGATGGTTTGGGGAAGTAAATGATCGATTTGTGAGATAGTTATGACTTTTCTTTTTCTCTAATGGTTAAAACTTTATGTGTGAAGAAATTCATGAATTCATTACTAGTTAAGGTTACAGGAATGCTCAGCTCAACAGAGCGCTGACTCATTGTCAGCCTGGCTATAGTGCTGAAAAGAAACCTGGGGTTGTTCTTGCTTTCTCCAATCAGTGATGAATAGTAAGCTGTCCTAGCTTTACAGAGGGCTGTATTTTTTTTTTTTTAATAGAGCAACAAACTTTTTCCAGACTAAATGAAGATGCCATTTCCTTTCCAGCTTACAGGCGATCTGCTTTAAGGAGTGTGTTTGTGAGTTATAACAGGGAGTCAAACACATCTGAGGCTTTCTTTTTCAGAGGAGCCACTGTATCCAGAGTCATTCACAGTGAGGATGTAACAATATTAATGAGATAACTGACCTCTGCGGAAGTAAAGATTAGGTACCTGTTCTGCACTGTGTTGGCACTTGGTATTGAAAATAACAGTGGAGGAATTATATCCTTGGAACTTGCTGACAAGTTTGGGATCACTTGCAGATTTCTTTGTTTTCAAAAGAAAAATACATTTTCATGCACTTCACAAAGAATCTTATCCATTTCACAAACAAAATGAATCAGATGATCTACATTTTTGCAGAGAGGCCTAACTGATTAGTAGAAAACCCTTTTGCAATTGTGTTCACAGTTGAAAACTACTATACTAATAAGGGAACAAAAAGAAGCATGCCATTCTTTGGGTTATTTTAGTATCTGCAACATCAGGTTTTTGTTTTTGTTTTTTTTGTTTGTTTTTTGTTACAGGCTCAAAATGGCCAGAAAGAAAGAACTTTCTTTAGAGACTCACGTTGTGCTTAGAGAGGAAGGCTATTCAATGTGAGAAATTATGAGGAAGCTTAAAATCTCTTACCATGCTGTTAACTACTCCCTTCAGAGAGCAGCACAAGCTACCTGTAACAAGGACAGAAAAGGGAGTGGGAGACCCCAATGCACAACTGTGCAAGAATACAAATATCTGAGAGCGTGTAGTTGAAGACAAAGACGCCTCACAGGTCATCAACTGGCAGCACTAAATAGTACCCGTCAAACACCAGTGTCAGCATCAACAGTGAAGAGGCGACTTCAGGATGCTGGACTTCATGGCAGAATTGCCAAGAAAAAGTCATGTCTCAGACTGGCCAATAAAAAGAAAAGACTGAGATGGGCAAAAGAGAAGATGTTTTTGGACACATAAGTCCAAGTTTGAGGTCTATGGAACAAACAGAAGAACATTTGTGAGATGCAGAACAAATGAAAAGATGCAAGAGTAGTGCTTAATATTATCAGTCAAGCATGGTGGAAGCAGCTTGATGGTCTGAGGGTGCTTTTGAGGTGGTAAAATAGGAGATTTGTACAAATTGGAAGGGACCTTAAGGAAGGAAAGCTATCACAAGATTTTGCAACACCATGCTATACCCTGTGGACAGCAGTTGATTGAGGCCAATTTCATCGTACAACAGGATAATGATCCAAAACACCACCTCCAAAATGTGTCAGCAATATTTAAAGAATAAGCAGTCAGCCAGAATTCTGACTGTAATGGAGTGGCTGGCACAGTCTTCAGGTCCTATTGAGCTGTTGTGGGAGCAGCTTGACCTTATGGTACGGCAGAAGACTCCATCAAGCCAATTAATCTTGTGGGAGATGCTCCAGGAAGCATGGGATGAAATCTCATCAGATTACCTTGACAGCTAGCTGCTAAGGTCTGTCAGGCTATAATTGCTGCAAAATGTTTCTTTTTTTTAAGAAGACAAAGTTTGAAGAACACATTCATCATTTCCATTAAAATAATTTCTTCTAAGTCTGACAAAGTTTGCATGTCCTGTTCATTTGCAATATTTCATATTCAGACTAATTGCATGCGTGTTTCCATAGAAAACAAGAAAATTTCCACATGATCC
This sequence comes from Archocentrus centrarchus, assembly GCF_007364275.1. NCBI lineage: Eukaryota > Metazoa > Chordata > Actinopteri > Cichliformes > Cichlidae > Archocentrus > Archocentrus centrarchus. The sequence continues at coordinate 13,621,412 of NC_044366.1, forward strand.
CAAACTTTTCAGTGGTAGTGTAGTTACAGCCCTTTCAGAAAGACAATTTATTCCTCACTGCTGTGTAATCCATTGTACTGTAAATTTAAATGTTATTAAGAAATTATCAGACATAGGAGGGCTTTCAGGGAATACTGTTCAATGTTCAGTGTCTATGCCATATGTCAGAACAAGATCCAGAGTGTTATTAAAGTGGTGGGTGGGCTCATTTACATTTTGAGAGGAGCCAACTGAGTCTTATAATACATTAAATGCGGTGTTGAGGCTGTCATTTTTAGCGTCTACAAGGATGTTAAAGTCACCCACTATAACCATTTTATCTGAACTGATCACTAAATCGAAATTCTGAGTATGGGCCAGGTGGACAATAGATAAGTGTTTTTTGAGTTTTCCAATTAGGGTATACAAGGCTAAGAGTCAGGCTTTCAAATGAATGAAAACTTTCTGAGTCAATGGTTGATTAATAACCCAGAGTGGAAGATTCCTGCTTCTACTCCTCCTTGACCTGTGCTTTGAGGATTCTGACAGTTAAAATGAATCAACACCCATGAGTCATACTAACACATAAAGTCAATAACAAATAAGTCAATATGTTGATCAACTATTAAATCACTTACTATCAGGGACTCAGGAGAGAGAGAGACCTAATGTTTAATTATCCACATTTAACTGTTTTACTCTTTAGTGCAGTTGAGGCTGCTGTGTTGTTCTTTCCTTATGATTTTTTTGTGTTTCGCTGATTTTTAGTTTGCTTTTTGGTGGTCTAGGAGCAGTTATTGTCTATAGGGATAGGGCTTTGGGGGGCTGACAGGCTGAGAAGCTGCAGAGACATGTGTAAGACTGCAACTCTGCTTCCTGGTCTCAACCCTGTATAGTCATGTTTTGGGGGGTTATCAAAGGTCATCAAAAGCTTATCAAAATGCTATGTCAGAAAGTCCTGAATGACTATTGCTGGATAAAATTGCTATAAAAACACATTATACCTTTTTCCAATCTGGAGTCACAGAAAAGAACAAAATGTAAGCTGGACTGTTTTCTGCCACTGCATTACATGATTTTTCGTAATTAAGTCTTGCTGCTGCCCAGAGTTGCCAAACTGTGAGTTTCACTAATGCAGCTTTAACAAAGCACTCACAACACCAGCTGTGTAATTGGTGCTCTTGGGGAACAGGTCCACTTCAAGGCAAGTGCCTGGGGTCATATAGAGACTGTAGCATGGCTGATAAACAGCAACACTTTCAGCTGACAGTTCCAGAGAATGCAGAAACACTGAATTTTGCTTCTAATACTTTTAAGAAAGATTGTTGTGGTGGGGATTAAAATGGGTCTTTTTGATTGAGCAATCTTATGAATAAGTCTGTTGGGGGAGGGAAAGCTAAACATCTGAGTTTCATGCAGAGTTCTGAAATGATGTGCTCATATTAGGCTCATTTCTGAGATGCTGATAGGATTTTTTTTATGGATATTCTGCTGACAGTGTACACATTTGGCTCTTGGTTTCCACCCATCACAGTTTTTGCAGAAAAGCTACTAAACCCAAACAGCTGCAGAGTGGGGGGAGGGAGTTGACAGTGGTTCATTAAAATTTAATATTGTACGTTTTTCATATAGCATTATCAATCGCTTATATTGAAGCGAATCACTGATTGTGCAGTGACACAAAGAACAGTATTTCCATCAGGAAGTTAGAGATCAAGAGCAAGACCACAGGGAGTTTATTTTTGTATTCAGCACAAATAAATCATGTGCAGTACCTGGTTTTATGTGTGTGTGTGTGTGTGTGTGTGTGTGTTTGTGTGTGTGTGTGTGTATATATATATATATATATATATATATATATATATATATATATATATATATATATATATATATATATATATATATATATATATATATATATATATAAAATGTAAAGTGTGTGTGTGTGTGCACAGTACATCTTGTTAGGACAAAACAGTGAATTACATGAGTGGACGGCAATCAGTTGGACAGGTAAAATGGTACGGAGATCAGCAGTGAGGTTTCAGATGTAAAAATTCATACTCTCTATACGGATTTTGAATATGAGCCATAATATTGTAACATCCAAGGAAAACCTGAGCTACAGCATTGTGAACTAATAGTATGTGCTTCAGTAGAAACTGCAATTCTGTATAATATCAACCTTGTTTAACAAAAGAGTGCTTTATTTGATTCTGTGGAAAATGACTACTTTGCCCACAATCCTAAATTGAAACAGCGTCTGTGATTGGTGGAAGCTTCTGTTACCATGGAAATGTTTAAACCCGAAGGTCAGGTAGCTTGGTGTGCATGAAACTTCAGAAGCTGCAAAAGTGGAACAACACACTATATTGTAATGATGACTAGGCTATACTTTACTATCAACAAAAACTGCATAGCATATTCAACATTATTATTGTGAAACAATACAATAATGAAAATTTAATTTGAGAAGGTTAGAAGTTGTTTGTTGTGGAATCTGGGATTCACAATACACTGTGGGATGAGTAGTTATGTCACTGTTAAAAAATAATTATGTACACATTATTGTACATTTTGTCTTAATTATTTTTTCTTTTCTGTTATTTATTTTAATCCACATCCAAACGTTTTGTGGTCATGAGTCACTTTGTAGCTTGTTGGCTCAGTTCAAGGCATAAAATTCTTTAAATAAGGATTTTAATGGGAATTTCACTTCTGGAACAGGGCCCTAAAAAAGGTACACGGTCACATTTGTTCACTTGACTTTAGCTAACATAATGGCTGTAGCTTTACCTTGGGACCAGTAGGGGGTCAGCTTACACCCTACAGCCTTCCTGGCTTGTAATACACTGGCAAAAACCTTTTATAGCAGTATTTCTGTAGTAATTACTTTCTTTACTCATGTGGTTTTGTCTGAAAACTATCTAAGTGGAAGTCACAAACACAATCTGACTAAACTAAGAATGCACACGGTTTAATTTTAAGTCTTTAATTCAAAATAAGCTGTTAAAACAAGCATGACACATTTCAACATCAAGGAATACAGCTGAGTTAATGATTAATTTCCAACTATATTAATTGAGGCATTAATGTTGAATAAAACTATCCAGTTATGATGCTTAACTTTAATTTCAGGAGTTTGCTTATCACAGGAGCACTTCGGCCCTTCATTGGTCTGTGTAGTAGACTGGTGGGAAAATAAACAAAATTTTGAAGTTTAAGCTTATGTATATTGATTCATTCATCAACCAAACTTAAATTAATATTTATCATGTTAAATATTTAAATGTGATTAAAATGCGATTAATTTTGATAAATTAATTACAAAGCTCCTAATTAATTAGATTCATTTTTTTAATCGAGTCCCACCCCTAGTACGTATGTTTAGCTTTTATCTTCTATTTTTTTTTCTTTTTCTTTAGCTCTTTTTCTTTCCCTGCCTGTCAGATCTGGCAAGAATAAAAAAAATAAAAATACAATTAACAAGAATAGCCTATAGAAAACTTATATACCACTTCTTGTAAAAGCAAATATGTTTGGTACAATGGTGCCTTCTGATTACCATTTTGATTGTGAAAACTGCCAGACATGACAGGTTAAAAAAAAAAAAAAAGAAATGTCACTGAAATTAAAATCTCTTTTTCAAGAGAGACATGGCCAAGAGGACAGCAGAAACAGCAAATACAGCATATAACAATGTAGCAGGACGCAAGTTCATTATTTTTCATCATTGTTCATTATTTTTTCAGTTTACAAACAGATATTAAAAAATGAAAAATGAATGGTTATTTTCATTCCATACCCTAAATCCATGTAATGTAAAACTAATTATATTTACTTTTTCCTTTGAAATCAAAAGATTAATTTGTAAAGAATAAGTAATAGAAAAACGGTCCGTCTTTTCATTTTTCTCACACCAGAAATGTGGCATGTAAGAAACTTTCCCATCAACCACTGTAAAGTTACAGCAAACGCTTGTCTTTTAGAGAGGAGGACATGACTGCAGTCTAACGTAGTTGAATTTTTCAGGTGAAAACTAGTGAAAACTCCCCCTTTGTTCTCCATACTGTAACAATGCGAAACAGCCACACACATTGCTGCAGAAGATAGTCCCTTTCTTGACATGTGTACAATTGCTTCAGAATGTGGTTCTAAAGCCATCCCAACTAACAGCTCTGAAAATGGTAAACTGACAAGAGCAAGCATCAAATCAAAGGGAGCGCTTTGTATTTATGTGCCTTGAGTTGCCTTGACAACAGTGTTAAACTGCTAAAAATAAAAAGTCCGATCATTTTTCTGTTTCTTATTCTTTGCAAATTTGTGTTTTGATTTCAAAGGAAAAAAGAAATATAATTAATTCTACATTATATGGATTTGGAGTATGAAATTGATATAAAATAAGCATTCATTTTTTTAATATCAGTTTTTAAAATAAACAATGAATGACCAAAAGGTACACGGACCCAAGTGAAGACAGACTCACTCCTTTAAAATCAACTTAAACTCCCCCATTAAAACCAGTTCTGATATGGCAGGCCCTTTTAACATATAATCTGTTTCACCACACTTACATTCCAGATATCTGAAATTGATTTATGACTAGATGTATTAGTAAATTAAGATATCTATCCATCCATCCATTCTCTTCTGCTTATCTGGGGCCAGGTTGCGGGGGCAGGAGCCTAAGCAGAGAAGCCCAGGCTTCCCTCTCCCCAGCCACCTCCTCCAGCTCATCCGGAGGGACCCCAAGGCATTCCCAGGCCAGCCGAGAGATATAATCTCCCCAGCATGTCCTGGGTCTACCACAGGGCCTCCTCCCAGTGGGTCATGCCTGGAACACCTCACCCAAGAGACGACTAGCAAATAATGACTAGGCAAAACTAAATTAGAGATATCTAGAACTGTAATTTTGACTAGTCAAAATTCCATTTAAGATATCTCCAAATGAATTAGAGATATCTTGAATTAGATGGCTTTTATATTTAAGATATCTTAAATTAACATTCTGACTAATCAGAATGACATTACTGATATCTTGAATTAGTATTCTGTCTAATAAAAATGTCAGATTTACTTAGCATTTTGGTGGAAAGTTTATAAGGCATTTTGTTAAAATGGCCTGCCATAAAATCAGAGATTATTTGGAGATTTCTTAAGCAGTCTTCAAGTACAGAATTTTCACGTTCTCAGCACATCCCAAACTGAGTTCTTTCTATATTGTGGAATTTTCTTACAGTTTTCTCTAGAATGGCCAGCGCCATTACAGCCGCCTAAAATTCTATACAGGCAATTGTTTGGACAGGTCAGTACAGCACAAGGGGGCAATCTCTGCAATGCAATCTCTTAATTCAGATATCTAAAAATGTAATTTTGACTAGTGATAATTATGTTTGAGATATCTTGAATTGTAACTACGGATGTGTGACCCTTCAAATGACGAATCCGGTGATGTAATTTTAGATAGCTTCAATTACATTTTGAAAATATAATTGAAAATATCTTGAATTATTATTATTATTATTATTATTATTACTTGTCAGAATTTAAATGCAGATGTCTTAAATTACCATTCTGGATAGTCAAAATGTAGTTTTGTCTAGTCAAAATGCATTTTTAGATATCTAAAATGTAATTATGGATAGTCATACGAAATGGATTTTAGGTTAAAACGGCCTGCCATAGTTCTGATAATTCCAGCTCCTCCTGTTTATTATTCCATGAAATAGGGGCAGCATATTTAAAAGGCTTTTTTTTTCCCTAATTCTGTTCTGACTTTGGGGATAAATTTATGTATAATACTGTGAGAGCCTAGGCTATACTGGTTGTGATTTTTACACACAGAAACACACACACAAGAAGGAACCATCCCAAGCAGAGGTTTATAGATTTAAAATTAAACAACCAATGAGAAAATCTACAAGTATACAGAGATGGCTACTTAGTAGCAGCATACAGATAACAGTGATGGACATGATTTCCACAGCCAGTAATAAAACATAAACCAGTCAAGCATAACATTATGACCACCTGCCTAATGTGTTGATCCCCCTTTTTCTGCCAAAACAGCCCATGTACTCCCCTAAATTCCTGAAGGAGAGCTGTGGTATCTGGCACCAAGATGTTAGCAGCGTCCTTTAAATCCTGTAAGTTGAGAGTTGGGGCCTCCATGGATTGAATTTTTTTGTCCAGCAGACCCATCTGCATAAAAATGTAATGCAACATTTCATTGATTATCAAAAAAGATTATTCTTATATAGAGAGAAGAGCAGTGGTCCTAATGTGGAGCCCTGGAGAACTCCTTTGGATACTGGGAAAAAAAGGGGAAGAAGTCACAGCAAAGTGGTATCTTACTTACAGCATTTATAGATAAACCAATATCGTTTAGTCTATTTAGCAAAATATCACGGTCAACTGTGTCAAAAGCCTTCGACAATGCAAGAAAAAGAGCAGCACAGTATTTTTTTGCAGTCCATTGCATCAACAATGCCGTTCAACACATACATCTGGTTACTGACAAGGTTTTCTGTTCTCATGCTGTGGTCAATGCTGAAGCTAAAAACAGTGTAGAAAAATGAAAAGATAAAAATCAGAGCTGAAGTGATTCAGGACAACTGTTGTCCGTAGAAGTGTGGGTCCTGCAAAGATCACACCAAGAGCACAATAAGCAATCCTGAAAGATGTGCAAAAATCTCTACAAAATACATCCATCAAAGCGTCATTCTAACCACAGTAGTGCTTTGCAAAAATAAACTTTAAGATTCTCTGGCGTTACTAGAAAGCTGTTCATCTGAGAAATGTTAAAATTTTGTAGGAGGTGTGGTCCAAGATTCTTCAGCAGCCACAGAAAATGTCCGAGGTCATTGCTGCTAATGGATGTTTCACAAGTTACTAAATTCAAGAGACTTACTTTTCCCAGCACGTACTGTTAGGCACAACTCTGTGTTTTCAATAAAGGCTTAAACATTTTGAATAATTAATGCAGAAGCTCTGGCAAAACTGATGGCTTTCACAAACATTTTCTTGAAACTGTGCATAACGATTTCCTTTGGTCTGGTTTTGTCATGGAAATGTCATATATAGCTGTGAAAAGATTGTAACCTCTGTCTGCTGCTTTTATTTTTTTCCACTATAGCTCTGCGTTACAACAGATCATTTTACATTTGTTTGTGTAGTCACTGACAAGTGTTGAAGTTGATTGCTTCGCTATCAAACTCTGAAGTCTTCAGCATTTCAGTGTGTGTATAGGGTCTGTTAGGGATGTAAAAAACATGCTTGTTTGTTTTTTTCTTCAAAGACCAAAACTCTAAAGTTTAGGATACTCATATTAGGAGTCTGCTGTAAACAAAACAAACAAACAACAAAAATAAGTCAATGTTGAAAATGGGCTTAATCCACTCAGGCTACTTATATTAACATTAACTGTTGGTAAAGGTAAAAAACCATATGCACAATAACAGACCCTGTGTTATATACTCTATACTTTATATTTTTATACAGTACAAAGACAGGAATCTCAGCACCTGCTTCTGCCTTCCTAATTTACCCACCTTTTTGTCTCCAGCTGTATGCCAAAGTTGCCCATCAAAGTAGAAACTTGCATGTTATATAAGGCTTAATGTGGTAGGCTTCAGATTGTACAACAAATATCAAACCATATCACAATGCTTTTGGTGAGACAGGAGTGATTTCAGCAAGTGCATTGTTTACTAAGCTGAAGGGCACCCAGTGTGAGCATAATCAGTTGCAAATCAGCAGCAAACACTCAGAAGAGTTTTCAGCACTTTCAGTGTGCTTGGTAGAATCCATTAAGTGGGTCATTTGAAGTTGATCTCCAACAAAATAAATGCTTTACAAAGAGTTTTTTTTTTTATTCTTGCTTTACATCATCTTGTTTCATGGAGAAATAGACAATAATTACAATTCTGTTTCTACTTAAATTTTAGATTTTTTTTTTTTTTTTTGTGCACAGTGTTGTCTGTACGTACATAATTTCCATGGATTAGACATAAATCAGACTTCAACAATACACACAAATTAATGTGTACTGCATGATAAAATTGGCTTAAAGTAGTAATTGCCCTAATTGTATACATGGATGAACAAGTGTATAATCGTATGCACAACAACAAAAAAAAGACACAACAGTCTTAACCACCACAGTTGCATTCAAACACCAATAACCCTTATAACACTGATAATGAAATCATTTTCAGCATCAGTGGTGTCAGACTGTTCCAAGATTGGCACAGTATAACCTACACTCAGTTGACCTGAAGGATAAGGTTAAAGAACACCTAAGTTACAATCACATTCTTAAGACTACAGCAATTTGGTCTATTTAAACAGCTAAAACTCAGATTTTCCTTACAAATGTGGTGAATCTTCCTTTTACATTGTTTTATAGATGAATTAAAAACACATTATTAAGGGTTATGAGTTAAGCAGTTAGAGCTCAGTTGAAGTTGTCTTTTTAATTTGTCTTGTTTTTTTTTTTTTAACGATTGGTTCCTTAGTCATTTTTTTTAAAGCACGGCTGAAATTCCTTGTAAGCTTGAAAATAAATTATGCAGTCAGTGTTTGTTGTCATAGCAAACACATGTACTGTCTGAGAAATCTTCCATTGGTTGACTGTCGCCAGAAGACAGATGGCAAAATCATCCCACCAGAGTGAGGAAGTAAATAGACTGTCACACTTTAATAAAAAAACAAAAAAAACAAAACCACCCCCCACCCCCAGAAAACTGCTCCTTAGCTGTCCTCACTTGTTGTGTTCCTCGTCAGAGAACCTGTTGTTTCGATTAACTGGATACTGCAGTGCTTTTTTTTTAAACTTCACATTGACTGTTGCCACATAACATGTCTACATATATAACAGAGAATATCATTATGTTGTCTGATTTGGAACAGCCTTTTGTTGCCTTTTAACTTTGTAAATGTTTAATCAATTGGGGAAATTGAGAGTATTTCAGAAGAAAGGCAGTATTTATATTATTACTGATTATTTTTATACTCATTTGGCTATATAAAAAATCATTTATTTTACAAATTATGCCTTATTTTGTAACACACATTAAACATCTATATTGTGAAATAAATTTGGCACTGAAGTACCATGAATACACAGTACGACTTTGATTTGGAAGAGGGAAGTGAAAAAGAAAAAAAAAACTGCTGAACAGTAAAGTATTGAATTTGTCTCATACAATTTCTGTAAACCATTATGGATCAACAGAGAATCTGCATGAAAGCGCTCCTTCTGTTTGTTGTTTATAAAGTTCTTATGTCATTTAGTTTTTCAAAAATCTGTCTGCTTTCCTCCCTTCCAGCATTCGTTCCGACCCAGTTTCCTGGCTACAGCACACCAGCTGAAAGGGGAAGGCTTCAAGGTGAGCGCTATTTCAAACACAAGAGATGTGACATGTCATTGAAAATCAGCAATATTTCCCTTTTTATGATCTTCTGGTTCTGGTTGATGGAGCTCTTGGTTTCTGCTCTTTAGATTTACTAAAAAGACCTGAAAGAAATATTTTTCTTAGTTCCCTCAATATTTTTACATTGTGTGTTTTCAATTCTGCATTATTTCTGTCATCTAGCTCTATGCTACTGAAGCCACTTCTGCTTGGTTGTGTGCCAATGATGTTCCTGCCTTTCCAGTAGCCTGGCCCACTGAGAAGGGTGGAGACAACAGCTTGCCCAGTATTAAGAGGTGGGTAAATGTTAATTTAGAGCACTAAATTGATGTTAAATCCTTCTGACACATTTATGGAAGTGGCTCATGTGAAACTTTGCCCTTAAACTTTGAAGCACTTTGCTTGTGGTTTTCAGAGGATAGCCATAGCTATTAAATTAATTGTAACATATTAGATTAAAAACAAGATTTCTGATCAGCACATTATACTGCCTTAAGATCTAAAGCCTCTTCATTATCATTGTAAGATGTGACAAGATCAAAGACAAATTAGCAGACTCTGAAGTCCAGAGTCATTCTGTTGGCCAGAATAAGATTTGAAAAGGGAGAATGAGGAAATGTATATAAGAGCAACATAAAATTAAGTTTTGGGAAATCAAAAAAGCAGTTATGACCAACAATAAACCAAAAATATAACTTTAATCAAGAGTACTGCCACTCTTTGATGGAATTAAACTTTATTATAATTTATATATTTTATACTTAGTTATGGTGCTGGGTAAAGTTTTTCTCCTAGGTTGACTGCATTGTGAAGTGGGTGGTCAACACTAATGAGTTGTCATTAACCTTATACCTCTGAATGTGTCAAACGCGACACAGTGTACTTCAAAAGTGCTGCTGTTCGCAGACTTTAGGCAACAAATACCGCAATACCCCTATGTGGCTGTGAAGTGCAGTTTCTGAGCTTTGAGGAAATGTTTGGATTTTTCTGATAGGACAAACAGTCGTGGAGTTACGGTAAAAAGCCTGCTGATCAAAGTTCCTTTGATTAGCCAACTCCGCGCTGATATGCTACATCTTAACCAGCTGTTCGCTGCTAGTAAGGGCAAGTAACCAGCGCTTCAGCGGCGATCACCTGGTGTTAAAGGATCAGCTTACCATTTTCTCCTGTTGTACTGTGCCACTGCTATACTGATCACCACCTAGTTGTGAGTTGGATCAGGTGGCAGGGGAAGATGCTGGACAGACCTGGCGTACCTAAACTTATAGTGAGGGTGGGCTGGGAACGCCTAGCAGAGTTCAAGGTTGGGACACCCACATCCACCTTGTACCACACTTCTCAGATGTTAATTGTGCTCCCCAAATCTAACCTTTGTATCCCCATGTCCCTTCCATCAACGTCGGGGAAGGTCATTCTCCTTGAGTGGATGTGGCCTCTCAGTTTCCAGAGCAGAATTGACTGGATCACTTCACCCATTGCATGATGACAGTGACTGGCAAATTGGAGGCGTTGCTTTGTGAGTGTATGGGAAATAGGTGGAATGGTTGGTATGCTATGACGAGTGAATGTTTTGGACATGTCAAAGTAAGTTGGCGTATGCTCTGTCTAGCTGTTGTTGTTGACACATGGTTAGCATCCATGTCTCAAATCTGTAGAGGAGGACTGGCTTGATCAATGTGTGAAACAAGTGTTTATGGTCATTAGCCAGGCTAGAGTTCCATATGTGGTTACAAGCTGCCCATACTAGTGCCTTATGAGTCTTCATGTCCCTTTCTGAGTCCACAATATAAGACCCAAGGTATCTTAAGTCTACGCCTTGCTTGATGGTTGTGTCTGCCAGCAATTGTAGGTGACAGTTCATCGTTGTAGAGATGTACGCCATTTTACTCTTGTAAAAGTAAAGCCCCACTAGTTTTGCTCCCTTTTCAAGGGACTGTAGAAGGTATTTTCAACAAGATCTGATAACAAGGTGAGATCCTCTGCAGTGTAAAGATCCATGAGATACTTTGCAGGGTACGTCAAAATGCGCCTAGGATGGATTTGTAGGCTCTTGATAGTATCTACTGGGAGGCAGAGAATATAGTCCAGTATAGTGATGAAAAGAAATGGTGCCAGGGTATCACCCTGAAGGACTCCTGCTTCAATACCAAAGTGTTTCATCATCTGATGTTATGACTATGGCCTTGGTGTTTATGTAGAGTGCCTTAATTGCATCAATGACAGGCTGTGGGATACTGTAGATAGATAGAATGGTAAAGATGGCACCTTTGTTGATGAAGTCAATGCCTTTCAAAAGTCTACACAACAGATGGTGAATTCCTTTTTTAGCCTCTTCATTTGATCTATTATTTGATGCAGACATAGTATTTGAGAGCTTGTTGATCATCCTTGTCTGAAACCATTCTTTCTTTTGCGCAGTAGGGATCCACATAATTCCAGATTTTATGCCATGTTGATGGCATTGTCAACATAAGGAGAGTGTGATTATCTTAAGTAGAAGCTCATGAAACAAAGGATCTTTTCAGATAAGGCTAGGTATGTTATCTAGACCTCGTGACTTTTTGGCTTTCATGGTCCTAACTGTATCACAGAGCTCCTGAATTGTATATCAGCAATCTGGATGAGTGGTAGATCTATGCTGGTCTGCAGTTCCGGTCCTTGCAGCAGGAGACTTTGAAAATGTGATGCCAGATGAATCCCATTTTCCCTTATGCCCTTACGCTTTTCAGCAGAACCTGCTCTGATTTGAATTAAGTGCCTATGTTTCTTTTTAGCAAGATCAAGTGATAATAGGCCATGCAGCAGTGTGTTGGTTTGAGGCACTTAGAGTAATGCATAGCAGTGATGTCAGTAACACTTTACTGACATCACAGCTACCAACCCATTGTTTATGGTTGAGTTGTGAATTTGTTCAATCACCAGTAGTACAGGCTGTTGAAGCATGTACCTAGATGGAATTATTGTAGCACACTAGCTGTGACTGCAGTGTTCAGGTAACAATTCCACAAATGGCTAATGATCATGCCACAATGGAGCCATCTGGACCATATGTTTAGAAGTTAGCAAGTGAAGATGTGGATGCAAAGAAAATTTTAATAAGCCTAGATGCACAAAAGACTAGCTGGCATCATCTGTACAGAGTGGCATAGAGGCCAGTTCTTTAAAGAAAAATGAAAAGAAAAAAAAAACCCTGTAACCTTTGTTGTCACTGTCTGTCACACATTTTCAATTAGAATTCAGCCTTATTTCTATGCAGTCTGCCAAAGGCCTTCAAATGAAAATGTAAAAACAAACTCAGGCTACTGTCTGTGTGTGTGAGTGTGAAAGAGGAAGAGAGAGACAGAGAATTTGATCTTCTCTTGACTGATATCAGAAGTACAAACACAATGACCTTATTTAATGACAATTATGATGTTTTGCTTTTAATTATTTCTGAGCATGCCAGTTCAACATTTGCGTTACTGGTAGGGAAAATAGAATCCTTGAATTTAATAACTGGTGGAACCTCCTTTTGCAGCAGTAAGCTAAGCATGTTCAGTAGCTGCACATCAGACCTTTAACACTTTCAGAAGGTATTTTGGACCATTCTTTTTTACACAGCTCATTTATCTAAGCTACATTGTTAAGATGTCTGGTGTGAACAACTATCTTGAGCTCCATAGCATCTCTAGACTCAAGGTCTGGGGTCGGACTGGTCAACTCCCAGAGGCAGATTTTCTTTCTTTCTACAGTAGATTTACTTTTATGTTTAAAGTCCTTTTTTCTGTTGTATCACCAACTTCTGCAAAAACTTCAATTCAATTCAATTCAATTCAATTCAATTCAATTTTATTTATATAGCGCCAAATCACAACAAACTGTCGCCTCAAGGCGCTTTGTATTGTGGGTAAAGACCCTACAATAATACAGAGAAAACCCAACAGTCAAAACGACCCCCTATGAGCAAGCACTTGGCGACAGTGGAAAGGAAAAACTCCCTTTTAACAGGAAGAAACCTCCAGCAGAACCAGGCTCAGGGAGGGGCAGTCATCTGCCGCGACCGGTTGGGCTGAGGGGAGAGAAAGACATGCTGTGGAAGAGAGCCAGAGATTAATATCAATTAATGATTAAATGCAGAGTGGAGTATAAACAAAGTAAATAAGGTGAATGAGAAACAGTGCATTATGTGAACCCCCCAGCAGCCTAGGCCTATAGCAGCATAACTAAGGGATGGTTCAGGGTCACCTGATCCAGCCCTAACTATAAGCTTTATCATAAAGGAAAGTTTTAAGCCTAATCTTAAAAATAGAGAGGGTGTCTGTCTCCCGAATCCAAGCTGGAAGCTGGTTCCACAGAAGAGGCGCCTGAAAGCTGAAGGCTCTGCCTCCCATTCTACTCTTAAGTATCCTAGGAACCACAAGTAAGCCAGCAGTCTGAGAGCGAAGTGCTCTATTGGGGTGATATGGTACTATGAGGTCTTTGAGATAAGATGGGGCTTGATTATTCAAGACCTTGTATGTGAGGAGAAGAATTTTAAATTCTATTCTAGATTTAACAGGGAGCCAATGAAGAGAAGCCAATATGGGAGAAATCTGCTCTCTCTTTCTAGTCCCTGTCAGTACTCTAGCTGCAGCATTTTGGATCAGCTGAAGGCTTTTCAGAAAGCTTTTAGGACAGCCTGATAATAATGAATTACAATAATCCAGCCTAGAAGTAATAAATGCATGAATTAGCTTTTCAGCATCACTCTGAGAAAGGATGTTTCTAATTTTAGAAATATTGCGCAAATGCAAAAAAGCGGTCCTACATATTTGTTTAATATGTGCATTGAAGGACATGTCCTGGTCAAAAATGACTCCAAGATTTCTCACAGTGTTACTGGAGGCCAAAGTAATGCCATCCAGAGTAAGTATCTGGTTAGACACCATGTTTCTAAGATTTGTGGGGCCGAGAACAAGAATTTCAGTTTTATCTGAATTTAGAAGCAGGAAATTAGAGGTCATCCAGGCCTTAATATCTTTAAGACATTCCTGCAGTTTAACTAATTGATGTGTGTCATCTGGCTTCATTGATAGGTAAAGCTGAGTATCATCTGCATAACAATGAAAATTGATGCAGTGCTTTCTAATAATACTGCCTAAGGGAAGCATGTATAATGTAAATAAAATTGGTCCTAGCACAGAACCCTGTGGAACTCCATAATTAACCTTACTGTCTGAAGAAGACTCCCCATTTACATGAACAAATTGGAGTCTATGAGATAAATATGATTCAAACCACTGCAGTGCAGTACCTTTAATACCTATAGCAAGCTCTAATCTCTGTAATAAAATGTTATGGTCAACAGTATCAAAAGCTGCACTGAGGTCCAACAGGACAAGAACAGAGATGAGTCCACTGTCAGAGGCTGTAAGAAGATCATTGGTAACCTTCACTAATGCTGTTTCTGTACTGTGATGAATTCTGAAACCTGACTGAAACTCTTCAAATAAACCGTTCCTCTGCAGATGATCAGTTAGCTGTTTTACAACTACTCTTTCAAGAATCTTTGAGAGAAAAGGAAGGTTGGAGATTGGCCTATAATTAGCTAAGACAGCTGGGTCAAGTGATGGCTTTTTAAGCAGAGGTTTAATTACAGCCACCTTGAAGGTCTGTGGTACATAGCCAACTAATAAAGACTGATTGATCATTTTTAAGATTGAAGCATCAATAATTGGAAAGACTTCTTTGAACAGTCTAGTAGGAATGGGATCTAATAAACATGTTGCTGGTTTGGAGGAAGTAACTATTGAAGTTAACTCTGAAAGATCAACTGGAGCAAAAGAGTCTAAACAAATACCAGCAGTGCTGAAAGCAGCCGAACATGAAGAATAATCTTTGAGATGGTTATGAATAATTTTTTCTCGAATGTCTAAAATTTTATTTGTAAAGAAATCCATGAAGTCACTACTAGTTAACGTGAAAGGAATACTCGGCTCTACAGAGCTCTGACTCTTTGTCAGCCTGGCTACAGTGCTGAAAAGAAACCTGGGGTTGTTCTTGTTTTCTTCAATTAATGATGAATAGTAAGATGTCTTAGCTTTACGGAGGGCTTTTTTATAGAGCAACAAACTCTTTTTCCAGGCTAAATGAGCATCTTCTAATTTAGTGAGACGCCATTCCCTCTCCAGCTTTCGGGTTATCTGCTTTAAGCTGTGCGTTTGTGAATTATACCACGGAGTCAGGCACTTCTGATTTGAAGCTTTCCTTTTCAGAGGAGCCACAGTATCCAAAGTTATACGCAGTGAGGATGTAAAACTATTGACGAGATAATCGACCTCACTGGGAGCAGAGTTTAGGTAGCTGCTCTGCACTGTGTTGGCACATGGCACTGAAGAGCATAACAATGAAGGAATTAGATCCTTAAACTTAGTTACAGCACTTTCAGAAAGACTTCTACTGTAATTAAACTTATTCCCCACTGCTGTGTAATCCATTAAAGTAAATGTAAATGTTACTAAGAAATGATCAGACAGGAGGGGGCTTTCAGGGAATACTGTTAGGTCTTCAGTTTCTATGCCATATGTTAGGACAAGATCCAGAGTATGATTAAAGTGGTGGGTGGGCTCCTTTACATTTTGAGAGAAGCCAATTGAATCTAACAATAGATTAAATGCAGTGTTGAGGCTGTCATTCTCAGCATCTACATGGATGTTGAAATCACCCACTATAATTATTTTATCTGAACTGAGCACTAAATCAGATAAAAAGTCTGAGAAATCAGACAGAAACTCTGAGTAGGGACCAGGTGGACGATAGATAATAACAAATAAAACAGGTTTTTGATTTTCCCAATTAGGATGGACAAGACTAAGAGTCAGGCTTTCAAAAGAATGAAAACTTTGTCTGGGTCTCTGATTAATTAATAAGCTGGAATTGAAGATTGCAGCTAATCCTCCTCCTCCTCGACCTGTGCTTCGAGCATTCTGACAGTTACTGTGACTCGGGGGTGTTGATTCATTTAAACTAACATATTCATCCTGCTGTAACCAGGTTTCTGTAAGGCAGAATAAATCAATACTTTGATCAATTATTAAATCATTTACTAATAGGGACTTGGAAGAGAGAGACCTAATGTTTAACAATCCACATTTAATTGTTTTATTCTTTGGTGCAGTTGATGAAGCTGTATTATTTATTGTTTTTGAATTTTTATGCTTAAATAGCTTTTTGCTGATTTTAGCTTTGGTTTTTGGTGGTCTGGGAGCAGGCACCGACTCTATGGGGATGGGGTTTTGGGGGGATGGCAGGAGGAGAGAAGCTGCAGAGAGGCGTGTAAGACTGCAACTCTGCTTCCTGGTCTCAACCCTGGGTAGTCAGTTTTTAGGAGGGTTAATAAATTTGGCCAGATTTCTAGAAATGAGAGCTGCTCCATCCAAAGTGGGATGGATGCCGTCTCTCCTAACAAGACCAGGTTTTCCCCAGAAACTTTGCCAATTATCTATGAAGCCCACGTCATTTTTTGGACACAACTCAGACAGCCAGCGATTCAAGGAGAACATGCGGCTAAACATGTCGCTCCTGGTCTGATTGGGGAGGGGCCCAGAGAAAACTACAGAGTCCGACATCGTTTTTGCAAAGTTACACACCGAGTCAATATTAATTTTAGTGACCTCCGATTGGCGTAACCGGGTGCCATTACTGCCGACGTGAATAACGATCTTACCAAATCTACGATTAGCCTTAGCCAGCAGTTTCAAATTTCCATGAATGTCGCCTGCTCTGGCCCCTGGAAGACATTTGACTATGGTCGCCGGTGTCTCTAGCTTCACGTTTCTCAAAACAGAGTCACCAATAACCAGAGTTTGTTCCTCGGCGGGTGTGTCGCCGAGTGGAGAAAAACGGTTAGAGACGTGAACAGGTTGGTGGTGTACCCGGGGCTTCTGCTTAGGACTACGCTTCCTCCTCACCGTCACCCAGCTGGCCTGTTTTCCCTGCTGCTCGGGATCTGCTGGGGGGGGAGCTAACGGCGGCTAAGCTACCATGGTCCGCACCCGCTACAGGGGCCTGGCTAGATGTAGGATTTTCCAGGGTGCGGAGCCGAGTCTCCAGTTCAGAAAGCCTGGCCTCCAGAGCTACAAACAGACTACATTTATTACAAGTACCGTTACTGCTAAAGGAGGCCGAGGAGTAACTAAACATGTGACACCCAGAGCAGGAAAGTGCAGGAGAGACAGGAGAAGAAGCGATGCTGGTAGTGAGTCGGCTAAGGGCTAAGCTACTAGCTGAGCTAAGCTAGCGAATTTCTAAAAACAAATAAAGTGAGTAATGTGAATACAGGTGATTCAGCAAAGAGTATGCTATTTAAAGTAGGTGAAGATTACACTAAAATATGTTATTATCCAGATAAATCGAGTTATACAGATATAACAGCTAACAGACAGCAAAACACTGTGCTCCGAAACAGGAACAGGAAGTGATACAATACCGCAGTGAGAGCCAACACCAAGTGACAGCTAGTGGAGAGTCACCCTGACATTATCTTGTAAAATACCTTGATAAACTTTAGATTTTTTTATTTTCATATTGGAATGCAGCACTCCTTTTTACATCATGGTTAACTTTCATGCAGTACAGAAATCTGAATCTGCTGACAAAGATTTCTGTATCAATTCCTCCAACTGTTAGTGTTAGATAAATTTTTTAACTTGTTTGAAAATGTATCATTCTTTTATAGCAGGGTGACCATGTACATGCTACTAAGTTGTCTCAATTTACTGGCGGTTGGCCCACCTGTGAACTGACTGTCTGAACTCCTTGAATTTTTTTGTAAACATTTCCAGCTTCATACACGTCAGCAATTCTTCACGTCAAGCCTTTTGACATCCTTACACCGTCTGTTGGGCAGTGTTAATTTTGACAGCAAATTTTGATTTAGTTTTAGTCATAGTCTTCTGACGAAAATGTAATTTAGTTTTAGTCATAACTTAGTCATCTGATTAGTTTTAGTCTAATTTTAGTAGACAAATTATCCTAAGAATATAGTCGACTAAATCTACAGTCCATTTAGTTGACTAAAATATAAAGGGTGTAAAATGTAAATGCTTTTTCTTCAGTTCCCTTGAATTAGTCATTATACACACTTACACAGAATTAAACATTTATTACCCGAGATAGTCGCCCCACATGATTTACACATGGTTTTGTTTGTCACAACGTCACAGGACAAATGTGTCCATACATCGGCTCTTCTCTTTCTCCCTGCTGACATTGTTTACATAACTTAGTTCTATGGCAAGTAAAGACAATCACAGGCTAGTTTGGTCTTCCCGGGTTTAGAGCAAATTTGTGCATCTGTGTGTTTGATTGGACGTTTTCCTAACTTGTCCCTGCCTTTCACAAAATTAAATCAGTTCTGATTGGATGTTTTCCTAACTTGTCCCTGCCTTTCACAAAATTAAATCAGTTCTGATTGGATGTCGTCACCGCCAAGCATTTTCCTCTCGTTTTCATTTGTTGACAACAGTGTCAATTAATTTCATCATCGTTTTTATCCTTTTAGGTAGTTTTTATTTACTTATGGTCTTGTTTTCATCATGAAAAAAAGGGTCATTGACGAAAACTATGACGAAAATATTTCGTCAACGAAATTAACACTGCTGTTGGGTCATAATTTTAGGAGTCCCCGTGTTCCTTTTGGCTGAAAATTCAAACTCAATTAAAAACCAAAGTTTCCAAAAAAAAATTACTGGGATGAGCAAGTTCCGGTGCAGGCTGTTTATTAGACATCTTGGTTACACAAAACACAGACAAAAACTAAAACACGGACAGTAACAGAATAAAGACTAGAATACGCACACACAAAGAGAAGAGAAGAGAAAAGAGAAGAGAAGAAAGAAACAAAGAGACAGAGGAAGAGAAGAAGAAGAGGACAAGAAAGTGAAGAGCAAAAGTAAGAGAGAGAGATAAAGAGCGGGCCAACATTTATATCTTAAAGATGGTAACTGCCCACTTGCCTTTGACCCCTCCTAATTTACATAAAGTCTCAACCCCTGAAACTTGAACCCCAACCAATCATCTGTTGAGGCTCTGCCAACTCGTGTCCCACATGGACTTAAGAACATACAATGATTTACAACAGTTCCCACCATCCCACCAAGGCCTCAAGCATATATAAGTAATAGATATAACAGGCCTTACCTTTACCCCTGTAACCTTAAAGCATACAGTATTCATTAATCCAGTGTGTGTGTGTGAGACTAAAATACATTAATACATGATATAAGAATAGTAACAGTAAATACTAATATAAAAGTGATAAAAATTCCCAACACTTCCCACACCTTCAATCTGGTTTTATTGATTAGGCTTCATGTTTGCTAACTTCTAACGTCGATGGTTGATGGTAATAATTTTACGCATAATTTTGTATTTGCTCTGTGAATATTTGAGTTTTCTAATCAATGTTGACTTAAATTTATAAAATACCTTTTGTATTTTATTTCTGAGAATATTTTGTGTAAGAAGCAAAAGTACAACTGTCTGTAAGGTACAACCGTTTTGCATTTAAATGCAGAAACTTTAAAGCAGCATGGGATTGATGAAGTTATGTCTCAGTTGTCTAAAAAAATAGTCAACCCAAAAGCACTCTACTTATCCCATTTACCTGAATAGATATAGCAGTTAAATAAATAGCAACACCAATTATGTTCATTTGATTATGCTAGATTTCTTGGTAAAATTGATTCTTATCTAATATGTAGTATTTGTTGAACTATGTTTTTTTAAGAGTTGGGTATAATAATTAGCTAAAACAGACTGATCAGTCAACCAGTCAAATCAGGTGGGATTTAAGTCGGTTAATTCATGAGAAAATGTCGTCAGCAACATGGTCACCCCTCCTTTTTGCTTCAGAGCTCTTTTTGTTCCTTCTATTTTTTCCCTAGTAGTACAGTACATGTGTAATTTCAGCTTGCTGCATCTTTGGATAGTTGTCTTCATCATTCACTGGTTCACTTTGGATGTGCGTCATTTCTGCTAAGCAAGTAAAATAAAGTCAGCTTATCTAATCTGATTTTCAGGAAACTGTTTTCACTGTAGAGAATCTATGGTGTATGTGACCGGAATCTATGGGGTTCTGGTCAGGCGAGTTATCTGGCCAATCAAGCACCTTAATAACAAACCATTTGGTTGTTTTGACATTGCGGGCAGCTAAATCCTGCTAGAAAAGGAAAAAGGCAGCTTATCAGCAGCTGGTAGTGTGTAGCGCTCTAAAACCTACTGGCAGATGACTACATCAACTTTGTATTTGATGAAACACAGTGGACAAAGCACCACCAACACCAGCAGATGACATGGCACCCTAAGTAATCACAGATTGTGGAAACTTCACACTCAACTTCAAATACCTTCAACTTTTTTTTTTATGTACTCTTCTTCCAGATTCTAGGCCCTTGATTTCTAAATAAAATGCAGAATTTACTTTCACTTTGAACTTTACTTTGAACCACTGAGCAACACTCCAGTTCTTTTTCTTCTTCTAACATTATCTCTGTTTAAGGAGTGCCTTGATATTAGGAATGTGACAGTTGTAGTTCCTTTCCTTAAGGCATTTGTGCATCATGACTCTTGATGCGCTGACACCAGTTGCAGTTCACTCCATGTGAAACTCTCCCAAGCTCTTGAATCGACTTTTCTTAACAGTCCTCTCAAAGCTGCATTCAGCAGTTGCTTGCATGCATTCACTAACACACCTTCCATTAATATGCTTTGATACAGCACTCTGCTGGAAAGGCTGACTGCTTGCAATGACTTTCTGTGGCTTACTGTCCTTGTGGATGGTGTTGATCGTCATCTGGACTACTGTCAAGTCAGCGATCTTCCCTGTGGTTGTGGGTACTGAACTAGCCTGGGAGATGTATAATATTTAGTAATTTACTCAAACTTGAACTGAAATATTCTAATTATTTTAATGAAATATTTCATTTTACATGAATGAAGGCAGAATTTCTGAATTAAAATATGAAAAAAAAAAACCCGCACAATATTCTAATTTTACAGATGCACTAGTATAGCACCTTATAACCATAGAGGTAAATACAAAGCATTTAACACTGTTCGTAACACATTGACACACTCACTTACACACACACACACATCTGTTGGGGGGTGGAGCAGCATGCATACCAGGCATGAGAAACATTTGTTGCCTTTTCCAAGGAAACTTTGGCATATAGGGTTCAGGGATCAAGCCATCAACCCTACAGATGGTGGAGGCTCTGCTCTACCATCTGAGCCACATCCATCCCAACTCACAGTCACATTTTATTTGACTGAATGTACAGAGTTTTTCTGGTTTAAATTGAATAGTTTATCTGTTACTTTTTTTTATAGACTGATCAGTGAAGGTCATATTGACCTGGTGGTCAACTTGCCCAATAACAATACGCGCCACGTGAAAGATAACTTCCTCATTCGTAGAATGGCCATTGACCATGGAGTTCCCCTCATTACCAATTTCCAGGTCAGTACTATGCTGCCAAAAATGGTGATTTTATTTACAATCTGATCCACTGTCACAACTGATGGACTTCTGTTTCTTTTTTTGTGTGTGTGTGTTAGGTGGTAAAGCTGTTTGCTGAGGCTATCCACTATGCGAGCCAGCTGGACACTACAAGCCTATTCCACTACCGGCAGAAAGGAAACAAACAAAGAGGGCCTAGTCAGCGGGTTTAGAGTTTCCTCTCAGTTCCTGTTGTCAAACAGCAGTATTAAGTGAGAGCAGTATTTTGTACTAGCTTCTTATGACACTTGGAGCCAAGCTAACTGTGTTAATGGAAAATATGCCCATTTTAAATAAACCAGAATTCTCCTAAAGAAAGGGCTCTTACAATAATTAAACTCTGCCTTTTCCAAAAGGTCAAACAGTTCATTAGAATGTACTATGAAAGAAATAAGTGTTGTACTAGATTAGGATAAACGTCAGCCATTGAGTTCCTTCATAACATGGCAATCCAAAAATTGTTAATATTAATAGCTAGCAAGCTATAAAGCATTATAGAACTAATTACTAATAATTAAAGCCCTTTAATTGGAACACAAAACCCAATTCTAAAGGGTGACTTATAAAGGGAGACCAGAGAAGGTAATTACACAGGATTTTCAATTATGTAAATCCCTAAGGAGAGTTTATGTTCTTTGTTGTTTCATTTATGGCCCCCTCTGAATGTAATGAAATAAAAATTGTCAATTTTCCAGCTCCCCTCAGTCAATTCCAATGCTAGTGGTTTGGCCAAAGGACAATTTACTTATTTGCTCTTGTTCAGGCATTTTATAGTTTTAGATAGTGCTAAAAATGTACTAACACTATCCACAAGGACAGTAGATAAAGTAACTGAAATAAAAGATTTTCCCTTTTTTTTGTTTTCTTTTTTTTTTTGAAAGAAAGCACTGTTATTTTTGAGGGCACAAACTATGAAGTTTGAAGTTCATGGCGGCCTCTCTGTTTATATATTTGGATCGATCTGTGTATGTACCAAATGTTTCAAATTGAGTCTGCATGTGAACCTCCTGTGCATTTTAATACATTACACTGAAAGCACATTCAAATAAACACCATGTAGCAATAATAATGCCCTAATGTTACATGCTGTTTTCTTTTGCATAATGGATGCGCTTTTTGTCAGTGTTTTTCTGTGTGCATGCAATGATCACATATTAAAATGTCACCACAACATCAGAGTAGATGCTTTAAAGAGCCCTTTTCTCTCTCTCTCTCTCTCACTCACACACACACACACAAATACAATTTGGCACTAAAATGCCACATTAAATGACAGGCCAAGCAAAAACTAACATTGCAAGCGGTTCATTCTAAGGGTGAGGTGTGAACTGACTTTCTCATAGCTGTTGACTTGTGATCATATCACCTAAGCAGGGTTATTATAGTTAACGAAAACGAACGAAATAACGAAAACTGAAATTGAAAAAACATTGTCGTTAACTGAAATAAATAAAAACTATAATTAAAAGGAAAAAACGATAACTAATTAAAACTGAATTGTGAGTTTACAAAACTAACTAAAACTAACTGAAATTATCGATAAACTGACTTTCATTTACTTGTTTTTTGTTTTTTTTTTTAAGCCTTGTGGATTGATATGAAATCATTTTTTCCGCTCTCCGAGTTTAAGCTGGGAGCGCCATCGGACAACTGTGTGAGTGCGCATGTGCGTGCGCATGTGCTGGTCCGCAAAGTAATGGCTGCGGTCTGCAGAGAAAGCGGCAGAGTCCCGTATGGAGGTTCTTTGAGTACAAACACCTGCACACGACCATAAGGTAATTAACACACACAATCCAGCTACACAAGCATAAATGTGGACATGAGGTCGACAACTTCCGTAGGTTATGTACAGAGGCCGCAAAGACCCTGCAAGTTTAATTAGCAGCATCTAACCAAGCTAGCTCCAAAACAGAAGCAGCTTCAGGTGGTGAGAACATCAGGATGCAGCTGGATTTGAGCTTTGACTCCTTCAAAGAGTTTGTTTTTGTCAAACGCCACATGTAGGTGTTATTAATCTGCTGCAGTGATGCTGAACTTTATCGTGGAGTTTATTGTAGAATTTATGAGTTTGGGAGTTCATGTTTTTCTTTGTTTCTCCCTGTTGATGTTCATGTGTGTCCTTAATATTACACACATTTAGCATGTCTTGTGAACAGTTGGTTGTTGAATATATTTCTTTAAATGGTATCTTTTGTCAAGTTTTCATTACACAATAGTCCCTTTTGTGCCTTGAATCTTGCACCTGATTAGGTATGAAAATACTAAAATTACCGTATTTTTCGGACTATAAGCCGCTACTTTTTTCCCACGTTTTGAACCATGCGGCTTATAGCCCGGTGCGGCGTTTCTGTGGATTTTTCTTTAACCACCAGGGGGCTCTTTAGCAGGATATGAATCATGGGACGTCAAAGTTGGAAATCAAAGAAGAAAGCGCCAACAAGTGCTAGCAGCAGGCACAAAAGAGATTTTTTTCAAACTCCCTCATCATGGAAACCACAAAAAGAACTTCCTATGATGCCGCTTTTAAGTTGAGGGCTATCGACCTGGCACTACAGGAGGGAAATAGAGCCGCTGCACGTAAGCTCGGCGTGAACGAATCAATGGTGAATTGACTTGTTATAACTCAAATTTGGGGTTGTCTGTCCCCCTCTGCTGAGTGCCGAGTAATTGTGGAAAACCGAGAGCGGCGGAGATACCAGCGGCTTATAGCCCGGTGCGGCTTATATATGTACGTTTCCAGTTTTTTCCAAAAAATTTGTAGGTGCGGCTTATAGTATGGTGCGCTCTATAGTCCGGAAAATACGGTAATACTGAAACTAACTGAAACTAAGCATGAAACCAAAAATAAAAACGAGAAAAACCACTCTGAAAACTAATTAAAACTAACTGAATTAAAGAAAAAAAAAAGTAAAAACTAACTAAAACTAAACTATAATGTAAAATCCAAAACTATTATAACCCTGCACCTAAGTCATGTTTATTATCAGGTCTATGACTTAAAAGCAAAAATCCCAACTTTATAACAAGGCTTGATGTCTGTGGTGCTATACACTGCATATTTAAATTTGTTAAATATCATTATACTTCTTAATACACTTGTGGTCAGAAGTTTACATACACTCATCATAGATATGAATGTCAGGGTAATCTTGGACTTGTAATGATTTCTTTGAAATGTCCTTTTTCCAGGGTGGGATGATTGTACAGCATACATCCTTAATGATAATAAAAACCAAGAAATGGTGCACAAGTTTGAATGTATTTTGGATTTTCTTAAACCTACACAGGCTCAGAAGTTTACATACATACATACACTTACATTTTTTTTAATAAGTGGTGCTGAAGCAATGTCTTTTAACTTGGCAAGGTCAAGTCCTATTAACTTCTCATTAGTGAACATGATTGACTACAACTGATAGTTACTCTTTGCCAGTATAAAAAGGATTTGTTTTACAGCACTGATTGGATTAACCAATACTCAAAACAATAGGAAGATCCAAGGAAGTCAGTGAAGATCTAAGGAGAACTGAACATTTTTAAACAATTCCAGGCTCTTCAATTCAAACAATTTTAACTACAAGTTATTCAGATGTGTTACCACTTTGCCGAAGACCCAAATTGTCAACCTCAGATACGTGGAAATTGGTTAGGATGTTCAGGAACAACCCAGGAACCACACAACATTCAAGCCTGCCATGAACCAGAAACGGCTGGGAGACCAGTGTCACTGTCCACAGTGAAGCCAGATTTACATTGCTATGGACCGAGAGGGCGCTGACCAAGAAAGAAGCCTCTGCTCCATCAAGCTCAACTGAAATTTCCTGCTCCTCAGATGGACAAGCCAAATGCCTTCTGCAGAAAAGCTTTATGGTCAGATGAGACGAAAAATTGAGCTATTTGGCTGCAATTACAAGAGATGTGAAGGTGAGGGTTACAAACCTACGAATACTGTACCAACTGCTAAGCATACTCTGGAAATGTTTTGCTGCCAGTGGTACTGGTACTGTACATTGCACAAAGTGGATAGAATCTCGAAGAAGGAGAATTGCCTCCAAATTCTTCAACTTCACCTCAAATCAACAGCTAAACCATTGAAACTTGGACACAGTTGGGTGTTCCAGCAGGACAATGATCCAAATATACATCAAAACTGCTTTTTGAAGTGGATAAAGCAGGCTGAAATGTAACTCCTGGAATGGCCTTTCCATAGCTCTGACCTCAACCCTACTGAAAATCTGTGGACTATGCTTTAAAACCGGGTCCATGCCAGGAAACCAAGCAGCTTAAATGACCTCTACTGTTGCATCAAATCATGGTGTTCATTGCAGAAGCTCTAGAATCAGGTCCAGTACAGTAGGGAGAAAGAGTTTAGGTGGAAAGCATTGTTTGAAAAGCCTAGCACATACCTCACCTGCAGCCAGTTCCTCACACCTGTGGACAAAGGACCTCCAAAAAGGAGGAAAATTGAATTATTTTATGTTGGGCCATAAGGCCGATTGTTTAGTTGATTTGGTTTAGTTTACTGTACAGTTGATTTAGAACAATGTTAATTGTGGGAAATGTGAATAAAAGGAAATGTGAACTTTCTTACCTTACCTTACTTTATTTGAATAACATAAGTAGAGTAAGTTTAAGAAGCCTTGATAAATAACTTTAATTAGTAATTTAAGTAGCTCAATCATTTATGTGACTTGATTTATGAAGACTTTTTCTAGAATATGTAAACTTTGCTGTAATACTAATTCTTTTTCTAATTATTAATTGATTAATCATTATAATTAGTATTTATAGTAATCCTATTTTTCCTCTGTGGTTTATTTTAAAGGTTATCAACCTATCCTTGTATGTATAATTATGACTGTGTGTGGATTAGAGAAAATCCAAAATAAATTCAAACTTGTGCACCAAATTCTTGTTCTTTTCTGGAAAAAGAACAGTTCAAAGAAATCATTAAAAGCCCCAAATTCCCATGACCTTCATGCCCATTATGAGTGTGTGTAAACTTCTGACCAAAACTGTATTTGATTATAATCATATGCTTGATAGAAGCATTATCAAAATTTTATTTCTGTCCAGGGTCCTTACAGGAAAGCTCAGGGAAGCAGCTTCGTGTTGGTCTTTTCTCTTGTAAAAACATAACACGATTTAAAAAAGTATAAATCTTTATTTAGTGTCACTTTCCTAAATAGGATTTCTTGCGCTGTGTTGCTTCATTGTGAAGTGCCAAGCTATAATGTGCTGATTATTACTCTTTGAGATTGGTGGAGGAAAATCACTGACGGGTACACAAGGGTGGATGAAGACTGCACTTGTGTTTTGTGTGTGTGTGTGTGTGTGTGTATGGGGGGGGGGGGGGGGGGGGGGGGGGTTATAACAATCATTATAAATATTTTTGAACTGTCTTCCTCCACTCTCACAGGAGAGAAAATATTGCAATTATAGACTAACATATTTTTAAATGTACGCATAACTGCCACACCTGCATTAACCACCTATTGAAGGTTATCTTCCACACAGAAAGGGCTGGAAAACAGCTGAACACAGAGCTAAACTACAAATCGAGTCCAACAGACACACACAGTAATACTATTATAAGGCCTACACAGTTGGGCTATGCAGTTATTTTGTACCCCTATAGCTTAACTGCTTCAGGTTTCATTTATAGACTCAAGTTTAAAGAGTGCTAATATTGATCTGCTACAGATTCTTCCTCCAGCAATCTGACCCACACTCACCAGCTTTTCTCCTCTGCCTCGCCTTCTACAGGTGACTAAAATACCTCACCATTTTTCTTTAAGTACCATTCTGTTCATCTGCCTACAGCACTGTAATATCCACAAATAAGCAAACACTTTAAGAATTGTATTTATAAAATGCAGCCCAGGGCATATTGTGTTTGTTTATAGTGAGGCTGTAAAATGTCCCATAGCTGACAGAGGCAGAGTCAGTGGAAAAAGTATGAAAAACTGTGCAACCAAATATGTCCATTAAAAAAACAAAAAACAAAATCTGTTTATTTTTATTTTTTTTACTGCTGATGAAGAAGCACACCTGGGGTTTTGGCACATGCTTTATAGTCTTACTGTTTTGCTGAACATTTGGTTTAGAGTGTTGTCAGGGCTGTAGTTGTGCTTTTATTGGCTTTGGTATTAGCCAGTGGTGTGAGAGAGAAAAGGTAAAAGAGTGAGATTACATTTTTGACTCCCAGGGGGAAAAACAAAAACACACTTTTTTTTTTTGCCTTCTTTCACTTTGGTCTCACACATCAAAAACATCACAGTCTTTATAAGCAAAATCTCAGCTCTGACTAATACTACCTTAGCAGCCCAGGGCCATCAGAGTTATGATGCACTGCAGGTACAGTATCCAAGCAACAAGGCTGTGTGTGGTGCTCATTGCTGACAATAACTTCCAGGCAGACCCCTGTGTCTTCAGGAGTACGTTGGCAAATCCTGCTTTGATTAAAATATATTGGTGTTAAATTTAACCTCACTCTATTATTTGAAACATGGGTGTTTTATGTTGGGTCTGCTGGCTTTGAATCATCCAAGAGTGCACCAAGGTGTTAGTTCCTATACGAGGCCAAGCTCTTCCTGGAGTGCACAAAATGAAAGGAAAGGCTGCAACTGAAAACCAGCAAAAAAAACAAAATCTGCTTTTTTTTTTTTTTTTGGAAAGGTTAAAATTCAGTAACAGATTTAGGTTTCATCAAGACTGTATTATTCCAGTTTATGAACTGAGAGAAAGGAAAAAGAGAAAAGGTGAGGGTGAAAAAGAAACTAACTCCTGGCAGAATTTGAAACTTAGAAATAAAGAGGTGCAAATTTGCCTTGCTCTCAGGCAAAAGGTTAGCCTGTTTCAGCCAGTGGTAGGCTAAGAGTGTATGGGTCAAATGGATATTTTTTTTTCTTTTAAAGTTGTCACCATGATGGCAAAAAAAATACTTTGAAAATAGACACACTACTTTTTTTTTTTAATTACATGGGAATGGTGTTAGACATATTACATAAAGACATAATATACTAGGTATATTTCATATAGCTAATTTAGTCTTTAATTTAAACTGGAGACTACAGTACTTGTGATAGGATCACACCAGCCATGACATCCATCAGCATACTGATGATCCAAGCCACGAGTGATATTTTGAATTATTTATTTTTGTTTGAAATAAAAAGGTTTAACATGGCGAGAAAAATCTGCTAAATTTCATGTGTAATTTGAATATGTGTACACTGCAGCTGATATTACTTGATATAAATACAGATTCAGTAGGACTGTATTTTACTGAAGCTTGGAATGATTATACACTGAATCAAAGCCTTAAAAATGCTAATTTTGCAAATACACACAAACATACTGAGATTCAAATATTTTTAGAGATTAGTTTTCGTAACTGTGAGTTTGGCTCTATGGCATATTTAAGTATTTCAGATATGGATATGTACAGATATGGCTTTAGGTAGGATTGTGGGGATTTTATTAGGACAGTTTTTAACTGGCGTGTATCTTGTGTGTACCTCTGCTTCTACTTGATAGACATGGCTTATTTTATGCAAGTCTATCCACTAAACTTCCATAACATCTAGTGGATAGACTAGACTTCTAGTGTACAGCAGAAATGTGTACACACAGTCTTTTTGCCAGCATGTACACATTTCTAGAGTCAAATCTTTGCATTGACTGAAATGAGCCAGTGAAGCACTGTTAGTGTTATTACATGCTTAGGCAGACAAGGGAGAAGTGAGGCAGATCCTTAAAGAACTTCAGTTATTGTGTTCCTCAGCCAGTGTTGATGCATAGAACATGAGGACTTGTATAAGAGTAATGGAAGCTAAAGTCAATCACAGCAATAATACAACTGGCAAACTTATAAACTAGAAATATAAAAAGAATTCTCCACTCGCTCTGCAGGCAGTCTTTGCTTGTCCTTCTAGCTCAGGTCCTCTACAAGAGGACTGGGAGCTTGAGGGTGCTGCACAGTATCTTAATTGTTCCTAGGACTATGCCCTTCTGGACAGAGATCTTTCCCAGTCTGGGGGTCACTGCCCCGAGTGTTCCGATTATCATGGGGCCCACTGTTGCCTTCACCTTCCACATCCTCTAGCTCCTCTCTCAGCTCTCGGTATATCTCTATCCATCCTTTTTCTATATTAAAAAAAGAGAGATGTCTCCTCAAATCAAACAGAATAACTGACACTGTCAGACTTTGTTCCTTTCTTTAAAAGAAGAATGAGGGCATGTAGTCTGAGCAGTCATGTCCAAGAATGATAAATAATGCACTGTTTCACTATATAATTCTTCTAGCTGGCCTGAAGAGAAACCTGCTGTTTTTCATTGGAAGAAAAAAATAAACCTGGCTAATTGACATGGGTTTTTCATGCTGTGCTAAATGAATAATTTACGGAGGTGAGGAGCAAGCAGGGCTTAGAAGACAGTGCATCACTGTGGGATAAGTCATACAGTACCAGTTGGACGCAGAGCCATGCATGCCAAGTGTCCATGAAAGAATTGTAAGGGACCTCTTAGTTGTTTTGATTAAATAAATCACCGCAACATTTAAAAAAGAAAAAAAGGGAATTATTTTTCTTCTTTAGGTTCTTTAAATTTCCCTTGCATAAAATGTAGTAGTCTTTGACCACACTATTTAGCAAATGCTGACTTTTACTTGCTTAAATATACATGTTCCCTCTCCCCTTTCTTTCTCTTACAAATAAACACACTTTTAAACTTACAATGCAAATAATATTTTAAAATCAGTCCAGAGAAATCTTAATGCTTTGCTGATCCTAAACTCTTCAACTGCCCCGTTTTGATAAGTGTTAAATACCATTCTGTAAGCAAAACACCACCCCATTAACTGTAGTAGCTTTTCAATTCAGTAGTGATTGTGTAGCTTAATTGTTTCTGGGGCCATCAAGCACTTCGAGTTGCCATCTGTAAGTACACGACTGTCATAATGCCCTTCCACACTACTACAGCACAGTCACCTATTGTTTGACAGCTTCTATTCACCTCCTGGGAGTTTGAACAGTTTATAGCGACCCAATAATGGATAGATTTCACTTGCACAAAGTGATTATTTTCTCTGCTTAGATTAGGCTGTTAAGCACAGTATAAAGTAGTTAATATTAGTTTTACTTTGACCAGATACAACACAGAGATCCTGCCTACTCATTTAGGCATGAATAAAACATAATTCAAATTATTAGAAGAGCCAATTTTCCTTTTATTGTTTTTACTTATTGTAGGGTAGTGTAGCTCAAATGTTAAGGAAGGCTGTAGGTTTTCAGACTCAGTAGTAGTTTATTTACAGTGTTCTCCATGACATGCAAAACTTAGGGCTAAATAATAATAATTATAATTATTATTATTGTACTACCACAATTAACTCATAATAACCAAAAACAATAACCAAAAACACACACTGGTAGATAGAGCAGACACTCAAGACTGTAAGACTAGACCGACCAACCTGTGCACGACAAGACCCGACAAGGCTGATCGAGACTAACAGAGCTAAGATCCTGTGGGACTTCCATATACAGACAGACAAACTTGTGATGGATATCCAACTGGAAATAGTAGTGGTGGACAAACAGAGGAAGAAAGCCACAGTGACAGAGTTGCAATACCAAGTGATGGCAACATCAGGAAGAAGGAACACGAGAAGCTCGATAAATACCAAGGGCTCAGAGAAGAGCTAGAAAGGATGTGGAAGGTGAAGGTAACAGTGGTCCCCGTGGTAATTAACATTCGGGGCAGTGACCCCCAAGCTGGGAGAATGGCTTCAGCAGATTCCTGGAACAAAATCCGAGCTCTCTGTCCGCAGGGTGAGCTGGGATTTTTAATGTTTATATATATAAAAGCTGAGGATTATATAAAAGTCACTAGTCACTAGTTCATTTGCATGGTTAGATTGCACAGTTGCTTTGATGTTGCTTTGATGTTATATATATGGTCAGGTGCCAGCTGACCAGCTGGCACCTGTGTTTACAGTGATATTCAACCTCTCACTGAAACTGTGTGTGATTCCCACCTGCTTTAAAAAGTCCATCATAGTCCCTGTCCCAAAGAAACCACACCCCAGCAGCCCCAATGACTTCAGGCCCATAGCACTCACCTCTGTGGTGATGAAGTGTTTTGAGAGACTCATCAAGACATTCATCACCTCCTCACTGCCCACCACCCTCGACCCACTACAGTTTGCATACCGGCCAGACAGATCCACAGATGACGCCATATCCTTCCTCCTCCACAAGACCCTTTCACACATAGACACTGGTAAGGGGAACTATGTGAGAGTGCTGTTTGTAGATTACAGCTCAGCATTCAACACCATAGTTCCCTCCAGGCTGGTCTCTAAGCTGCTGGACCTGGGCCTGGGCCCATCCCTGTGCAGGTGGGTTCACAGCTTCCTGACCAGCAGACCACAGGTGGTACGAGTGGGTCACCTCACCTCATCCTCCCTCACCCTCAACACTGGATCCCCCCAAGGCTGTGTGCTCAGCCCTCTGCTGTACTCACTGTACACCCATGACTGCGAGGCCACGTCAGAGTCCAACGTCATCATCAAGTTTGCTGACGACACTGCTGTTGTGGGACTAATCTCTCACAATGAGGAGACAGCCTACAGGAGAGAGGTCTCCCGCCTGGAGAACTGGTGCCAGGAGAACCACCTCCTGCTCAACGTCAGCAAAACAAAGGAACTGATCGTGGACTTCAGCAGGAAGCAGCAGAGGGACTACCATCCACTTGTCATCAGTGGTGCTGAGGTGGAAAGAGTGGACACCTTCAAATACCTGGGAGTGACCATCTCACAGGACCTGTCCTGGACTCATCACATAAACATCACTGTGAAGAAGGCCAGACAGCGTCTCTACCTCCTCAGGCGGCTGAGAGACTTCAAGCTCCCACTCAAGGTGCTCAGGAACTTTTACACCTGCACCATCGAGAGCATCATGCGTGGGAGCATCACCACCTGGATGGGAAACTGCACCAAGCAGGACTTCATGGCCCTAAAAAGGGTGGTTCGTTCAGCTGAACGGACCATCAGAACCACCCTTCCCAACCTGCAGGACATTTACACCAAGCAGTGCAGGCTGAGGGCCATGAAGATCCTAAAACAGCCCAGCCACCCCGGACACTCTCTCTTCTCCCTGCTCCCCTCAGGCAGCGGTAACGCCGGC
Organism: Archocentrus centrarchus; assembly: GCF_007364275.1. Taxonomy (NCBI): domain Eukaryota; kingdom Metazoa; phylum Chordata; class Actinopteri; order Cichliformes; family Cichlidae; genus Archocentrus; species Archocentrus centrarchus. The sequence goes on from NC_044366.1 coordinate 13,654,513, forward strand.
CTGAGGGCTAAGACTGAAAGGTTGAAGAAGAGTTTTTACCCACAAGCCATCCGTCTGCTCAACTCTGAGCCCTAACTGGACCATTATTGCACAGTGTAAATATTATAATTTAAAAAGTGTGTATAGTGTATAGTATATAGAGTATAGTGTATAGTGTGAATTACTTTTTTTATTTTTATTCTTCTTATTTATATGTGTGTGTATATATGGTTGCAGGTACAAAATACATTTCACTGTGCATTGTACTGTGTATAACTGTGCATGTGACAAATAAACACTATCTTATCTTATCTTATATATATATATTGATGTTATATATATATATATATATATATATATATATATATATATATATATATATATATATATATATATATATAAATAAAGTGTCACTGAACCAAATATCTTGAGGTATCATATCAATCTAGATTTTTTTTATATTTTGCCTTCTCTTATCTGTTAATCTATTTAATAAAATTGAATCAATGCAACTGGTGTAACACTGTCAACTGATTTTATGCAACTAAGTTGTTTTGAGTTGGTTCAGTGTGACTATCTCTTAAATCTTGATTAGCAGAAGGTGTCTGTTGTAAATTGTACATTCTTCTTCATTGTTCTGACATACACATGTATCGCAAGCCTAAAAAAACTAATTACTCTAGCCCTGAATCACATCAGATCACCATATTTGCAAGCTTCCCTGATGAGCCCACGTTTAGATTACTTCCTTGTTAACACACAATTAGGAACACTTTGCAAGAGAAATGACAGTGATGGCAAATTCCCTTTTGTAACCCCCCCCCCCCCCCCCTCAACCTCAACCCCCCCCCCCCCCCCTGCAGGTTTCAAGGGAGGACTTTCAGTTCTTTAACGAGTATGTTTTGCAATCAGTATAACAGAACTTCCACTAAGCTCAATCACACCCCTTGTTTAGTGAAAGGGGGTGGCAATTAAATGTCGTGGAGGAGTGGTGTTGGCATTCTAGTGGAAGAGAAGAGATTTCCCTGCAAGGTCTGTAAGGGTTAGAACTGAGGCTTTGTCTAGAATGTTGAAAACAAGGTGTGCTGTTCACCACACAAAAACACACACACACGCAGACACAACTGTGCAACCTGAGAAAACCTGTGTAGTCTGCTAAAACTCACAGCCAAGCTCTATAACATGCTCCCGGGGAAGCTCTACTCACAGTATCATAGGATTATCTTTACAAGCCTCTAACAATTCTGCACTCCAGCATGGGTCTACTAGTACATTAAGCTGTTAGAGTAGATATTGAGTGCTTCAGACTATAGAGAGACTTGCACCCAAAACAAGTGAGAGTTTTGAATGATGGTTTGATTCTAGAAGTCTAGTGCTTAGGCATCTTGGGGCCAGATTTATTAAGTAGGGCAACTTAGCATGAGGTTGCAGTTGCACAAACACGCCACTAGGAGTGAAAAGCTCTGCAGGTGATCTACTAGCAATGTATGAATTTACAAAGACAAAACCAATTAATTTCAGTAATGACCAACATTTTTCCAAGACCGAGCAGGCCTGATATGTGAGTAATGTGTAAGTGCAGGTTTTATGCATTGGATTCTCTTTGGAAACCATGTGGCATTTCAGATCAATGAGGCAGCTGAAGAAGAATTAATGTTTTTGAAACAAGGCTTAACTGTTCTGTTAGCAATAGTTGGGTACTGTATGGAGTCGAGACAGCAGTTCTTTGGATAACTCTGACAGCTCAGGAGGAGCACAGCATCTATTCTGAGGAAGGTAGCATTATTAAAATAAAGCTATTAAATAAACTGAAATTTTGCATTGCAGCAGCTGGGTTTGCAGAAGAGGAATGCAAAACATTATATATATTAATGAAGGTACTGTTTTTGCACCAAGAACGTACAGAAATGTACGCATCCTTGTTTTTTTCTGCATGTCATTTGAGGCTGATGGCATTTTTTAGTCAATATGACATATTGCAAGTATGACACATTAACACTTCAGATTTGTTGTAATCCTGTTAAAGTTTGCATTTTGGCAGAGATTTTCAGTATGTTATGTGATAGATACAGATCTATCACATAACGCAAAACATGAATGTTGTTCTATGTGTGCACACTGCTAAGGAAAAAAAAAAAACTTTTTCACTGTGGACTGAAAAAGTAACTGTAAAAAGTAACCTGGCTGTCGGAAATCCAGAATGCAGGACACATTTTGGAATCTCTCACTCCTGCTGAGGTTCCACATTAAGTTCAGTTCACTTAAGTTCTGTTCCATTCCATCAAAATGCCATTTTTATTAAGGACCAGAAAAAGGCCAGTCAATGATATGCATCTCTTCATCTTCCAGGAACTGCCTGCATACTCTCGCCACATGACACTGGGCGTTATTGTGCACCAGGAGGAAACCAGGACCTGCTGCACCACTGGAGGGTCTAGACAATGGTACCACTGCCATTGTCAAGCCTGAAGAGGTCTGTGTATCCCTCCATGGATATGCCTCTCCAGCCCACCACTGATCCAATTCAATTGAATTCAATTTTATTTATATAGCGCCAAATCACAACAAACTGTTGCCTCAAGGCGCTTTGTATTGTGGGTAAAGACCCTACAATAATACAGAGAAAACCCAACAGTCAAAATGACCCCCTATGAGCAAGCACTTGGCGACAGTGGAAAGGAAAAACTCCCTTTTAACAGGAAGAAACCTCCAGCAGAACCAGGCTCAGGGAGGGGCAGTCATCTGCCGCGACCGGTTGGGCTGAGGGGAGAGAAAGACATGCTGTGGAAGAGAGCCAGAGATTAATATCAATTAATGATTAAATGCAGAGTGGAGTATAAACAAAGTAAATAAGGTGAATGAGAAACAGTGCATTATGTGAACCCCCCAGCAGACTAGGCCTATAGCAGCATAACTAAGGGATGGTTCAGGGTCACCTGATCCAGCCCTAACTATAAGCTTTATCATAAAGGAAAGTTTTAAGCCTAATCTTAAAAATAGAGAGGGTGTCTGTCTCCCGAATCCAAGCTGGAAGCTGGTTCCACAGAAGAGGCGCCTGAAAGCTGAAGGCTCTGCCTCCCATTCTACTCTTAAGTATCCTAGGAACCACAAGTAAGCCAGCAGTCTGAGAGCGAAGTGCTCTGTTGGGGTGATATGGTACTATGAGGTCTTTGAGATAAGATGGTGCCTGATTATTCAAGACCTTGTATGTGAGGAGAAGAATTTTAAATTCTATTCTAGATTTAACAGGGAGCCAATGAAGAGAAGCCAATATGGGAGAAATCTGCTCTCTCTTTCTAGTCCCTGTCAGTACTCTAGCTGCAGCATTTTAGATCAGCTGAAGGCTTTTCAGGGAGCTTTTAGGACAGCCTGATAATAATGAATTACAATAGTCCACCCTAGAAGTAATAAATGCATGAATTAGCTTTTCAGCATCACTCTGAGAAAGGATGTTTCTGATTTTAGAAATATTGCGCAAATGCAAAAAAGCGGTCCTACATATTTGTTTAATATGTGCATTGAAGGACATATCCTGGTCAAAAATGACTCCAAGATTTCTCACAGTGTTACTGGAGGCCAAAGTAATGCCATCCAGAGTAAGTATCTGGTTAGACACCATGTTTCTAAGATTTGTGGGGCCGAGAACAAGAATTTCAGTTTTATCTGAATTTAGAAGCAGGAAATTAGAGGTCATCCAGGTCTTAATATCTTTAAGACATTCCTGCAGTTTAACTAATTGATGTGTGTCATCTGGCTTCATTGATAGGTAAAGCTGAGTATCATCTGCATAACAATGAAAATTGATGCAGTGCTTTCTAATAATACTGCCTAAGGGAAGCATGTATAATGTAAATAAAATTGGTCCTAGCACAGAACCCTGTGGAACTCCATAATTAACCTTAGTGTGTGAAGAAGACTCCCCATTTACATGAACAAATTGGAGTCTATGAGATAAATATGATTCAAACCACTGCAGTGCAGTACCTTTAATACCTATAGCAAGCTCTAATCTCTGTAATAAAATGTTATGGTCAACAGTATCAAAAGCTGCACTGAGGTCCAACAGGACAAGAACAGAGATGAGTCCACTGTCAGAAGATCATTGGTAACCTTCACTAATGCTGTTTCTGTACTGTGATGAATTCTGAAACCTGACTGAAACTCTTCAAATAAACCGTTCCTCTGCAGATGATCAGTTAGCTGTTTTACAACTACTCTTTCAAGAATCTTTGAGAGAAAAGGAAGGTTGGAGATTGGCCTATAATTAGCTAAGACAGCTGGGTCAAGTGATGGCTTTTTAAGTAGAGGTTTAATTACAGCCACCTTGAAGGTCTGTGGTACATAACCAACTAATAAAGACTGGTTGATCATTTTTAAGATTGAAGCATCAATAATTGGAAAGACTTCTTTGAACAGTCTAGTAGGAATGGGATCTAATAAACATGTTGCTGGTTTGGAGGAAGTAACTATTGAAGTTAACTCTGAAAGATCAACTGGAGCAAAATAGTCTAAACAAATACCAGCAGTGCTGATATTTGTGCCGAACATGAAGAATAATCTTTGAGATGGTTATGAATAATTTTTTCTCGAATGTCTAAAATTTTATTTGTAAAGAAATCCATGAAGTCACTACTAGTTAACGTGAAAGGAATACTCGGCTCTACAGAGCTCTGACTCTTTGTCAGCCTGGCTACAGTGCTGAAAAGAAACCTGGGGTTGTTCTTATTTTCTTCAATTAATGATGAATAGTAAGATGTCCTAGCTTTACGGAGGGCTTTTTTATAGAGCAACAAACTCTTTTTCCAGGCTAAATGAGCATCTTCTAATTTAGTGAGACGCCATTCCCTCTCCAGCTTTCGGGTTATCTGCTTTAAGCTGTGCGTTTGTGAATTATACCACGGAGTCAGGCACTTCTGATTTGAAGCTTTCCTTTTCAGAGGAGCCACAGTATCCAAAGTTATACGCAGTGAGGATGTAAAACTATTGACGAGATAATCGACCTCACTGGGAGCAGAGTTTAGGTAGCTGCTCTGCACTGTGTTGGCACTGAAGAGCATAACAATGAAGGAATTAGATCCTTAAACTTAGTTACAGCACTTTCAGAAAGACTTCTACTGTAATAAAACTTATTCCCCACTGCTGTGTAATCCATTAAAGTAAATGTAAATGTTACTAAGAAATGATCAGACAGGAGGGGGCTTTCAGGAAATACTGTTAAGTCTTCAGTTTCTATGCCACATGTTAGGACAAGATCCAGAGTATGATTAAAGTGGTGGGTGGGCTCCTTTACATTTTGAGAGAAGCCAATTGAATCTAACAATAGATTAAATGCAGTGTTGAGGCTGTCATTCTCAGCATCTACATGGATGTTAAAATCACCCACTATAATTATTTTATCTGAACTGAGCACTAAATCAGATAAAAAGTCTGAGAAATCAGACAGAAACTCTGAGTAAGGACCAGGTGGACGATAGATAATAACAAATAAAACAGGTTTTTGATTTTCCCAATTAGGATGGACAAGACTAAGAGTCAGGCTTTCAAAAGAATGAAAACTTTGTCTGGGTCTTTGATTAATTAATAAGCTGGAATTGAAGATTGCAGCTAATCCTCCTCCTCGACCTGTGCTTCGAGCATTCTGACAGTTACTGTGACTCGGGGGTGTTGATTCATTTAAACTAACATATTCATCCTGCTGTAACCAGGTTTCTGTAAGGCAGAATAAATCAATACGTTGATCAATTATTAAATCATTTACTAATAGGGACTTGGAAGAGAGAGACCTAATGTTTAACAATCCACATTTAATTGTTTTATTTTTTGGTGCAGTTGATGAAGCTGTATTATTTATTGTTTTTGAATTTTTATGCTTAAATAGCTTTTTGCTGATTTTAGCTTTGGTTTTTGGTGGTCTGGGAGCAGGCACCGACTCTATGGGGATGGGGTTTTGGGGGGATGGCAGGAGGAGAGAAGCTGCAGAGAGGCGTGTAAGACTCTGTGCAGTGGTACCATTGTCACCACCAAACCGCTCATGCTGAATGATGTTGCAGGTAGCATAATGTTCTCCATGGCTTCTCCAGACCCTTTCAGATGTCTGTCACGTGCTCAGGGTGAACCTGCTCTCGTCTCTGAAAAGCACAGGGCACCAGCGGTGGACCTGTCAAGTCTGGTATTCTACAGCCCTGTCCAGTTCTCCTAGAATAACTGTGATACTTGGAATCTCCTTCATGTTCTCGAGACTGTGCTGGGAGACATAATAAACCTTCTGGCAATGGCATGTATTGATGTGTCATCCTGGAGGAGTTGGACTAGCTTTGCAACCTCTGTAGGATCCAGGTATCGTCTCATGCTACCAGTAGTGACACTGACCCTAACCAAATGCAAAACTAGTGAAAAAACAGAGTCAGAAAAAGATGAGGCCAGTTAGGGGCCTCCACCTGTAAAGCCATTTCTGTATTGGGGGCTTGTCTCATTGTTGCCCCTCTAGTGCACCTGTTGTTAATTTCATTAAGATCAAAGCAGCTCCCACTGCTACTTAACTGACCAGGTAAATATCCCAGAGGTTTACATGACTTGATTCTATACTCTGATTAAAAAGTGTCCCATTAATTTTTTTTTTTTTGAGGAGTATATTTTGTAGTTCTCAGTGCTTTACAGTTGAAGAATGTTAGCAAAGTCAAACTCTAAACAGAGACTGACACAACAGAAGCACATTTTACAAAACAGAATCGCTCTACATTTCCTGAGGAACCATAGGGCTTTATTAATCTCAAAGCAACTCATCTTCTGCCAGTTTGCCTTTAGTGACACAGACACATGGCCCAGGCCAAAAAATGCCTCACAAACAGAATCAAAAAGGCCTTTCATGAAAATGACATATTTTGTTGGATTATTATCCTCATCAAAAGCTCTGCCACCAGCTGGGTCTCTGTTTTATCCTTGCTTTCTTTCTGTGGCCCTGGGGTATAGATCTGCACAGATGAGTGCTGGGTGGGTCCTGTAAAGAGTGGGACTTTAAAACAAGCTACATGAATAGAGTTGGTACATTCACAGCTAATTAGAGAAGTGTAGGAACAATGGCTCAGTTCTGCTTATATCACCAAACAGCTCCCACTGAGACACGCCTCATAGACATATGGAGGAAAACTTCTAACTTATCAGGGAACTATAGAAGTTCAACTGACACTGCATAATTAATAATAACAACACCACTGTAAAACATTTGAAGTCATTCAGTAGCTGTTACATTGTCAAATAAGCAAAGGTCTCGTATGATGTGACTTTAAAATCGATTGATTCATTTAGTTTATATTCAGAGGATGACTGAGGGTGTTACATAAGGAGGGAGCTCAAGCAGCTCATTTTAAACCCTGCAAAAGCCTTGTATGAAACCAGAGAGATGAACTCATTTAAAGATGAGTGTAGGTCTCTCCAGTGTGTTCACAACAACACAACATTAAACATTTAACTTTGGCTGTGTTGCATAACTGGTTTTCTTTAAGCTCATTAGATATGAATCTAGGCCATGTAAATATTTCACCATAGGCTAGTGTTAAGTCTGATCCCTAGCCTCTCCTCTGTTTTTTGAGGCACATTGAGACTATCCTTCAACCTCTTTCGGTGAAGCTTGCAGTCCGCAAGGAAGCCTAAAAACCTAAGCTGTTGCCATTTTTAAACCAGATCACGTTAAGCATCTTTAAAGTTTATTATAGCTGATTTACAACATTTGCTGATTTCTCTCTCTTGGCTCCTTATCAGTCTCTGCACATGACAGCTATGGTATTTTCTTGTGTAAATCTAACTAAATGATGAGAAAGTTCTGCTCTGTGATGCAATGCTTGGCAGCTTGTGTCAGCCATTTTCAATTTAACACTATCTGACAAAGAGGAACAATAACCTTTATTACAGCAAGGGTACGAGGTGGTGGTTGGGTGACAGGTTACTAATGCAGTGGCAGATGTGCCCACAGGTGTAATGGCTGAAAAAAACAACATAATATCACTTATTGATTACTTCTCATTTCAATACAAATTATCCCTATTTTTTTTATTATCTTTCAGTGGATCATTGGAGGAGGCCCACTATATTTCCAGTTTCTCTTCCCATATTCACATATGTGCTTTTATGTGACTGCATACAGATCGAACCAATCTTTCTGTTTTCTAAAAGAATAAAGCAGCTGAAATGCAGGCTGGAGGAAAGCCAAAACATGAAACCAATTGTTAGTCAGTACACATAAGCCAGACTGTTGAATTTTGGATGAGTTGTTACTGAAGTGAGTTTCCTGGATAATGCCAGTGTTGAGAGTTGTAGTCATGCAGCCAATTTGAGGTAATATCTCTACTTAGATTTTCTAAGAATTAGTTTAAGAACTCTGGAGTTACAATTTCAAATAAAACTATCACTGGACAACTCTTATATATCATTAGAATTGAACCATCTTTTCAAGTCTTAAAGAAGATTTGAAGCTAGGCATCCAGTTGGGAAATGCTTAATTATTAAGTAAAACTGTGTAATTGTGATAGACACAGAAGGGGAATGAGACGCAGGTATGTGTAATCAACACCTGTGAGGATATAAAGCATGAAAAAAGAACCTTCAAAGTAAAATAGGAAATAAGAGAGTAAATAAATAAGAGAGTCAGAGACAAAGGAACACAGAGGGATCAAATCATTAACAAAAAAACAAGACAGAATGAGGCACTGGGAAAATAAAAAAGACATGAACCAGGACACTAAAAACTCAATATCACCAATTCAAAACTTCAGACTCTAGAACAACAATGAACATCAGACACAAACCAAATACACTAAGTATCCAAAACAAGAATCCAAAATATATGCATTTTGAGTTTAAGTGTTCTACAGTTTAACAGTATCAACCTTGAATTCTTCATATTTCTCGGATTCTTTGACAGATTGAGCAAGAGGGATCAGTGACAGAACCGATTACCTTAGATAATAAGATTTGGCAATCTTAATAAATTGCTTGCTGCAGCATTTTTTGTGTTCATAGTTCTTCAGATTTTCCCTTAGACCTATTCTTGCATCTGTCACAATTGCTCAAAAACAACTAATAAATACATATATGTATATTTAGATTTTATTACACTGTGCCCTGGCCGTGACTTCTTTGACTATTGAAGCAGACAGAAATCAGGGAAGACTTTCAAGGCTTTTTTTAAGGCGCTATATATGGTTTAACACAATACACATTTTTTATGTTTCACAATGCCCTACAGTACTTTGTATGTTTCTAGACATTCTAGCAAAATAGTAACTATATGTTGAAGCTTTATTAAACAGTGTGTTAGATTTGGTTGTAACTGCATTAACCTTTCAGGTGCAGCTATTTCTTCCAATATTTTTGTGTGAACAAAGTCAATCAAATTATATGCAGAAGATGCAGGCCTCAGTCTCCAAATCAGAGTCTTGAGCATTAAAAATGGTGGAACACTTAAACCCCATGGTTATGTGACAGACTTACCCCTGTCCAGATGAATAACTTCCAGTCAGTATTGTAAAACAAGTTCTTCTGATACTTCTCACTTTTCTCGTGCTTCTTTCTACTGTTACTGTCAGGTGAGATTGCTACATCTATCACAACTGTGACTTTCTGCTCTTTGTTAACCACAACTGTCTGGATATCTAGTTGTGTGGCCAGCAGCTACTTGTCTGCCTGAAACTTGCAGTCCCCACAGGACCTTAGTCCGGTTGTTTCCTAGAACCTTTGGAGATATTGCCCACTGGGACATTGGGACCTCTCATACATGTATGGCACTATTCCAGCCACTTGGCTATTCCTCTCAGCTATCCCAGCTTGTATTCATGTATCCATGGACACTCTTGTTTCATCCTGGATCGTGCACTGTAAAAGCAGAAAATAGCAGTTGTTGATCTCAGTAAAGTTTTCTAATTTATCTGACTCAGAATTAAAGATTTGCCAATGGCAAAAAAAAAAAAAAGGCTTGTCAGTCCAACAAACATCACATATTGCAAATAATACTTTTAGTCGAAGCTTTATAACAATGATTTTTGAGTTACAGCTAGTGCAAGCTAATGTACTCCCACTTCTGAACCCATTCCGAATCTATCCATTGTGGTGGATGAAGGCAACATTTTATGTTACTGAAGCTACAATTTTTGTGTACTTAGCAAGAGTTTCTGTTTTTTGCCAGATGGCACTGAAGCTTAAATTTTTACCGTTAACCTCAGAGGAACCTTTGAGGAATAACTCAGAAAGCTATTAAATCAAGTTGCCTTGATATTTGGAGTGTTTAATGTTTTATTTTTTATTTTGGTTCTACAGAAACAGATGTTTCAGTTGAGAGTGCTGAAGTACTATCATGTAGTATTGATTACAAATTAACCAACACACCTTCTAAATACTAAACTTGCAGGAACGTGAACAATCTTTTAACGTTCATTTATTTTATTTTATTATTTATTTATTTTATCCACTATTTCAACTCCATGAACACTCAGAAGAAGCTCATCTAACCCTGATTGAAACTCCTTCTTAATCGATGTGAGGTTGTTTCACTTTTCCCTCTAGAGCCATATTATAACAGGCCACTGGGTGCTCCTGTGAGCTTAGTCAAGTAGAAAAGAGGCAAAATAAGGAGACTGCAAGTGCAAAAAGAGTTTTGAAATGTCAAGTAGATTTATTTCCCACTGCAAAATAAATAAATAATTCTTTGTGCACTGCATGGTCTTTCTCACACACCAATTGATTTACATCAAGCCATTTCCCATACTGTTTACAGCCTTCATTAATATTTACAAACCCCCAAATGCTCTGTAAATACTGCTACATTTTACTGCTTTTCTGTGGGTTTGCATGACTCATTTCACCTACAGTAGCAAATAACTAGCATTTAGTACTACAACAAAGTGTTTCTTTTTTTGCAGGTCATCAGCCAGGGGAAATAGCCCTGTGTCATTTCTGGGACTCTGTGAACACTGCAGCTCAACCTTATTTAATCAGTGTCATGAGATGGGGAGCACTGTGGAGTGGCACTGTTTTCTCACAATAAGAAGATCTTGGGTTCAAATCCAGCCTGGGACCTTTCTGTGTGGAATTTGCATGTTCATTATGGGTACTCTGGCTTCCTCCTACAGTCCAGGTTAACTGGTGATTCTAGATCCACAGTGTATGCTGCCACTTGCCCTGTGACAGCTGGGATAGGCTCCAGCCCCCCTCTGTGACCCTGAATTGGATAAGTGGAAGAAAATGGATGGCTGGATGTTGTAAGATGCACTAAATTTGTGTATCAATCTGTTTATCAGTATGGGAGTATTATTTATGCACTTTATCAGCAACACTACTTCAGCGATATGGTAACAGCAGTTCATAATTACAGCTCCTCTGCACAGATTTTCTATTTCACAAATCATACAAGAGGTCAAGGAAATCTGTAATGAGTTTTGGAGCAGAAAGAAAGTGAGCAATCACCTTTGAATGCCGCTGAAGAGCTTTGGATATGAGCTGAGTTTATTCAAGCTGAGTCTGACCACCAAGCCATTCTAAACACAGAAGTACTTTGTGGAGGAAAGCAGTCTATTTGAAGGCTCAATAGCTGCCAAACAGGGATGGCTTCAGGTTCACACAGATATATTGCAGTTTATGTTTAAAAGAGAATGGAAACGAGTGAGGTCAGTCTGAGAGTCTGCAAGCTTCAAACATGAAGCTTTCCCAACTGTTCCAGCTCACCTTGATGTTTCAGGATCTCTACGATACACAACAGTCATAAGGAATTCTTGTGCTGTTAAAATTTCACACATTTGTATTCTTTTCTGGGCTCAGAAGTTCATTTTGAAGAAAATAGCTCCTGGACTCTGAAACTAAAATTCAATTTCCTGGCTTCCTAGTAAGAAGAACTGTGCTCCACTCTACTGTGCGTAGCTTGTGTTGTTTTTGTTAGGTGGATAGTTTTACCTTATTGTGAGTTCTAATTTTCCTCCCAAAACTCTTGCAGGCAATAGTCCTTTACTTGAGTCAAAGTGGCAGTATCACATACAATGAGATCACTGAGTACAGTGATGTCAAGGTCCTGTCCACAGTAACACAAACTATACAGGAAAACATAATCAAAGTGTCAACATGTTAAATTATTCTTGTAATTAATTAAAAAATAGCTTGATAGGCTATGCAAACTTAGCACAAAAAGTAATGAATTTAAGTGCGGCCAATTGTTTCTTGAAACAGTGCTTCTTGGCAATAAATCTTACACTCTTCGAAAGCTTAACAGCAGTAGTTGTGCATTTTCCTTACAAATTGTGCCACATGTGTAAGGAAAAGGCATTTGTGGGTTGAGCAGCAGAGTTGAGTAGGTGGGTTGCGCCCATGAAAAACTTGCCAAATCTTCTCTGTCAGCCTATTCTGCTATTGACTCTTGTTTTGAGCTTCTGGTAAACCAGGTGCTGACAATTACGATTGTCATCATTGGAGGCAATCTCAATTCTGCAACCAGTGGAAATTGCATATCTCCACAGTCTGGGACCCTACTCTGTCCTCCATGACAAAACCTTTTTTTATATGTCCATATTTGTGGGGTGATGAGGTGCTGACCTCTGTCTGTATTCTGGATTTAGGAATATCCAAGAACAGCAGCAATCACAAGATTCCTGACAAATTGGGTATCCTGTGATATCTTGGTTATAGCCTACTTTTTCCTCAACACATTAAGATTTTGCACACATTGGTTTTGGTGCTGCTGTTGATGGCTCAGTATAAGATCACAAAGTGGCCAATAAAAGCCACGTCACTGGCATGCCTGCTATGCCTGTGAGGAGTGGAAGCACAGCACTGTACACACACACACACACACACACACACACTGCCCATCAAACATCAACTCAGTGAATGGTGGTGATGGTGATGGTGTCTCACAGAGCCTCTGATGTGGACATTTAGACACAGCATGGAGAAAGTTATTCCAACAATTATTATCTTATTAATTATTTTTTTCTTTTTCTTTCTACAATAGTTGGTGGTTAGGTGGATTAATGAGTTTCGTTTTTTCTATCAAATCAATATGTCAGAACTACAACAAATTACTGAGTGTAGTAAATAAAATAAATTGACATTATTCAACTAATTTCATCAATGCATTCCATATTATGGCATTTCCATTGTCTTGGGGGTATTCATTATATGAATTTCATGTCATGTAATAAAAATACCTGACATTTAAAAACAACCACGACATTAATTTCATGTTAAATGTTATGCCAAATAAAATGGTGGAGAACAGCATTTTTTAAATTGCAGTCATTCTCTTTTTGTTCTAGGAACAGTGGCTTGGAGGGAATGAGGTTGGGTAAGGGATTTAAACTCACAATTTAACACTGGTGCTGTTAGGGTATGACTCAACTGCAAAGGATTGTGCTCATTTTCAAGTATTGTTATGTATCAGCTGTGCATCATGATGTTTATGATCATAAAATTTCATACTAATAAATACACCCACTGCCCACTTTGTTAGGTCCACCTTGCTCATACCACCTTTGACCCTGTTTTGCCTTCAGATCTGTCTTAATTCTTTGTGGCATAGATTCAGCAAAGTGCTGGAAATATTCCTCAGCGATTTTGGCCATAGTGACATGATAGCATCACACAGTTGCTGCAAATTTCTCAGCTGCACATCCTTAATGTGAATCTCCCGTTCCACAATGTCTCAAATGTGCTCTATTTGATTGAGATCTGGCAACCATGGAGGCGGACTGAGTACAGTGAACTCATGTCCAGTTTGAGATGATTTGAGCTGTGTGACATAGTGTGTTATCCAGCTGGAAACAGCCATCAGATGGATGATAGATGGACACATTGTGGTCATGAAGGGATGGATATGGTCAGCAACAATACTCAGATAGGCTGTAGCATTTAAATAATGCTCACTTGGTTCTAAGGGGCCCAAAGGGTGCCAATAAAATATCCCCACACCATTATACCACCACCACCATTAACTGTTGATGCAAGGTAAGCTGGATCTATGCTTTCATGTTGCTTATGTCTGACTCTACCATGTGAATGTCTCAGTGGAAATCAAGACTCATCAGACCAGGTGACACTTTTCCTAACTTCTATTGTCCCATTTTGGTGAGCCTGTGTAACCTGTTGCTTCAGTTTCCTGTTCTTAGCTGACAGAAGTGACAACCAGTGTGGTCTTCTGCTGCTGCAGCCCATCTCAGGTGCACTTACCAAAGTGGCTGGTGAGTGTATTTGTCATGGTCCTTGGGTCTAGGACCCAGAGTTTTCAGTTTTCTGTCTTATTATAGTAATTCCTGGTTAGTTCCTTTATATTTATATTCCTAGGTTTTGGGTTCTTATCTAGTTCTGTTCATAGTTTCAGTTTATATTGTATTTCCTGAGTCCCTATGCATTCCTGCCTCCCTTACGTTTCCGTGTCTAGTTTAGTCTTCGTCTCTGTGTTTGGTTTCTTATGTGTTTTGTGTCTAGTTAGTCGTAATGCCTCAGTGTTTAGTCCTTTGTTCTTTATAGCCTGTGGATAGGTTGTTAATTCCCTTTTGTATTCCCATTCTGTCTTCCTATTCTCTATATTGTTTATCGTCTGTCTCTGTGTCAAGTTCGTATATCTTACTCCTGGCCCCAGTATTAGTTATTTCTTGTCTTATTTTGAAAGCCTCTTGCGTTTTGTAATTACTTCTACTTCCCTTGTCTCATCTTCAGTCACCGGCACCAGCTGTGCTCCCACCTGTTATTCTCCCCTTGTTACCTAATGTGTATATATTATCTGAGTCTTCCTTTGTTCGTTCCCAGTGCTGTGCTCTGCCTAGGTTCTGTCTTCCATTCATGCTCCTAGTGTGTATTCCTGATTCCAGCTCTGTTTGCAGCATTAAAGCTGCCTTTTTCTGTTCATGTCCTGACTATGGAGTCCAGCATTTTGGGCCCACAACCTGTCAGCTTCACAGTATTTCATGACAGTATTTCCACAACTTTTATAAGTATATTGTAATGCTCTGTTGGTGTGTAGGTAATTTTACATGCATTTTGTTATTACAGTGCATTGCTTAAATAGATTACACTGTTACCCAAAAGTTGTAAGAGCCACAATAGTAAGTCAGTAGGTGTGTTTTATAGAATTTATACACGTTCCTCAATGTGTTGGATAATTGCCAATCCGAGTCTTAAATCTGGCTGTCCACGGCTATAGCTTTTTTCCCCAATTATCTGTGTTAATCCTCAAAATTACCCTTTCTGTGCTGAAGGTCCTTCTATAAAAAGAGAGTGAGATCCATTTCCCCCCTTGATGAGCTCCTCTATTTACCTCATCACCCCATTATAATTTCTGTCTCTCTTAAAGCATAATATCTAAATTCTGGATAGTCACAATGAGTCCATGACTTCAACAATGAGTAACGTGCTCAACAGGTATTGCACAGCTCTCTGCCACCTCTGGTATATAAATGTATTAATGAGGGCATGGCAATGTGAAGACAGAAATATATTTTATTGATAGATATGCAACAATCTGGAGAGATAAAGGTTAGCCAGGTTGGTTAGGAGGCAAAGCTTATGTAAATGCACTAATGTAAATATGTTATATAGTAACCGGACTTAAAGGGGAAGAGATTAAAGGAGTGCTTTTGCAAAAATTTGCACCAACACATTGAACTAATATAATTATTGGGCAGTTGTAAATTGCTCTAACTAATCACAACTCCTCCATTAGGGTTGTTTGGATTTAGAATGAAAGAGTTATTCATTGTGTTCCTCATTAAACTGTTAAAATTACAACATAATGTGCTTAGGTCTACGCCACACTCCAGCTATCATTTAAAAGGAGTGCTCAGGCGCAGGCTGGTTGTTTATGGTTTTGTGTATTCCTCTGAAAGCTAGTCAAGCACAACTAAAGGTGGGCTCATACTCCATATTTATGAAATTGGCTCTGTGTGAAATTGGTTTTTGCCTAATGGATCCGTGCATGGGTGCTCTGTCTGATACCTCAGCTTCAGCTTATTGGCACCAGAGTCACATTGAGGACACAGACAGAACGGGAAGAGGGACAAATGAAAATGGACCATGACATAAAAAGGTTAAAACTATTGTCAAAAAAAAAAAAAAATAGCATAACAATATTTCCACTTTATTCTAAAGAACCTTGTAAAGCATCAGTGCAAATATTTTCTCTTTATGGGTTAATACAATGAAAGGTTGTCATACTTTCAGTGTAACCATGCTGTATAAATAATGTTGATATTTAACCTCCATCTGAGTATAACTTTGCCTGTTCCAGCATGTTAATGTATAACAATGGGGATGAAGTGATGAAGCAGAGCTTCATCCAAGATACTGTAATACACAGCCTGTACGCGCTTTTACACAGTCCTGTAGATTAGTCTGTTGGCTAATGAGACTGAGGCTGCTCGGTGCAGTATGATGCTGTGAGTCATGTCACGTTATGCAAGAAAAGAATGGCAGGAATCTTTGGATGAACCTGCGTCATCTTCTATAAAACTGTGACTCATTAAAAAACTGTATAAGGAGTTCAGCATTGTTAAGTCAAGAATCATTATCTGGATTTTATATACCGTATTTTTCGGACTATACGTCGCTCCGGAGTATAGGTCGCACCAGCCAAAAAATGCATAATAAAGAAGAAAAAAACATATATAGGTCGCACTGGACTATAAGTCGCACTTTTTTTGGCGGGGGGGGGGTTGATAGAATCCGAGACCCAGAGCAGAAATTCCATCTTGAACGGCAAGTTAAAATAATAATGGATTAAAGAACAGGACGAACACGGTTACGCCTACGTTATGCTAACGTAGCACATTCAGCTACATGACGCACAACAAACACGTGTTCGGTATGTTAACGTAACATTAAGTTATTCAGATAACCATAGCATAAAGAACATACTAACAAGTTAACCAAACCATCAATCCATTGAATTCTTCATCCTCGGTGTCACTTCTAAACAATTCCGTACACTCCGTAGACGAAGCGCCGCTTCCTCTTCTGTGTCGCGTTAGTCAGACTCGTCGTCAGCTGCAGTTCCAATTATTCCAGCCTTTCTGAATCCCAACAGGATGGTTTGTCACTGAAGCCCATGTTTTCTTGATCCATCCAATGACTTCCAGGAAAGTTGGGTGGCGCATTCTCCCAGTTGCCGTTAAGCTGTGCTCTCCATCCATCATCCACTGCGCCCACAGGTTACGCAAGACTGCCTTAAAGCTGCAGTTCACGGAGATGTCAAGTGGCTGGAGTATTTTGGTTCATGTGTTATAAATGTCACATATACGTCGCTCCGGAGTATAGGTCGCACCCCCAGCCAAACTATGAAAAAAAGTGCGACTTATACTCCGGAAAATACGGTATATATATACTTTTAATGTGTTCAACCTAATGTCTGTGGTAGCAATTGTACTCCCCACCAATTCCTTCCAAATTTCCTCACTATGTGACTGATAAATATACTTCCAAGTTTGCAGTATATATTTTCTTTGGATATTTTATTAAAACATGCATAGATTTCTTTTTTTAAATAGCTGAATATAGTTCACTGGGCATTGTGGATAGTCAACAACGAGCCTAGTAGTTTAAAAAAATTTGGAGAAAGAAAAGCCGCAGATAAAAATCAGTATGGCTATTTTGTGCAAAACACCAGCAAGTTAGAATGCATTTTTTACATAGGTGATGAGGACTGAGCATCACCTTCAAGTTCTCTAGAGGCCTATATTTCGTCCATAATTGATCAGTTGCTTCGAGATGAGGTACGGCATTATACTGTAGTTAGAATTTGATGTGTCTGATCAGTTTTCCCATGTGGCACTTTAGGCTTTGCATTTTGTATTCTATTTTTAACCAGAAAAGCGGTGGAGTTTAGGGGAGGCGTGGAAGGAGCATGCAAAAGAGGAAACAGGGAGGAGGGGGAGTGGATGGATGGATGAAGGTTGGCTGGAGCTGTCAGTCTCATCTCTCTCCTGTCTCTCCTCATCCATTCTCACCATGCTGACAGCAGTCTTCCAAGCAGAACACCGCCTGCCTGCAAGGTAATTCATATTCCCTACCTGCACAGCCACCACCACCACTGACACAAGGAAACTGACATGCAGAGATGGGCTGGTGGGAGAATAGAAAAGCACTAGGAGGTAAGAAGAATAGAGAGATTTGGAGATTTACTAAAACACAGATGGAAATCAATGGTGAGGAGCAATTTTTTCTTATAAGAGAGTCATATGTACGAGTATGTATGAATAACTAACAGTATTGATGGCTAGTTTTATTTCATCCTTGCACTGCCAATCTGCTCGATGTTTTCTCTGTTCTAGGCCTCAGTACCATTGGCAACAAATTATCCACAACTCCATCCTTCCCATTCACTAAAGGACTGTACAGCACCACATATTAAAAACACAGGCAAAGTCATATGTGACCAATCTCACTCTCACTGCCAGTTAAATCTTTTGTATTCAAGGGGGTGTTGCAGATGTCTGACCATGAGAATATTTTCTCCTAACTCCAGGATATACCCCTGCATTTATACAACATTCCCCTAGCAGCAGATTTCTCTAAACCCAGGAATACCATATTATTGCCTGTATGTGTGTGTGTAATGTTGCTGTAAATACAATTTTGTTATGATCTGGTGCTTGAAACAACTTCAAATGACTATAGTTGGTTAAAGTCATGGAAACCAATGGTAAGATAGTATTTGCAGCAGCGAAGTCTTGACCAACAATACTAGTTGACTTTATTAATTTATTTTTTTATACTGAAAAACTGCCTAGCTGAATAACTTGCTCTGGCTGACTTAAAAAATAATGTGTTAGAAAGTACCACTTTCCTCTCAGAATGAGTAGATTGGCAGTATATCATTTTGGTGCAACTTTTGTAAATTGCCAGTGACTGGGACAAGCTTTTGCCCAGTCACTACAATATACTTTCTAAATTCCTCCAATAAATGTTTCTATTTATTTAGGGCTCATCCACATAAACATTACTTTTAAGTCTGTGGATTTGTATTGGTTGGATTTCAACTGGGTAACAATGATTTAAGTGTCCAAACTTGAAGCCTTGATAAGTAAAAATCATGCAGATTATCACTAAATGAAGAATTTTGCTGTGAACAATGTATTATGACATTACTCCTTCAGGAAACACAATTGGGATTGTTTTTTTTTTAACCAGTGACCAATACCACTATCCTGCAGTGGCATTACAAGTTGTTGTTATAGTATTGCACAAACAGAATTTGATCAGTTTGATTTTAGATGCTTAAAATAAAATTTGGTCTCTGCTCCACTAGATGAGCTGCAATCTGACCAGCAGCTATTATGTGTCATTCTTGCCCTCTCCATTTTCCTTGTTCCTCTTCTTGTCTCACTGTTCGTCCTTTGCAATTCAGGAGACATCACATAGAAATCTCAGCCATCGGATGAGGACAGATTGTGGGCCTCTGTAGCGTAGCGTAACTGATAGGTGATTGGATTGAGAATAATTCCCTCTAATGACGAGGCCGGCTCAAGGCTGTTAGCGGTAATGAGAACACGGTACGTGCACCAAACTAGACACTGCTTTGCCTCCCAATGCACCACAGGAAACTAGAAAACACACATACACACCGTCACACAAATAGAGACACTTACATATCCTGAAACAAGGACAAGCCCTCTGTGTTGTATTATAACACTGTTGAGTTGTACCTCACTAAAGCTTTATTAGTCAACAGAAGAGAGCGAATACACAAACCTGATACAAAAAGGTACATGGATTTTCAAAAATGTGGATTTAGAAAAAAAGTAAACCTCAGCGGGCTTGAAAGTGTTTGGGTTTGATTAAATATGCTTCAAAAAAGTCTGTCTGGATAAGTGAAGGACATTCACTTTTACCTACCAGTGGCTGTTTCTCTGCCCTGAAAGTGCCCCATAGTGTTGGCATGAGGTTGGCATTGCTCCCCTCTAGTGCCTGGTGCTACTAACTGGCACACACCATTGGTGTGTCACAAACCACCTGCCAGGCACACATGTTACATGTGTGTTGCCAAGAACCATATTTCCGCACCCCTGCCGTACTTATGTGAACGCAGCAGAGCATCCCTCTGTCTACCTGTGCCCCTACCCTTCCATTCATACATGCACACAAAGTAGCACGCACCTGCAACTTGCCAGCATTGCATACACACACAAACACACACACAAGGAAACCCACCCATACAAAATCCCGGAATATACAGGTATAGCAGGTCACTTAAAAACATCTGTATGTGCATCAGCATCTGTTGAGTCACAGATATCCACATATAAAAACAAGAATTCGCCCACACACATACATATATATGTATTCACAATCTCACAAATAACAGCAGGAAGATTGTGTACCGTGGTATTGGGAGCTTAACCAAACGATGCATGACTATGATTTTGTAATCATAAAAATCATCTGCTGTCCCTTGTGTGAGTCATAACCGAGGAAGTAGCACTTCAGATGCAGTGCATAATGACGGACCGCCAGATGCTCAGTGGTATGCCCAATGGAGCTGATCACTGTTGAATGTGATCACAAAGCTCCCAGTATACCTGCTATTCTAACCTGCACTGGCAGGAAGACGTCCGGTGGTGGCAGTCGGGCAAGTCATTCTGTTCGCCGAGCAGAGAGCAGAGTGAGAGGAGAAATGATGATCTCTTCATAATCACTTGAACCTTCTATCACTTTGTTTTCAGACAATAGCATCTCATATAAACATCCTAGTCTTGTAAATAACAGTATAATCTGTTACTTTAATAAATTATCAGCCAAATGGAATATATGTCTAACATGAATGGAAGGTCTTCTTTTTCCCCTCATTTTGTCCTACTGGTTCTGTGTCTACTGAGGTCTATTTGACCCACCACAGCTCCTCCTCCGCGCCTGCTCAGAGGGAAAAGTGTTCACTTTGTCTTACATCCAGCAGGGGGAGGTATTGAAGCTCATCTTGAATTGATGAGAACCCCAGGGCCCAGGAGCTGAGTAACAATTGTGTAAGATTCACTAGTGACACACCTGGGAACAAGAAAGCATTTTAATAATAATAATATTATTAATAATAATAATAATGTCCAAAAAATGCAGGAAAAAATAAAGAAAGGAAAAAACAAACAAAAACAAGAGACTTTTCTGGTACAGGCTGAGAAGGAGAAGTGTCAGACTGTACCAGGAATGTGTTATGAATCAGCAGTAAACATTATCTAACTGGTATTTTCTAACTCAGTATCACTTTTCCTCCCCTTTTGTAAAAGGTCGATTGCTCCAGTAAAACTTGAAGAGACACGTAAATGCAGATGCAGTGAACGGGACCAAATTTAGTTTTAAGTCTCGTCACACTCCACTTTACAAACCTTCTGATCTATCTTAGTTTACATATTGCATGTTGAATCCAGGCACTGTAAATGTGAAAACAGTCTGAGAACATTTATTTATGATCTGAAGTAACCCATAGTGTGTTCCTTTTATGCCTGTCACCCTGGAACATCCAGACACACATAGTACCAGTCAAAAAATATGAACACACCCACCCCTTCCTATGTACATATGTACTGCTTCAGAATAATGTAGTTAGATGAAGGATTTCTAAAGTTGTAGCATAACATATGGAACCTTCTGAAGTTGCATAATGTATATAGAATATATCATAGTCAGCATTAACCAGATCCTCCAAGATGTGTATCAATAGTGTCTAAAAAGAAAGAAAGAAAGAAAGAAAGAATTCAATTAAAAGAGAAAGAGAAGAACAATGACAAACAGTCTCAAAACATCAGTCTCTGGTGTGCCTCATTCCACAAGTCAGTTCCGGGTAGCTGCCACAGATGATTAAATTAATTCACAATTATGAGCGCTCCTCATCATCCATCTACCTGCTGTGACAATGATGAGCCAGAGGATAGTGCTACTTCCCATAGTCATATTTAGTAAACATATGATGAATGCTTAATGGGAGGCAAACTGTTATAATGTGATCTCAGCTTGTTTGTATCCTAATCCTTACACCTGCATTAAGCAATTAATGGCCATATTCTGTTATCAGACTGTGATCACTCATTGCTTTGTTCAGTAAACAGTAACTCAAAAGTAAGAATAATCTGTTCAGATTTAATTCGAGAGTTTTAATGAAAGTTATTGGACAATTCACTGATGAGTAGTTCCATGGTCAGGTGACACCTGTTCCCTTGGTGTTCACTGACAAATTAAGGAGATAAAAGTTTTGGAGTCAATTCCAAGGGCTGAACTTGCATTTGGTAGCACTCAATGGGAGGCCCAAAGATACTGACACAAGTGAAGAAGGCTATGATTAGACTGAAAAACCAAAATAAATCAGAACGACAGAAAAAACTTTAAGATTGGCCAAATCACCAATCTGGTGCATTCTTAGAATGAATGCACTTGCCAGCTCAGCAATAACAAAAGGCCTGAATGACCACAGAGGACAACTAAAGTGGATGAGGGCAGATTTTTTTTTTTTCTTTGTTAAGAAAATCACCTTCATAGCATCTATCCCAGCAAAGAATACTCTCGAGGAGTATCACTGTCAAAGTCTACAATCAAGAGACAACTTGAATGTAAATAAAGAGGGTAAACAAGTTATAAACCACTAGTTACACTCAATAACAGGAAGGGACAGATTAGACTTTGCTAGAAAACATCTAAAAGAGCCTGCACAGTTTTGAAAAAAACAAAAACAAACAAACAAACAGAAGAAACTAAGATTAACTTGTGCCAGAATGATGGGCCGACTCAGTCACCTGACCTCAACCCAGGGAGTCATTCACTCACTGAAAAGGATTTTTATCCAACTATTTAAAACAATCATATTTAGCATTATGTTAGTTTGTCCAATTACTTTCGGGCCTCTGAAAATGGGGGACTATGTGTAAAAATGGCTGTAATTCCTAAATAGTTAGTGCAAATTTTTTTGTGAAACCACTTGAATAAAGGCCTAAAGCCTGCACTTCAATCATGTGTTGATTTAAAATTTAAATAGTTTTAGCAAACAGCTGTTCTAACTGATGTAGGTGCATATTGTAAGATCACATGGAAGTCATCATGTTGTATTAAATAAGGAGGATTTCACACACCTTCTGCTTTTTTAATATGATTTTTTTTTTTGCAGATACAACTGAACCCTGAATGAGCTGAGCTAGAGTGAAGCAGTTACTATAGCAGTGGCCTGAAAACTGCTTAAGCACACAGTTCACTTTGGTGGCACAGACCAAAAAATGTCACGATACAGTACACAGGTGCTCAGGAAACACAAGAAATCATTAACACAATGAAAATGCAGTTGTTTGAAAATTTAGTTCAGAGGACTTGCCAACTTCAGAAAAGTTCATAATTGGAATCCGATTTTCTAGAAACATAGAGCAGCCACAAATATTTTTGTAGACCGATTAAGTCCCAAAGAGCCCAGAAGACTGGCCATCTCCCCCAGAGCATCTTGCTTGTTTGAATTTTGCTTTTTTCATGTTCCAGTAAGACTTTATAAGAGGAACAAAAATGTATTTTACTATTTTCTGCATCCACACTTGGAATCCAATTTCACAAATAATAGCTCTAGGCTTTGTTTGATAAGTCTGCCTTCATACAGATGCGTGCATTATAAGTAGACAAAAGAGGAGAGAAAACCTACTTCAGAGCCAATCAATAATAACATTTCACAACTTGATGGGATAAAAAGAGCTGTATAGACGCTGCTTGTCAATCAGGCTCCATAGTCTGCCTGTTCTCTTCTACAAAGCTGTCAACAGTGACAACTGACAGCAGCCAAACCCTGTCTTATCCAGTGTTTGCTGTAGGTGTCTGTGTATGTACACTGTCCTGGAAGTAAATTCAAACAACTTACCTACATGGTTATTAATTTAAGATAAGCTGGATCTATAAAGACATTTATGCCTGCCTGCTTCATTTCGTTTTGTTTTTGATCTTGTTTTTATTTACTATCAGTAGCTCCCTAGAGATGAATTAGCAGCCCCCAACAGTTGAAAATATTTTGGATGGTCACGTATAGTAGTGCATATCAGCTACATATGGCACAACCTCTGCAAATATGGTGACTCTTTTTTTTTTTTAATTTTCTTTCCAATTCTATTTTTCCCAACTCCAGTTTTTCTTTTTTTGACAGTAGTTCAATATTTTTTAAACAGTTTTCCAAAACAACTGCAAAATATACATACAATTAATCAAAAAAAAAACATAAGGAATAAAATTAATGAATTATTCTGGCTGGATTCAGTATAACAAGGGCCGGGTTTGGCCTTCAGTTTGACATATGTGGCATAGCTTTGGTGAGCAGTCACGTTCACCAGGAATTCATTAATATTTCATGTATGCTTTGGAAAAGTCTAGTGGGAACTGACATACCACTGCAGTTTATGACTTTGTTAAAGCTGAGAGTTTAATAAATTGGCATTGCTAGTTCATCACATTTTAGGATCCAACATACTTGTACCAGGAGGCAATGCATATATATATATATATATATATATATATATATATATATAAAATATAGATAGATAGATAGATAGATAGATAGATAGCTTTTATTGTCATTGTACTAGAGTACAACAAGATTGAGCAGCAATCCTTAAGGTGCCTAAACCCTGTAAAAACATTCAATAAACTCTACTGCAGATTATTGCACAGGTCCTAAGTAGCTTAAAAAAATAAATAAATAAAATAAAAATGTCTGATAAACAAATGAACTGGGAATGTATTCTGTGATAAATTTGGAAAACATTCTGTGAAATGATCACAGTGAAAATTTTGGTACGTTATTAGGCTTAGGTAAAGATCTTCTCACCAAACTCCTTTGACACGCAGGCAGCTAACAGAAGATGAAAACAATATGTGCTTTTGTAAAAACTTGCTGTATGAATTAACTCTGAATTTAATTAATAACTGAAATGGCAGTTCAATAGATCTGACAATGCTGGTGATACATTTGCACAAAGCTGCAAAACTCACAATCATTTATTTAAAATTATGGGGTTATGATGCCCTTTAAAAAGGTAATTAGACAACACATGAAGTGTGCTGTACATCCAATTCTAATACTGTGTTTCTTACTTGATTCTAGTCAAGAAAAGTAGCATTAAAGAGAGTGGTTCCATGGTGTAGGGGTTTACACATTCACTTAACGAGTGGAAGATCCCTGGAGGACACACGAATCTCTTTGGGATGGCAACAGGAAGGACATCTGGTCTCAAAAATGTGGGAGTCACCTACTGTGTTGACCCTTTGTGAATAAGTAGCTTATTAAGGAGATAAAGAGTTTACTTAGTACTATGGATGTGCTTTAAAAAAGGATATGGTGATGAAAATGAGGGGCAGACTGATAAAGTGCATCATTATCACTGGAACAAGAGAAATAATGAACATTTTTTGGTAAACACAAAGTCACATACATATCTGAGCTTCAGGTGTGACTACTGAGTCTTCTTTTCTGAAGAGGGTGTTCATGGTAATTAGCCACTTTTTGTTGTTCTTGTTCTCTGAATGCTATGGTCGAATCTCTTGTTTCACTCTGAACCACCTGTCACTGAAAAGATGAAAAACGGAGGTGCTACTGCAAAATAAGTGTGAATAGGGCCCTGCTTCTCCTTTTGCCATTTTAAAAAAAGAAATCAAAGTGATTTATCGGCAGATAGGACATTCCTGTTGACAGTTATCACAAAAATGGGAAAATGATTGAAAAAAATCATCTGGAACTGGCACATTATCCAGTCTCAGAAGATATCTGATTTGCTGATCTTTAGAAGGCTATAGGTAGAAAGGCAACTACAAGAGCTGCTGCAAGAAAAGCAAAAATGCCTCATCCTCTATTTGAAATGAACCGCTATTAATATTTCAGCATGTTAGCTATGCATGTGGCTTTGAAGAAATGAGCAGCCTTTTCCAGTCATCTAGTAGAAAGAGGGCCCCTGATTGGAAGCTATGACAAAAAAAGAATGGAGTTAAACAAGAGAGTGAAATAATGGCTCAGAATGGAGCCCTCTCTCACACATAAAGAGCGTGGCAGCATTTTGTCTGCACTAAGGATAGGTACGAGAGCATAGATGTGAAGTGGTTAAAAAGACCCAAAAGAGGAAGAAAGGTAGAGGAAGGTACATCTGCTTGTGCCTCTGTCATTACCCCTTCACTTTGCCTCTGCCAAGCCTATTACATAATTTCCCTTGTTGTCCTTCACTGTGACAGAGGTTCAAGTGAGTTAAAAGCAAGCCTGCAGAAGCTCATTTTGTCAGAGAACTGTGATGAAAAAGTCAAATCCAACAATTTCAGATTTGAAATATGGTCACAAATGGTGCTGGTTGTTGGATGTAATTGAGCAAAAGCTCAAGGGATTCTACTTATAATGCATAACACAGTTAGTCACATTTTACATCTCCACATCCTGGGAACCCACTCTTTATATAACATACTGGTCGTGAACAGACACATTCTGCAAACCATTCCTATGCAATCTCACAGATACAGGACTGTGGCCTAAGAGATTTGTGAGCTCATTTGCAGGCACATTATAGCTGCACTCACTCCAACTTGGAAAAAAGTCTCAGCCGTTTGACAATTTTTTATTGTGGAAGTGCAAAACTCATTTAGGTGGTTGACACTAGGGTATAGATATCAGAGATACATGTACTTTTGGAGAGGAACTAGTGCATGGAAGCAAGGTATGTCAGTAAATTGGATGTGCAAGCATTTTTGGTGCAGGGTGTGTAGGGTTAGGGTGTACGGAAAAAAAAAAAAATGCTATTTTGCTATAACGAAATAAAGTGTATGCCATCTGTAACAGCTAGAGAGAAAATTCTCTGATAGGATTTTTCTGATGCTGGTCTAAGCAGAGGCTCAGATTTCAACTAACTACAGAGGTTGAAAAATATTCATGTCAGCCTTTCCTGATTCAAAATATCTTCCCTGAAAAATGCAGCTTAAAAAAAAATACATACCAGCTGGGAAAAAGCACAAGGTTGACCCTGTAGTTAGGTGCTTAGGGCGCACAGCACATGGGTGAATATGCACTGAGCAACATGTCCCTGCTTCAATTCCTTACTGGCAAGACCATTTGCTCTTATTTATTTTGGTCCCACCAGATGCATTTGGGCAAAGTGCCAGAATCCAACTACAACCGCAAGTCCAAGTCAAATATCACAAAAAAAAACCCAAAACAAAAAAATAAACCAAAAACCAAACCAAAACAATTGTAACAAAATCAAAAAATTTTTAAACATGACAAGATCTTAAAAACCATTAATACTTACAAAATTACTCTTTTGCTATTTCTGGGCCAAAAATTGGTGTATAAATAGGTGACATAGAATGCAACACACTGAATTTAAATTAATAATGATAATAATTTATTTAAAGCATGAAAAACGTATAACAGGCAAAGACAGAAACTATGAGAGCTAATATAATACTCACTGACAGGCTCGTTTTTGGTGAGGTTCTACTAGACCATTGCTGCAGCACCTCTTTTCACCTGTTCATCTGTCTGAAATTCACCATTTTAGCTCTTTATTATGCAAATGTGTTATGTAGAGGCTTAGATAAGTCACGGAAGAAAAGCCTCGACTACAAACGAGGTGATCCAAGCAGTTCAGCTGCACTGGGGAAGAGTAATTTTACTCAGTGTGGACTTTGAATTTTGGAACACTGCAAGCATTTTCTATGCACAAAAAAAAAAAAAAAAAGCAATACGGTGTAGTAGATTGTTTTATTACTTGAACTATACTGCAGCATGATTTGAATTCATATGTGTTAAAAACTTTCTTTTGCCAAACAGCCTACAAATGATTAGCAGGGACAATTACCCAGGATGGTTTGCCAACCAAACAGGGTGAAAAAAGAGCCCATTAGCTTGCCGAGTATATCTCAGCTTCACTGGGGAGTCAGTGTACTGGGCTGCTGGAAGACTTATACAGACGTAATGGGATGTTTTCATGTAGCCCCACATGTAAATGCAATACCTTGACATGTTAATAGCCAGCAAAGCTGACATGTTTGCTAACTGACTGGAATCAAAACACTATACAAAGACAAAAATAAATAAACAGGATGTGCTTGATGTTAAAAAAAAAAAAGGCAGCGTATGTGCAGCTTCAGATGTGTGTAAGTAAACCAAAATGCGCAGGAGCTTTTTATGTCAGGTGATCTGTGTTGACATTTATTCCTTGTGTCTTTTGTAGGCTACATTAAGTGTTATATCTTGTCACATTTAGCGAAGTAGGGGAAAACTGAAAGATTACTCTAATAACTTGTGGTTGCAGTATTATTGTATATTATTTTTGTATTATTATATAACATTGTTGGCATTGCATCGAACTGCAAAAAAGGACCAGTATTGAACCACATATATTATATTCCATAATTTCTTCTACCTTGTCAAGACTTGTCAAGACAAGAGGTGTTTTGAACCATTTATTTGTATCTTTGTATATATTGGCCATTTTCCTTTATAATATAAGGGCCGAGATCCAACCTTTAATTTTGTGTCTGACCAGTTATTGTTGCTTAAATCTTTGGCTCTTCACAAACCCAGTCTCTTCTGGTATTGACCTCTTTGACTCATTACTTTTTTTTCCTGAAGCACTTTATTTATACAATATCACATAAAGCATCTGAAATTAAATGTTTTCTATTATGAACCAATTTTTTTTTTTTTTTTATCTTTGACTCATTACGATCTGCCTGTTATTAAACTATAATCCATCTTCCTGTCACTAAATTGGTTACAAAGTCATTGCTTCCTTCTACAAAGTCATTGCTTCCTGTATTTCATAAAGGATGCATCTATCTGTTTTGGTAAACGACTCCAGCAGTATAGGCTGAGTCAAAATGCTTATAAAAGTTACTTCGCTAAACATTCACTTACTTTCATCATCACCTCAACAGCCCACCACCCACATAAATCTCACTGGTTTTTGGGTCCCAGGAGTGCTGCATGTGTGATCTCACATACATCCTTTATTCAAGTAGAAAGACTGTTTTTTTGGTGGTCCTGCTTTAGACTGGGACATAATCTCTGCTTCTGGTAAACACCAATTTAATTGGCTTGGCTGGCTGGAAAGAGCTACGGTAGCTGGGGGAAGATGGCATGTATAAGAAATGAGCAACACAGATGTGTCAGGCAAAAAGCAGCGAGAGGGGTGAAGTGGCAGCATAGCAAATGTCTCAAACTAGAGAAAGACTAAGGGGGTTGACAATGTGCTGGCGTGAGCTCTCCTTTCCCTCAGGGTGTAGGTACTGTATGCTGAAATGCTCTGAAATGTTAGTGCTGGCCCATTTTGCCTTTCTGACATAGTGATACAGACAGGGAACCATGTTGAATGCTTAACTCAAAGGTGATATATGGATACATATTAGAGAAATCCCTGGGAGATAAATAAGGATGCAGCACATGCATTTGTACACAGTGGATGAAGATAAACAGTCATCTAGGGCACTGGATCATCAGATCATTCATATAACTTATACATTTAAAAAACAAATCTGATTATTTGAAAGCACAACTTGGACCATGTGCAGTTCTACTAATGCAAAAACATTATTTCACCCTCAGTTTAATATTTTGCACCTTCAACTGGAACATGAATAATACATGTGCCACAGATACATTCCTTTGCTATTTTTGGTTTGATATTAAATTTTTCAGATGTATATATAATAAGGGCTTTGTAATGCCTTCCTAATATGTAGGTATTTACACATAACTTTATTGGGACTGTTTATGCAAGGTGTCCAGGTCCCGCGACAGCAAAACAAACCCAAATCATCATCCCTCCACCACCGTGCTTTACAGTTGATATGAGGTGTTTGTACAGATGTGCTGTCTTTGGCTTTCTTCAGACATGGTGCTGTGCCTTTCTCCTGCCCACCCTTCCAAGCAAGCCATACTTGTTCAGTCTTTTTCTGATTGTACTGTTAACATTTAAAGTGCTAACTGAGCGCTGTAGAGTCTGAGCTCTAGCTCTTGGATTTTTTTTGGCATTTTCTTTGAACAGTGCATCGTCTGATCTTGGGGTGATTTAGCCGGGATGTCTGCAACTGTGGCTAACACATGTTCTAATGCACCAGACCGGCAAACTGGATCAATTAATCAAGATGGAAGTAGTAAGAGCGCACAGAGCCCTGTGAAAACTACAAATACAGATTTAGAATTTATATGCAGAAACTCCAGCGTGTGAGCTTCTGCTCAGAGTGGATGAAAAGGTTGTCTAAAACATCAAGTTGGTGTCCTTATATGTTCCAAAGGAGCTTCATTAGCACAAACCTATCATACTCTAAGATATAGGAAAGATTGGGGAATGAGGACAAGACAGCCGCTTGAGCTGAGAAGCTGAAAAATCAGCCGAGCAAAGCAGAGCAGACAGTAACTCCCCACACAGATCAGCAGAGTAATGTCCATGAGTAGAAACAGCTTTGGCACATATGCTTTTACAGTTAGTGAAAAGGAGCTGAAAGAACTTTACCTCCTTTTATGCTATGTCATATTGTGAAGGTTTAAGGAAACATACAGAAGCATGGTGTACCCTTCTTTGGTAAAGCTTAACAAATAAGTATGACAGCAATTGCTAGCTTGTGTCTCAGCATGGCATGTAACACATTATTGTAGCAGGAGCTGGTGCTCTACTGATACTGGGATGTTGGCATCCCTTGTCTCCTCCACTTTGCCTGATGATTGTTCAACCAAACCGCTGTCAACCTCTAGTTTCATCCTGAACCTGACAAGTTTTCACAGTCCTAATAAAACCAGTCTGAAGATGTTTTGAGGGGTAATGAAAATTAAATTAAAGTGAACAAAGCCAGATAAATTGGCTTGGTGGCATTTGTTATTTAGAGAGTGTTAATCCAGAGCTGTGCTGTCCAAATAAAAGCGAGGGCAGAATGAGCTGTTGCCTTTAAGCTAATGAGATATTAGCCAAATCCTCTTAGCCAAACTACTTTGTGAGGGTTCAGTGAGCGATTGCCTTGCTGGCACTAATATGGATGAAGAACTGTGGTTTTGTTAAGTGCCAGACTGAAAATGACTCTAGTTGAGAGTGGTATTTAACATGGATGAATGAAGGAGGAAAAGTGAGAAAACTGTCCTTTTTTCCATCAGGTCCTACAACAAACTTATTTTCTTTCAGGATTGTATTGTTGTGTAAGCATCAACTTTTATATTCGGTGTTAAAACAAACAAACAAACAAACAAACAAACAAAAAAGGTGTCACTTCCTTAGCAAAGGAAATGGGACCGCTTTGCTGTATAGTATTTATAATAGATACAATAAGACAAATGACACAAAGAAAAAGCAAGATCAATATTTTCAGTGGTAACTGCTTGTGTTCTGGTGCAGCAGTATGTTGTTGCTTTTGTTTTTAAACACCACGATGGAAGTGATTTCGATCTTGATAATAGCAAACTGTCACTAATGTAGGTTTATTCCATTTATTTTATTTTACTTAAGATTCTATTGTTTTTTTTTTGGCATACAGATTCGATTTTAAAACTGATATTTTTGCAGGTTCAGTATATTTAGTGAAGTCTTTTATATTGTACTTGTTAATACTTTTTTCAGAATGCTTCTCATAATTTATCGACTGCTGCTTGTAAACTAGAATTGTATTTTTTACGTGTTAGTTTGAGAATGCAATAAAATACAAAACTAATGATGTGTAATCCATTTCAAGCAAACCAGTGGGGTATTGCAACTGAAGAACAGACGCTTCACAATAGATAGAATCAGTGGGAGTACAACAGAGCGGGGCACAAGCCAATTCTCGATCTGAGATACAAAGCTTAGAATAGACTGATGTGCAGACTCTGTTCCTTTGCCAAACGACTTTCTTTTCTACACATTAGATGGCTTTGCACAGGGGTTGCCAAAGTGCTGTGAGTTTTACTAAATACGATGATAAGTAACGCACTTGACAACAGAATGGTTTTACGAAATTAGGTAAAATGAGCTCATATGGCCTAAATTGGAAATAATGTATGCTATACATGAAAAGCATAAACAATACCTCAAAATGAATATATGAGGAATATACAATTTCCAAATCAGTGATGACAGTGCCGTACTAATACACTGTGTTGGCAGTTTGTGAAATAGTCATGAAATTTATTGCACAGATTCTCGCTCATTGACAAGAATTTTCCTTTTGTTGGTGCCAAACAGCCGGAGGGCAGTGGATGAAATACTCAAGAAATCTGATCTTCTTCTTTGTGTTCATGGACACGACTTGACAAATTGCAGTGATTGCTCTTTGTTAGGTTTAGATACTAAATTACTCTAGTGCATTTTATTATTTTAGTACTTTTTTTCTTCGTACTACTTTTTTCAAAGGAATTTTGAAAATATATTTGTTGCTGGTACAAAACATGCTATTAGTTGAAATATATAAATTTTCATTGATTTGGATGTCAGAAAAAGGACAAGTCTTGTATTCATTATACAAATGTATGTCTCATATGTCTCATTCCATCACAGTTCATAAGCATTTGAAATAAGACTGGGCTAACCTGGGCTAAAAATAAAGATCTAGATATTACCTGCATTTATCCTTCCTTATCACAGAGCCTTCTGCCCATCTTTCACTTAGAATTCTTCTACCTTAAGATTATTTCCATCAGTCAGTAGAGATTCCAGTCTCTGATAGTCAAACTGGACAAACCTAATAACTAAGAAAGTCAACTGGACAACATACTGAAATGACTTGTTATGGTAAGTGTACAGTGTGCCAGTGGACAACCATATAAACAAATAATGAGTAAACATCAGCTGTCAAGAAATCAGTTTTCCACCTCGCATTTGTAAATATTTTTCATAATCTTTTTGAAGACATGAAGATTTTCAGTCAGACATACAGTAAGAGAGAGAGAGAGCTAAAGAGAGACATAACACTCAGTGAATGCTGAACTGAAATATATGGGACATTTCCACAGCAGCAAAGATGATGGTTTAAGGAAAAATGCTTAAAAAAAAGTGATTCTACTGTATTTGCAATTTTTGTGTCCCAGTGACCACTGAAATTAAAGTTAATTCAAATAAAGAGGACTTTGTGCAACCACTGGCACCTGTTGACTTTTCAGCTGTCTGCACTCTGATTGGCCGGTGCAGTGTGACAGATTTGCACCATAAGCTTATGGGGAACCAATCCAAACACAAAAGGTGTCATTCTATATTCACTGCATTTTGCAACTCAAATTTTGTTTATTAGTTAATGAGTGATAAGTTAAAAACTTGCCTGTTGCCATCAGTGTTTAGGTTGAGTGGCTCTAAGTGTTTCAGTCTGCCACCAGGCAGCAATAAAAGAATCATTTCCAGCGCTAAATCAGATTTATTACAAAGAGTAAGTACTGCTCAAGCAAACCTGGATACTGATAGAGCTACTGATTTATCTTCATAGATACCCGTGGATAGCCTTAATTAACACCTTTGGATTATATTACATTATAGTAACACAATCATTTAGAGAGACTTTTTCTCATGTTAGCTGACAGGCATACATTCAGGGAACAGTGTTACTAGCACCATGGATAATGGCAGCTTTTTTCCCTGGGACTGTCACAACTACAGATGTCTCCAGTGGGACATTTCTTTCACTGTGTAAAAAGAAAACACCCTTGTTGCTTCTGTCATGACATACTAAATAATTCTGATGCAATGACTTCATTATAGACTCCACTGCAACACTGTTACAGAACTTCATTGAATTTTACTTTACTTCTTCAGCAAATATAGTTATTTTTTTCTGTGGTTATTGCCCTGTGTTATATGTTGAAAATGGTTGCTAGATTTACAATGAAAACTGAAAGTGATATAATACAGCAATACACCAGTCTGCCAGTGGTAATACAATTTAACAAACCTAGGCATTCATCTTATGATTGTCACTTTAAAGTAGAAGCAAACTGTCATGTTTAAACTGATCAAATTAGAAAACATAAATTTTCATGTTTTTCTGGCCATCCTGTGATGATCTGCCTGTAACTTTGTTTTCAAGTCCACCCACTAATAAGGGCTTTAAAGCTGCTGAATTCTGCACAAAGTTCTCTTTTCTGCTTGGTTGCTAGGTAGCTTACCTTCAGTTAGTCAGTGAAACTTGACCAAACAGCAAAATTTGAGGCTCATAAAACCATAACAATGAGCTAATAGATATTAAAAAGCTTGGGGGAACTGCATGCTTGATTAATACAGCTAATGCAGGAGTTTTGCAACCTGCCATTACAGGAAGCAGGCTGTTTTCTGGAGGCAAACCTTGTGTTTCTCTGCTACGTATGCTAATGAATTCTAAGGGCAAAAAACAGGTTGATTTACAAATTGACCCTTACCATCTGAAACAGCATTACAAACAGCTCTGATTTCCTTCTACACAGGAATTGGGGAAGACAGAGAGGGCAATCATATTCATCTGTTGCCACCCTCCTGCTGCATTTGCGTGGTCTGACAGAAACTGCAGGGGTTGTGTGCTCACTGAATGAAATGTGAATAAATAACAGAGAGAGAGAGAGAGAGAGAGAACAGGCAAAAGCATTAATTTCCCACCTTCATTCATATTCACATGGTGGGGCCATCGCTCTCAGATGTATGATCTTAAACAGATTTCTTGGTGCTCACCCCCATCAGCGCATTTTCTCTGTCATGTATCAAAGCTGTCGTACATATGAATAAACCCCCAAACCCAACGTCATATCCAGCCTGAGCTAAAGTGATATGCGGGGGTAGGGTGGGTGCAAGGCAGCAAGGACCCAGTTGCACATTGCAGGGATCATGGCAGGAGACGACACCATACATCAGTAGGGACATAGGCTGTCAGAGCATGAATGGGTTTTGTCATGAATGAATAACTATCACAAATGTGCGGTGAGGGGAAGAGGAGAGCTTTACTTGCCTTAGCCTTTTCATCTCCTATGATCCACACTTCAGAGTTAGAGTGAAGAGGTGTGTGTGTGTGTGTGTGTGTGTGTGTGTGTGTGTGTGTGTGTGTGTGTGTGTGTGTGTGTGTGTGTGTGTGTGTGTGCGCGTGTGGTGAGCTTGTTGAAATAAACAGATTCCTCAGTGGAAGAAACAAGGAAGGATAGCCTCCTCTTCGAAATGAGAGAACAAGAGAACAGTAACGAAAAGTGAAGCCAAGCAAATGTTGCCAGGGTAAACGGAGTGTGTGCTGTCTGTGTCAGCGTTGTGTTTTATACTCATGTGTACTGTCACCTCAGGCTTGTGTCGTCTGAACATCTCAACACTTTTGTCTCTGTGAGTAGAGCTAATTTCCCACCCAAAGGGAGTTCTGTCACAAGGAATGTGCAATGAGAAATGGACTCATTGTTCATCACAGTCACTCGATTGTTGTCACCATTTTATTCTCAAGAGGTGAGCTCTCTTCTGCCTTCTATGTATGTACTATGTGTTTGAGGTATACAGGAACAAAAGCTATTGTAAAAAATTATTAAAATTATGTTCTCTCTAGTGAAAAAAGATGAAAAAAAAAATGAAAGATGGAGCAAGACAAAAAAAGATGTAGACTCTCCTGTGGGATAAAACAGTCCATACTGTGAGGAGGTGGGTGAGACTGGGAAGGTGAGGAAACTAGGCTAAAGCAGTAGGAGGGGGAAGGGATACTGAGTCTTCCCCACCATACTGTGTTTGTACTTTATCAACAGTATCCCAGAATGCCGCATGCTGATTTCCCGTATGCCCTGGCACTGGCTCTCATGGCAGCTGGCGTCCATTCTCCTTGTGCCTCCATTGCACATACCATGGCAACGATTGCTGTGTCTCATCCCCTCCAGTGTCAAAGACTAGCTCCTTCCACCTCCTGGTTTGACTCTCCTGTCACCTTTTGACCTCACTGTTGTTCTCACCAGGGGGTATGCTATCCTAATGCATGTACACTCACATACACATGTATGCATCCAAATCTGCTTGAACATTCAGAAACATTCAGTGTGTTGCCTCTGCCTGACTATTACAAACATGAAAATATATAATTAAAAAAAAAAATTCGATTGATTTAATTTTCTCCATTTTCTTTTTCATTTGTGTCCATGCCAGTTGGAATGTAGTTTCCCCTCGCCCCACACACACACACACACACACACACACACGCACACACACACACACACACACACACACACACACACACACACACACACACACACACACACACACACACACACATTTGCACATGGCTCTGCACTGTCCACTGTACCCTTGACTGTACAAGGTGGGAGTGATTTATGTATTTACAGGGACAGTGAACAATGAAAAACACTTATTAGGTGTCATGTTCTTCATCATTCATGATCAAGGTTAAAGGAGGATTTTAAACATGTGCTGCAGCATAGGCGTAAGTGTATGTGTGTGTGCGTGTGTGTGTGTCTTGGTCCCCAAAGGCCCGGTGGCTTCCCCTGAATAACTGTGTAATCGATCATAAAAAATGCTGAATAGCTCAGTCTGGACAAGAGACAGAGAGGCAGTCATGTACAAGGAACATTGACTGAGTTAATGATGGTTTCTGTGATGGCCAGTGCCCAGGCTATTTTATGGTCAGTGTATGAACTCAGTCACACTGGGGTAGTTTATTAGATGAAATTCTAATTTGTATCGGGTTAAAAGAAATTATACTTTTGTTGAGTTATATCCATTCTATTAACTTGCTGACTACATTAGATACCACAGTTGTTAGTTTGTGTCTGGCTTTCTTTATTTGAATGCAAGCAGACCCTGACTCACATAAGCATGAGTTTTTGAAGCTCGAAGGAATAGGTTGGGATTTTTAGTTGTTAGCTTTGCTAAAGATGAAGCCAGCATGTATCTCTTGCATGCACAATGAAGATCTAGTCAAGTCAGTGTTACACAGGCCAATATCAGAAACTGAGTTTGCCACAAGCAGCTGCGCATTCTGCACAGCACGCAACACCCTTTATACTTAAACCACTTAAAACTGCTGGAAGACTGAAATACAGTCACAATATAATTATGCTTTCTCACAGTGTTACTGGAGGCCAAGGTAAAGCAGGAAATTAGAGGTCATCCAGGTTTTTATGTCTGCAAGACATTCCTGCAGTTTGACTAATTGATATTTGTCATCTGGCTTCATGGATAGATAGAGCTGAGTATCATCTGCATAACAATGAAAATGCATGCAATGCTTTCTAATAATACTAGCTAAGGGAAGCATGTGTAATGTAAATAAAATAGGTCCTAGCACAGAACCTTGTGGAACTCCATAATTAAGCTTAGTGTGTGAAGAAGACTCCCCATTTACATGAATAAATTGGAGTCTATTAGATAAATATGATTCAAACCACTGCAGTGCAGTACCTTTAACAGCTACGGCATGCTCTAATCTCTGTAATAAAATGTTATGGTCAACAGTATCAAAAGCTGCACTGAGGTCCAATAGGACAAGCACCCAGATGAGTCCACTGTCAGAGATCATAAGAAGATCATCTGTAACCTTCACTAATGCTGTTTCTGTACTGTGATGAATTTTTATCCTGTTCAGGGTTGCGGGGGGCTGGAACCTATCGCAGCTGTCATAGGGCAAGAGGCAGGGTACACCATTTACTGGTTGCCAGCCTGTCGTGGGGCAATTCACTTCAGTTCTATATAATCACAGCAAACAGTTACCACAGTGTGTTTTATATTGTTCGGTTAAAAAACATACAGTAACTGGAGTTGAAATAACACCCTGTGAGCAAGCACTTGGCCACAGTGGGAAGGAAAAAACTCCCTTTTAACAGAAAAAAACCTCCAACCAAACCAGGCTCAGGGAGGGACAGTTATCTGCCACAACCAGTTCGGGCGGAGGGGAGAGAGACAGGACAAAAGTTATACTATGGAAGAGAGCCAAAGATTAATAATAACTAATGATTAAATGCAGACTGGTATATAAACAGAGTAAAAGAGGTGAATGGAAAAAAAAAATAATCAGTGAATCATGGGAATCCCCCAGCAGCCTAGGTCTGTTGCATCATACTGTAATTAAGGGATGGTTCAGGGTCACCTGATCCAGCCCTAACTATAATCTTTATCAAAAAGGTAAGTTTTAAGCTTCATCTTAATAGAAAGGTGTCTGTCTCTCGAATCCAAACTGGGAGCTGGGAGAGGGGCCTGAAAGCTGAAGCCTCTGCCTCTCATTCAGTTCAATTCAATTGTATTTATACAGCGCCAAATCACAACAGTTGCCTCAAGGCACTTTATATAGTAAAGTAAAGACCCTACAATAATTACAGAGAAAACCCAACAGTCAAAATGACCCACTATCAGCAAGTACTCTACTCTTAACTATCCTGGGAACCACAAGTAAGACAGCAGTCTGAGAGCAAAGTGCTCTATTGGGGTGATATGGTGCTATGAGGTCTTCAAGATAAGATGGGGCCTGATTATTCAAGACCTTATATGCAGAGGTGGGAAGTAACGAAGTACAAATACTTCGTTACTGTACTTAAGTAGATTTTTCAGGTATCTGTACTTTACTTAAGTATTTATTTTTCTGACTACTTTTTACTTTTACTCCCTACATTTTTACACAAGTATCTGTACTTTCTACTTCTTACATTTTCAAACAGACTCGTTACTTTTTAACGTCAGAGAGAAGTTTGCATTTCCGGTCAGTGCGCAGTCAAACATCAAACGATCTGAGCCTAAACGGAGGAATAATAACATATAAGAGACAATCGTACTGGCGTATCCTCCATCACCGGGGCTGATAATTAATGTATCATTTATAGCGCTATAATCGGGCCGGACCGAGTCCGTAAGTTGCGCTGCGGCACATAAACAGCTTAGCTAGCGCTACTGAAGAGGAGCGAGCATGAAGGAAGTAACGTGTGGCAGGTAAATGCAACGTTTCTAAATGCTCAACAAATATCAGCAAACACACAAAGTGTGGGCAGTTTGTCACACAGTGTGTCTGCTAGCTAAAAGAAGAGCTGCTGTATTTCAGGGAGAGCAAAGAGAGAGAAGTTCACTCAGAGATGGAGAAAGAGGACAGGAGAGGAAGAAGAGAGGTTAGATTTAAAGGTAAGGACTGGAAAACAAACAGGTATGCTAATTTTGTGTTATTCAAAGATTCTATGAAAATACTGCAGTTTAGTGTGTAATAAATAGGTTAGCTTGTTGTACTGTATTTACAGTAAAGCTCTGTGTTGGACTGGAGCACAGTGTTTGTGTTCATGGTCAGAGTTACAGGTTACATCAGTGCAGCAGAGATGAGTTTGAATCAAAGCTGCTGATGCTGAGATTCATTCACTGAATCCAACATTTCTACAGCCTGTATGCTGTCAGTGTAGGGGATGGAGATCAGCTCAGAGAGCTGTGAAATACTGGGTTACATCTTTGTGAATTCAGTTCATCCACACAGAGCAGTAAACCTCAGAGCAGCAGCAGCAGATCAGCTGATCACAGCCTGCACACCAACATCATTTACTGCAGCTCACAATAGAAAGTTGTGATTCTTCTCCCCATGCAGAGCCACTACAGCTGATCTTAGGGTTCCTCCACCTTCTGAATCCCACTGTAACCCCTGAGTATCCTTATGTTTGTGTTTAGGTGGAGGCACAGTCACCCTCTACTATGGAGGACACAGAGAATAGAGCTGTGTTTAAATTCCCTTTAACAGTTTGTGTCCTACATAACAGATTCAAGCTGAGTGCATTCATTAGGATTAAAATTTAGATTGGAATAATCTTTGCATTCTCATGTAATATTATTTTATATTATTACAATAATATATAACGAGGTTCCGTTAGTTTTACACAAAAATAGCAGGTAGAAACGTCCTCCAAAGAACTACTTTTACTTTCTTACTTTGAGTACATTTCAGAGCCTGTACTTTTTAACTTTTACTTAAGTAGAGAAGTTGAATCAGTACTTCGACTTTTACTAAAGTATTTTTTAACATAAGTACTTGTACTTCTACTTAAGTACAGAATGTCAGTACTTTTGCCACCTCTGCTTATATGTAAGAAGAAGCATTCAATTCAATTCTGGATTTCACAGGGAGCCAATGAAGAGAAGCCAATATAGGAGAAATATGCTCTTTGTACGCTCTCATTTTAGATCAGCTGAAGGCTTTTCAGGGAGCTTATACGTCAGCCTGATAATAATGAATTACAGTAGTCCAGCCTAGATGTAATAAATGCATGAACTGGCTTTTCAGCATCACGCTGAGACAGGATGTTTCTAATTTTAGAAATGTGCAAATGCAAAAAAGCAGTACTACATTTCTGTTTAATATGTGCATTGAAGGACATATCCCTGTCACAAATGACCCCAAGACTCCTCACAGTGTTACTGGAGGCCAAGGTAATGCCATCCAGAGTAAGTATTTGGTTCGACACCATGTTTCTAAGATTTGTGGGGCTGAATACAATAACTTCCGTTTCATCTGAATTTAGAAGCAGGAAATTAGAGGTCATCCAGGTTTTTATGTCTGCAAGACATTCCTGCAGTTTGACTAATTGGTGTGTGTCATCTGGCTTTGTGGACAGATAAAGATGGGTATCATCTGCATAGCAATAAAAATATCTGCAATGCTTTCTAATACTGCCTAAGAGAAGCATTTTATAGTGTAAATAAAACTGGACAAAACCCTGTGGAACTCCATAATTAACCTTAATGTGTGAAGAAGACTCCTCAATTACATTAACAAATTGGAGTCTGTTAGATAAATATGATTCAAACTACTGCAGCGCAGTACCTTTAATACCTATGGCATGCTCTAATATCGCTAATAAAATGTTATGGTCAACAGTATCAAAAGGTGCACTGAGGTCCAATAGGACAAGCACCCAGATGAGTCCACTGTCAGAGATCATAAGAAGATCATTTGTAACCTTCACTAATGCTGTTTCTGTACTGTGATAAATTCTGAAACCTGACTGAAACTCTTCAAATAAACCATTGCTCTGGAGATGATTAGGTAGCTGTTTTACAACTACTCTTTCAAGAATTTTTGAGAGAAAAGGAAGGTTGGAGATAGACCTAGGTCAAGTGATGGCTTTTTTTTTTTTTTTTTTTTTGCATTTTTGGCCACAGCAGCTTTCATTGATAGTAGAGGGAAACAGGAAATGGGGGGAAGATACAGGGGAAGACACGTGGGCAGGCTGGTGACAGGCCGGGACTACGAACCCACGCCACCCACGCCGCAATGCGGCATATATATGTGGTCGCCTGCTCCACCACTGAGCAACCCGGGCGCCCTGTGATGGCTTTTTAAGTAATGGTTTAATTACGGCCACCTTAAAAGCCTGTGGTACATAGAAAACTAATAAAGATAGATTGATCATATTTAAGATTGAAGCATTAATTAATGGTAGAACATCTTTCAACACTCTTGTAGGTATGGGGTCAGACACACTGATAGTTTGGGAAGGTAACTAAGAAGTTAACTCAGAAAGATCAGTTGGAGAGAGTCTAAATAAATATCAGTAGTACTGAAAGTAGCTGAACATAAAGATATGTCTGAGATGGTTATGAATAATTTTTTTCTCTGGTTACAATTTTATCTGTGAAGAAATTAGAGACATAAAGTCAGTACTAGTTAAAGGTAAACAGAGCTCTGACTCTTTGTCAGCCTGGCTACAGTACTGAAAAGAAACCTGGGGTTGTTCTTATTTCCTTTAATCAGTGATGAATAGTAAGATGTCCTAGCTTTACTGAGGTCATTTTTATAGAGCAACAAACTCTTTTTCTAGGCAAAATGAAGATCTTCTAAATTAGAGAGAGATGCCATTTCCTCTCCAGCTTATGGGATATCTGCTTTAAGCTGCATATTTGTGAGTTATATCACAGAGTTAGGCACTTCTGATTTGAGTCTTTCCTTTTCAGAAGAGCCACAGTATGTATGCAGTGCGGATGTAAACCTATTGACGAGATAATCTACCTCACTGGGAGCAGAGTCTAGGTAGCTACTCTGCACTGTGTTGGAACATGGCATTGAAGAGCATAATAATGGAGGAATCATATCCTTAAACTTAGTTACAACACTTTCAGAAAGACATCTACTGTAATAAAACTTATTCCCCACTACTATATAATCCATTAAAGTAAATGTAAATGTTATTAAGAAATTATCGGAAAGAATTGGGTTTTCAGGGAATACTGCTGAATGTTCACTTTCTATGCCATATGTCAGGACAAGATCCAGAGTGTGATTAAAGTGGTGGATGGGCTCATTTAACTTTTGAGAGAAGCCAAATGTGTCTAATAATAGATTAAATGCAGTGTTGAGGCTGTCATCATCCTGTCTCAGCGTGATGCTGAAAGGCTAATTCATGCCGGCTCGACTATTGTAATTCATTATTATCAGGCTATCCTAAAAGGTCCCTGAAAAGTCTTCAGCAGATTCAGTATAGTTTTAATTTAATTTGAGGTTGTAATTTTCAGCATTCAGTATAGTACCGTATCACCCCAATAGAGCACTTTGCTGTCAGAGTGCTGGCTTACTTGTGGTTCCTAGGATACTTAAGAGTAGAATGAGAAGCAGAGCCTTCAGCTTTCAGGCCCCTC
This sequence comes from Archocentrus centrarchus, assembly GCF_007364275.1. Classification (NCBI taxonomy): domain Eukaryota; kingdom Metazoa; phylum Chordata; class Actinopteri; order Cichliformes; family Cichlidae; genus Archocentrus; species Archocentrus centrarchus. The sequence goes on from NC_044366.1 coordinate 13,696,983, forward strand.
TTCTGTGGAACCAGCTCCCAGTTGGGATTCAGGAGACAGACACCCTCTCTATTTTTAAGATTAGGCTTAAAACTTTCCTTTTTGATAAAGCTTATAGTTAGGGCTGGATCAGGTGACCCTGAACCATCCGTTAGTTATGCTGCTATAGCCCTAGGCTGCTGGGGGGGTTCCCATGATGCACTGTTTCTTTATACTTCATTCTGCATTTAATCATTAGTTATTATTAATCTCTGGCTCTCTTCCACACCTCTCCCCTCAGCCCCAGCCGGTTGCGGCAGTTGACTGCCCCTCCCTGAGCCTGGTTCTGCTGGAGGTTTCTTCCTGTTAAAAGGGAGTTTTTCCTTCCCACTGTCGCCAAGTCCTTGCTCATAGGGGGTCGCTTTTACTGTTGGGTTATCTCTGTATTATTGTACTGTCTTTACCTACAATATAAATTGCCTTGAGGTGACTGTTCGTTGTGATTTGGTGCTATACAAATAAAATTGAATTGAATTGAATGAGCAGAAGAGAATGGATGGATGGATGGATGGATGGATGAATTGAATGGAATGGAATGAAATATTCAAGGGATGATGTCATTGCTTTTTCCATTGGTTCCTTTTGCCTATTTCCAAATGAATTTCACATTGCATTTAAAATAAACCAAAGTTAAGAATTTAAAGGAGAAATATAAATGAATACAATTTGTGTCAGAACATAAAGATGAAAACAATAGATAGTTTCCTGCATAGTTGGGGAAATAGCTGAAAAATAAAACCCTAACATGATGTGACACAAAAAAAGCTGAAAAAAAAATCTGGTTTTTATAATCACAACACAGAAAGTCTGATAGATAAAGTACAGCTCTCACATTTTGGAACTTTTAACAGAAGTAAATGCAACATGATATTCTTAAGCAACAAAGACACTTAACATTATTTTGCTAGTGACTACGAGGAAGCTCTAAAACCAAACAAGAGACATTAAGAGCAACATCAACAGCTTCAGGAGTCCAGGAAACAATCTTACGCTGACAATTGGAATCATTACTGAAAACAGTGAAATTGGATTTAAGACATATTTAACACACACATATGCAGTCTTTCACAAATAGTGACTGTTTTATTTTATGAATTAAGACCCAAACACAGTTATAATATCTAGGTAAAATAATTTTTGTAACATTTTAAGTTACAACATAAGTGCTATGTGTCTTGGTAGGACAGTTCACTTGATACACAGTTCTTTTTAACCAGGTAATCAAACTAGTCTTGGACCATAATATATGGTATTAACCTAACATGTCTTTATGCAAGCATGGGGATGTAAACTTGAGACAAGATGGGCCTGCTAGGTTCAAACCTGTAAGAAACTGCTAAACAAACTAGAGTTCTGCTAAAACAATGGAAGGATTGCCAGAAGGTTTTGTGCAGCATATTGCCACCTAAAATTAATAAAAAGATGATCCAGGAAAAATGAAGAAACACCAAGAAAGATGTGCTTGCAAAGACACCAAAGCACACAGAAACAACAATCAAGCTGTGCATCCTGCCCTAATCCAGGCTGGATGGGTCCTGCAATACAGCGACTCATCCGTCCTCATAGACCACAGTTAGTCTTTTATCTCCAAGGGACTGTTTACTTCCAGTAATTAGGCTATTCATCACTCTAATGGGAACATCCCCCTCCACTAAATAACTTCTCTTTTCTCTGAATAAGGCTTACAATTCTGGCAAGGCATCATGAGAGGGAGGTGGTACTCCTTCTAACCATGATGCCAAGGGGGGCAAGTTGTCTAATCTGTCAACATTTCTTATCAGAAAGCCATTCATGGCCTACAATGCACTGGGGAGCGTTATGAGAGGAAGTGGATTTGAAAAACAAAAGAATAATAATAATAATATGTGCAATAATATACTGTAATTCCAAATCAAGTATAAAGCATATGCTCTCCAAACACAAAATATGCTATGTGAAGGAATTTTTCATGTACTTCCCACAAACAGCATGCCTTTGGAATGGCACTAGATGAAATATTTAATGTATGTTTAGTTCCGTCAGGAGCACTTTAGTCTAAGAAAATTATTATTCCATCCACAGTAGTTTAATATTTGCTGGTATGGCTCTGTGCTGTGACCTTTCCACCCTTCCACTTGCATACGTGGAAAGCCTGAGGCAAGGAGAACAGCAGCAAAGACTCCCCAGGTAGAGGGCAAAGCAGGCATCAATGACAACAGCGATGACACTGATTAAGTTAGATACAGCATGAAAAGCAGGATCCATGGTGATTGCAAAGTGGTGTGCAGAGGAAGCAGCAGAGTCAGATAGCAGCTCCCCAGTCCCATCGGAACCGTCTTGGCTCAGAAAAAACTGCAACAAAATAAATTATAAACCAGCTCCTGTAAAGGCTTTCCTTTTGGGACACATCCATTGTGAAAACACAGTGCTTCGATCTTAAGTCAAAAAGCTTTTTTTTTTTTTTTTTTTTTTCCATTTTGTACTGTTGGTCTATTTCCATTGTCACATTGGATAATGTGTAATCTTGGTGTTTAACATAGTCTTTTCTACAGTACCAGCAAAATTTTTTTGCAGGAAGTTTTGGCTTCATGAAATCTAGAGGGATGTCTTCATTTGCAACATCTAGAAGTACTGCAAGGTATGTATCATTGTAGAAAGCAGCCACATCTTGACCAGTATTAACCTGCACAACTGCCGGTGTTGTTGCAGTGCTACTGACCATCTGCACAATGGCTGTACTTTCTTTGTCAGACAACCTAGAGATGTGCAGCCTAATTTGACTGACTGGAACAAAGCTATGCTCACTGCTGGTTTCTTGCAAATTGGCTCGCATACTTTTTTTTTTTGCCATGGTTGATTTCTGTAATGGCTTTCCTTTTGGGACACATCCTTTGTGAAAACACAGTGCTTCAAAGTATATTCCCATCAGGCATCTGCTAAGCTAATGATGACCAGTTGGAAAAGCCCTATTTTTATGACATCATAATTATCAAGACTGGCCCTGTTGCTCATAGCACCACCAAAAGATATAAGTTAAAACTTGCAAACCACACTGCAATGTGGTGGCGGTATGAATAATTGTAATTATGATAATAAAAAATATAAGTATCACTTATATAAATATCTTATATACTATACAATATACTTATTGTAATTATACTATACTTATATTATTACTTATTATATTACTATTATTATAATTATAATATTCTAATAATAAAAACAGCAAACTTTTCGATGCTGTAAAATTGCTTTTTTGAATCTGAATTTGTTTTGGAAAAGTTCATAAGTAGATAAACAAGAGGCGGTGCTGAGCAGAACAAACCCCACCCACGGCAGAGATTTTAGCTGATTTGAATGTCGTCAGTCTCACAACCATGTCACTCTCCAAACACTGAATCACCAAGATAACACACAGGTCCAATTGTCATATAATTTTCCAAGGTTTAAAAAGTTAAAGTAAAATAACTTTGATTTTATGGTCATTTTCATTTTTGGTAAAAGCATTATCTCTGACAATGAGAAAATATGTGATTTGTTGGGTGGGCAATAATAGGGAAATTGAGTGATTGGATTGATAGTCAAAAGTTGTGTCATATTTTCACGTATATGAATCATATCCCAGTCTAATGGTATATGTCCATGGACAATAGTGATTTGCTTCTTAATGAAAAAAAAAGAGAATGATATGGTTTTTTTTTTTTAGCTGAGATATGACCAAAAATAACATATATTAAATGAAGTTTCCCGCGTTAAATTCAATTAGCCTGCAAATCCAGAATCGGATCCAGATGATGTTTGGTATGGGACTAGTTCTTGGCCCTCCACAACTGTGTACCAAATATCAGGTAAATCCTCTGTTTTGAGTGAGATATGATTTATTTATTTATTTATATATTTTTTTTAAAGATTATTTTATTTATTAAATTTTTCCAAATTGACATACATAAATTAACATAACAGATCAAATTCCCGCCCATCCCTTACCCACACAAATCGGCACATCATAAAACTCTCACACAGTCAAGACAACATGGTCAATACATCACAAATTGATATACAAGCTAGTAAGCAGTGGCGGGTCTGTCACTAACAGTTTTTCATCAAAGGAATTTTAGTACAGGGTCCCATATTTTCTCAAACACATTGACTTTATCTTCATTGTAATATCTCAGTCTTTCCAGATGCAGAATATTTGCTAGTTCCCCCAACCACAGATCAAATGTGGGCACAGAGTCCATTTTCCAAAATCTCAAAATCAACCTTTTAGCAATCACCGTACCAAACAAAACAGCCATTTTCTCATTTTTAGTGGCTGGTCGCATAGCACTGGAGACCCCGATGATGGCAATAAGTGGTTCTGGGTCCCATTTCTTTCCAAAAGCTGTCGAAAAAAAAAGAAAAATTTTCTTCCAAAATGAGTGAAGCTGAGCACATGACCAGAAGGAGTGTGTCAAGTTACCAATAGCAGCCCGACAACGATTACAAATTGGAGACACGCTAGTAAAGAAAGTGCTCAGCTTCTCCCTTGAATAATGGAGTCTATGTATTGTTTTGAACTGTATGAGATTGTGTCTGACATTGACTGAACAGTCCTGTATACTTTTCAAACCCTCCTCCCACAGTTCATCGGATAGCTGTTGCCCCAACTCATCCTCCCATGCCCTCTTTATCCTGGATGTGTCTATACGTATACTATTAAAGATCTTATAAAAGTATGACACTGCCCCTCGACTGACAGGATCAAATTTATTTATTTCCTCCAGGGTTTCATGTCTCGTTAGAGTTCCAAAATCCCATACATTTTTCCTAACATAGTCCCGAACCTGCAGATAACAGAAAAAACTTGACGGTGGAAGATTATACTCAGAACATAACTGCGCAAAAGATGCAAAGGTTCCACCAACGTATAGGTCGCCAATCACACACGTCACTGAGACCTGGTGCAAAGGAGTGATTTTCACAGATAGGAGTATCAAAGTAAACCTCCAGAGCTTTTATAAAATTTTGTATCCGTTTCCAGATTCTGATAGTATTGTTAATGACAAAACTATTGGTATAAAGTGGTTTACTGACTTTAATGGGGCTGTTAAGGAGGGCAGTTAAAGACGAATTACAACAATGCAGACGCTCTAATGATAACCAGGTAGGACAGGACACATCAGATGAGGGTGGGCCCTTCCTCCACCATGCCAGAATGGATAAATGGCAAGTCCAATAGTATTGCTTGAAATCTGGTAAGAAGAACCCACCCTCCATTCCTGGTTTACATAAGTGTTTTTTGGAAATTCTGACTTTTTTATAGCCCCAAATAAAGGGAATAATAATAGAATCTAACTGTCTGAAGTAGGATACATCTATAAAACATGGGATAGATTGAAATAAATGGAGAAATCGTGGTAACACCACCATTTTAATGGCATTGATCCTACCGGCCATAGATAGTGGGAGAGTTTTCCAGAAATCGATGTTCTGCTTGAGTTGTAGAATTTTACTCTGCCAGTTCAGCCGTAAAAGATGTTTTTTTTTTTTTGTTACCAACACGCCCAAATATGTAAAGGAATCATGAGCTATCTTAAATGATGTGGACCTCAAATATACTGAATCAGCCTCTGTAGTAAGCGGCATTAGTTCACTTTTGTCCCAATTAATAGAAAAACCCGAGAAACTGCCGAAATGTATTTATTTTTTGACATTTTGCTCTATGTGGAGTCTAGGGTATATTTGGCCATTTATGACTACGTTTGATTTTACCTTTACAATATATTTCACCTTAAAACTGTTTACCTTCCCTCTGTATATGTATCTGTTTTTTTTGTTTTTTTTAAGCACAACCTCCCCTCGAATGTGTGACTGTACAGTTATGGTGTAAATTATCAATATTAACTTGGTTTTATTTGGTCTATCAGCACAATTTAAAAACAAATATGTAATATGAAGTTCGCACTTTCGACACAAGTTGAAATGGAGCCTCACTGAATCTGTGTCCTGGTGCTACGCCATCTTAAATTGATGCTGTCATTTGGACAGCCGGCATCAATTTTTCTGATTTATTTATTTTTTTTACCTTGAAAAATTATGTCAAAAAAGTAATCAGTTGATCTAGGGATCTAGGGATCATTGGCCACGCAAACTTGGTATGAATCGGACTGGTAGTTATGCTGCAGTTTTGTTAACAAACAAACAAACAAACACACACACAAAGATACCAAAAACAATATCTCGTTCCCCCTCAGCGGGAAAACATGTTTGAGTACAGGCCTTTTACCTAACTGATATCCTTGTTGCCAGGCTTTACTGACCTCTTTTAATGGAGGGCAGTATAATGACACAATTACTCATTATTTCTGGCTTCTAGAAGCTCCATCTCTCTGTTTGAGAGTGAGTGAAAGCTATTGTGGCATGGAGAGACACCTTTGACAAAGCCATGGGAAGAGATGGGGGAGTATATTAACTAAACACCTGTGGGAGCTGTGGTGATGAGAGATTGGTTGGTTGATGGTTCCAGCAGTTACAGGCTTTCCATTCATTACCCCGTGCTGCTGTATCGGCACAGTCCAAAGCCCAAAGCCTTGTCTTGTACACTGGGGAATGACTAGAAGAGCTGGACTTCTCATCTACCTTTCTGATCACCACTCACCTCTCTGAGGGTGCCTTTGTGTCCTGTCTCTCTTCATTAAGATAGGCCTTAATGGACTTTTTGCAGGCCTCTGTGCTTGCAGAGAGAGATAGACTAGGGAGATGTAAAAGGGCACATGAGGCTGTGGATGAATGTGTCCTCCATCTTCAACAGCCTCAACAGGCTAAAAAGAAAGGGCCTTTCAATAATGAAAGGGCTTCCTTTCAATATTTGGTCTTGGAGAGAGAAAAATGAGGAAAAAAGGAAAAAGGGAGGCATTTTCCAGTGGTCTTTCTATGGATAGTCATAATTTACTCGAGCAGTACCATCTTTTTTTTGTAATAGGAACTTGTTCCTTGCCATATTGGTACATTGAATCGCACTTAAATCCTGATCAACCCCAAACATATTCCAAATATTTCCAACAAGAATACAGATCTATTTAGACACCCAAAAATATACTTTCTTCTGTGGATTTGTGATTTTCAAGCACATTTTTGACCAGGGCAGTGTTACTATCTTGTATTTAATTTTTACCCTATGCTCTGTCCTTCTCAATTTGTATGGTCTGCTGGTTCTGCCGCTTGTGTTTGGATTTAATGTATTCTTCTCATGACAAATGCTTTTATGCTTTAATTACTTGCCTAATTATAATTTTAATTTACAGTACCAGCCAAAAGTGTGAATACACGTTCTCATTCAATTGTAAATTAATACTGAAGTCATCCAGACTAAGACGGAACACATAAGGACTCATGATTCCTTATGTGTTCCTTGTGGAGGCCAGGTCATCTGACACAACACTCCATCACCCTCTTTCTTGGTCAAACATCCCTTACAAAGCTGGGAGGTGTGTTTGGACTCATTGTCCTGTTGAAGGACATCCCATCTGGTTTGCACTAAGTGATGTGCCATCCCATCTGGTTTGCACTAAGTGCAAACCAGATGGGATGGCACATCGCTGCAGAATGCTGTGGTAGCCATGCTGGTTAAGTTTGCCTTGGATTTTGAATAAATTGTCAACAGTGTCATCAGCAAAGCACCCTCATACCATCACACTTCCTCCTCCATACTTCACGGTGGGAACTACACATGTAGAAACCATCTGCTCACCTTTTCTGCATCTTACAAAGATATGGTGTTTGAAACCAAAAATCTCACATTTGGACTCATCAGACCAAAGGACAAATTTCCACTGGTCTAATGTCCATTCCTTGTGTTCCTTGGCCCAAGGCATTCTCATCCTCTTGTTTTTCTTCCTTAGAAGTGGCTTCTTTGCAGCAATTAGAAAATAAAGACCAGATTCAGTCTTTTCTGAACAGCTGATATTAAGATGTGTGTGCTACTTGAACTCTGTGAAGCATTTAGTTGGGCTCTTATCTAGGGTCAGAAACCGCAAGTTAATAACTTGCGGTTTCTGAGACTGGTACCTCCTGATGAACTTATCCTGTGCAACAGAAGTAACTTGTGGTCTTCCTTTCCTGGGGCAGTCCTGATGAGAGCCAGTTTCATCCCAAGATTTGATGCTCTTTGCGACTGCACGTGAGGATACTTTCAAGGTAATGATGGACTGTTTTTCTTTACTAAGTTGAGTAGTTATTGCCACAATATGGATTAGAACATTACTCAAAAAGGGCTATTCACTATATACCAACTCTACCTCTTCACAACACAACTGATGTCTCAAACACATTAAGAGGGCAAGAAATTCAAGAAATTAACTCTTTACAAGGCACAGCTATTAACTGAAAGCCATTCCAGGCGACTATCTCATAAAGCTGACTGAGAAAATGCCAAGATGTGTAAAGCTGTCATCTAAGCAAGCAGTGCCTACTTTGAAGAATCTAAAAAGCACATTCTGGCTTGTTTAACACTTTTTTGTTTACTAAATAATTCTATATGTATTTCTTCATAGTTTGGATGACTTTAGTATTAATCTACAATGCAGACTTTTTTAAATAAGGAAAACAAAATGCTGAATAACTGAATTAGAAGGTGTGTCCAAACTCTTGACTGGTACTGTATTTGTACTAATTTTTTACAATGCCTATCCAGTGTTTTCCACTTAGCTGATTCCCTTGATAAAAATCTGTGTGATGCTGTTTACTGCTGCAAATTTAAATAACAGTGATAATTTCTTTGAGTGCACCTTAATTACTTAATGAGTACAACACAGTTCTAAAAAATGGTTTTGTTTCTTAAGAATAGAGAGAAATATCAGCTGGTCATGCCCCACAACTACTGTACAATGAAGGTTTTGCATTCAGCAAAGGGTCACTCTAATTAGTCACATCCTTGTCTGGCACAGTAATGAAATTAGGTAGCTCATTAGCAAACAACTGTGTGATAGGTGAACTCGTTTGAAGAGCATGTGCCTTCTCTAGTTTCAACACTGATGAGGATGTTACTGGAACAGGAAGGTGTCTTTGGAGGTTTTACATAAGCCAGAGAAATGAAACCAATTTGTCATACGTCTGATTTGAATTGCTGAAAAAATGATAGCAGAGCTAGATCATAATAAGAAAATGGCTCATCAACCTCAACTTTCATTCCAACAATTATGATGCAGAACTGAGCTAACACTATTATGAATAGTAAACCTATGTGGAGAAATTACAGGTCAGCTCTACATGCCTAACAAATTTATACCAATCCTTTATGGATACGCACTGCTACTGGTCTCTCTAGAGTCCAGTGACAGTGTGCTTTATACCAATGCATTCAATGCATTCAATTCAAATTCAATTCATTGGGTGATATAAGGCTTGGATGCAGCTGCTCAGCCATGGAACCCCTTATCTGAAGCTCTCTGCACACTGTTCCTGAGTTAATTGGAAGGCCACATGAAGTTTGGAGGTCTGTAGCAATTGACTCTGCAGAAAGTTGGCGACCTCTGCGCACTATGCGTCTCAGCATCCGCTGTGATTTTACGTGGCCTGCCACTTCATGGCTGGTTGCTGTCATTCTCAATCGCTTACACTTATAATACCACTAACAGTTGACTGTGGAATATTTAGTAGTGAGGACATTTCACGACTGGACTTGATGCACAGGTGGCATCCTATCACATCCTTTGTGGAACTACTGAGAGCTCAGGAAGTACCACTAAGTACCTATTCTTTCACAAATGTTTGTAGAAGCAGTCTACATCCCTAGGTGCTTAGTATTATACACCTGTGGCCATGGAAGTAATTGAAACACCTGAATTCATTAATTTGGATGAGTGATTGAATACTTTTGGCAATATAGTGTATATGCCTTGTAAGTGAGGGCTACACACAGAACCTCCTCATCTAGATGCAAATATGTTTGAATGCATATGGCAAAATGATTTGGTACAAAATCTTGCATGTGAGGTCTGATGGTGGATGGCATGCTCTCTTCAAATACGAGGAGCAGAAGACTCCAGGTGGATAGACTTGGCAAATTGGCAAGATTGCTCAGGAGGGGTGGCCTCAACACAGGATGGACATGTTTGACCAGTGAAGTCCTTTCCAAGGCCAGGCAGGAGGCTGGTGATGAAGGCGGAAGCCCTCTGGGGATCAGGCATGCAGCTAACAGCAGACATGGGACCTCAGAGGTGGAAAAGCTGGATACAGGAGTTCAGGACATGATGCAGGATGCCCAGAAGGTTAGAAAACATAGCAATCAGACACCAGATGGGTATCAGGAGACAGATACCCTTCAGGCTGACTAAGAAGCCATCCTATGTTTACCAATCACAAACCAGGTGTACGGTAATCTTATGTGGTCTTTCAGAAATCATTTGGTCACTGAAAGAAATCTATGCATAAAACATATACACATTATCTCCTGACAAAATTCTTTAAAATACAGTCTGATAGTATTACTAGCTTTAATGAAATATAAACATAAAAAACCTATTTGCAGCATAATCAAGTGCGCAGCTGTCCCTATATATGATTTTTGTAATGGCCTCATCTCCTTAGCAAATAATGCCAAAAAAATATACTTCTACCATTTTGATAAGAGAGGAGGATTCACACTTATACTGCAGCTGCTGCTACTGGCAGATTCTAGCATTGATGCGTGTACTGCCGTTCAGTGTAACTGCCACTCTAAAACATTTATTATATCAAACTTTGAAATATGGTTAATTTTAATATGTTCAAATTAAAAACATCAAACATTACAGACAAAAACTGGCAGAACAAATGAAGAATGTGAAATTGGCTTATACCATTTTTAAAACATATGCCATGTTGGTTGTTTGCAATATTTCCAGTTACCTTTTGGACTATCCATTCTGACAAAATGTGGTCATATATCAGCTGATGCAGGAACTTAAGAATGGGCAGTAGATACAGGAACAGGTGAGTTTATGTGTCGAGCAGTCCAGGGAGTGGCTCAATAACAGATAACACAGGACCTTTATTAGCTGCACCTTGCTAGTAATGTGTTGGACCCCATTTTGCTTTCAGAATTGCCTTAATTATTTGTGGCATAGGTTCAACAAGGTGCTGAAAACATTCCTCAGAGATTTTGGTCCATATTGACATGATAGTATCACACAGCTGCTGCAGATTTGTTGGCTGCTCATCCATGGTTCAAATCCACCAGTTCCCAAAGGTCCTCTATTGGATTAAGATCTGGTGACTGTGGAGGCCATGTGAGTACTGTGAACTCATTGTCATGTTCAAGAAAACAATCTGAGCTTTGTGACATGACGTGTTATCCTGCTGGAAGCAGTCATCAGAAGATGGATACACTGCGGTCATAAAGTGATGAATATGGCCAGCAACAATACTCAGTTAGGCTGTGTTGTTTAAATGATGCTCACTTGGTAGTTGGCAAGATGCCCAAAGTGTGCCAAGAAAATATCCCCCACACCATTACACCACCAGCAGTAACCTGAACTGTTGTTTATCCAAAATTCTCACCCTATCATGTGAATGTTGCAGCAGAAATCAAGACTTATCAGACCAGGCAATCTTTTCCTAGTATTCTGCTGTTCAATTGCTGTCTTTGCTGCAAGACAGCAATGGATGTTGCTTGGCTGACAGGAGTGGGACCAGTGTGGTCTTCTGCTGCTGTAGTCCATCTGCTTCAAGGTTTGATATGCTGTGCATTTAGAGATGCTCTTCTTCATACCTCAGGTGTAACAAGTGGTTATTTGAGTAACTGCTGTCTTCCAATCATCTCAAAGCAGTGGCATCAACACGGCATGTTCACCCTCTGAACTACTGAGCAGGTGTACCTAAGGATGTGGCCAGTGAGTGCAGGATACAGTTAATCAGTTAACTGTGAGCTTGCCGGTTTTGTTGCCATGTGTACAAATTAATTCTCTACTAAAATAATTTGAGTGGAATTGGTCCACTGATGCTTTGAAGCCTAGACTTCGAGGGACAGCACTGTTCCAGTCCCTTTCACATTATTTTGGGATATCTGTTTGAAGGACAAAAAAAACAAGAAAAATTAATGTTGGTGTGTTGGAATACAGCTGAGGCCCCATTTTTTCCTCACATTGGAGGGGGAGACTTGCTTTCATGATTTAAGAGATTTCCTTGCTCCCTGTTCACTATTTCCAATGACACCCCCCCACCCCCCCCCCCACACACACACACACATACATACACACACAACCACATGTACAAATCCACAGTCACATCACAAGGACAAAATGCACAATAATAAGAGCTGCAAGTATCCATTATGTTATAAAAAGGGGGAAAATGATTGATGCACATATGAATTAAAGTTCAATTGAAGGACGCAGCTCCCCGTCATGGCAGCTATTCATCAATTAGTTCCAGAAACACCCCTCTTACAAAGAGAGAGAGAGAGAGAAGGTAACACATAGTTTCTTTACTTTACTGGCTACTTTTAATTTGATGGGGGAAGGTTAACACTCTTTCATAGTTTTCTCATAATAGTATATATAAGAAGCTGGAAGCATAGCATTTTGAATGTCTGCTCTTGGTATTAAATGTGCAAACTTCACAGTGTAAGGCTATCTGTTTTTAATTGGTGCGATTTTTAAACATATCCAAAGCTACTTACAGTGTTTTGAATGTATCAAACTTAACTGGGATGATGAAAGTGACAGCAACCAAAATGAACCAAAATTAGTAAGCATTCATTTTGTTATAAGCATTACTGATATCTGATAATTGTTAAGATGGGCTACATTTCTCTGTTTTATGTAAGGGCAAGAAGTGCTATATGGAGGAAAATATGTTGTTTTTTTTTTTATCTTTATTTAATGTTTTTTAGCTGACACAAGATAATCTGTGCTCCAGTCTCCCATAAGACATCACACTGTAAGAGAAGGTGTTTCTCTGTTACAAAAGGGAGTATCCTCTAAAATTAGCATGTCTGGTAGAAGTTAACAAGGCCACTCCCTGTGCACACCCAGCAAAACTAGGTGTACACAGGGAGTGGTGGCCTGGTACATTATGTATGTGTGTGTACAACATGTAATGATGTTCTATGGCTACATTGTGCAGGTAAGCAAGATGTATAAATCAGCTAATAAGTTGACACTGGTGGAGTATTATTGGTTGCAGATAATGTGTGCAAGTTGGCTGTTAATCCCCACAGTGTATGTCTAAGGTGTTTTTTTTCCATCCATCGTCTTCCCCTTATCCTTTTCAGGGTCACAGGAAGCTGGAGCCTATCCCAGCTGTCAAAGGGTGAAAGGCAGGGTACACCCTGTACATGTTGCCAGCCTGTCGTAGGGCTAACACAGAGAGACAGACAACCATTCACACCTGTAGGCAATTTAGAATCACCAATTAACCTTCTTTGGACTGTGAGAGGAAACCCACGCAAACACAGGGAGAACATGCAAACTCCACACAGAAAGGCACCAGCCAAGGTGAATTTGAACCTAGGACCTTCTTGCTGTGAGGCAACAGTGCTAAGCACCACCCCACCTTGCTGTTTTAATTTTATTTATTTATTTATTTTTTAATCTTTATAGACATGTTAGACATGTAGCTAGCTGTTAGCAGCTAAGGCTAATTTACTTTGATAGGTCATGAGACTGTGTATAAAATGTGTACGTGTACTGTGTCTATATATATAGACCAGTGACGTGCGGTGAGGGTCGTGACTGGTGAGGCACTGACGTCATCACATCAGATTTACAAACATATAGCTTATTCACCATTTGATTGGCAACAGTTGTTTTGTTTAACATTAACATAGTCTGAAGCAAACCTTTTAGCTCCGGTGTTGGTCTTCCTTTAATTATTATCTTCTGCTTCGATTGAAAGTCCAGTTTAGAAAATTCTTTCAGTTGAGTTATGTAATCTTCCATGTTGAACATAAGGCCAAGCAACAGGAAAAACTAACTGGCCTTGCTAACTGTTTATGGTAGCTTGCCACCGAGGAGTCGTAGAGTCCCTGGGATCACCAGCGCCCCCTACCATGAGGCACGAGAACTGCGTGCCTCACCTAGTGTCTCTTCGCAGCAGTTTCATGATCGCTCAACACAAGAATGCATTACACACACATACAGTTGTTAATGAAAAAAACAAAAAAAAAAACTGTGCATTATATACACCAGCTAAAATATAGAAATTTAGTTCATATAGTAAAAGTGTTAGAACATTTTAATAGCCACATGCAAAGGGAAAGTAATCCGGTCTCACTGCATAGCATGCCAGCACAGTTAGTAGCCATTGGCAATGACTATACTGAGCCGCACCACGGATTGCGCAATCCGTGGTGCGGCTCGCCGGGCTGGTGCCTCACCGTTCGTCTCTTAGTATTTGACCGGCAAATGCGAAAATTCAACGATTTTGAAAAAAACTAATCTAAAAATGGTGTAGTTAAATGGAAAAGAACTTTAAAATACAAATCACTGAATGAATATAACCATTTAATTTATTTTTTAATTTTATATTTCCACGATGACAGGTGAGGCCGTGCCTCACCTGCCTCCCCTGACTGCACGTCACTGATATAGACACAGTAACAGCAAATAACATCCTCTAAGCTTTTTCAAAATCCTTACATGTTTTTCTATCAGGGGTGCAGAATGTTTCTTAGAAATACTTGACAATGTGTTTTAGACTTTTATACTACAATTGAGCTGAAAAACAATAAAGAACCAAGCTTCCTTGACATTTTGCAGCTTTACCTGTGTCAATTTTACCGTACATTGTTTCTGGAGGAGGTAATCCGTGACACAGAGCTTTGATCAGGCACTTGTTTATGGTGCTGCAATCTAAGGCCTTAATCTGCTAGGAAGATATCAGATAGTGTCATCCCTGGGTGGTGTTGAGTGGATGGGAGAGTGTCTGGTCGTGACTTCGTGTGCATAGGAGGGGATTAGCTGAGAACAATACAGAGAGAAAGAGAAAAGCTGAGGAAAGCAGCGAAACAGAAATTATATGCTTCATATAATTATGTGCCTCATATTTAAACAGAGGTTCATGACAACATTATTGTAATTGCATAACATGCAAGAAAAAAATGAAAGAAATTTATTCTGCAGTTATTAGGTGTAACTGCATAATTACAGTTTAAAAAAATAAAATAAAACAAAAACAATACATAATGCCACAAATTTTCCTTATGCTTAAATCACAGAACAAGTTGATTGTTTGTTAGTGGCTCTCATGAGGGCAGCATAAAAATCAATGAAATCTAATTGAAATCTAAATCTCAACTTAAACTGGTATTGCAAATGGCAACAAGGCAACCAAATGGACTGGTTTTGGACTTGAGTAAGTTGTTTGTTTTCTGTCTTTTTCAAGCTGCTTTGCTGCTGATGGGTGGTTGAAGAGTTTCAGAAATTCTAAACTGCAATTTTACGCCTTATTTTTTTGGCTGCTCCCTTTAGGCTTTGCCGCAGCAGATCATCTGCTTCCATCTCACCCTATCTCTAGCATCCTCTTCTGTCACACCAAGCCTCTGCATGTCCTCCTTCACTACATCCATGAATCTTCTCTGAGGTCTTTCTCTTTTCCTCCTGCCTGGCAGCTCCATATTCAGCATCCTTTGTTCAGTATATCACTAACCAAATGCACATGTCTAAACCATCTCAGCCTTGTCTCTCTAACTTTGTTTCCAAAACCTGAAGTGTTCCTCTGAAGTGTTCCTTCATTTCTAACCTTGTCCATCTGGTCACCCCAATGAAAATTTAAAATCTTCAACTCTGCCACGTTACTGCCATGGTCCATCTTGTAAACCTACCCTTTCGCTCTTGCTGCTGTCCTTCTGTCACAAATCCCCCCTGACATTTGTCTGCACCCACTCCACCCTGCCTCCACTCTCTTCTTCACCTCTCATACACTGTCTGTTTCTTTGGTTGGTTGACCCCTGGTATTTAAACTCATCTACCCTTACTACCTCTGCTCCTTGAATGTTCATCTGTCCACTCGTCACCCTCTCATTCACACACATGCATTCTGCTTTGCTTCTATTGACTTTCATTCCTCTTCTCTCCAGTGTACACCTCCACTTCTCCAGCCTGCTGCTTCCTAGTCTCACTACAGAACACAGTATCATCTGCAAACATAATAGTCCATGGAGACTCCTGCCTGGCCTCATTGTCAGCATGTCCATCACCACTTCAAACAGGAAGGGGCTCAGAGCCATTCCCTGATCTAACCCCACCCCCACCTTGAACCCATCTGTAACTCCTACTGCACACCTCACCACTGTCTCCCTGTTATGTTTTTTGTCTTTTTGAAGCTACCTTTTGGTCAAAGAGAGTCAGAAACTTCTAAATTGCAATTTCACAGCCATTTGTGGAATTTTTTGATATTATACTTCAGTGGTTTGTGCCTCTTCATTTAATCAATCTCTGTGTGATGGCCAGACAAGTGTATAGTAAGATATGACTAAAAACTAAACTAGTTGTATTAAGTGATATTATGCAATAATATTATGACCAAAACACAATCATAGTAATGTGTATAACCACCTTAGTAATATTAATTGTGTCCAAATGTAATAAAAACTGAATAAAAAGCTCATAACATTGCACAGTGAGAAATGATTTATATTATTACTAAACCATTAACATGCCCTGAAATGTAACTGGGAGATGAGTTTGCTACAGCTAGATTAACAACTAGCCACTGCTTTGGAAAGTTTGGTCACAGAGACACTTAGATTTTCTATACCTGCAGGTCTGCTTATTTGCTAATTCATATCTTTGAGAAGTCAGATTACCACAGACCTTTCAGAAATAATTCAAGTGAAAAAGTCTCTGATAGCACAGAGGGAACATGTTTTTGTATCTCTTCTTTAAATACAGCCCTAGCTTGGCAACACCTGGTACGCCACTGCACTGTTCAGATTAAAAGAGACGAGAGAGAATTGAGGGGAAATGCCTGAAAGAATAGACGGAAAAGAAGGCTAATCATTTTTCAAACTGATGTTCTCCTCAGGACAAGTCTGGGAGGAGGACAGAGAAGCAGAGAGAAAAAAAAAAGGAAAAAATATCACAATAAGAAATGCTAATACAGACTGAAATTAATTAAATGATGTCAAGTTTGATTTTATCTGACAGGGAGGTAATTTGTCTCTCTTCGGCTGCCTGTGGACTATCGTATTGTGAGTGTGTGTGTGTGTATGTGTGCTGGTGTATGCATGAGTTTTGTAATTGCTTTGTGCCAATGGGGCACTTTCTCTGCATTCTATGTGACTGTAATGTGAGCATTTTTGATTTTGCACGTGTTTCCCTGTGATTTTCAAACTAGAATATATCAGCTAAATCACACGAGGAAGGACATGAAAAACATTCTTACTTAGAGATCAGATCCTATTGATGTATTTGTATAACACTTTTAGAGGCAAATAATATGTAGTTGCTTTAACTGAAACTGTAAAAGCACGAGACCAAGGAGGAAAATGTGTCCGTGTGATGAAATAGAAGACCTGAAAAATTCTTTTGAAAGAGAGCTTTGGTTATGCTTTGGTTAAACTTATGTAATGTCATTTTTAATGCTACAGTAATGCAGAAGCATTAACACTTAAGTAACTGATTTCAGTGAGCACTGAGCTCAGTCACCAACACCTAGTGTATGCTGGTTGTGGTAGTTAGCAGATATCTAGCTACTGGCCAAACAGCTAGTGTTTTTGCAGCCTTTTGGGCTATTGGCTATTATTAAATTTTTGTTTGTTTGGGCTTCATCCATCCATCCATTTTCTTCTGCTTAGCCTTGTCAGGGTCGTGAGGGGGCAGCAGCCTATCCCAGCTATCATAGGGTGAGAGCCAGGGTGCACCCTGTAGAGGTCGCCAGCCCGTCGCAGGGCTAATACAGAGACACAGACAACCATTCACACTCACATTCACACCTATCACCAATTAACCTAACCCCACTAACTGCATGTCTTTGAACTGTGGGAGGAAACCAGAGTACCTGGAGAAAAGCCATGCAAAACAGAAAGGTCCAGGCCAAGGTGGAGTCAAACTCAGACCTTCTTGTTGCAGTGCTAACCACCTGTCACTGTGCTGCCCTGTTTGTGATTTGTTTAGATTTTTTGCTAACATGCGCAAAAACAAGTTCCTATACATAAAAAAGTTATTTGTTGCCTTTTGACCTAAATTTTTTTAAGGCAGCTAAAACATACTTGAGCAAGGTAACAAAGCGTTTCATAGTTTTAATAAACAGTGCTGATAGAGGCTTTATCAGAATGCAACCTTTGTTCTCTAGAGTTTGACTGAGGGAAGAGTGGGTTCGATTTTCAGAAAATGAGAACACAAGGGGAAAAAATGCAGTTTGTTTCTAGTGTCTGTACATTCAGCCTAACAATACAGCCTTAAAGACTCATTTAAATGAGGATGTGTAAAGTGTCTTCCTTTATTTTAACGTATTTCAGTTTCACTCTTAATCTATTCCTGAGCTGAAACTTACAACGCAGTGAAAATTTTTTGGCAGACAAAGAGGTTGTGGATTTACAGTAGCACTTCTGGTCTAACATCCTGCTCTGGTGACCTTATATTCCACTGAGTTCTGCCATCAGGCCTTCAGTCTTTTGACCTTTCCTTTGTTATGTATGTTCAGCCTTTAGTGGCCCTTGTGGTTTGAGAAGGTGAAGGGTTAAGACTGGGATGTTTAGTGGGTGTATCCCAAAGGTTCTCTTATGGTATGGGTCTAACATGAGGACAAAATTCTAAGAAGAGGTCAGGATCAAGCAACAGCCTCAGAGGCAGAAAGTGAAGTCGATGCTGAAGTGCCAGCAAGTGCAGTTCCCAGTTATTATAGCAACTGTATTAAATCATGATATCATACCTCTTTAAACAAACAACTTTTTTTTTGAAAGAATAATCTGTGCAAGCAATCATCAACTCTTTGTCTGGCATAGTGGCGTAAAATGCAAAAAGTCTATGTGTCCAATCAGTACTGACTGCTTCAAAACTGCACTTTTAAACTGTGTACCCACAGCTGGAACACTGGTATGTCACTGTGGAAATGTTGCATCGATTGTGCTATTGTTATGAATAAAGCAGCTTGTTACTGATAAACAAACTTAAACATGGTGGGAAGTGGAAGGTTGACTATGCCCGCAAGGATTGTGATTACTGCGTACGGTTCAGAGGGGATTTCCGGTTATGTACCGTATTTTTCGGACTATACGTCGCTCCGGAGTATAGGTCGCACCAGCCAAAAAATGCATAATAAAGAAGAAAAAAACATATATAGGTCGCACTGGACTATAAGTCGCACTTTTTTTTGGGGGGGGGGGGGGGGGGGGGGGGGTTGATAGAATCCGAGACCCAGAGCAGAAATTCCATCTTGAACGGCAATTTAAAATAATAATGGATTAAAGAACAGGACGAACACGGTTACGCCTACGTTATGCTAACGTAGCACATTCAGCTACATGACGCACAACGAACACGTGTTCGGTATGTTAACGTAACATTAAGTTATTCAGATAACCATAGCATAAAGAACATACTAACAAGTTAACCAAACCATCAATCCATTGAATTCTTCATCCTCGGTGTCACTTCTAAACAATTCCGTACACTCCGTAGATGAAGCGCCGCTTCCTCTTCTGTGTCGCGTTAGTCAGACTCGTCGTCAGCTGCAGTTCCAATTATTCCAGCCTTTCTGAATCCCAACAGGATGGTTTGGTTGTCACTGAAGCCCATGTTTTCTTGATCCATCCAATGACTTCCAGGAAAGTTGGGTGGCGCATTCTCCCAGTTGCCGTTAAGCTGTGCTCTCCATCCATCATCCACTGCGCCCACAGGTTACGCAAGACTGCCTTAAAGCTGCAGTTCACGGAGATGTCAAGTGGCTGGAGTATTTTGGTTCATGTGTTATAAATGTCACATATACGTCGCTCCGGAGTATAGGTCGCACCCTCAGCCAAACTATGAAAAAAAGTGCGACTTATACTCCGGAAAATACGGTACGTGGTCCCACAAAGACCTGATGCAGAACTCTGAATCAGGCCTTACTCACTAGATTTTGTTCCTGAAATGCGAACAGGCAAAATGGGATGTCAGGGAATGGTAGAAAATAGAAAGAAAAAAACCTGCAGCTCTGCCCATAGCAACAACAATAGTTTATCATGTTTAGGGGCAGCTGTGGAATTTTTCTTTGCCCCTCATATGGACTCTTTAAGGCCTTTTTCCAAAATTCAGAGTTGTCACTGCCGACGACTCAGACATCAGACATCAGAGAGTTAAAAAAGCAGGAGTTCCTGCACCAAGATGTTTTTCTCTCACAACTCACCCAGCTCACCTGATTTGACTCCCTATGATTTCATCCTCTTCCCAATAAATTAAATTCAAGTGGAAAGGTCACTGTTTTCACACAGTGGGTGAGATCCAGAAAGCACTGCAGTGCAACTGGTCAAACAAACGTTCTTGGAGTGATCTAAATTTAGCAGCTTTGTATAAAGTGGTTTAAAGGTACACAAGAACATGACCCTGAATTGATTAAATTATATATATATATTACCCATTTTCTTACGATCACAATGTGTGATCCAAGCTGCTTATTACATCATCTCACATGCTGCTTTGACTTTCAGCTCAACATTTAGCCCTCTTCATGGAAAATACAAAGAAATATATTGGGGATGTCATTGAAACTAAAATACTGAGATATTCTATGAAATGGAAAAAATGAGAAAAAAATACACACAAGCACACAAACTCCCACAAATGGACAGTCTGTATTCATTCCTTTCAGGCATAGAGGTCTATGAGCTCTTTTTTAGTCTCTCACACTAAGTGCACACAGGATAGGAAAAAACACTCCACAAAGCAGAGATCTTCGCCAAGGCCAGATAACCTGCTACATTCACAGTGAGCATTTTGCCATCTAGATAAGCCAAAGTTTATAGTCTAATGGTATTGCACAGAGAACGGTCTCCAAAATCAATAATGCGCTCTCTGGTGCAGGCATTAATGTGAACAGCAGAAGCTGTGTTCATGTTACTGGATATTCTCATTGACATTAAAACAATGTAACAAAATGTAGAAAAAACCCCAGAAATGTTAAATCGAATACTCATCAGGTTGTGCTTTTTTTCTTTGTGTAATATGTTTTATGATCAAATACCATCAAAACCAATGACATCACACAGCCACTTGAGATAGCCACTGTGCTGTCACCTATTGGTTTTCACCTCTATCTCTACTGGGAACCACAGAGTCTAGACGTTGGTGGTGGTGGAGACCAAGATGGCGGCTTGGAAGGAGCTCTTGGATGGTGAAGGGGAGGTGGGGGGATCTGCACGAATGAGTCTGTAAGGGAGAACGGAGAGTAAGCAGTGATATTTAAAGCACGCTGAGCAGAGGCTGATTGGCTCAAGGAAGGCGGGTGGAAAGACAATTGGACTAGAAGCGATGAAGTCAGGATTGAGTTTGACAGCGTGGGAAAGTAGGAGTGATGTAAAATAGAGAAGCAGCCAAACACCTGGGAAAGTAGGCAGATGAGTGATTTCAGATCTTCCTTATTAAACTTATGGCTAAGCTTAATTTATGTGGGAGTGGGTCTCACTTAATTAAAAGAAACTGCAAGATGGAGACATAACTTTCTTAGCAACGCCTTTCGTTTTCCCACACTTCACCAGCTGTGACACACACAACTTCCTTATTCTGACTGCATTACCCAATCATGAGCAAGGTTAGGATCTTCTGGCGCATGTGTAAACATTCAAATATGTTAGTATTATAGTTAATATTAGTCATATAATTCTGTTAAAATGCTACAAAAGTAATGCCACCAACTGCACAAATACAGTCGAGAAGTCCATTTCATTGACTCCGATTAGTGGAATCAAGGTCTAGAAGAGCTTGTGTGTATCGACTCCAGTCTGGATGAATTGTTTAAAAAAAGAAAAAAAAATCTGCTAGTTATCCAAAGCATTGTGATCATATTAGATGGTTAGTCCAGCATTTTCATCAAAGCCTAAGTATAAGAGTTCTCTCTCAAAGTTTTAGAACAGTTTTTAATTTGTAGTCTTGCTGTTTATTATGCACTGGTATGCAAGCTCTTGGTGGCACAAATATAACCAGTGTTGGGGTTGTTACTCAAAAAAAGTAATGTATTACACATTAATCTTCACTTTTAAAAAGTTACTTAATTATCCAAAACATGGCCCGAGATGACTGTTGCATAATTACCAACAATATAAGCATTAGGTTAAAAACTCACACACAACAAAAATCCCTAATAAGTCCTAATACGGACACAAGCGGAAGATTTTTATTTGGGTGATTAAGTATTAACACCAAACCAACAGTAAAGTTGAAAGCGATCCCAACTAGCACTACACAACAATCACCACAGAAACAATCATTTTGAAACTGATGCAGAGGCTACAGGGATACAAGCCTGACTGCTTAACGCTGCTTTTGTACATGCTGGAGATCAGCCTGTGGCTGCTCGGCTGGGGTCGACATACACTCAGCTTAAACATTTAACACTGTGGTTTCTCCCCGCTTGCCTGTGTGTTAGCATGCTGTTTTGTTAGCAGAAAAATAGTTCTTTGTGGCTTGTGTAGAGTTTGCACTTTACCATCATGTTCTTGTCCATTACCACAACAAAATTAAAAAATAAAAAATAAATAAGGGAAATGTTTTTATCGCCACTTCTCAAAAGTTGCAGACCACGCTACCGTTTTTCTCATTCCTGTGCACAACTCAAGCCACCTTACTAAAAGGCACACTTGATGGCTTTTTTCTTATCAACACATTATGCAGTTAATTGGAGAACTTTGTAAGAGAAGCAATGACATAACTGCAACTGTAATGTAATTACTGAATTTAGTAAAGTATTATATATGACATTATTGTGTTATATAAATATGTAATGCGATTATAACAACACCCAACACTGCAGATTTACTTCAAGTAGATAATCAGATAGATTTTTTTTTGACAAAGTTAATTGATCTTTGCCCTCAGCCCCTCAATTCCTTGTAATGAGTAATTTCTACTCTAACAGTTAAACCTGTTGACAGTCTGCAGGGAAAAAAAAAAGAATACATAGTGTTTTTATTTATTTACTTTTAACTGAGCTGCTTGGCTGTTGATAACAAACAAGTTTTTGCAAAGTCCATGCCTCTTAAACCAATCAATTAAGGTTGCTGGGGATCTCTTACACTGGAGTGTAATGAACAGATGGGATTAGTAGAAAGGAAATAAAAGGCAGATGGCATCTGGAACTGAAATCAAATAAGAAAATTCAGTACTAAAATTTGACCAGTGTATGTGCTGTGTGCTTTTGCAGGGCAAACTCAAAGATGTATTTGTTACTTTATTACTGAATGGATGCTACTTAAGTCAAAATAGAGTATTAAGATGTTTGAGCTTGATGCGTGAAAGGACACAATTATGCCTCTACTGGAAGCCAACAAAGAACTGTCAGCAAGCCATTATGATACACATGAACAGAGCAGCATAATTGCAATAGAGTTGACGTTAACAATGACGCCTCCTCACTTAAGACCACAGCTTAATTAAAATGCAGCATTACCCACAACTGGTCTCATTTATCACTCTGCTCACATGTTATTAGTACATTCTATGAGTCAAAGTAATTTTAAAATCTTACTTTATTGCAATTAAGTCTGCAGACATGCGGAAATGCTATTTCGGCTGCTGTGTCCTTGATTAATCTTCAGTGTGAGTAAGAGAACACACAACTTAATTAGCAAAAATTGGTATCATGATATAGTCGCTTTTCGCTATATTTGAAAAGACTGTATGCTCGACTGTGTTTTTGACAATAATGTCACAGCTCTAATAAATACTAGGCTTTAAAACTACCAAAGCCTACCCAAACAAACAAACATGACCAGACCATGCATGCAGAAAATGATTTTAATTTTAGTCTTCACTGCCTCTGTAATAATGAAGCAAAAAAGGCCCAAAGTCATATAAGTTGCAATATTTATACAGCTGTAATGATTTCCACCTGAAGATGGGACAAATGTGGTTTGAGCTTGTTGAAACATCTTTTAAGAATCAGAAGAATCAGAATCAATTTATTGTCATTACATGTCAAACACATAACCAAATGAGTTCCAGAACACCCATCCAAGAAAAGACAAACAAATCAAACAAACAGGGGAGATAAGTGTCTGCGGCCTTGCAGCCATCAAAGGCGCTGTGTAACTCAAGGGTTATGTTAAAGGTGTCTGCTACTGTAAGTTTCACAACAAAGTAAACACAGGATGCTACCCTTGCTTAAAAAAACAAAAAACAAAAAAACAACAACAACAACAACAAAACCCCCCAAAACTATATAGTATATGCAAATAATTTATTCCTATAACAAACATGCAAAAGGTTCTCCTACAATTTTTTTTGTTTTGTTTTATTACTCCTTAAGGCTCCTGGATACAAACAAAAGCAAACATATATTTGTATCTGGAGTAATCAGATGTAAAGAGTGATAACATTAGACTCTTTTTCATTGCATAGGTTTCTGCTGGTTATGGCAGGAAAAACACAGTTCCATGTAATAGCTTACAATACCTGCATTCCATCCATCTGCGTGCCTTCTTCCTGTGCATGCACTCCACTCTGTATTTATTCTTTAATTACTGTATATAACAGAGACGACACATGTAAACATTTTTTTCTGCTAACGATCTCTGTGTTGACTTAAATGCGTAGGGACTGATGGTTCCAAGTTGAACTGGTCCTCTGTGGAGAGTTTGTTTGTAATACAAACATTTCAAGAATTTATAGCAACACAATAACATCACTAAACAGACAATACATATCCATCTTCAGGGAGTTGATCAAACATGTGCCAAATAGATAAGACAGCCGCTGAGGAATATGCATGCATGAGATATTTATCCCTTTTTGCACGTGCCCCGCTGTTCCAATTAAATGTGTTACTGCATGTAAATACCAAACTGTAGTGGAGTTGTTCTCAATAGCTTTGGCACATTTCACAAAACACTTCTTAACTTCTCAGCATGAAGGATGTATTTCCCAAAACAGCACATACATGGTGCAAAACACTATAAATAACATGAAAAAGGCTCCAAATTGTGTGTCAAGTGATGTTTTATGTAAAGAAACATCATTGCCACCAAAATGATGAAATTCCTAAGTAACTGACCTAGGTGGTCAGTTACTTAGATATTTTGTCAGAATGACAGATGTTAGATGAATGTATGGCTATAAGTTATTGAGGGTAAATGACTGTTCTTATGTATCAGTGAAAATGCTTAAGATGCTGTTCATTTACGTTAACATGTATTATGCATGGGAATATTTTTCTTTGACATTAAACCCATCAGCTGGGATTCTACTGATATTACCAGCAATCAGAAATGGAGGACAAGCTTATAGATGCTGTTTGTGGGCAGTTTGAGCTGTATGGAGACTATATGGAGACAGCTCCTTATGTTCACAAATAGTTGTAAGTTTGTTGCACTTACACTTTCTAAACACATTTTACAGTGCTCACGTTTAATTCATTACACCTTTGGGTTCAGTATTTAGATGGAAGAAAATGCTAGTATATAAACATAAACATTTTTTGCTCGCAGTCACTGACAAGTTCCTTTGTCATTGCGTAAACCAGTATGGTCAATATGTTTAGCTACTTTGTCATAATGACAATGAATTCTCACAACACAGTTCAATAAAGTAAAGAAAACCTGAAAAATTTCACACTGATTTTGATGATTATTTATAGCTTGAAGAACAAAAAGTATTCATCTGATACAAATCTCATCGATTTTGTTCACAAAGACATGCATTCTCAAAATGTCATACTAGATGTGCTAAAACATTTGCAAAATGATAACAGACAATGAAGAGTGCTCTTTCTTTAAAATGAAATGAGCCAAAGCAATTGAGAAAAGCTGTAGAACAGCACCCCATGTAAGCAATTGTCTTCTAAATCTTCTGCATGTAACCAGAGCACATTCATTCACTGTCACTAGGACCCCTGATTCGACTGAGCCAATGTTAACTAGAATGCACAGAATGTCAATGAATCTAGCGACCTGTAGCAATTAGCAATGACAGGTGATGTAATGTGCTTGAGACCCGAGTTCATCTAATCTAAACTTTGAGGCGGCACCTGAAGCAACTACCAGTGGGAGAGATGGATACTGTTGAATGACACATGACTGGGAAAAGTAGGTATAGGTAAAGAAGAAGGTTATACCTATACAACTGGAATCTGCAATATGCCTCACAACTGTCAGCACTGAAGGTAGCATATGAATCTGGACATAAGTCCAAAACTGGCACTGCTACTGTACCCACACAGACACACACCCTTTGCCCTGAAGATATATTCAGCCATCACAATGTATCTTTCATTACTGGAAGTGACTGTGAAAATGAATGAGTTGTAATGACCACTTTCTCATTTAAAGTGCCAATGCAGTTTCAGCGGGAGCCTCTTTGTGCGAATATTGCTTTGTCTAACAAAGCAAGTGATAAACACTAAATGCTGAGCAGCTCACATTCAACAGTAATCAGATGAGCTGTATTTCATAAGCACTATGCAAATGACCAGTGAGACTGCCTTATTAATCTTAATGTTTGCAGTTTCTAACCACTACTCAGCGAAATGCCGCGCTGTTTTAGGTCCTCACAAGCTTGAAACCATAATATCTGAACGGAACAAAAAATAGAGTAACTTGTGCAAATCTTGCATAACTGCTAGTTATATTCTAATGTGCCCAATAAGTAATTAAAATGATTTGGGGTGTTCTGATTTATGAAACTATTTAACCATTCATTGTCCCAATACAATTGTGCAATAATTTTTAAGTTGTATACTTTGCCTCAGGGGTTATTTCATTGAAGAAGAGACTGTGATATGATGTCTGATATGGCAATGGGAAACTAAAGTTTAAAAACTGCTCCAGCTTAAAAACAGTGAAATACTTTATGTAGCACTGCTACTGCCAGTTCATTGGAGACATATTTCAAGACATTCATGTAATTTGAATTCATGACATTCATGAAAATTTGTTCAAATGCTCAGGGAGTCACGAAAAGAATCCTGAACCTTCACTGTTATGCTGAAGTTTCATCTTTGTCCTCACAGAGATGTCTTTGTGTCAGGCTGAGACACATTCAAGTATATATTATGCATCTTGTCTTACTAATAGTTAAAATAATTACCTGCTTGTAAAGATAATGTGCGTTTGTGTAACAATTGTTCCCTGGTGTTTTACCTGTGTTCATTGATCGGAACTGTAAAATGTCCCAATGCAAAAACAATGACCAGGAGATAAACGACGAGGGCCTATAACAACTGTCAGCAAGCTTTCTCCAAAATGTGACAGCCCAGTATTCTTACACCTTTTGTCAATGTTATTGGAACAATTTTTATTGCCAGAATTATAAAAAGTACATAAAGTGTTAGACTTCTATCATAGAAATTCATGAAATTCAAAAGCAGTTGTGACTAGGTTACCCGTGTAGCTAAAACCTTGTTTTCTGAAGTGAGGTACAGATGTGAGCTGAGTGCATGAACCCATGTTTCTTGACTGATCCACGGATATGCCAGTTACTTTAGAGCTCATGCGAAGTACAGTGCCTAAAAGTATGGGTGCCCATTTATTGGGTCTGAAATGTCGGAAACCTGATTCACGAGGATTCCTTAGAATTTACTACTGGGTGGTCTGCATGCTGCCTTTTCAAAAATATTTGTGTGTGTGTGAATTCTTGGAGACATCAAGCCAGCAGAGACAGACAGCATGTGAAGTAAATCCAATATTCTGTTCCATAATGAAAAGGGGATCGCAACACTACTTAGCCGGCTTGATACAGTCCATTCAATCAGAGGCTGCCAACATGCTGGGATTTAGAGGCAGTGGCAAACCAGTGGCTCTCTGGGAAAAAGAGATAACAATGCCAAAACAGTGGAAACAACACAAAACATGTTTTTGAGATGTGCTGCTGTTATTCTAATATGAAAAAACATGACTGTGCAGCTGCATTAGGTAAAAAGAAGATGCTGCAATGAAAGAGACTACTGGCTCTGGTGAAACATCTCCATGTTTCATCTGTGCTGAATTCTATGTTATTTACTGTGACAATTGGCTCACTTCACAAAGCAAACCAAAACTTTAGCAGCCTAGGACTGTGCGTGCTGCACCCTGTGGCATGCTGTGGCTTCTTGTTGAACCAAGGAAAACTGCAGCTCTAGTACACGAACACTTCTTTAACTTCTGTCTTTGAAAATGTTTAGAACAGCACACAGATACATGCAAACATGTAGACAATAAAACACAGTGGTAGAGAATGATGCATCATCATCAAATGGAGCCTTCACTTTTATTTGTCGAGAAGCACCAGTCAATCAATTTACCTTAAGATCATTTACATTCAGCTGTGACGATCATCGTTCATATCAGGAGAAAATCCATATAGTTTGTCAGGGCGTCTGGTGTTTGAGAGTGAGTGGATAGGCAGTGACAGATTGTTTCGATCACACTCTATTACCATCTTAACGCAAGTGATTTGACTTTGCATGCGACAAGGGCTCTGAGATGCTGATCTTGTTATTGGATTTCCTATGATAATGTCATAAAATGTCATCAGCTGGGAAAGAGATGCATCTATCATGCATGAGCAAGTGTCAAAAGTAATAACACTTTACTACTGGTCCTCCTGTGTGATTTTCTGGCAAGAGTGCAAGTTTGTATGTGTGTGAGTGTCTTTTAATGTGGGGGAAAAAAAAAGTCTGAAAAATAGAGGTTGTGGTGATGGTAGTGGGGCTTCTGTCTGGTCTTTCTAGCTTAAAGGCATAATATGCTGAATGGTGAGAGATGTCTGCAGCCTCATCTGGACAAAATGAAGATGTCGTGCTGTGTCTAGAGGCTACACAACACTCCCATGTGTCTGGCTGAACTACTTGAGAATGGTCTGACATTTGAAGTAAGGACGTGCAAGGGCACTCAAAACTATAAGGCTTGAATTGGAAGAATCACTCAATCCCTGCTATGATGAGATAAAGATAGTTAACCATAGAAAACCAATAGAAGCTGTGGATATCTGCCACACTGAATTATTGGCTTTTGCTTTTCTTGTTTAAAAAAAAAAAAAAAGTTATTTTATCATTTTGGGTATTTTGTATAACTAGAATAAAAGCTGATCATTATCAGTGGCATGAGGATCCCAAATGAAAAGAAAACCACTGGATCTCCACTTGGTTGGTTGTTTTGGAAATGCCACCAATTGTTAATTGTAAGCCAAATATTTTGGTGGATTTCTATGTAAGTCTGCCCAATGCATGCCAGCTGGGGTTTTATGTCTGGAAAATAACCACAATCCATCTTTAAATATTGACTGATCTTTATTCATATTGAATTAAAAATATATTTTTGACAGATCCATGTAACAAAACAGAGGGGATATGTATTTAAATGTATTAGCTTGGGAAGCGTGTCAATTAACCAGTAAAAAGAAACGTTTAAAACTGGTAACATGTGACAAAGCTGGCCTATAAAATTAAGTCCTCAATCATTCTAGTAAATCAATACAAATAAATTATACTTAATGTTAATTTAATGACTGAATCTATTTTCTTCCAAACTTCAGTGTAATCCATTGAACTGGTTCAAGGACATTTGAGGAGCTTTGCAAACTGACCACAATCCCAGCTATACATGTAAGCTCTGAACATTGTAAAATGATAGAATTGCCACCAAAATCATCAAATGCAAATGCCAACATACTTTCTGAACATAAGTGTATAATAGGCCTATACAGTGGTATTCTGTAAATGTAGTGTAAATATACAAAAAACAAAAAGACAAACATTTAAGTAATTTTGGAACAAAATCTCAAGAGTTATTAATAAACTGTACAGTGTCATCAGAAAACAGCAGAAAAAATTTAGTTTTCTGGTTCATTCCTGTAGAAATAACGCAAGTTGTGTTTTCAGCAAACAAAATAATGCAACATACACTTATACATCTAATTGTCAGATTGTGCATCCATTCAGTTTTATTCTCTTAAGATCTTAAATTTAATAAACCATTGAGCTTCAGTTCCTAAACATTACTTTATGTCCAAAATGTACTGCACTGCTTGATTGCTACTGAAACATTTGCTACAATGTCACAATGATGATTTTGGTAGCATTATCCACATTAAATATTAGGTATTGTGATCAAGCCACAAAAAATAATAGAAAAATACTTGTAGTAAATATTTATATTTTTATGTCTTGAAAGACTTTATTTGTATTGTCTTAGGCAACATAATTATAACAATTAAATACACTCCACTGGGTCTTAAATGCTGCTGCTTTGTCAGAAACCTCTGGCATCACAGAACCATGCACAAGGTAATCTTTGGTGTTAGTGCCTTGACGTACTGATCATGTCAATACTGGAAACAGAGAGTTAACAGTCCTGTTTGAAAAGGCAAGAAGGACGGGAGGTGCAGTGAATCTTTGGGAGCTTTGCCTTTTATGCTTTATATTCAATGCTTTTTGTTTTTGCCTTACTGTTGGATTAGGTTTCAATGCCTAAGTTACTTGGTTAGATTCAGGAAATGTTCAAAATTTGACAAGCCCCTCTACAACGTGAATCCAAAATGATAATTTAAGGTACCTGTGGAGCTTTAGAAGAGAAGCTTTAGGGAAGCTTGGGAGTAAGGCTTTTTTCAGTACTGCCACAGCCAGTGCACCAAGGTTCCAATGCCAATGGACACCATGCACACTCCTCTGTATGCCTAACTTCACAAAAGTCCTTTAAAAATCCATTGAATTCAAAATATGACCTTCCTGTAAAAGCAGAAGGTACCTACTAACCTATCTGCACAAGCAGTGCAATACTCGCATCTCAGCCCATCCAAACTATTAGATCACTCTTGGGGGGTCCACAAAATTTTGCTACACCATTCAATCAGTATTGCCCCAAATGAATGAACAGAAACACAAAAAAAAAAAAAAAGAGTGAGCTCAGTGCAAATGGAAATAAAAATATTCAAGAAAATATTGTATAGGTCCTCAAAACTCCTAAAGTGACACTGGTGGATTAATAACATTAGTTAGGAAAAGACTGAAAAACGGTGATGTCATACTGAATATTCATTAGTATTGCAACAGCATCTTAAAAGTGTACAAAAGCTTGAAAAAAATAAGACTCAAGTGGTAAATAATACTGAGAGACACGTGTAATGTAGTGTTGGTAATAAAACACCCATTATTTAAAAAAGGAGAAAAAAAAACATCACTCCTACAAAGTGAACAAGAGCCAAGGTTGAAACACAAAATCCACTAAGTTGTGTAGAAAACACAGTCACACATCACAGGAGAATGATGGCTTGGGGGAGGGGGTGACAAGAAGACCCTGCAAGCATTTTTTAAAGTCAGAGTTCACTCTCAAATATATAGATATATATATGTACTGTATATATATGTATATACATACAGAAAGAATAGTCCCCAAATAAAAGATAAAATACAGTAGATAACTACAAATGCAATGATGCAAGGAGAAATAAAAAATAAAATAAAAATCTTGAAAAAAAAGCATCATTGTTCTATTTACAGCTGCACCTGGCCACCCTATTCCTGCCTATAAAAATATTATCAAATTTTTTTTAATTACTTTTTCCGGTCGTAAAACTGTTGAGCAATCCATTATCTGAATGTATTTTCAAAAGAAAATTAATAGTTCCATTGTACAGTTTTACCATCAGTTCAATACATTGTAAACTGTGCTTACTCAACCATCTGTCCAAGTTATCATGGCATTGTAGAATTTACAAATATGAATCAGTGTAAAATCACAATGTCTAATACAATGATAGACAATGTTTGTCAGCTGCATTGTGTTTGCCTTTAAAAAGTGATTTTTTTTATTTTTTATTATGTACTGAACAATAAAAATTTCTAGTAGAGTAACTGTGTTATCTAAAATGTAATGTAACTTACTAATGCAGCCAGACCACTTAGACAATGGGTGTTCTGAATTTGCTTATACTGTGAAAAATGAATGAAACAATATGAATAACCAAAGGGGAAAAAAAGAAATAAAGCAAACACTATAAATATGCTGTCACATTGTCCCATTTCAAGGTTAGTTCTTCCAAAGTCCATATTTCTAAGCTGGATGGCTCTTGAAGTACCTCGCTTACCTATTATTTGGATCCTTCAGCCACAATCAATTGCATGTGTACCACTCAAATCTACTGCATGGCGTTTTGATATTTATTATGTTATTTTAGCCAAAACATTAACAGCAATGAAAAAAACTGTAACAGTGTGTCAACATTGTACGGTAGACGATAATCTCTGTTGTTTGTTCTTGTTGGCAACTCAGACAT
This sequence comes from Archocentrus centrarchus, assembly GCF_007364275.1. Lineage (NCBI taxonomy): Eukaryota > Metazoa > Chordata > Actinopteri > Cichliformes > Cichlidae > Archocentrus > Archocentrus centrarchus. The sequence continues at coordinate 13,729,319 of NC_044366.1, forward strand.
TTAATCACAGGGGGTTAGTAGCTATTTAACTTTGGCTGGTTAAACTTGGTCACACCAGCTGCCAGCTGGTGGTCATGGGTGATCATAATCCCAAAAGTCAAATATTGTGAAAACCATCTCAGATAGTCAATTATACTTAAATGCTAGGTTGTCTGAGAACAACTTCTTGGTAGCTTGCACTGATTTTTTTTTTTGCAGTCAGTGACTGATTATGAGTAGCTGCAGTGACCACATTGTGATTGCAAAGGTCACCTGGTGGGAGGCACCGTGTCTCAGAATAATTGCATTCCAACTTGGACTGACTGCAATCACCTCTCTTTGCGAAGGTTTGCAAATAACTGCTAATTTATAAACGCAGACAAATTGCTAATATGCTGCAACCAATCTGAGTCAATCTGCATTAATGGCGCAACTTATCTACATTGCACCTCTTTGCAATAGGGGACTCGGCTTAGCTGACTGCGAGCTGATCATATTCTGGTTATATTCCTAAACAAAACAAGGTTCTCGAGCGCCTATGCCATTTTGCAGTTAAATCGCCGTCCTGCAGCAATCACTATTTGTGGAAGAATTTCTTAATTTCTCTTTCAGCGCTGTGTGGAGCTCTGACTGGACTCTGAATAGAAGTACTTAATGTTAATTTCTGTTCATGCAGACAGCAACAGATTTGTGATTTTCACAGTTGCCGTATTATCACAAACAGATTGCATGCAATTGCCAACTTGACCCCATCCACTTGCAAACTGATAGCAGACTGACTCTGCCTTATTGCTATTTTATCACTGTCTTGATGCATCAGAGACGCTTTGAAGACTCAACTGACTGCGAGCGCTCGCAGACCTGGTCACCGTCTTTGAAGCAACCATTTCAAAGGCAACGAGTCTGTAAGTTCATTGCACGTGGCTACAATAATTTTAATTGTGCCACAGTCTTCAACCATTGTTTTCCCTAGAGTAACTATATTAGACAACGTGACAGGCATAAAATGTTAAAGTTGCATATAAAAAAAGAAACACAATAAAACCCTGAAGGACAAAATTTACACTCAACTTAAAAAAAATCAAGTTTTAATTTGACATTTTAATACTCTTCAAAAAAATATAAAATATAAATACAACTGAATGAGCAGTCAGCAGTGAGAGGGAGTTATTGTGCTCTTTTACTCCTTTATGCCCATGAAGCATTAAAGAGAACATAACAGAGTACTGTACCATTCACAATATGCTAAGACTATTCACATTTGCTCATGATTTTGTCTCTGGACTCCTCTGGTTATGTTCACCCCATCCATAACTACTTTTCATTTTTCACTGCTTCAGATGTGGAACAGCATTTGCTACAAAGAATTCTATAGTTACCACAGAGGGAGAAAAAAAAAAAAAGAATGGCGATTAACTCTGGTCCTCTCTGCCAGCTTCAGTGCTCTTGCATCTTCCACCCTTGTAGCTTTTATAACATTGATGCATTGACTGGGTAACATTTCTTGAATGCTAATACTTAAGTTTTAACCTCGCTGCAGGATTACAACCTATTGCCTGTCGTTCAGGGCTTCTCAGATGGTGCACTGGGTGAGATGTTGGGTAACATGATTTCCCCACAGAACAACAAGGGAAAGTGGATGAATTAGCATTCAAAAAGCTAAAAGCCCCTTGTGATGGTTGCTGGCTGAGAGCACCAGTAGGTTTTCTCGTCTACAAGATTGGCTTTATTTTTCCACAGAGAGCCAATTCAAAGCCTTACAGTGACTCTCGACTGCTGTCGTTGCTCTTAGATACACGACCACATAGTAGTCTACAAGCACTACTACTGGGTAATGGTAAAAATTGACTTACATAACTGACATTAATCTGTAAAAAACATAGAGGGGACAATTTTGCACCATATATTTACACAAAGAATGTATGCATAAGAGTATATTCAAACTATAGTAAATCTGAAATCAGAATACTTGTGATTTCAGAAAGTGTAAGAGTGTAGATCAGATTTGTAGCAGAACAAAGGCAATGTCAAAGTGATACTTAACACAGTAAAAATCACTATAAAATTCACATTTCAGTTGAGATGCATTTATTATAAGTGCTCTTGTTGTGGTATTGTGGCACTAATCTGTCTTCCATTATGATTACATTTCAATAGGCCTGATGTCCCTTTTTGATTTAAAAATTTGTGCCTCAGCTGGATCTCAACTGGATGATTATTAGTTCCATAAAACCTGAGAGGTGGAGAAATGCCGTGCCAGGGTAACATCTGCGTTTTGAACAGTAAATCATTGGCACCGCTCATCTGAATCTATAATATAGAGGCACAATGTTGTGTAACTGTGCTTGTGTATTAAATCAGCAGTGACACATGCACAGGGGTTAGGCAGCCTTGGCCCTCTACAATTTTTTAAACATATATGGTGTGATATTGTAAATGTTCTGGAAATTAAGTCAAGCTAATCATATTTGAGTTTAAAGGGTAGATCAGCAATTTTATTTATGAAGCTCAGGCTACTTACTGTTTATCATTTTACCAGTAAAATATCCCTGGTGATGTCATTACTAATGTCATCATGGTAATCTTAAAGTTTTAAATCAACAATTGAAAGAAAAAAAAAAAAAAAGAAATCCCTGCATTACAATGGAGATGTATGTGTGAAATAAGCATTAAGGAGGAAACATATAAGAAGCATCTTATGAAACATGCGAGAGTTGCATTATTGGTGATGCAGGTGATGTGTGCAACCCTTACTCAGGACTAAAATTCAGGATATTTGATGTTGATCTTAATACCTTCTTTTATTAGTCAGTCTAATCCCAGAACATTAGAAGTACAAAATCTAATCACCAGAATATCCCTGTAATCTCTTGAAGTGAATAAATAATCAAAAACAGTGAAGAATCTTTCAAATTAAATATTGCTAGCTGTATTTATAGCTTCTTTCCCCTGGTGTTGATATCAACCCATAATGATATTCTTTACAGAGAGGCCATGCTTCTTTGTTAGTAAAACACACACAAAAAAAAACAATCTGGACTGCTGTATCACTGTGAATGAAAGTTGTAGTGTGATAGAAAAAAAGAAAAGAAAAAAACAACAATGCATGAATTGTTGCTTATATGGAGAATAACAGCAAAGTAAATTGGCTGTGCCCGAGCATTAAGTGCTATTAAATTATCAGCCCCGACCTAAATTAGACTTCAAAGTCATTTGACAACAGATGCTAGCACTCTCCATCAGAATTTAATGCGGCATCTGGCGGTACTGTATGAGTACAGAAAGCTAGCCATCAGTGGATTTAGTGATAACTCACAATGTCAAACACCAAGATTGAAAAGTGTCTCATTTTTCACTTGTTACAGGGAAATAATGTAAATGACATTTGCCTCAACCACCTAAACCCTAAGAGACAGAGCAAACGGTGACTGTCTATTTAGTTTTCTGTTTTTTATGACATACAATGGTATAAACACAGAGCGCTGCAAACAAAAAACAAAACAAAAAAAACTTGTTCTTACTTTGTCCTTTTTCCATGCCTGTGTCTGTCCAGTGGTGGTACTGTGGGTAATTAGCTTATTTACAGCTGTGGAGAGTTAGCCTTTTTCGTGGCTGGGTGTCTGTGCTGTTTACCCCATCCCTTTATTGATCAAATACAGCACATTTAAGACAAGGTGAGGACATGAACAGGTCCCTGATGAATTAACAAACAAACAGACAAAAAAACAAAAAAAAGAACACCCCCCCCACCCCCACTACCACTATACTCTGATAAAGATTTTAAAATATTGTCTTTTCCCCTTGTTTTGTCTTTCTCCAGAAACATGTTGTTTTACCTGTTAAAAGACATGTCCATTCTTAAGCACCAGTTCCACTGAGACAAACTCTCTTCTACTGCTGTTCCCACTGTTTTCGTCAGTCACATGAGCTTGTGAAGGTAACATTGAACTGTTGGCTCTTCGGACTGGATTGGTGAAGATGAGGAACAGAATGGAACATTACAGTGGGAATTAAAGGGTCATCTTGTGAGTAGTCAACCGCTTAATCCAAACTTGCCATGCCAACAATATGTCAAATGCTGTTCAATCGGGTATTATGGGATATCACAGCTGTGGTGATATTTATTTTCCTGTTGGCCCTTTTTTTTTGTGCTGCAGCACTGTCATCGTCAACATCGTCTCTTTCAAGCACAAGGTCAACGGCACTTCTCCTTCACAATATATTTCAAGTGGCGACAGGCTTAACTGTCAGTGTGTGTGTATATGAAATAATATGTGGTTACTGTAGGTGTGTCAAGTCTACAGGCATGTTTTAGGTATGATGTGAGGTATGTGTGTGTGATAAATATTCAAAATCCATTACTGGTGCAGCAAAATGTAAAAGTCAGAGAAGCGTGTGGGCAGGCATGCAAGCCCCATCTGGGCTTTTCAGCATGGCTGCGGGTTTCTGGTAAGTCACGACATAACTTTGTGCATGGCCATTTGATTGACTGCACCCAAGCAATAGCAATTTGCGAATACTACAATGTGCGCATCTAGCTGGGTGGAAAATGTGCCGAAAGGACATAGTGAACAGTGATTTATGGGTATATAAAGAAAAGCATGTAAGGTCATGGAAATAATCGTGCTGGGGCTAAGCACAGTTTATTCCTTCCTCCTCTTTTCATCTTTGATTGTGTTAATGTTATTTATGTGCAAGTTTGATCCTAAAAATAGCAGGGCAGTTTTTGTTGTTTTTTTTCCTTTCCAGGACAGAACAAACCACAAAGAGATGTCTCTACTTGCTTTAGGGGCTAAGGATAAAATAACAAAAGAGGCCGTTAGTGAACGTTATTATAGTTTTTCATAGAAACACAAAACCAGTGAATGAGAATACAAGATTAGCAGACATGACAAAGAGAGGTGTTAAGGAACCATGAAAGACGAATCCAGTTTGAGAAGAACAGCATGGAAAAGTGAGGACGGTTTACTGTCCATTCATCTCCACCCATATCCCTTTATTCCTCGCTAATGTGCTACAGGTGGGTCACTACACCACAGTGTTCCTCTGTCTGTATGGAGGGGGTGGCAATACATTGCCTGATTTCATAGCAGCCTCTGACAGATATTCCTGGTTTTCAGCCACAGCAGGGCGAATGCGTCCATTCTGGCGGTAGAAGAAGCGTGTGCTGCAGTCCTGCAGGTACTCAGGGTTGTGCAGTGAGGACTTGGGGGGGAGACTGTGCTGCCAGTATTCAGGATTGTCAAAAGTGGCTTTCTTGCCTTTCTTATCAAACATAATGGTGCTGCTGGTGATGCCTGAGTGCAGAGCGTGTCCTGAATGCCCTGGATGCAGGGTGTGTGATGGATACGATGGGTGGGGGAGGTGGCCAGGGGGTACCACATATCCAGTGGAGGAGACGGTGTGGCTTGATGTTGATGGGTTGACTGTCTGCAGTACTGATTGTGCAACAGAGGATCCAGAGCCAGAGATGGAGACTGCGCCAGCCAATCCATTCTTGGCCCCAGCGTTGAGGAGGGTATTCAGGTACAGTGGCTCGTTGACATACTCATCATCACCATGAGTGGATTGGCTTTTGGGGGCAGCGGCGGCTCCAGCCAAATGCAGAGTGTGGCAGCTAGCGCCATCAATCACTGTGTGGGCATCACCATTCCTACGCCGTGTGACAAAGGGGTTTTCCTCTACAGGGATGAGATAATCTGGAAACCAAAAGGGGATATTAAGATTAGCTAAGGTCTTTGCAGTTCTCCTGGTGAATATTGTGAGTTACGGTGTGCATATCAGATGCTTGCAAACCCTTAAAAGAATTCAGTATACATTTATTATATTATTTTAGATAAATGCAACAATTTACTGTATCAAAATAGAAACTATGTCATTTCCATAATTCATTTTATCCAAACATTTATAAATGTAATGGAAACAATAAAAACTGTCAGAGTAACCTGTATTGTTCTTGTCTCTCATGGCATCTCCTTTTGCTCCTCGCTCTGCTAAAAGACCAGTGGGATCAGCACTGTAACGCTGTCCATTACTATCCTCACCTCCGCCTTGGGAGAGAAAGGAAGCAAGAGAGATATTTAAAATATGATACTATGAAAACCTTATGTCAAGATCCACATGAATTTTCTAATAAACTCTTAGGCACGGCCATAACTGTGGTCAAGTAGCTTTTATTTGGGAACTTGGATGATTTAGGGACGTCATCTTTATGTTTCATGTGCTGACCATACATGTATCACTATCAGTGCTTGAACAGAACCACTAACCTCTTTCACTTCTTACTGTGCATCACCACTCTCCAATGAAATTGCAGTATAGCCACATTTGCATTCTTAAACTTATTTTAATTACCCAAACAAGGCATAAATGGCAACAGCAGAAAAGAATAACTTGTGTCACAATATCATCACATATTTTAGAGCAGAAACATTTCCCCTGTTCCCATCTTGACTATTTTGTATATATGTGTATTGCAGGATCATTCTGTGACATGACATTTTGTCAGTGACAGTGAGTACAAAGCCCAGTGATTGTAAAAAAAACAACAATAAAACAAAAACAAAGGTTGATTTTGTTTCACCAGTGCTGTCTACATATAAGAAATTAAACCAGATTTTTTTTTTCTTTTCGGGAAATGTCAGAAAGACTTTGAAGATTGGTAAGATTTACTTAAAACTGAACGTTACTTAAAACTATTAAATACCTTGTGTCACTCTATGCTTCCATAACTGTTCACAAAATCTTTTGCAGTATGTCTCAATAGAACTTAATGCCATGACTGCTGCTTTTGAATATTATTGTACTTTACCTTGCCCTGTGGTGAGAGCTGAGACAGCCTCAAGGGTGCTCGACCTTGGGGATGCTTGTTTCCTCAGGGTGCCATTGCAGCGAGGGTCATCCTGGTTGCCACGACCAAATCCACCAGCAATTTTCCCTCCTGAGGCAAGTTCCTGTGGAGGGAGGCAGCTTCCAGACACAGAAGGACCAGAGATGACTCTTGGCACGGTGGCCAGCATATCCTCCATGCTGAAACTGGGATCTTGACAGCCAAACTGGTTCTGAGTAGAAGTAATGGAAAAAAAGCAGTTTAGTTAGGAGAGAAGTGCAGGAATGTGAGGCTGAATTATAAGAATATCCATTTACCAAGACAATCAGAAGATGGGAGAGTTATGATGAGCCGTTTTAAAATCTAGGGATTAATGAATTTCCAATCTTTTCCAATCTTTTGTCTATAAATTAATTTGATTTTTTGGTGTGGTACAAGAATAAAAGAACAGAAAACAAAAACAATATAAAAGAATAAAAAAGTAAAACAAAGAGTACCATGGAAAATACTGACTATTATTAAAATGACAATTGAAGTACTTTGTACCATTGTCCAACTGCAATATTAAAATGTGACAGGCAGGGGAGACAAACAGCAGTGCCAAACAATGATATGGCAGCATGACTGCCAAATACAATTAAAAGGATTTTAATTAAAAGGCTCCATGCAGCAAAGTCTTTAAGTAGCCATATCAGAAATGTCGTGCTGTGTGCATTTGTGTCTACACTAATAAAAAAAGTGTTTTTCTGAACCTCAGTAAGCGCTTTACTCTATTTATCTTTTCTCACCCATATTTCCAGCAAGAGGATTTTTCTTTCTTTCTTTCTTTCTTTTTCTTTCTTTCTTTCTTTCTTTCTTTCTTTCTTTCTTTCTTTCTTTCTTTCTTTCTTTCTTTCTTTCTTTCTTTCTTTCTTTCTTTCTTTCTTTCTTTCTTTTTTTTTTTTTAACTGGCTTTTCCTTGGGTTATGTCTGAGAGGTCTGCAATCATACTGTAATAATACATATGATGTATTTCACTAAAAGTGGACCCAGTATAATTTTCTTTATTTTATGACATTTGGCTTCTTCTCCACCAGTCATGTAAAGTGTTTTCTTTTTTTTTTGGTATGTTTTAATGTATGGCACTTTATGTCAGCTGTGGTTGTTTAAAAGTGCTTTTATAAATAAAGATGGCATGGTATCAAATTTGGTTTGCTAATAACATGAGTTATTAGCAAATAGCAGCTGTAAACTAAACTGTGACTGCTGGACTACTGTAAACATTTTGTTCAAACTCTTGTTTGGACCATCAGGAACTTTAAATAAATATTTGAGGGACATGCTCACTTTCAGTGCAGCATCATTCTTTTTCCTTGATGATATATTACTACTGGAGTCTTCCTCACTTTCTCATGCAGTGCTCTACGTTATAAGCCCGAAGCAATTAGTTGAGGCTTCAGAGCTCATGCTGTTTCCTCATTACAGTGTAACTGCAGGTATATCTACTAAATTTCCCTCTTTCAATCCTCATTTATACCTCATCATTTGTCATCGCCTCCAATCTCAGTATTCTAAGAAAAAATATCATCACTAAACACAGCACAAAAACAAAACTGTACAGTTTATTTAAATCATATTCAAACACATTCACAGCTGTATTACTTTATACCCTAAAGATGATCAGACACTTAATCTAGTTTAAGTAAAATATAAAATATTTAGAAGAGTCAAGTAAAAATGCTCCGTTCACCTTTTTATCAAAATGCACGCTTTTGGCTAGGCTAAATGTTTTCATCCATTTAAAACCAAAAAGTGTTCAATTACAATTCAAAAATCAAAAATAATGACAGTTCTAAATATGGTGGTCAAGAAAATGGATGGATGGATGGATGGATGGATGGATGGATATTCAGGTAAGTGCAGAACAAATTTCTCCCAGTTATATCAGTCACCCTCTGAAATGCACGAAACCAAGTTAAAAACATGACTCATTGGCATTCGGGGGGCATTTGTATCCTGACATAAACACAGGGGGATACTGGAAAGACAATGAACATTTGAACAGTTCAAGAACTGAGAAGATCTCGCTGTAAACCTCAGTTCCAAAGAAGGCAATTACCACAGTTTCACAATGAAGAAAGACGAAGGAAGACGAAGAGAATGGGAGAGCAAGAGACAGATGAGAGTGAAACTAAGAAAGCTGTGTGAGTGCAGTTTTAAGACCTCAATCTTTTGTGCGTGAACAGAAGAGTCATACAGTAGACACTAAGATAGCCCATTCCCATATCACTTTAGAGGGCATCTAAAAGATTTGAATAAGTACTTTGGCTATATTGCCACATTTTTCATTATGGTACTCAACCAGCCACCCTGCTGTTATGCTCAAAAAAGAACTGGTAATAACAGATGGTAATCCAGAGACCATGTCGAATTAAAAGATAAGAAACAAAAATGTAATGACAAAAGTAAAATAACACACAAAATAAAACTTAAGTTAATTAAAGAAGAGCTTCATTTTGTGCAAGTACACAGACTACATGACAAAAAATAATTAAAAAAAGGGTGTGTTCCTTACAGTGTTGTGAAGAATGAACTTGGTACACATAATCTGGCTTATCTAGATTGTTGCAAGAGGTTTAGAGCTTTATTCCTGTACGTGATTGAGTGCACATACAAGCATTACAGTTTAATTTAATTTAACACTTATTTACAGTGTAGTTATATTTAGATATTTTTATAGATATTATATTTAGATATTTCAGCTAAATGTTTTTTCTGTGGAAGCCTGTGGACCTGAGCAAAGGTACAGTGAATAGAAAACTCCACCAAAGTAGAATATAGAAAACCATTGTGATTAATGGCAGTTGGCACCTCCTATTACCCCTGTTGCTGCTAGCTTAATATTCTGATAAAACAGAGCAACAAAAACAAATTAATTGCTAAAGGGGTACATCAAAAACAGTTAAAATCAATAGCCTATCCACCTTGACGATGACTACATTAGGAGTGCTAATACAATCACATGTTCAACCAGCTGGCTAACCAGACCTGTCATCGATTTTAAAGCTCTATTTAGATTTTTTTTACATTGACAAGAGCAAATCATTTAAGAGCTCTAATTGCTCATATCGCCACTGCCAGCTGGGTGCATAACAGAAGAAAATAGACAAATTAGTTGGATATCTTAACATACATGATGATCAATATCATCATGTATGTATCATGCTTGATATTGTGAAGGGGCATGTTTTAAACCTATGGCCATGGCCTTTTTCTAAACCTGTCACAGTACCTCTGCCAGGCCCACTAGAAAACCTAAAACTAATCATTAAGTGAAATCAATGCAGAACAAAGTCTGAAGAGGACATAAACCATGGGCTATTAGCTGGCAAACTTGTGATTTACTCCACCACCACCACCCTTCCAGCCTCCAAATGTGGACTTAATCTCTCTCTTGTCACAGCACAGATGCCAGCGGCATCTGCCAGAATAGCAGTATTTGATGTGCTAGGATGAAAACATGCTGTGAAGTCTAAATAATTTTTTGTTTAATTCCTATGTTACTATGTTTACACAATCTATTGCTACTCCAAAGCACAATATCATTACATAATGATGCACCTTAATAACACAATGTACATGTATCTTCAGTATTTCTTCCACATACTGAACATTGTTTTAAGGGATCTACAGATGCCTAAAAGAAAATACCTTGTTGGAGTCCATCCTTGTGCGAGGAGTGTATGCAAGTGGAGGAATGTTGAAGGTGTGAGGCACCAGGTACTCCTCAGCATCCATCAGGTCCTCCAGTTCCTCCTCATCCAAGAGGCTCTGGAAGAACTTGCTGTCACTGGGGCTGGGCAGCTTCATGCGATCATCTCCCTAAGAAAAGATGCATGTTGATGTGTGTGTAGTGAGAGACCACCACAAAGTACAAACAAATTACCAAAAGGTTGCTCACTAGCAAGGCCCCCCAACCCCAACTATGAATGATAAACATTTATTGATGATGAAGCAATGAGCTAGGTCAGAGGATGTGCTTTGGGGATCGACAAAGGCTCCTGGGTCTGGCAGATCCTCCCGAGACCTATGAGAAAGGCTGATAATCAAAGAAACAGTAAGAGGGAGGGCGAGGCACAGAAATGAGAACAAATGGTTGTGGGATGGAAGTAGGCATTTATGGACTTATGACCAGAAGGGAAGTGTTTGGGGTGTGGACCAGTTCCTAAAATTCCTAAATTAAAAGGTTAAAAAAAAAATCACTGTTCTAATCTAAGTAATTTAATAGGTTAATTAATATGTTATAACATGCAGGTTATTACTTATGTCACATTTATAGCCTCTGTAGGCTGTTTTGTACTCATTATTTTGAAAATATAATGGATAATGAAAGATTTGTTTCATTAATGTTACTTGTGTTAGAGAATTAATTTGATTGCTTTTATTGAATCAAAGAAATGGGAAACATAAAAAAAAATCTCTAAATGAAATATTGACACAGAAACAAGCACAACAGAAGACACTCTAAAGATAAGATACTTATTCCTATACCATCAATTAGATTTACAAACCTGGATGACCAGATATCTCTGGGGATCTCGAGCCATTCGTGTGAACTCAGCAGCCAGCTCCTTGAACTTGGGTCGACTGTCTGCATCAATCATCCAGCCTGAAAAAACAATATGAAGCAATATTTACCAATATGAAGTATCAAATAAAAATAACATGTATAGGTTGGCATTTACCCTGTTGATGCATAATAATCTTTTCCAGTCAACATTACATTTGAAGCCTCATCTACACCCATCAGGATCACGTATTTTCTTACTCTGTGAACTTACTGTTATTCCATTTAAGTATTCAGAGCAATATGTTGAAAAGGTGTCAGTGGTGATTTGGCAGTGCAGTTCAGTGGTCTTCCCACTTTGGTGTCAAGGGTTATGCCTCTGCAGACTGAGTCAAATATATATTATTTGCATTACAGCCTACATAATAATTTGACTTTGATATCATCTTTTGAGCTCCTAAAAACACATTATTTTTTTACATGCAAATGTCTCTACAGAGTGAATAATTCATGAGGAATGGGTATGTATGAGTAAGTGTAAGAAGATAAAGAGGTCTACCACTGGAGCACATATATTCCTTCTTCCCATAGTCAAACTGGCTGTTGGTGCATTACTTGTGATAGTAACCATTAAGAGTAAATCTTTGTTTAAGGCAAAGTGATCAAATTGACATTATTTGACTCATTTCCTGACAGGAAATCTATTATGCCATCTTCATAGTGGTGGTCTGATGGTGAAAAACCTTTCACTTGCTCTGAAAGTAGCTTTGCATTATCCACCCATTATGCTATTAAGTGGTGGTGGTAGTAGAGTCTGGTGTTTTTTATATACGTATTGATGGGGAAGATGTAGTGGATTATCCCTGGGCTGGTCTGGGGAACAAAGAAATGGTAGCTAACCTATAAAAACTTGAGATCAGTGACATCAAATCAAAACAGGCCATAATATTCCTCCATTATGAAGAGTTTCAATTTAAACTATACATTCCATATGTTCCATAATGACCAATTGGGTTATTTTAAATAAAGTTCTTTTCATTATTCAAATTTAAATATAAATACAATTTCATCACTAGAATGGCCATATGGAGCTATGTGCTCTTCTGCCAGTTTCCCTGTGAGTACGAGGATACAATGCCAAAGCAATCATGTGGTCTGGCCTTGAGTACAGGCTGACTAGGTATCCAGGGAAATGATGGAGAAACGTGGCTTTAGATATGAGTACATAAATACAGATACAAGATATTTCACATGAAAAATCAATCATCTTTTGTCTTGGTGCATAACTTCTAATATTAGTGCCAATAAAGCTGGGGATAGTGAAATTAGTTAAAGCTTCACAAGTGTGTTGAATACATGAGTCTGTTCAGTATGTGCAGTAGTGCATAAAGAAGTCGGGTAACAGGCAGGTGACAGTGACCTCTCCCTGCTGTGTTTGTGTCTGCTTGCCAGATTGGCGCAGGTTGAGGGTGACCGTAAAAGCCAAGGTGACAGTAATGGCCAGAGGCTGAACCTTGGAGAGCGGTAGAGTAGGCTGGAGTGATGCTGGCACCAAGTCTTTGTCCTGTCAGCAGTGGCCAGAGGGTATAGTGCCACCTGTGACCCCAGTTCCTGACAGTATGACAGCAGTGACTGACCACTAAGGCCAAACTGCTCATGCTTTGTGTTAAAGTCCCCTTAAATTTTAGATAAGTGTAATCAATTCAAAGCAAAAAAATTTGAGCTAAAATGTAGAATTACAATATTCTATTACACTTTTTCTTCAGTAGTTGATCACCAAATAAAAACACATTTTCTATTCTCTATTTGACAGAAAAGTACCTCAGTTTTCCATTCAATGAAATTCAGCTTCTTCTTTGCTATTCATTTCATTGCCATGTGTGATAACAATGCAAACAGTGATTTTAAATTTGAATCATAAAATAAAAGAAGACCATGCATATGCACAGGTTTATAAAGCTCAACAAGAATGTCTATGCATGGAATGCATGGAATCTCCTCAAAACTACCTGGGACACAGTATTTGTTAATTCTAAGAGTGTACTTTGAGTTGTTGCACTTGATTTTAGTATATTAAAGGGAGTTTCTTTTCTTTGGGTCACCTTACTTACATTTGACCATGACCATGTAAACGTCAATAGTGCAGATGGGTGGTTGAGGAAGACGCTCTCCCTTCTCTAAAAGATCTGGGATATCTCTGGTAGAAATCCCATCATATGGCTTCCCTCCAAAGGTCATCAGCTCCCAAATGGTTACACCTAAAAGATCACAGAAGGAGTAGTGATATAAGAGCACAATGCAGATAGATTAGTAAGGAGAGGAAAAAGAATAACACATAGAAATGCATTTTAGTTCATGGGACACATACAGCCCAAAATGACCTTAAACACGAGGAAGCATGAAAAGAAAAACACCACCTAAATTTTTCCTTTTCTTTTAGTGTAAGGCAGTACACTTTGAAAACACTCTCATTTAATGAAACAGCCATTTAAAAAATATATGTCTTAAGAAAAAAGTAAATGTCCTTTCACCAGTGTATCTCAGTTTTTCCATATACAGCAAGTCTACTGTCACTGCAAAGAAACAACATTCATAAACAACAGGTCCACATAGACACAACTCTGATTTTAACCATGGTACTTCAATGTTGTATTGCATGCTATGGGTAATGTCTTTGTCAGTAAGAGGTACTTACTCCTCTGGCTTGGATAAAATTTTGACAGTTTGAGCAAAGACTCTTGATGTGATCAATTCTTAATGACTTACGGTGCTATGCTTCCAGGTGCAAACTACACTCAACTATCTCCAAATTATGCCCTCATTCTCCGGCATTTTTACAAAGTGCAAAACCAACCAGTCAGTCTAGGCTGGAGTGTTTGGGAGACCATTCAAATCAACCACCAAGGACAGAATCAACCACTCAAATGGTTCTTGACTCTCATGAAACTAAACAAAGGTAGTAAAATGTTCAGGATTTTATCAAGCACAGTTTAAATTGTTTACAAATTTATGAGTTCTTTGTAAAGTGTCTATCTATTATTTACTGTCACTTGGCTGGTCATATAATTTGAACGGTCACGGGAGCCAAGCTTTCAGTAGGAGAGTGCTCCCTGGGTGCGCTGGGAACACCTGGCAGAGGCTCCAGTCCGCAAAGTCTTCAGCTCCCACCTTCAGCAGTACTTCAATAGCATTCCGAGTGAGGTTGAAGACACTGAGTCCAACTTTGGGGGCAGCTGATGGGTACTGGCAGGCTAAGCTATTCGTGGCTTAGGCGGTGGCTGAAACAAAAACTCGAGTTTCAGTGAGGCCATAGAGAAAGACTTTTGGACTGCCTCAAAGTAATTCTGGCAAACAGTGAGGCAAGTCGGGAGGGGAAAGTGGTACTACTCACACAGCATATAGTGTGGGTGGGGCACTGCTGACTTCAACTTCGAGGGCCTCAATCCCACTGACACGCCTTCTGTAGAGAAAGCGGAGTCTTGGGATGAAGTCACTGAGGTAGTTAAACAACTCCTTGGTGGGAGGGCCCCTGGAGTGGAAAGCTTCCACTTTGGTGGCTTTAGAATCTCTGCTTTTTGTGGATGATGTGGTCCTGTTGCCTTCATCAGGTGGTGGCCTCCAGTTCACACTGGAGCAGTTTGCAGCTGAGTGTG
Organism: Archocentrus centrarchus; assembly: GCF_007364275.1. Taxonomy (NCBI): domain Eukaryota; kingdom Metazoa; phylum Chordata; class Actinopteri; order Cichliformes; family Cichlidae; genus Archocentrus; species Archocentrus centrarchus. Next base: position 13,744,326 of record NC_044366.1, read on the forward strand.
AAGAGGTGGGTATGAGAATTAGCACCTCCAAGTCTGAGGCCATGGTGCTCAGCCGGAAAAGGGTGGAGTGCCCACTCCAGGTCAGAGAAGAGTTGCTGCCCCAAGTGGAGGAGATTAAGTATCTCAGGGTCTTGTCAATGTGTGGGGGAAGAGGGGAGCGGGAGATTGACAGACGGCTTGAGGCTATGGCTGCAGTGATGTGGACACTGCACCAGTCTACCATGGTAAAGAGAGAGCTGGCTGTAAAAGCAAAGCTGTCGATTTACAAGTCAAGCTACGTTCCTACCTGAAACTATGGTCATGAGCTTTGGGTAATGACCAGAAGAATGAGAATGTGGATACAGGTCCCGACACAAACTTCCTTCGAAGGGTGGCTGGCCTCTTTCTTAAAGATATGGTGAGGAGTCCAGTCATTGAAGAGCGGCTCAGAGTAGAGCCACTGTTCCTCGACATCAAAAGGAGCCAGTTGAGGTGGTTCAATGCCTCTTGGGCACCTCTTGGGTTGGGCAGACCCAGGACATGCTGGAGAGATTATACAGTACCAGTCAAAGTTTGGACACACTCACCCATTCATATTAATGGGTGAGTGTGTGGTACTGTATCTCTTGGTTGGAGGTGGCTGGGGAGGGGGAAGTCTGGGATTCTCCGCTTAGGTTGCTGCCCCTGCAAAGTGGCCCCAGATAAGTGGAAGAAAATGAATGGATAGATGGGTGTTCCTGATCTCTGCCCCCTCCATGTCTTTCTGTTTTCTCCCTCACAGCCTTGTACCTCCAGTGTTTTTTGATGGAATACGAAGATGGCCTCGAACACATTCTGCTTCATGCATCCAAACCATAGGTAGACATTTTTTTTCCCCACATTGCATTCATTATTTCTGAAGGCTCTTGTTTTGTGTTTTTTGCGTGCTTCTTTGTCTGCAAACTCCTCCTAGACCATCAGGAGTTGAGCAACCAAAATTGGAACACAAGTACACCTTAGGCCCCTTGAGGTTCTCAGGGACATCTGATATAATGATGTGATCCTGTTGCCTAGCAATCACCCAGCAATGGGCTAAAATAACCATTTGTAATATTTATGCACCTATAGCACCTTTTATTCTGTTTTCTAATTTTAGGACAATACTGTTGCTTTTATAGCCAACGGAACCCTCCCAAAGGGATTAATAAAGTTTAATCTAATCTAATCTAAAAGTTGAATTATGCAATGATATATTATGCCATCATATATTGCCTAGCAATTGACATTGTTGAAAAAAAAATGACAATGATGAGATTCCGTATTTCATTAACATCCTGGCCATCCATTTAGGACACTGTTTTTTTTTCAGTTTCAGCTTTTCTCTATAAAATTTACTGGATGAACGACAGTATCTGTATTAGGACAGTATCTTTATCTATATTTCACAACTGTCATAGTTATATTCAAAGGACACTTACCATAACTCCAAACGTCACTCTGATGAGTAAACTTCCTGTAATGAATACACTCGAGCGCCATCCATTTAATGGGCATCTGTTAAAAAAGAATAGCATGTTAGCATCATATACTTTATATGCAACATTTGCCATTAACACAAATCACTAATAATCTTTTTCTCTTACACTTAAGGAAAATGCAAATTTTCCAAGTTTTGAGGTTAAACTAAATTTAAATCAGCCGGTTGGGTGTTGATGCATAATACAATGAACCATTTTGGCAAAGCTATGCCAACTAGATTGGAGAGCAGACATTAAAACAGAATAAATGAAAGCAAAGTTTGAGGAAAAATAAGTCACATATACACAAAAGCTCCAGCTATGTTGAAATAAAGTGAGGCAAAAACATGGTGATCTGAGATGCAGCTTAACACTGTAATTATATTTGAAGGCCAATTCCATTGATTACAGTGATGGAAACTGGGAGGAGGGGATATCGAAGGTCAGATTGCCTGTCTTTCACTCAGCTAAGGGGAAAATACTACAGAGCTCACTGCTGTCATAAACCATGTTGGAGACACTGAGAAGAGAGGTGAGATAGAAATGAAAAAGGCTTTCTTGAGTAAAGAAGGTTTGAAAACAAAATACAGAAGCAGCAAAGGATAAACAAAGATTAGAAGAGGTCAGAACTTCATGTAAGCAGAGCCTCAAGGACATACAGTATTTGTTTACTATGTTTACAGGGTTTTGAGATCCCCAAAGGTAAATAACACGGTCCAGCAGAGCAGAATACTGTGAAACTGTCCTTTGTGATGGGCTACGTTCCTCTCACAGAATATGAAACCCTCATTAATGTTAATGTCTATTGTCTTTTACAACATGTCAGTGGTAAGGTCCAAAATAGTAACTCAATAATACTATATCTCCTAAATCATACACATTCAACAAATAACTGAGGTAGGTGGTCCCTTATTACAAGATCAAGTGATCATACAGGACTAATTAGGAAAGTAACAACAAGTACTGATGTGCTGGTTACATATATATATATATATATATATATAGCTACTAGATACTTTAACATTCAAATTGCGTACTTCATTAAATGTTAAGGTCAGACTGATGAAACAGTAACATTTTTTAAATGTCTGGTGCAAATGCAAATAAAATTGAGATTTTTAAATTATAACGTTTATTTTATTCTCATTCACTTTCTTGCTGAGAATCACAAGAGACTTTAGTCAGTCTATACAGAGCAAACCACAGCAGCACATTAGTGTAGTTTAAACAGCTGATCTGGATCTTTTTGAAGGTAATAAAATCTGGCAATCAGCACCTCTAAAGCTCACCATATAGCAGGTTACATCCATTTGAGCTTAAAAAACTCCCCCCAACAAAGTCTTTGATCCCTTTTAAAATGACCCTCCTTCCTAGCTGTCACCAACTCAAGTAACATTATCTTCACTTCACCTGCTCTGTTAAGAGTGTGTCTGCTCTACCCTGCTCTATGTGTGACACATATAGAGGAACAGATGAAGAGCACAGAAGACTCAAGGAAAATGTGAAACAGAGTGAAGGAGGGCAGCATCAACAAAAAAACAGTAGAGACTTCAGATCAAAGAAAAGAATTTAGTCCCTAGAGACAACATGAGCCTTCAACTTGACTATGTTAAAGTCTTGCTAACCATTTTTCACAATCACAAGCTCTGACAACTTCAGCCCAGCCTATAATTAGTTTCTTAGGAATGTTATCTATAAAATGTAGCTGTTAATTCATGTTTTTTGAGGCTGTAATTTCACACATTGGAGCTCCAAGGTGAACATGTTCAGCAGTGGCATTGATGGCTTATCCTGCTTATGAACAGTCGTCTGGCATTTAAAAACTCATCATTCTTTCTGAACAGTACAAAAGAAGGTATCCCAGCCAAGAAACACTTTAGATAAGTGGCTGCTAGCTGTAGCTCAATATTTCTAAGTGTGGCAGTGATAATCAAGTCTAACTCCCATAAAGAAAGAAAAAGTATATTTACCAGAACAAATGAACCAGATTTGGTTATTTGACAGATTATTTGTGAGATATTACAAATAATGTTTCTAAAGGTGATTTTACAATTTACCTTTCCTCCATCAGCATTATATTCTTTTTCATTGACATCCAGTAGGCGAGCCAGGCCAAAGTCAGTGATCTTGATGTGGTTAGGAGATTTGACCAGAACGTTTCGGGCTGCCAAATCCCTGTGAACCAGCCTACGCTCCTCCAGATACATCATTCCCTGCAACACAACACAGCACACACACACACACACACACACACACACACACACACACACACACACACACACACACACACACACACACACACACACACACACACACACACGTGTGAAATTACTTTCCCCTAAGTTCATTTGCATACAGCGTACATTCATTTCTATAAAGCAAACACATGCAAGTTAACATCACTATCTGTTTTCATCATCATCACCATCACCATCAAGTCAACATTAGAATTTTTATAATTATTTATATCATCATTTTTACAACCACATTGTTGTTTTTATATTCATAATTCCTATGAATCAACAACTAGGCTGTGAAAAAGCCCTCATAACTGCCAAATGCTTGGCAATGCAATCAAAGGCGGTATTCCATAAGCATCAACCCAGAGGCAGCTTTTCAATTAAAAACTGGACCCATAGGAGCAAGGATGTTGGAGTAAAACACTAAATTTACTGAACGATTAAGAAACCAAATGTGTGCTCTGAGCACTCATATGCTTTATAAATAAAAATATACATTTTACTGTTGCAGTCTTAGTTATTAAGGTTAATATTTTAAATTTCAGTTTTAATGTCACTGGGATGTTTTTGCCATTTTTTTCAGTAAAAAGTATAAGTTCTTAAAAAAAACATTATTATAGATGCACACATGCATACACATGTGCACCAGTAAAGAGGGTATCAGCATTTGCATTGCTACAAAGGCAGAAAGGTAACCTCAGTGAGACACAAAATGCCAGCAATGTCCTAAACCTACAAAAATAGCATGTCCATAAAGCTGTGTAAAGGCTTTTCACTTCCTACACCTTGTGCTGCGCATCTTGATTTTACACTCCCTATTGTGCATCACCGTTAGAGTGGACCTGAAGAGACAGAAAAATGGGGGAAAACTATTTCAAATTGGACAAGCAATAATAGAAGCCACTTTGTTTGAAGTGGTGAGAAGACAGAGAAAACGAGGCCTTATTTGAAACCATAACAAATTGGATTTAGCTGAAATGGGCTAGAATGAAAGGAGAAGTAGAAAGAGGGGGCGCGTGGAGGGATGGGGATAGGTGGGGTTGAGCTACAGTGGTCTAAGAGGTGAGATAACATTCATACATTTGTAAGGCCATAATCACACTGCCTCATTTGGCTCCATCTCAGGAGAGAACAGGTGGTTTTAGACCACCTGCACATTTGCATACAAACCCACAGGTACCTGTAGACATGAATATGACATCATATTGCTGTCATAAGTCACCGGCATGATAAAACATTCTCATGAGCAGATAATATCATTACATGTACATCCAGGTATTCACTGCCAGCAGCACAGGCACAAGTTCAGAAACTAAATGTGCAGAACTATGCCACCGTGCACCTACATCGGCCCTTAAAATTACATTCTTCTTGGGCGCAATATGTTGTGACCAATCGCTGAGACCATCACTAATGACAACTATACAACTAGAGCACTGTACATATGTTTAAACTTTTTTTTTTGTTTAAAAAAAAATCATACAACATGACCAATGTGCACATTTTTGCTACTTGCATGAGTAATCCAAAGAGGTCTGATCCCATTGTTTGCCAGAGCTAAAGGGGATAACAATAGCAATGAGGATGAGCTACAGTGAGACCAGATGTTCAAAGGGAGAATTCACATTAAACACAGACAAAATGATATACACTATCAGCTGATTAAATTTAAAACACACCAATGCGTGATTTTCAGTATCTGTGTGATTCTCTCTTTTTTCCCCCAAACTGTTTTGCCCACTTCTGCAAGCACACCTTGCCCAAAGTGCTGCAGAAGGGGTACAACTGAAAATGGACAAAGGCCAAGCTGGTCATTGCCTATGGCTCATCAAGTCTCTGTGTGTATGTCAATGTATACACTGCCAGGTTTCTGACAGATTCTTATTTGTACATAAATCGCACCCAGTAATCTCCTCAATTTTCGAGACAATTAAGCAGCGGAGAGAGAATGGATGGCTTGGCAACCCGTGAATTTTAATTTGCCAGCACAATGAGATTGAGAGGGGGAGGTGATGGTGTGTGTGCAGAGTGGGAAGTGGCTGCAGACGTGCGTAAGGAACAAACTTTTTTTTTTTTCTTTTTCTACTCAGTTGCTCTCATTTACTGGCCTCCCATATGGACATGATGAGAACAACTCACTGCCAGAGGTTTTGTAATTGCAGCAAACCTGGATGAGACAGCCAAGCTGCTGCCAGTAGGTAAGCCTGCCACCAGAGAAAATCCACAGGGTTCAGACAGACTCCGTTATGATCGCACCTCCAGACGAGAGGTGCTTTCCAATCAGTAGGGATAAGGCCTATGCCCTGAACCTTGCACACTGAGATTTTACATGGGAGAGCAAGCCAAGGAGAAATATCTGTAGAATACCTAGAAGCGGAAGAATCTTTGAATCCTCCTATGAGGAATACAATTGTTATCAGTATGCAGAGGGGAAAAAACTTTCACACCATATTACGATCACATTAAAGAGTTTTTATGTACATATAATAAAATGGCATCCTTGTAATCTGCAATAACTCAGCCAGCCTTGTTTAACTTTCTGACTTGAAATATGTTTGTTAAAAATAGCTGCAAAGAAGATCTCATTTATAGAAGAAATGATGTGAAAAGGGCATAAATAGGGCTCACAGTTATACAACATATGCAGGTGCTAAACGACCAGCAGTGAAGAAAATCCCAACTCCCTCAGAAAATGTTCTGATTTCCTGCCATAGTTATTTAGGCCTATTTCAGAGTGCCATGCAAACAAAACCCAAGTGGAAGGCATTGTCCTTAGATGTGTTTTGTGAAGACAGATTTGGCAGCGAGTGGCAAAGGGCTGGAGATTAAATCAATAGGAGGAGAGCGAAGAGAGGTGGTGCCCATTTTTCACTGACTGGCACTTCCCACTGTTGTTTATTCTGGCAAGATACGCACACACAGACACAGACAGATGCATGCAGAGAAAGCTGTCGACCCACATAGCCGGCACACACGCACACACAGAGAAATCTATAATCAAGTGATTCATCCTGAATAATGTTATTCATGAGGAAACACTTCTAATGAGACTGAACATCCAACAGAGGCTCTATAAACCTCTTGTGTGTTCTCTTTCTTTAGTGAACGCGAGCTTGCGTGTATGTGTGTGTGTGTGTGAGGTGATTTGCTTGCTGTGCTTATGTAGGAGTGATGTTTCTCACTGTGGATTTATGCTCATAGACATTCATAGAGAATTTATAGATCGTGCATGGTGACACATAATTAAAACGGTATTCATACTGTTACAATTTCCTATACAAACTGTGAACTTTTAATGTCATTAAACAACAAACAGTAGCAGCATTTTTGTGATGTGTGAGAGGAAAATACAACATTTACATAAACCAGGTTTGGTTACAATATGTTTCAATTTAAAAAACCCTCCAGCCCTATATTTCAAACACAAACTGGTATTGAGGATACTGTCATCAAACATCAACAATTGAATTCCACCTTTGACTGGATTTCTCTCTTTTTGGCTAATTCTCTGTTTCTTCTGTAGGCTAATAAGTTTAAGTGGATATCCATTTGACCAAGGGCAGTCTTGAAAGCTTTGAAAAAGAAAGCAACTGGACGTCTTTAGAAAAGAAAGAAGCAAAAGAAGAAGTCTAGTTGCTTTCTTTTTCAAGCTCTCAAGACTGCCATGACCTGGATGACTGAGAATCTACACAGATATACTGACCAGGAATCCAGATCATATCACATATATTACCAACAGCTATGTCAGTCAAAGTGAAATGTACATTTTCTGTGATGTAGGTTGTTGTAAAATACTGTGCATTTCCTTTTGAGTGCATGACACCAGACCGTGTAGAAAAGTGTGATTACAATGAATGATAGTAATTTTATAACACTGAATAGTGAGCAGCAAGAGAGCATGACTCATCTGTGCTATTTTTCTCTTTTATTGTTCTGCCTCTTTTGCTCATTTTAACAGGGATGCCAGGATCTCTGGAGGGCACAGGATGTTTAGTGACTGTCTGTTTTGTGTTATCATATTGAGAATAATGGCGCAGTTTTATTGGAGACTGGTGACATCAGTACAGCATCTGCTTAATGCGGTACATGTTTAATGTATGGTTTGGTTATAAAAAGATCCCAGTGGGCTTGGAAGAAGGTGAATCACTGTTTAAGGAATGAGGTGAAACAAATCGGACCAATGTGGAGGAGAAATTGAGAGAAAGGTGGGGGGGATGATAACACAATAATGATGAAAGCAGTAGGCTTTCATTTCATTTTGAGCTCCCATGTCAGAATGAATTTAGAAAATGACATTAGGGGGCAGCTTGAATATGAACAATTTGTCTGTGCTCAGAATGAGTTAGCACTTTGTAAGGGAAACCTTGTTCATATACATTTATTCTCTCTGATGAACCCTTAATGCCGATACACTGCCATACCTACAGCACGCAGGACGAGGTTTTCTCTTTTATTTGAATACAGACAAACGTGCATATACACAAAACCACTGTGATAAGTGAATTCTTCTCTTTAATTAACAATCGGCTAGTAAAAGACTAAGAGTTAGAGATGAAAGGTATTGCAGAGAAGGATAAATCATACTAATCCTATATTAAAAAGAAAAGCATTTGTGACAGTACAAACAGCTATCAACCAGTGTTAAAAATTATTTTTCTTTCGAACCGTGTGCTGGGATGAATGCACAGTGCCTATGCCTTGTACTTTCATGTTTACTTCACTCTCTAGACAAATTTGTGACCTGAGACACAAAAATTGGAACATTTTCTATTTTATTTTTCTCTAATATTTTCTAGTTTCTTTTAACCCTCACCAATTCTAAAAATATGAAAAACAGTAGTTTCCTGCATTCTGAGTGTATCACATAATGATGTATTCTGAACTTTTTTTGCACACTCTTATGCAAATATGATGCGCTTTCAAAACCATATAACATTTGGCTTGCATGTCAGCATTCGCTGTGTAGTATTATAACACATACGCACATTAGCACACCCAGACAGTCCTTAATTGTGTGTAAAGCATTCGCAGATGCCTCAGAGCAAAGAGCTGGCCTGAATCTTTTTGTGGAATTAAGTCTCTTGTGTCTCACTATTGCTGCTATCTCAGGTTCAGCATTAATAAAAGGGGTTAAAGAAGGAATTCAAATGCCAGCTGATGTCAAGTCAAGGGTTTTACCCACCAAGTGACCTATCATTTCTATTTTCTGACCTGTGCTCTGACAGAAGCAGAGATGGAACGCTGTAATAACAAATGATAAAAGATGAATTTGTATAAGCACATAGCTCAGCCCTTACAATCCCAATCACTTGCAATACTGGCAAACATTTTTGTCATTTTGAATTACAACAACCAGTAACAAATATTTCCAACTAACTATATGATTTATGGGTCTATTTGGGATGGGTACTTTTTCTGGGAGGAAACATTGTAAATTAATAGTGTAAAAATGCTAATTGCTTGCATAATTGCTGGATGAAGTGCAGTTTAATTTGTTTAATTTATTTTAAAAAATAGCTTCAAGAACAAACCAGGTTTGCTGCAGATTGCAGGTAAATTGGACTAATATAGGAAATTCCCTGAAAAAAAGCAACCTAATCAAAGAACTGCTTGCATATGGAAAATTATTGTACACTTGTAAAACGAGCCAAAATTTGAATTACACCTATTTTTTTGGAACTGGAATAAATTACATAATTGTTGTTGTTGCTGTTTTCTCAAAACCACAGGCATCTGAAAGACACTCACAAGATATCCTCTGGCAACACAGTCCAGTTTTACACCATTTAAACACTAGAAACCCTTAAGTGTAATTTTTAAGGATGTTAAAATTCTAAAAGGACACATTCTGACCCAAAACACAATCGCTTCCTATTCCTAGCCAAATATTTTTGATACCTTAACCTAACCAAATGTTGTACTGAAAGTAGGACAAACTGTCAAACTTTGAAAAGGTGACAAAGCCCTACTTGATGCACCCACTGTATCTAATGTTAAGTTTTTTCTTAGCACCGATGACAGTAGGTAGATCAAGGTACAGATGCCCAAGGATACATTGTACGTCTCTCTGATATCCAGTCTCTTTTCTATTTGACATAACGGGAATGAGAAGGAATTGAATTTACAGCTCAAATGACTGTTAGATTCAAGACCTGCTGATGCCACTGACATTTGTGAATAACTGCTATAGAAGTCCACTGTAGGGAACACATGGAGTGTATATAGAAATCTTTTAGGAAATATGTATTTGTTATGTCTATGGAAACATCAGGCATCAGGTTCACTAAAAGATTCAGCAGGATCAGTGTTTGCCAGCAAGGATTTTCTGATAGCATGTAATTCTTCTTACATGTGCCTGCAGAATCCCTATCTACTGCTTACCCTGCAGAGGGTGATTGTTAAAGATCATCATTTTCTGATCAATAACTTCATGGATAACCTAAGATGATACATATCTAAAAGATTTTGTTTTACTTAATGAGAGTGGAGATGAAGGAGAAGTGTCTCTCTTCCTTCATACGCCGTAACGTATGTGGTACGTATGCTGTTGGTAAAGAGTTGTCAAGCAGCAATCACGTTAAGTTGGATTCACTTTCTTGGCTCCAACTGCTACTGCAACAGCTGAGTAGGGACTGACCTCACTTAGTCATAGCTGTAGGTGTTTGAAAGTTATCCACTGTCATACAATGAATATGTGCCGCTTCCAAATAAATGATTCATTACTCAGTCACAAGTTTAGCTCATATTAGTGGAGAATTTGAGATTAATTTTGATTGCTTTTGTTGGAGTTTTAAAATAAGATACTAACTTTTTCAAACAATGGAAAAGAAGTAAAAGGTCAAATTTCATGTCACTGGTTGTGTAAAAAATCTTAAAAATGTAAGCGACTGAGAGAAGAATAAGAGCACAATTTTACTAACAATCCAGAGGAGAAACCCTAAACTTTTTTTTTTTTGATTTTGGAACCGTTTCACGTAGTCCTCTAACAATTATGTATCTAGTAGAATACATATTTTATCTCTGTCTATTGGGCAGTTTAAGCCTGCCTTTATGGACTCAATTTTTCTGCTTTGCTGCGAAGATCAAGAATTGTAATTTTGTTTTGAATAAGTAGAATTAATGTTCAAATAATTGGTAGCTTGAATTGAATGAAATAAACAAACAATAAAAGAGAGTGAAGCACCCAGAGCTCTTTGCTTGAGCGAAAGCTAATATTTTTGAAGCCCATCATCCAGCTGGCTCTTATGAATGAATGTATGAAGGCTATCTTTTGACCTCACCACCCACAGAAGAAGGGACAAAAAGAAAAGCTCAGGCAGAGAGAGAAATATAAATAACAATGGCACAGTGAAATAAAGCAGACACATTGCTTTTAATGCAGCTGTATGTACTGTAATAATTCTATGCTGAATGTAACTTGAAATGTCTGGGAAAATTCATAGTTTTACATTCATTCAAATCAAAATGAATGCCAATTATGGAGTTTAACCCATTAAAAAGAAAATGTTTGGGAACAGCTGTATACATGCAAATTTTTGAACTATGCCTAAAAAGTAAGTGAGAATTTTGTTCAAAGAAAGCTGGACTCACAGAAGTCTTAATGCTAGCACACCACCATGTTCACTGTTGAACAGGTCATACACTAAGTTGCCAAAAGTATTCACTCACCTATCCAATCACTGAATTCAGGTGTTCCAATCGCTTCCATGGCCACAGGTGTATAAAACCAAACATCTATGCAGACTGCTTCTATAAACATTTGGGAAAGACTAGGTTGCTCTCAGGAGTTCAGTGAATTCCAATGTGGTACCGTGATAGGATACCATCTGTGCAACAAGCCCAGCTGTAAAATTTCCTCACTACTGAATATTTCACAGTCAACTGTTAGTGGTAGTATAACAAAGTGGAAGTGATTGAGAATGACAACAACTCAGCCGTGAAGTGGTAGGCCACGTCAGATGACAGAGCGGGGTCAGCGGATGCTGAGGTGCATAGCGCGCAGAGGTCACCAACTCAACACCAACAGACTCAATTGCTACAGACCTCAAGAAGCTCAGCTCAAGATGTGTAGAGAGCTTCATGGAATGGATTTCCATGGCCGAGCAGCTGTATCCAAGCCTTACGTCATCAAGCATAAGGTCAGGAGTTGGGATCATCCCCTTAGTTCCAGTGACACGAACTCTTAATGCTTCAGCATACCAAGACATTTTGGATGATTTCATGCTCCCAACTTTGTGGGAATAATTTGGGAATGTCCCCTTCCTGTTCCCACATGACTGTGCCCCAGTGCACAAAGCAAGGTCCATAAAGACATGGATGAGTGAGTTTGGTTTGGAAGAACTTGATGGCCTGCACATCCGACTGACCTGTGCCTGACCTCACATGTGTTTCTGGAAGAATGTTCAAAAATTCTTATAAACACTCTCCTAATCCTTGTGGAAAACCTTCCCTGAAGATTTGAAGCTGCAGAAGGTGGGCCGACATCAAATTAAACCTATGGATTAAGAATGGGATGTCAGTCAAGTTTATATGTGTGTAAAGGCAGATGAGTGTATGTGGTAAATTTGAAACATTATCGTTCACTAAGTAATGACCATTTTTTTTTCTTGACACATGGGACAATTTTATATTGTGGAGGTGTGCAGCATGCACATGTATCATGTGTAAAATAAAGAGGGGGCACAGAGGTTGCCAGAATGATGCAGCATTTCATTAACATCTATGATCTGGTGGTGTCACAGGGATTCAGGAAAGCTGAGAGCAGGGTAGGGTCTACAACAAAAGGGTACTGAAATAAACATAAGGTCTACACACAGTGAGGGCAAAGAAATGCAAACACTCAGCAGAAATCTATCCATCCTTCCATTTTTAACTGAATCATCTCATACTGAGGGGTCAGAATGAAATGTTAAACAATGGTTTGGCAAAAGCATGTTTCAGGAACTCACTTATTGCTTCTCTGTCTTTGTCTTTGCGGAGGCACTGGTTCACTGAACTCTAAAGTCGAGGCTCTGCATATAAAATCCTCAAGGGTCATTTGACCTTTCAAATCAGAAGCTGCAGAATCTATAGGGCATAGAAAACTTCCAAACAAATGTTATTTGCTCAAGGAGGTAAATGAAGAGGTGGTTGTGGTTTTGCTTTTATAATAAGTTTTTCTATCAAATCAATAAATACTGTAGATGGGACTTACTATAAAGTTTGGAGTGTTAACTAAATAAACAACATAACATTCTGTTTTCTCTGCCTTTCTCTTTTGGAATTCCTCCTTTTCTCACTCTCACAGAAATTCAGTATTACCATGTTTCTCCTGATGCCTACTGTAATTGCACTCTAGTCATGCCATCTGGTTGTTTACTTGTATCAAAGATAGATGTTAAGATTGCAGAGATTGTCAATACCTGCAGCAGAAACACAGAATTTGTATGTGTGTGCATGTATGACCCAGATTGCATTATTCTGCCTTGCTCTCTATCGGTGTATAGCTACAGAGTCACTACTGCCACCCTGCCAGCATGCTGGTGTGCCAGGTCCCTACAGGCATCTTTGGGATCAGGTGGCAGGTTCATAACATACGGCAACAACATGACCTTGTCCTGGATGGGCCCGCTTGAGCCCAGTGACAGGGGCAACAGGGGCCAATGGGGTGAGTGAGAGTGGAGAAAAATGAGACACCAGATGGATATGTTAATGTATTTGGCATGCTGTAATCTGCTACTATTCCTCTCTCTCGCTCTCTCTTGCTCGCTGACTCGCTTGCTCAATTTGTCAATGAGCACACACAGCATAAAATGTCATTCTTAAAGCTTCAGAAAGAAGCAGATGACTGGGCTCCCTCTATCACCAGCCAGCCAGAGCTGTAGCCACACATAATCAAGTTTGTGGCACAGACCCACTTAATTTGTGCCCTCTTCAATTACAGTAGCCTGTAATTTACAGAAAAAAGCAAATACATAACAGAGGGAGTTCAGCACAGTAATTAAAATGGAGATCCAATCAAATATCAGCTAAAGTATTCAATACGGTAATGATGAGTACAGATGGTGCATTTGAAGGGGTAATTTTTGGCAGTTTTTTTCTTTCTTTTCCATGGAGCCTGAGCTAAACGTCTCAGTATTTGACTCTTTGGCATTGACTGACAACCTTTAAAGTAGCATGAACTGATGTTTTTTGTTTTTGAAAATCTTGTTGTCTGCTATAAAACGATTGCACACCCATGGTCACCCATGGTTGCACACACTATGATCAGTATGTATAGAAGATCAAAGTATTTCTCATTTGCATATAGTATATTGTGCATTTTTTCAATTCATTTAGGACAATTAAGTCACTTGTTTGTGTAACTAAATGTTTAGTTTTTTTGGGCTTTTTTGCAATGAGATGAGGAACTTGTAAATAGAGATATAACTGATTTATACACTCCGTCTGAAAGTTCTGCTCAAATGAATCTCCCAAGACTATGAATGAACTTATATTGATTTGACTGGAAATGGGAAAAAAAAAAAAAAAGATAAATTAATCATCATCTGGAAGTTTATATTCAGAATGAGTCACATCTTATGAATCTTATGAAGAGTAATAAGAAACACTCACTTAAGTATGTACAAAATGTTCAAAGGCAATGGTAACCAAAATGGTAGTCAAAATGATGAACAGTTTAAATTTTCATTTATAAATATGCTCCTTTGGGGTTCAATCAGTAAACAGAACTTTGTGTTCTTGGTTCTTTTCTTAAGTGGCTGGAAGTGATTCGCTCGTCGAGCATTGCTTTGAAACCTCCAGCTGGTGGCCTGTGGACATTCCAGGCTCCTGTTGCCTAGGTGACCTGCTAATGTATTTACTAGCAGCTCACATATCAATCAGCAATATTCTTCAGCCTCACTGGTAGTCTCTTCAGTTGATTGCCTGGAAGTTTATCATGGGTCCCGCCCACTTTGCATCAAATGCAGTTATTTCACCAATAGTTGCTTGAAGTTGCCAAATATCATTCATTTTCTATGGTTTCTGCTCACCAGGTCACTGAGAACTGCTTCCTGTGTGTCTACACAGCTTCACTGTATTATTCTCACATTAAGTATTGGGTCTGGTTTGATTTGGTTCCTGATTTGTCACTAAGTTTTAGTTTCTGGGTGTCCTATGTCACTGATTGCGATATAATATAGTTAATACTTGTTAGGAGCTTTATATGACCCCTTATTACAATGGAGAAACAGAAAGATAGGCAATTTCTGTAATATGTAATACGTAACGATAGCCTCATAGCATAAGTGCCTAAGTCATATTTTGGCCAAATTGAGATACATGCCTAACTCTACTTTGCTAACACCGTAGACCCATTTAGGCAGATATCTCAATTTGGCCAAAATATGACTTAGGCACTTATGGTATGAGGCTAAAAATATGTAACATGCAATTCAAATCAGTCTGTCACATCTTTATGGAGGAATTTTGACCCACTCTTCTTTACAACCTTGCTTCAGTTTATTGAGGCTTGTGGACATTCATTTACACACAGTTCTCTTAAGGTCCCGCCACAGCACATCAGTCGGATTGAGGTCTGAACTTTGACTGAGCCAGTGCAGCGCCTTGATTCTTTTCTCTTTCAGAGATTCTGTGGTAGATTTGCTGCTGTGCTTAGGATAATTGTCCTTTTCAATGATTCAGTTTTGGCCAAGCCTTAACTGTCAGACAGATGACATCATATTTGACTCTAGAATACTCTGATATGCAGAGGAGTTCATGGTCAACTCAATGACAGTAAGGTGTCCAAGTCCTGTGGCTGCAAAACAAGCCCAAATCCCCACCCCTCCACCCCCGTGTTTGACAGCTGGTATGGTATAATGATTTGAGCTGATATGCTGTTTGTTTTTTGCCAAATATGACACTGTGCATTATGGTCAAACATCTCGACTTTGGTCTTGTCTGTCTAAAGGACATTCTTCTATAAGTCTTATAGTTTGTTCAGATGCAACTTTGTAAACCTAAGCCATGCTGCCATGTTCTTTTTAGAGAGAAGAGGCTTTCTTTCTCTTCAGTGTTTTTCTGGCAGTACTGTCAGTTTTACAAATTTAACATGCTACTGGATTTACAGTCAAAAAAAGAAAGCTTTCACAGGAGTACATGTCATGATTCACTTTCTGGTAGAACCACCTTTAACTGTGCCAAATAACATTAAAAATTAAGATCAAAATGGCGGTGTGGATGGCACCCTCAGTACTGCCCTCTCTGGTACTTTTTCTGTAGTCTTTTTCTGTTCAATTTTCAGCTCTCCCTCGTTGTTCACATACAGCAGAGAGGAAATTTTGCACATCTGTCAATCACGTTATCAAACTTTTTCACCGTCTCTCATCCATCTGCTCATCCATTGAGTAGCTCTCAATGGGATCAGCAGGAGATGCCAACGAGGGAAGAGAGCTGGAATACTTGTTAAACTCCGTCAGCAGGGATTCCGATCTGCGCTCCCTTCCATTCACCTGGTGAATGTCCGATCTCTTGCAATAAGATGGATGAACTGCTGCTACTCAATAGAATAAATACAGACTTCTCCAGATCTGCCACCCTGTGATTCACCAAAACCTGGCTGGGTGAACATGTCCCTGACAACTCATTATATCTGCTGGGCTTCCAACTTCTTAGAACAGACCACAACACAAAGCTTTCTTGGAAAGCAAGGGGAGGCAGAATGCTTCTATATAAACAACACCTTGATTGTTCTGGGATATATACTAAGGTCCTATTTGCGGACTTCAGTTTGTCATTCAGTGCCATCATCCCTGAAGTCTTCCACTCCAAACTCAACCGACTCACTGTTCCAGCCATCTGTCAGTGGGTCACAAACTTTCTGACAGACAGGAAGCAGCAGATGAGACTAGGGAGAATCACATCCAGCACCTGGAAAATTAACACTGTTGCCCCCCCTTTTGTGCCTCAAAAGACCCATCTGTTAAAACTGTAAAGTTTGGAGATGACATGACAGACAACTGACTCATCAAGGGCAGTGACGAATCTGCATACAGACTTGGGTTGAACAGCTGGCCCCGTGGTGCACTCAGAACAACCTGGAGCTGAATATGCTCAAAACTATAGAGATAACCATGTCCTTACTCAACAGCACTGTGTCTGCTGTGGAAACCTTTAGCTTTCTGGGTTCCACAATCTCCCAGGATCTAAAGTGGTCATCTAATATAGACACAATCATCAAAAAGGCCCAGCAGAGGATGTACTTCCTGTGCCAGCTCAGGAAGTTCAACCTGTTTCAGGAGCTGTTGATTTCTACACTGCAATGATCCAGTCTGTTCTCTGCACATTCATCACTGTATGGTTTGGAATCAGCCACCAAACAGGAAAAGAACAGATTCCAATGGACAATGAGGTCTTCAGAAAAAATCATTGGTGCCTGCTTGTCCTCAATTTCAGGATTGCTACAAATCCAGAATCAGGAAATGAGCAGGAAACCTCACTGCAGACCCATCATGCCCTGGACACAACCTGTTCCAACTCCTTCACACTGGTAGGCACTACAGAGCACTGTGCACCAAAACAAGTGGACATCTGTACAGTTTCTTTGCACAGGCCATCAGTCTGATCAACACTTTGAACACTCTTCACCACTGCACCATACATATAAATATGCTACACGCGTTGTTACTGTCTGTGTCATGTTGCTATTGTTAATATTGTCTGTTGTCTAATCTGTTACATACATTGAGAGCAAAGAAATAACCAGAGCCCAGTTCCTTGTATGTGTACATATACTTGGTCAATAAAGCCAATTCTAATTCTGAATGAAACTAACTGAGGCCTGCAGAGTTTGAGATGTAGCTCTTGGGTTTTTTTGCAATTTCTCTAAGCCTCACATGGTCTTATCTTCAGGTTAAATTGCTGGGATGTCCATCTTAATTCCTATAGAAGTAATAAGTGTGTATACAATTTAGAATTAATGTAAAATGAATATGTCTTCTATTGACAAACATTAAAAAAAAGATGGCTGTGTTGTGTTGTTTTTGGCAACATATTGCAATATGATTTTTGTTTGTCACCTGCTCAACATTATTAAGGACAGTAATAGTGTACAGACTTTGAGGAATAGATAAGTTGACTCTTTCAAAGCACATTATATTGTAAGTTTGGAAATAAGTCCTGTGAGTAAACTTTATTCTCAATTACATGTCTTGTGTGACCCCACTTGTGCATCACATTTATAGACACCTGTTAAATTAAAGGAAAATCAAAACTATGTTAAGTATATCAGTTGCTGGACACTTAATAGTCTCTGAAACATGAGTGTATGGAAAGAACAACATTCTTGAAAACCAATTTTCTCTTATTTGAGGTTTTGATGATGTTGTGGAGAGCTGTCTAACATGTTAGTCTAAGGTCTACTACAGTATATGGATGTGGACACTGTTATTCTTGAAGAGACCACCCAAATCAGTGCAGATATGTTTCATCATTAAAGATGATCACTCTGAACATCTTTGTGAACCTGCAATAATTTGCAGGAAGAAGAGAACTCAAATCCACACCAGCAAAATGTCCCTTACAGCATAAGAGAGAAACTGGATCTCATAACTGTAGCGGTCAGGTGTTCAAGATTTCAGGGTTTATTCATCACCTGTATGCTGCTGAACTGAATCTACCCTATGGCTAATGAAACCATTTCAATGCTTATGTCATTATATCCCAAAATGCATGGTTGTCAATCTAACCATGAGTGTATTTTTCTTGACTCAGAGATATTTGACTCCTCTGGAGATAAATTATGTTCTGCCAACAACATCATGATGTGATATTCCTTTATGTCCTTAATCGCATTGGTACAGCTTGTGCATCTGGCATTTAACAGCAGAGGTTATGAGTCAGTTGTTGACTAAGGTTGATGACTGTGAGAAACAGCAACTATTTAGAGCAGAGGTTTAATCAAAATTTTTCCCTTTCCAAAGGTGGGACAGTCTAACTACTGAACCTTCCGTCTGCTTGTGTAGGCAGCCCAGCCTGTTTGTGCTTTCTAGTGAGGCAGTGTATGGAGATTGCCTCAGGTTGTTTGCAAAGGGGTGGGTGTGTTGAAAGACTGCTGAGAAACCTCTTGAGTAAATATCAACTGTGTTTGATTTTGAACTGTAATGTTGCCTAAAGGAAGGGTCTTCAAGCGTGTACACATCTTTATTTTCAAGCAGGATAGTGGGTAGTTCTTAAAGCTCCCTTAAATGGAAGCTGGACAAGACAGTAACTCCATGTACATAATCAATACAAACAATGAACTGTCAGGTTATTCCAGATTGATGCAAATTTGGCTGAAGGCAATCCTCATGTGTAAATATGTAGTGTACAGAATTGTGAGTGGTATCAACCCAAAACCATGTGGGGTTGATACCACTTTTCCAATTGAAAAAAAAAATCATGAAATATTGATTTTTGTGAAAATAACAAATTTACTAGCAGATTGCTGTTTAGCTAGGTACCAGAATGTGTATTGGTACAGATCTTTATGGCAAATTGCCTGTGTGCTTGTTTGAAAGAAAATGTGATCAAGCAATTTTCCTTAGCGTGAAAATATTTTATCTGCAGGCATTTTTAAAAATTACTATATGAACACAGAAGCATGCCTGGGCCTTAGTTAATTTTCTTTTCAATAATTAAATAGTTGTTTGATCTTTGGTTGTCACAACCTGTAGATTATAGTAAAATATTATTTTCCCTCTAGCACCGCTAAACAGAAAACAGACATTACATTACATTACACTGCACTCAATCCAATGAGTAAAATGTATGAAATGCCTACCCAGTGTCAGTTATGTGTATGGTGAGTTTACCATTTTACAGCCCGGTTGTTCAAAACCTAGCAATAACATGTCAGCTCGCAGACACTTTCAGTCAAAGGAGAAAACAGCATGCAACAAGGTTTGCACCTTCCAACCAATCAATAAATGGAATAACTGCCACTTAGGCCATTATACCATCCTTTTTTCAGCTCTGGAGTAATGAACTGTAATAGAGAAATGATAATAATGATGATAGTCATAATTAGTGGGATAATAACCAGGCAATCACTGGGTGTTGAAACGGGAGACATTAACTGTGATCTATGATTGATCTTTTGCGAGGCCGGCAGCTTGATAATCGAGCAGGAATTCTGTGGAATGGGTTGATGTAGAGAGTATCTGTTGAGTATTGAGCATCTAATAAGTGTTTTTTTTTTTTTTAATTTTTACATTTTTTTACTATGCTCCAGAAGCAGATGTATAATCAGCTCAAATTCATGTTTGACAGCAAATTATTTGCTGTATTTCCCCCTTCTTGATGGCAACCACACTCTAAAAACCCAACCTTGATAACTGTGTAATGCAATTCAGCACATTCACTCAAGTGTAGTATCTAAGTTAAATTTGAGGCAATAAATCTGAGGTAACAGTACTTTAATTGAGTATTTTCATGTTATGCTACTTTACACTTCCACTCCTCATGTCACTGACAAATACTGGACCTGTATCATGTCATATCATGTACTGTATCATGCACTTTTGCTTAATAATACTGATAGCGCAATAAGAAATTATGTTTTTAATGTAACAGGTTTAAATAAAAGCTGTCAGTTCTTTTGCTATCTGCACTAACCAAGAAGAAAAATCCTTCAGTATTAACCAAATACTTAAAGATAACCTGAAAAAATAGAAAACAGAACAGAATTGTCCATTCCTGAAATTCTTGGTGTTTCCTTATTCTGAGTGTGGTTTGTCCAGTGTAAATCCAGTAAATAATCAATACACTATCGCCTGAGATGAAGGACAGACTGTATGCTTGTCTGCACATACAAACAGACAAAGGCCTGCATGTATGTGCAGACCTTTGACTGTATATTATGGTGTGCATTTGAGCCCCCTCAGAGGGTGCACTCTTGTTTGTCTGTATACTGGAACACTGCGTTGTGTGTGTGCGCGCGCGTGTGTGTGTGTGTGTATGTGTGTGTGTGGTGGAAGTTGATTTTGTGGTAAGCCTTGGAGACAGTGAAGACTGTCATCAATATTGTGCTTCCTTTTCCTCTGAGCTTTGGGGGATGTATCAACATATGTGTGTGTGAGCGTGTGTGTGTGTGTGTGTGTGTGTGTGTGTGTGTGTGTGTGTGTGTGTGTGAGCAAGACCATGAGTCTGTGAGGCCTTTGTAGACAGTCCCAATTTGACAAAGGCAGCATGAGACTTGCCTGCATGCTGTCAACGAGTTCTAACAAAAGCCAAATTGTAACAGGAGGATCCTGTCTCTGCCATGATAACAGCTTCAACAATGTGGAACCTTGAGCCCTGATCAGGAGAAATGAGTAGGACAGTCTTTCTATAGTTTAGCTTCATTTGCTTCATTTCTCAGATGATACCGATGACACCCCAAAACAACCTTGAGCTGTGACAATTCTACTGGGCGCCTCAAATGGGTTTGGAAAGAGCTGTTAGCTTATAAAATATACTGTGCTGGCTTTTAAGATGCGTTGGGAAAGGAATCTGCTCGAACAGGGTCCACAGGCACAGGGGTGCAGAACTGGAAAAGGACAAGGAAAGTTAAAATATAAACACTGTGGTTTCATAAAACAATACTATTCAAATTCCACTCAAAGACACTGAGATAAACAGGCTTGTATCAGCATAAACTAAATTCCAAACTCCCAAATCTCAAAACAACAAGCACCGGTACATCTATGCACTGAATAATTCTACAACTACTGTAGATGGTGTATTCACACTGCATTTAGATTGATAGACATATCACTTGTATCACAGTTACATGATACAAGTGAGCCGAGTTTTAAAGCCTAAAAGGAACCCCCCAAAAAAGTGAAAATTATCTGTTTACAAATATCGTTCTGAAACATATATAGTACATATATCCAAGTTCAGATTTTGGTTACTCTGTGATAATATACAGATTTTCTTCCAAGTTAAATACATTTTATTGAAAACTATAACTATTTTGTTTCACATCCTCAAGCGGATGACGTTTTGAAAAACTATGCAAAATGTGTTTCAGGTTGTAAATCTTTGCTTAATAAAACCCACCTGATCTGGGTGTGCTAATGTAGGCAGTATTGGCTCAAGACACAGACCGAGTGCCTTGGCTTATGTCTCCGTTGAGTAGAAACACCAAGTGGTTCTTTTCTGTAACAATGTCTGTGCCTATATCTCTTTGGAAGCTTTCTTGTCACTTGTTAATGGCTTAAAATGACATGCAAAATTTACTAAATGCAAATTATTATTACTGGTTACATTGTGTCCTTTCAAGACACCATGCTGTTCTTCAGGTGGGTGTTTTTTGTTTTTTTTCCTTCTTTTTTAATGTCATTTTCAGAAAAGTTATTGCTCATATATGTTCAGGCACAATTGAAATAAAAAATAAATAAAAAAAAAACATTAAATATAATACAGACACAGAGGAATTTGCACTTCTTAAGTCTGACTCATGTACTTGAATGTGTTTGTTTCCTGAAAAATAATTGAAGACAGAAGAAAAAAAAATGTCCTTTCTATGAGTCAGAGACCCCTGAAAATAACTGATAGTGCAGGTCTTTATGCGTGACCGTGTAACTTGACCTGCACTACAGCTACATCATAAGTCCACTCCCATTAAGGATTTTATTGCTAATTGCAGTGAACTGGAATATGGAGAGGTTGCGACCATTAAAAGGTTTAATGGCATGTTGATTGTACTTGACTTTGATTGCTTTTTCTTTGCAGTTAGTCTCTCTCATCTTGGCAAGTGCATTATTAAAACACCAAAAAGACTTCTTCAGGACCAAAATTGATAGTTTTAGGAGCTACTTAACATACTTCTTACATTTTTATATCACACTAGCTGATATGTGTTAGGTCGGTGTTCTAGAAGAGAGAGTATTTCAATTATAAAAACAAGATGCGAAACCTGCCTAATGTCCTGCCTCAGTCACCATGATGTGATAAACTAAGGTTTATGTAAATGAGGTCAGGCTAATTAATGAAGCAAATTACCGCATATATCAATAAATTATAACTATTGATGTGGACTCTATATTTCAAAGCATTAGGGGATTAAAAATTTAGTAATTTCTTGTAAATGTGCAGTTTTGCAGAAACATGGTGGAGAAAATGATTACAATAATTTACAGGAGGAATATGTGACTTTAGACTTGCAGGGGACATAGGTTACGACTGGCAGAGTGACTGTCAAAATGAGGTATTTCACAGTAATCAGCTCGCAGAACATCGACCCACAAAAAGTGTAACTTTGGCAAACTGAACTGTGGGGGTCACAAGATATTCAATACATTGTCATACAGTATGCAATGTACCACAATTAGTTGGTTCAGTTTCACCTTGTCCTTCATTCAAAGGGCTGGCAGGTGTGCTCCAACCCAGGGTGGTGAGATGTCACAGAGCCTGGCACCTGGCTCTGGCAAAGCAGCATACATGTCAACCACACATCATCACGCAGACTCAGAAACACAAATACACTCATGCATCTGTCTGTGACCACAACTGGTCAAATAGACATGTTTATGCATGTAAACACAGTTTATTCAGATTTAAAATTCACATTACCAGGCTCTTCATAAACACTTAATCTGTTATTGTTACACACACACACACACACACACACACACACACACACACACACACACACACACACACACACACACACACACACACACACACACACACACACACACACACACAGTTTGAGTCAATTCCAGAGTGGCTGGTGAGGAGGCATCTACAGTAGCAGGTGAGTAATTGAAAGTGAAGTGGGTCTAAGCTGTGATGGTTATGAGATGACAAGCCATCCAGAAGTGCAGTGTAAGCACCTGCAGCCTAAACATACCCACAATAAACAAATGCATCTTTAAAATATATTTACACGCAGTATGAAAAGCACATATAAAGCTGCACAAACTTATTTATATTTACACAGTTATCAATACAATAACACAAAATCTGTTACACATCTACATTTCTATCACACGCAGTTGTGATAGATCTATATTAAAGCAAACAAACACAATAGCCATATGCAGAAATTCTGGAGGCCAGATTTTATGTTTAGAAAGAAAATGTTTAAAACGCATTGGACATGTTAGCAATGGCATGGCCTACTTTTCCAACTTTCTTTTTGGCCAAAGCATTTTATGTTTTATTCTTGTGATCCATTTAAACTTATTTCTTTCTTTCCTGTTTCATTGTGCATCCTGCTTTTGTTTGCAGATTCAAGGTGCTGTTTAGGTCATGCATCTCCACCATTCAAAAAAAAAATCACATTCTGGATTTCGAAGCCTCTTTGTTTGTTGGTCGGTGATGTGACTGGCTAGAAGTGAACTTTTTTATGGCAGCATCTCTCAGTTTATATTGTACTTCAGCCAGCCTTTGTTGTACTGCTGTAAAGTACATACAGTACACAATGCAAAAGAGTGGGAATGCTTGCAGACCCCACATGCACCCTAGATCTGTCAGTTTGCACTTTGCCCAGTTAAAATACTGATATATATCTGGTTTCAGAATTTCTTTATAAAAAACAAAAAAAAAACAAAAAACTACAGTCAGTCAAATTTGAGTATTTTGCATCTATTAGAACAATACTGACTCCAGAAACAGTGGAAAAGCTTATGGAACAAAATATTAGTTGATCTTTGTGGTGATACTACAGGCATACCGTGTTGCTCTTTTGACTCAAAATATTTGCCTGCATTTCAATACAAATGAACTATAATGTATAAATAGACATAAACTGCTTGCTTGGCTTTTTTACAGCTGCACATTACACAAAATAAAGAAAAGAAGGACCTCATATACAAGCTTGCCAACAGTTGGAACACATTTGATGCTGCACTTCAGTGCTGCCTTTTTCTTATCTTCATCATTACAATTTTACTCAGAAAGATAGAATCAGCAGGCAGGATCAATAACAATTACAAACGTGCAAAGCAGTTATTTGTTTTTACAGTGCCTTTTTGTTATTTTCTTGGCAGAATCCCATACTTTTTCAAGAGCAAGATTAGAGCCCACGTTCACAGCCTTTAGGCCACATAATGATAAAATAAAAGACAGAGAGGGTTAACACAAACATGCACACGTGTGTATGTTTGTGCTAACCCTCTCTGTCACATGTGTGCACATGTAGCTCTCTGGTTATCTGTTTGCAGAGCTTGTTGATATATCTGTTTCCTCTGGGAAATAAATCTAATATCTGAGGGAAAACCTATCGTGTAATGATATTTAGGGCAAAGACTTAAGTAAAGATACGCATCTCCAGCACACTGTGTGTATTTCTGTTTGTGGTTATCAAAGGTTAAAAAGAAGTGAGTTTGTAGTTTGACACTGACACTGAGTGAGAGGAGAAAAAAAACAAAACAAAAAAAAACTATTATAAAGTACATTTTCTACGCCAAACAGAGCCTGTGGGTGTGTACTTGTTTACTTGAGGGCATCACGATATGTATTTGTGTGTGTTTACATGCATTCAATCACTTTGTTAATGTTTGTGCTTTCAAGTTCGGATGTCTACAAGTTTCCATTTACCTGTGTGAGTTTGTGTGTGTGTTTGCCAGTCACTCATTAATGTCGACCCGTCTCCCTGAGCTGCCAGTCTCATCCATTGTGTGGGCTGCCCGCAGTCATCCATTTCCCCCCACCTGGCCACATCCATCTCCGCTCAGCCAGACGCTGTTAAAACTGTGTCACTGCTGTGCGCGCGTGTGTGTGTGTGTGTGTGTGAATGAGTGACTCAGTAAGACAGAGTCAGAGAATGAGAAGGAAAGGAAGAGAGAATGTTTTTCCTCTTGGCTTGCTTGTGTGTCGACTGACAACGTTACAACCATAAGTCATTACAGACCATATTGTCTTAGTGTAGCCTTCTGTCCTTTGCAGTGACTTATCTGTCTGCTGCTTTGAGGTGTGTGTTTTTTGCATTCGGGTCAATCCAAGTTAGACGATCAAGTGTCACTTCTCTCTCTTTTTTTAAAATTTCTTTTTATATATTATATTGATAAAAAAAAACTATTTTCAGGTGGAAAAATTATTACTATGATTACTACTAAGACCACAATGCCATCTGTCTGTACATCTTCCATCTGTTGATTTTCCACTGCTTATCTGGTCTGGGTCATAGTGGCAGTGGACTGAGCAAGGTAGCCCAGATGTCCTTTTCAATTCTCTCTAGCCAAGCCCTCCATCTCTTCCTGGGAAAATCCCAAGGCATTCCCCGGCCAGATGGGATATGTAATCCTTACAACGTGTTCTGCCCTCCCCTCCTGTTCCCGGTTGGATGATCCAAAAATGCCTGCAGAGGAAGGCATCTAGGATGTAATGCTAAGTGTATGGCCAAACCAATTAAATTAGTACCTTTTGACATGAAGAAGCAGCAGTTCTACCTTAAAATACCTTTTGGCTGCTCATACGCATGTTCTTTTTTTCACAACCCAAAGCTTGTCACTGTACTGTATGTAAGAATTTGAAAGCAGGCAGACTGGCAAATCCAGAGCTAATGCCTCAGGCTCAACATCTTTTTCACCATGTTCCAACACAACATCCACACTGCCACTGATGCTGCACCAGCCAGCCTATCAACCTCATGATCTTTTTTTTTTTTTTTCATTTGGAGTAAAGACCCCAACCAGGTGAGAGCAATATAGTATTTTCAGACAGAGTTTCACAGCTATAAATAAAAACTGTAATACAACTGTAGTGACCCAAAAACCCACAAGATATTTCAACACCTACTGTAAGGCATTTTGCATTATTTTGGAGTATTATTTGTGTGCCTTATTGTGGCCAAAGGGCCAGCTGTGTACTGTATTTAAAAACTGCAAAACTGGGCAGAAAGCAAGTCTAACATATCCTATGAAAATGGATAACAATGAAATGTTTTTCATGAGGCAACAAAGAAGTGCTGTCTCCACACAGTACTGAATGTGAATGTAAATGAATCTGAGGTGTGTCAACTTGTGCCCGAGGATTGCTAGTGAGCAAGAAAACTCAATGTGGAAAACATGAGCAGTTTCTCAAAATTACATATCAAGTTGACTGAGATAACAAGAAATAAAAATGGTATATGATAATTGTATATATTAATGTAACTATGGACACTATATTGCCAAAAGTATTCACTTGTCTGCCTCCACACCCATATGAACTTGAGTGACATCCCATTCTTAATCCATAGGTTTAATACAATGTAGAGCATCTTCAAGTCATCCAGAAAGGCTTTCCAGAAGGTTTAGGAGTGTGTTTATGGGAATTTTTGACCATTCTTCCAGAAGCACATTTGTGAGGTCAGACATTGATGTTGGACAAGAGGGCCTGGCTTGCAGTCTCCACACTAATTCATCCCAAAGGTGTTCTGTCAGATTGAGGTCAGGACTCTGTGCAGGCCATCAAGTTCTTCCACACCAAACTCTCTCATCCATGTCTTTATGGTCCTTGCTTTGTGCACTGGGGTGCAGTCATGATGGAACAGGAAGGGGCCATCCCTAAACTGTTCCCACAAAGTTGGGAGTTTAGAATTGTCCAAATAGTCCTGGTATACTTCAGCATACCAAGAACTAAGGGGCTGAGTCCAGTTCCTGAAAACAAACCCCCACCTCATAATTTCCCGAGCAACCAAACTTTACACTTGGCACAACTACCATTCTCCTGGCAACTTCCAAACTTGTCTAACGGCTTGCCAGACTCAGAAGAGTGATTCGTCATTCTAGAGAACACAGCTCTATTGCTCTAGAGTCAATACACCAAAACATCCAATGCTTTGCATTGCGCTTGGTGATGTAAAGCTTGGATGCAACTGCTTGGCCATGGAAACCCCTCAGCCTCAGCATCCGTTGACCCCGCTTTCTGATTTTATGTGGCCTCACACTTGTTGTTCCCAATCGCTTCCACTTTGTTATAATATCACTAACAGTTGCTTGTGGAATATTTAGTACCAAGGAAATTTCATGTCTGGACTTGCACAAGTACCATCCTATCACGGTACCATGCTGGAATTCACTGAGCTCCTCAGAGCGACCCATTCTTTTACAAAAGTTTGCAGAAGCAGTCTGCATGCCTAGATGCTTCATTTTAAACACCTGTGGAAATGTAAGTGATTGGAAAACCCGAATTCAAAGATTTGGATGGGAGAGTGAATAGTTTTGGAAATTTAGTGTACATTAATGTGAATAGATTTCCATCAAACCTTACATCATCTACACAGATAGCATTCCTTGTGTCAATTATGATTTCATTTTTATTTGGATTCACTGAAAATGACAACAACATGTAGAATATAGGGTCCAGTGTGCCTCAACACACTTACATACACAATTAAATAATTAATTAAAAAAAACTAAAAACAAATAGCTAATAAATGGAGATGGATCAATAGAACTTTCTGATCTCAGCCATTCCTCTTTCAGTTTTTATACAGACTGCCAAACTCGCTTCTCTTTTCACACTCTCAAAGCAAAACATTCAAATTACATTCAGATGTTTGATTCCAACCAAGCTCTGTCACATAGCATCCTTGCTCTGAAACTTCATGTTAAGACAT
Source organism: Archocentrus centrarchus (assembly GCF_007364275.1). Taxonomy (NCBI): domain Eukaryota; kingdom Metazoa; phylum Chordata; class Actinopteri; order Cichliformes; family Cichlidae; genus Archocentrus; species Archocentrus centrarchus. The sequence continues at coordinate 13,772,573 of NC_044366.1, forward strand.
GGAACGAGGAGCAGATCATAAGCATCAAGCCTTTAATACTACCAAACCTTAGAAATGTCAACAAGTGTCCGCCTATCTCCCTTCCTCTCTCGCTCTTACTGTCTCCTTCTCTTTCATGTCCAAACTAATTAATTCTGAAGCTTTTTTTGTGGTCGTCTTTCATGATTGCATGAATAAGTATATAATTTAATGTTAGCAACCAGAATATCACCCCCACCTCTGCTTCCCAAGGGTACATATCAGCTTGTTTAATTTTAGAGTGTGTTTTAAATCCGTTGCAATTCCCAAGTTAGAAACACTGTCCATTTGAATTTAAATTTAGAGTAAGTAGGCAGTTGGTGTCCCCTACTACAACCCCCTTCGACCCAACCCACCCCCTCAAAAAAAAAAAAAAAAAAAAAAAAAAAAAAAAAACTGCTATAGTCATTTTAATTTATTAAAGTAATCACATTAATACACGAACAGATCTTACTGTAGCTGCCCTGAGGTAGATGGTGCCCTTGAAACATTGTGTCCCAGTGGAAACATTATTCTGGAAATTTTTGCATAAATGTTTCACTCTAATTATGACTACTCAGCAACAAGGCAAAATAGATAAATAAAAGTAATACTGCTACTACAGCTGGTATTTCTGCTACTGCTGCTTCAACTACTACTACTAATGAATATCCATATACCCATAACACTGTTAATACATGTCAAACATGCAAAGTAGGCCTGCCATGCAGCACAGTAACAAACCTTTGGTGACCTCTCGGAGCATTAACAGGTACCACTAGTTGCTTATACGGAGCATGACTTTACAAAGTGGGCTCAAAGGGAAAAATAAAACAACCAGCCAGTGGGTAGTTTATCACAGAGATCTGCGTATGGTGAGTCAACACTGCCTTATTACTGACATGAGAATAGAGAGTCCAACATTTGTACCAACAAAAGATTGCAAACAAAAATAAGCATCCATGGGAGCCTAGGGTATATTCCTCTTTCTACAGTGCTCAGAGAGAGGTGCACAGAAAGAAAAATTGGAGATTCACATACTGAAATAAATACAGACAGGAGAGTGAGAGCAGACAAAGTAGACTGGGAAAATGAGTGAACTGAGTTTTCATTGGAACCCTGGGGATGTATGTAATGAGTTGGAGAGAGGCATGTTTGCCTAGTCTGGTTTACACTGAGAAATGACCCTGTGATACACACTGTGCAGCCCTCTTACCACACACAGGCACGCACACATTCACACAATCACTGACTTGGAGGCAACCCAGATCAGTAATGTTGACGAAAGGAGTAGGAGAGGTTTACTGGTGTATTCAGGAAACAATTTCCACAATAATGCTTGCCTTGATGATGACATTTTGATTGGCTCCAATCTACAAAGGTGAACCCACGGGTCTCACAAGAAACCTGTCTCAACAAGCGATCCCTGCCGAATCCCAAAGATAATTGCCTGACTCAAACAGCAGCTCACCAGTTTCAACAGCTATTGCAATAGATAATGGGAGTACATGAAATAATCGCATTAAAAAAAAAAAGACAAAAGTAAAAGGTTTTTTTAAGTTCACTATATCAAAAGTTCAGATTAGCTCATTAACCATTAGTAACATATCCCACATTATCCCACTAAAACCTACTCTTTGCCCCACATTTAATTTGTGGGGATAAGGTTGCCTTAGTTCAGCTTGTACAATGGCAACTTATGGTCTCATTTCCCTTTCATTTTCTTCTGAATAATTTGTATTAGAACAGTTTTTTGTTTTTTTGTCTTTTTTTAAAATAAGAGGGAGCTTGCAGTGCTTTACATTTTTCCTGAAATGCACTTTAGAACTGTAATACCGGAATATCAGCAGTGCTTTCACGTAAAGCCTGTTAACTTCAGATTCTAACTATTCCTAATGCATTCCCTGTCTGTGTCTCAGCTTGCATTCAGCTCAACTGATCCTCTCAGTTTAGATAACAAAGAGCGAAGCAGAAAGATGCAGTTGACAGAAAGTTTAATTCAGCTAAAGGCTTAATGCATTTTAGTACAATGCGTGGAATATTTCCTGGCTTTTTTTTTTTTTTTTTTTTGGTGAATAGACATTGCCAGCTTGTCAGTCTTAGTCTGATAAAAGGATTATAAATGGCAATGTGAGTTTTTTAAGAGCTTAGTGGTTTGTGGGTTTGAGGTTTTCAGCTGATAATTTTTCACCTGATAATTGTGCTAGATGAAACTTCAGTAGATTGATAGAAATATGCTCCAGTGGGTAAATTACTGCTTGTCCTAAGTTTGATGGCAATCCTTCAGACATTTCATTTTTTTTCACTTAATGTCAGACTCACAATAACAAAGTCCATGATTATCTGTGATTTAACTTAACTTTTTTTTCTTTTTAAAACCAGTCTTATTTGTAGAGGTGGAGGTACTTTAGAGAAAAAGTGAACAATCTTTGGACTGTGGGAGGAAGTGCTGGTACCTTGAGGAAACCCACACAGGCACAGGGAGAACATGCAAAATCTACAAATGAAGACTCAGCCAGGATTTGAACTGTACTAGCACTCAAATACTTGCCACGATGTCAGTTTGGAACACAGCCAAAAACACTCTGCTAACATGGCTAAAACAAAGTGTTAAAACCTGTATATGTTTCCATGTTTGTAACCAGATGAGACACACAAAGGGATGGATCTGAAACCAAGGGTACACTTCACACTCAGACAGCAGTGACTTGTTCCTAACAATGTAGGCCTGCTGTAAACTATGTCGTGGTTTGTTATCCTCTTTGAGTCTAATATGCATATGTTCTATAGTATAATCTTTTGTATTGCTTACCATTGGTAAATCCATAGTGGCAACAATGGGTTCTTCTTGACAACTGCTTCCTGATGCGTTATTATACTGTTGTAAATCATTAAGAGAAAATACTTATTACTTCTGTACTTATCACAGGTCTCACTCTGTACCAGAACTGGAAAAAATAAAAGTGGATTTCATTTCCCTTGCTTATCAAATTAGTGTGATGGGTGAAATGTGGATAAAGAAAAAGCTATGCATCAAGTTCCACATGAAAAGCTTCATGAGGAAGTTATCTAGATTAACTGGACAAATCGTTTGAGACTTTCTGTACTGTGCTTACCAAAATTAAAACAGCACAATATTTTGACGTCATTTTTACTTAGTAATAGTCAGAACTTAGTTCTAAATTAGTAACATTAAAATTGTTGTAAAACTTCAACATGTGATGAAGAGTGCTGTTGAATTCGGAGAGAAAATGATGCATAATTATAGAACATGGAAATATAAAACAAAATAGAAAAAAAAAAGAAAAGGAAGAAAATGCTGGGTATCACAGCCCTGCATACGTGGTAGTTCTGATGAAGTTGCTCATTAGTATGGCTCTCATGACAGATCATGCTATTAATAATCTATGGCTGTGATCATGGCCTTGACAGAGAGGGAGGACCACAGGGATGTTACCTCAGAGTGGAGCCCTGTCACTTGCAACAACCTTAATAGCCATGTAAGACTGTGAGAGTGCATGCACTGATGATAAACAGAATGAAAAAATTCGTATTTTCAAGCCTCAAGAATTTAGATAGATGTTATTATGAGATGTATTCAGAGAAATTCTTTGTGAAGGACTATTTGTGTTTGGGTCAACCCAAAGGTGGGCACCTTATTAACCGTGGCCCCTGGTGGCTGTTTGCGTTTCCAGGAGCGGTAGCCAATTATTGAAAACACAAAACAATATATGCATGAGACACACTGTAACACAACACAGTAGTAAATAATACATCATCATATCTACCCTTTATGAATAATAAATCTCTCCATGTTGACAATTGTTCACAGCAGGCATATATTTATTCTCGTACATATAGCTTATCTCAGTAATTTGTGTGATTAATTCCATACCATGAAAACATTTGTGTGGCACAGCATGGGTGTTTGTCAGCATTAGCATGTCAAGACTTAATGCAAATTCTGATCGCCTTTGGTATTAAATAAAAAGTACTGTGTATGTGGTATGATCACGAGTGTGTCCCAAATTTAACTGATGGTTTAATATTTTCCCTTGGCAACTCACTTGCTTCTGATGTAGCCAAAAACAGCAACTGAAATATTTGTCTAAGATATTAAATCTGGGACCACGGGGATTACTGAGCCATTCTCATTCTGATTTTCCTGGCTTTTCAGCCCAATACATTTCTGTATGACAATTTCATGAACCAGTCAGAATGCAACATATTTAGAGATTTAATCACAGGCATAGGAAACAATAATACTATCATAAGAAAGAGTTTTTATAGGACTCCGCAGTCCTGTGAAAAACTAAGTACACCCCATGATTAAGTAGCTTGTTCGTTTAGCAGCAATAACTTAAGTAATCGTTTTCTGTATTAGTTTATCAGATTCTCACATTGCTGTGGGGACTTTTGGCCCACTCTTCTTTGCAACGCTTCTTCAGTTCATTGAGGTTTATGCACAGCTCTCTTAAGTTCCTGCTACAACATTTCAGTCAGATTGAGCTCTGAACTTTGGCTGGGCCACTGCAACACCTTCATTCTTTTTTTTTTTTTTTCTGTTGGGGATTTGCTGCTGTGCTTGGGATCAATGTCCTGTTGTGTGACCCAGTTTCAGGCAAACATTTGACTCTAGAATACTTACATGAGGTGTTTGTGCTGATATGCTGTGATTGTTTTTTGCCAGATGTGGCGCTGTGCATTATGTTTGAACATCTCCACTTTGTTCTTGTCTGTCTAAAGGATATTCTTCCAGAAGTCTAGTTTGTTCAGATGCAACTTTGCAAACCTAAGGTGCAATGCTGCTGTGTTCTTTTCAAAGAGAACTGAATTCTCCTGGCAACTCTTCCAAACAAGCTCTACTTGGTCTGCTTTTTTCTAATTTTACTGGTATGAACTCTTAACATGCTAACTGAGACCTGTAGAGTCTGAGATGTGGCTCTTGGGTTTTTTTGCAATTTCTCTGAGCATTGTATGGTCTGTCCTTGGGGTGAAATTGCTGGGACTACCATTCCTCGGGAGACTGTGGCATTGTGTTAACACAAACCTAAATGCTCCAGACCAGCAACCTGCCAACATTTCTGCTATATAGAGGTGGTGACAATCAGTTAATCAAAAACACTTAATTAGCAGCACCTGACTGCTACTTACCTTCTTAATTCCTATGAACACAGCAACAGTGCACTTAAAAATTTACAGGCCCGCACAGATTCCTCTGAAAACCTTGTATTCCACATGACTTTATGTGTATCTGTCAGTTATTAATACTGCCAACAAAATTATAGCAATTTGTAATGCACTCCGACATCCATGATCCTATAACACCGAGTTCCCTACACTCCACATTTCCCCCACTAAAGTCAAGAAAGACTTTGAATTATTTATTTCACTTCTACAGAGAGACAAGGAAGTGGGGTTGCTGATGTCTGCTGCAGAATCCACTACACACTTACTTTTTACCAAGTCGGTTGCCTATGGCTCGCGGCCATGTGCTACAGACTAACAAACACATTTTTTTCTCAGTCTAGAAATTATGTTGTAATTCATTTGGCCTCAATTGGTTGAGACATAATTCAAAGGCAAAGTCAAGCATGCATTCATTAAATACCCTTTATATATCAACCAGGATGCCACTCAACCAAATATTAAGTTTATCACCATCAACCTTATTAGCCAATCATGTATGTTGTACTTAAATAGCTAATGAAGTTTTTTTTCCCCTTACCTTGGCTATCTGAACACACCAATTGAGCAACAGCTGTGATCCGATGTTGTCTTTGTGCTCGTGGACATAGTCAAGCAGGCACCCATGAGGCATCAGTTGCGTGACCAGCTGGATTGTGGGACTCAAGCAGACACCCAGCAGTCGGACCAGGTGCGGGTGCTCCATGCTAGCCATGATTAGAGCCTCCTGAATGAAACAGATATACACTCAGGCATTTGGAGGGAAATAATTACAGTTGGCTATTTTAATTTGTAATAGTATGCCATGTTTATTTCCAGCAGTAGTCTTTTTTTCAATAAACACAAATAACAAACAAACAAACAAACAAACAACAAAAAACAAATATATATGCAGATACGTTATGTGTGCTGGGTATGAGGTAACTGTGCCAAAAGAACCTGGCTGTAGCAAAGACTGAAATACTTTCTTTCATATACACACACACACACACACACACACTTTCATATATATATATATATATATATATATATATATATATATATATATATATATATATATATATATATATATATATATAGTTTACTTTTTCTTTGTCTGCAGGGGTGTGTCAAAAGAGAGCACAGAATGGTACCACATCCCACAAATATGATTGGCTTTCCTTTTTTACTTCAGGTAAATAAATAAGAATATTTTGATGGTGAAAGTTCTGCACAGTCCCACTTTTCAAACAATGCACCTGCATTAGGGCACAAGCCTGAAAATTGTGTCCAGTGTTTTCAATGCCAATTCTGTATTTATTCTGATTTCCTATGGACCCCGTGTCTTGATCTTAGTCCATCCTGTGACACCCTTTTGAAAATATTCTGGAAACAGCCCTGTTTGTCTGTCTCTCTGTGGAGTGACTGCTGGCTGTGGCAACTCCTGCTCAATGAACTGGCACACCTGAGGCTCATCTTCATATCAGGGACGCTGCATTTAATCCCTGGCTCTTCACTCCATACTCAGGATCCCAAACTCTTGCTTTTGCGTTTTTATCTCTAAACAGTTTAGCTCTTTTGTAATGCTTGTCGCCTGTGCTTCAGGTCAATCCCTCTATATTATACCATTTAACCCTCCAAGCCAACTCAACCTGAACTTTCTGCCAGCCTCTACTCGTGGCCAGCTACAAATAGTCACCTACTCTAGACTACTGACCATTCTGTAATTACAATAAACTTCAGCTTCATATGTAACAGTGTTTCTGTGTCTGCTTCTGGATAAAGGATTTTAACAAAACAGCATTTAGCTGAATGTTTGAAGATCGTACTCTTTTGATAATAACACACTGTCACTAAATCTTTAGGATGTATAAGCGTTCACCTTCATATGTCAGTATTGCTTCTGGGATACCATTAAACAAATATTTCACCAATAAGTAATGGAAACACACAGATTTAATGATCTGCTTTGCTTTGTATTTACATCTACCTTAGCTCAGAGGGAACACTTGAACACACATTTACCACGTAAGACACTGACTAAATAGGCAGGTTAGTCTATTCTGCATTATTTCTTGATTGTTTTATGGCTTGTTTGTAAATGTGTACATATCAGCATATGCACTGTGAGAACAGGGACCTATATTTCTGACACATCTGCATGCTTGTCTGGTGCACACATCTTTCTGTTATTTAGGACCTCAGTCTTGGACTGACAATACTGGGTTTCTCTCATGTCTGGAAGTCAAATTTCAGATGGTCTAAGGGTATTTCTCACCTGCACTATTTAATCTGTTTAAATGAAACTTGTTTTTCCCCATTGCGATTAATTTGTGCAGATGTGAACACAGTAATCACACTTGGTGCAGAACAAAACAGCTGCACTGAGACCCCTTGGAGGCAGTGGTTTCAGTCCAATTTCAAATTAACTCCAGAGCAGTGATCTGACCATGATCCAACCCAACTACCAGGTGTACGCTGCAAATCTGAGGTAAATACCTTCAGGTAGCCAGGTATGCTTAAATTCTAGGAGGCAGCAGAGTACCATAAACATTCAGAGGACAAAAACTGTAAAATATTGTCCAGATAAGTATGAATGTTAAGAATAAATTCTTCATGTTATCCACAGTATGTTCTTCCTGTATTTTCTTGTATTGTTCCCACCCCAGACACGTCTAGCCAATAAGTGGAATGAATGTTTACATGTGGTTTCTTCAGCAAGACATTTTGGGTTGATTGGAATTACTGGAATTCACTTGGAGTTTTTGTGCTTGGAGTGAAAAGAAACCAATCAGGGAAAAGCTACATGTTTAAAAACTCATTAACTGACTTGGACCAGAGTAAACAAACTATAGGTGCAAAAACACCCTGAAAATGCACAGTGCAAAGGGAGATTTAGGGTTTTCTTTCTATTATTTTGTCACTGTTTCTTTTTCCTTCCTTCCTTCCTTCCTTCCTTCCTTCCTTCCACTGATCCATCCATCCATCCATCCATCCATCCATCCATCCAGGGCAGCAGCCTAAGCAAAGAAGTCCAGACCTCCCTCTCAACAGCTGCCTCCTCCAACACCAGGGGATACTGTGTTCCTAAGCCAGTCGTGAGACATAATCTCTCCAGTGTGTCCTGGGTCTACCCCAGTGCTTCCTTCTAGTAGGACATACCCAGAAGACCTTGCCCAGGAGGTTCACATCCTCATTAGATGCCCAAACCACCTCAAATGGCCCCTTTCAGTGTGGACGAGTAGTGGCTCTGAATCCCTCCTGAATAATTGAAATTCTGACCCTATCACTAAGGCTGCGCCCAGACACCCTTCAGAGAAAGCTAATTTCTGATGCTTCTATCTGTGAAATCATTCTTTTGGTCATTACCCAGAGCTTGTGACCATAGGTGAGGGTAGGAACTTAGACTGACTGGTAAATTGGCAGCTTTTATGTTCAGCCTTCTGCCACTTGGCTCCACCTAGAAATTCTGTTCATAAAAATTATGAACATGAACAGCCCGGCAAAGCCCAACACCTACTGGGAATGAGTTCTACTTATTGCTGGCAATGCAGACAAAGGTCTTGCTGCAGTTGTACAGGCACCGAATGACTTGTAACAATGGGCCAGACATGTCATATCCCTGAAACACCTCTTATAGGATACCATGAGGGACGCGGTCAAATGTCTTCTCTAAGACCACAAAACACATGTAGACTGGTTGAGCAAACTCCCACGAACACTCAAATATCCATGAGAGAATAAAGACCTGGTCCAGTGTTCCATGACCAGGACAAAAAGTTTTTTGTTTTGTTTGTTGTGTAGAACAAAAACTGTGTATATATACATATACGTACCTTTTTCATAATATATGTATTGGGTCCAACTAACTCTAAATGTCAAAAGACAAATGTCAGACTCTCACACTGCTAGAGAATTCATCATGTTTACCAGCATAGACAGAACTGCCAAAGATCATAGGACCCCTTATTCTGTTTAAGGTTGAAGTTCCTCTTGAAGTGAACAGCAAGGTTCCACTCAGTCAGAAACAGTGCAATTTTATTCAAAACCCTGACATCAAAGTGACTCAGCATTTTGAGACTGTCAGCATTCTGTGTAGTAAGCAAAAAATCTAGTAAATAGAGCAAGGTCAGAATACTGTAAATCAGGAGTATTTGCCCTTTTGTATATAGTATGAATGTTTTTTCGTACTGGTGTTATGGTGTTATTATGAAATTTTGCTGCTATACATTAGAGTATGTAGGCTCAAAGCAATTACACCTGCTGATAATACTGCATATGATTGGAACTGACACTTATTAATCTCACGATACAGAAACTCTCCAGAAGACAGAAACATGCCTTCATTTGCTCACCTGTAACTTTGTATGTACCTAATGTATAGGTATATGCACACAACACAAAACTTAGTGGCTACAGCAGTTATAAGTTACTGTAGTGTGAAAATTCATCATAAGGTGGCTAGCACCAAAAATAAAACTGATAGGTAGATGTGGCTCTGTGTATTTACTGGGGGAAGAAACATGGCGTAAAGCTCCAATGAACACTGACAGAAAGATACAACCACTATACATTTTAGGATTGATATGCTCATTTATCACTGCTTGCATAATGTGGTCCATGCTTATGTGTCACTGATGGGTATAGATACACTAAAGGTGAGGTCAGGCCAAAGTCTTTGACTAACTGGGTCTTCCTTCCTGCCTGCAGGATCCTTTTCAACCAAATGTGTTTTGTTCTGGTGTTCAGGTGCCACTGCGATGGAGTATCATTGAATCTGTTAACCCTGCATGCTATTTACATCAACTCTGTGAGCTAGTATCCTCAAAATGAATTACTTCAACAGCATCCTATAAAGCATTTTTTGAGCTGTCTACATATAAAATAAATAAGTACAAAAAAGAATTATACTAATTGAAAAACCCACAACATGTGGAATTAAGGCAACAGACTTTAAAGTTATTAAGTGGAGAGGTAGGGGCTGTTGTAGTTGTGGTGATGTACTGTAAAAGAGAGAGAATGTGTCTGTGAATAACAAATCCTGTGAACATCCCTTTAGGCCCTGGAAGCACTACTGTTGGGCTGAGATAACAGTTATATAAAACACAAAAAGGGATTTGCAAAGGTTGCTCTTTTTTGTACATTTTTATATAAAGTTTACATCCCTACTGAATTGTAATTTTGCTGTTACAATTAAATACAAACATTTTTTTTTTACTTTTGCAATTCGTTATAAAACTGAACTGAAATAAGGTGTTTATAGTTGACAGAATTATATGAATATTTAATAAAATTAAAACAATTTATTTTAACAAGCTAAACTAATGTATTTTTTCCACAGTCACTGCTCTGATATTTCTCTCTCTTTTTTTCCTTTTCTGAGAAGCACTGTTTAAACACTGTGTTGAGAAATTCTTTATAGATTGCTATATTTTGTGCATCGTATGCATATATCATATTGTTAAACCTGATATATTGGAGGGCTTCAGAGAATAATAACTGAGTAAAACATTAATATGAAGAACAGAACTGCATGCTGCAGTTGCTGTGGCTGTTATTCTTATTGCATGCACAAGCATCTTGAATGCATGTAGATCGATACATGCATGGCAGTAGTGTATGGTATAAACACCTTTTCACTTTGCCAAGCACTTGCTGAAAGGCGGCAGACTTGGTGTTTTATTGTCAGCCATAAAAAAAGAGAGGTTTCCCCTCTCTTAATGCACCACAGGTAAGGAGGGGCAAACTCCTACACACACACACACACACACACACACACACACACACACACACACACACACACACACACACACACACACAAGCACACACAATCAATCCTCTGTGACATTCTTCAAACAGTCAGAGGCAAGTGAGACTGGGGCACTGAGTGGCCTGCAGCTAGAAGGTCACCAGTCAGAAATCCTAGTCTGGCTGAAAAATAATGGATGGTAAAGTAAATGAATGGCACTCTGCTTTCCCTTTGTAACTACCACTGGTGTTCCCTGGAGCAGAAGCTAGAGCCCCCAGCTGCTCAGCAGTCAGTTAGAAGAAGACTGTGGAGCCAGATGGAGGTGATGGAAGGTATTCTTAAAAAGGAAAAGCAAACAAACAAAAAATACAACAAAACTATCTATGACAAAAACTAAACAAGTGTATTAGTAGATCCGTATGGATGCATGCCTTTCAGGCATTATATATATTATGTCCACTGTTTCTGTGTAACCTACATGTTGCAATCTCATTGCTCTGTCTGATTTTCTGATTGTCAGACAACCTCCCAAAGCACTTGGAACATAAATTAAACACATATGGGATATTCATCAAAGACATCGTGATAAAAATAGAAATGCTAACCCTCCAAAACTCTTCCTTTTAGACTGTCAAACTAAGTGCAAAACATGAGTGCAAGTGGGTCGCTTTCAATGCGTGCGTGTGTGCGTGCGTGCGTGCGTGCGTGCACGCATGAGTACGTGAGTTGATATGAGTTATTTCATCTGCATTGCATCATCACAGGGTAATAATTTTGATTTTTTTTCACTCTTCCTTTTGAAATGAGCCAAGATGTGAATGTTTTATAAATGGGGCCTTGTGCGCTGCGCAAGGAGCCTGTGGCATGATGTGTGTGTGTGTCTGCACATGTAGGGCTCCTACAGGCACCTTATGATTTCTAGTCTGGTGTCAGTGGTGTTCAAGTTTAGTCGTTATAGATTTAATTTTACCACCTTCTTTACAGTACTTGTGTAGGTTAGTTTAGTACTGAACTGAACTTAACTTCAGCATCAGATGGACAGCTGGATAAAGGCTTTCAGAAACAAACCTCAGTTTTTTTTCTTGGACACACTATATTTATAAATTGCAGTGCCTTTAATGTTTAACAGTGAGACTGCTATGCTTCAGAACAAAAGGTGGACAAACTGTATGAACATTAACTTGTAATTTGTCTACATATACGTTATCTTTGTGAAACTTGAGTTTGAACTGTACTGTCAGGTTACTTTTTTTTGTATCTTGTGTTTATGATACTCACATCCATGAATTCCACATTAGCCTTGGGTCCTGTGGCCTCATTTAGGATTTTAATGGCAACAGGAATTTTCACAGTTTCCCCCTCTGGGACCCAGATACCCTAAAGAGGAAAGACAGACAGACAGACACACACACACACACACACACACACGCAAGATGATGATGAGTCATTACACTAATTGCACAGTCACAAATCCTCTACTAACAGAAATGACAGTTAAAGAAAAATATTATAGCTCCTGGAGGAATAGCAGGGATCTCAATAAATGGAGTGTTTTACACCCTACTTTGTGAACTTTATAAATAACAATGTTTCATATTCTCACTGGCTGATTATAAAACTGAACTGCATGCTGTATGATTAAGGTTATTTTGCCCTTCAAAAAGACTTGGGCAAAACTATTTAATCATTTTGAAGTATCTAATTTTAGGGAGGATTAAAGTGATTTAGCAGCTGCCGAAGTGGATGGAATATTTGAAAGAGAAGAAAAATCAAGTACCTCTCAACTTTTTCAAAGTGATTAAAATGTGTTCCACCTTTGTTCCACCCTTATGTGACTACACAGAATGAAACCTAGGCCTTCTATCCAGAATGGTGGCCTAGGTTCCACACATAGAGTAAAAGAAAACTATCTTCTAAACGATTTAAGCAAGTTGATAATAATGAGCAATTTGATGCATCAGTTTTTTGTCCTTTTCTGCCTGTAATTCTGTAGATGATCATTATTCAACACAATAATTTGCGCACACAGCATGAAAGCTTGGGCATCTATGATCTAGCTGGAAAAACTGGTTTGTTGGTTTGTAAGTGATTTACAGATCTTACTGTTTGCTACATTACCTTTAGTAAAAAACTGCAACTAAAAATGGGGTGCTATAGCTAAAATTGCTAAACAAAATGGCATATTTTACACTAGAAAGAAAACATCTCTTTTAAACTTTGTTAAATGTCCATATACGTACAAGATGTTACCATTCTATTCCAAAATGTTGAGGAAACATATTAAACTGTTTACATATATTACAGCTCCAGGCCTTCTTGAGAGGTCAGTGTGTGTGTGAGTGCTTTGTGTTGCAGGACATTCCCATCTGGAGATATGGGAGCTTGCAAAAATGCAGAACACCTGACCAGTGTTCTTCACGGCTATTTAAATCGTGACTTCCAAGGCCCTCACTGCTGCTGTTACTCTGCTCCGCTCCTGTGATGGTGTCTATGCTGTCTCCATGCTCCGTCCCCCTGTTTGGTCCTCTTTGAGTTATCCTTTTAGCTTGATTTTGCACATACAACATGCACCACATTACACCACTAATACAGACTCACACACATCATGAGTATCATTAATTTAATTTAATAAATCTTTGTTAATTTTTATTCTTATTATTCACAGGCAGCACAGTGGTGCAGTGGTTAGCACTGCTGCCACACAGCAGCACTAAGGTCCTGGGTTTGAATCCACCATCTGGCTGGGGCCTTACTGGGTGGAGTTTGCGTGTTCTCCCCGTGTGTGCATGGATTCCCTCCAGGAACTCTGGCTTCCTCCAACAGTGCAAAGACATGCAGTGGGGTTAGGTTAATTGGTGATTCCAAATTGCCCATAGGTGTGAATGTGAGTGTTAATGGCTGTCTGTCTCTCTGTGTTAGCCCTGCGACAGACTGGCAAGCTGCCCAGGGTGTACCCTGCCTCTTGCCCTATGGCCGCTAGGATAGGCTCCAGCTCCTCCACAACCCTGAACTGGATGAAGAAAATGGATGGATTTGTATTCAGTTGGTAGCGTGCTTCCATTTTTTTTTTCAAACTATGGGCTGGTTGTAACATATAAGCTGCACATTTCTACAAACTTTGGTGCAATTAAATGTGACAGAGGAGTCTACAGCTCCAAATGGACCTTAGATTGTTCTATTAAACTGCCATGGTGAAATGCTAAAATCAGCCAAGTAAGTATAGTGCCACCAACTAACTAACTAACATAAAACAATGTTATAATTTAATTAACTAACTCTTGTCTGTATTTTAGCTGTAAAAGCCATCCTACAAAGTGCTTAATTTACAAGCTGGTCTGAATGGTGACCCTCAAAATTGGCTATGAACTCTGACTATGAAGTTTCAGCTATGGAGATGAGGTACTGCTCTGATGTCTTCTGGCCTTAAAGGACCTGTCAGGGTTCTATAGCTCACCTATAAGACTTATAACTGACTATACAGCATATTCTTACAAGTCTAGAAATGCCTTGAAATTTCCCAGGAAAGCATGCAAGACCTTGCTTTGAAAAAAGACATGTGCACTGATGCCACATACCTCTGGCCTACATTGAGAAAGGGTGGACACACAAAATGACCAATTATAATTTCAGGGAGAGAAAGTCTGTTCTTTCTAATTTCAGAATTTTTTACCAACTTTTACCCAACCCTTCATTGCTATGGTGGTGACCTCAGCTACCTCTTATTTCACTGTCACCCCAGGGGTCTCAGTGTCTGCTATTACTTATTCTTTTCATCTCCCGCCTCCAGCCCTCCATCTCATTTCCTGTCATTAATGATCCTGCAATCTCTCTCTTGTCTTTTTCTCATGAAGCGAGAATGTGAACACAATGTCACATCATGATCTCACTTTTTAGTAGAACAGCAGTTCAGTAGTTGGAGCTGAAGTGCAAACAGTTACTATTATTTCACATTTGACCGTATTTTACCTTGTAAACAGTCCCAAAAGCCCCGGAGCCGAGGATCTTGACTCTTTTCAGTTCTGTTTCTTTCAAGATGCGAAGCTGGGCTTGATTGGGTGCTGTTCCACTGGGTGTTAAAGGTTCCACCAACTAAAAACACATCCAATAAAATAGCACATTCAGTCAGTGAGTGCTGCAGCACAAATCTATCTAACAAAAGCTCCAAATGGGGAAATTAATATGATGATACTTTAAAAGTCACAACTTATCACAGGATAAGTCTAATATGCGATACTTGTTGCTAAGCAATTAAATGCAATTTAGCTTTAGGAAAATCACAGGAACACAAAACACTTCCATAATTAAGTTAAAAAACAGACCTTTTTCATAGGCTTTAAAAGATAATGGCAAAAAGGCAGTTTCTAGAAACTGTGACCTAAATTATGTGTATGTGTACACACACACACACACACACACACACACACACACACACACACACACACACACACACACACACACACACACACACACACACACACACCAGTCAAAAGTTTGGACACACCTTTTCATTCAATTTTTTTAATTTTCTTTCCTATATTGTAAATTCATGTGGTAAACTTAAAAGTGTTAAAAAAACCAAAATATGCTTTAGATTTTAGAAAGTAAGCTCTTTTGCTTTGATTACAGCTTTGCACACTCTTGGCATTCTCTCAATTAGCTTCATGAGGTGATCAGCTAAAATGGTTTTCCAATTGTCTTGAAGGAGTTCCCAGAGGTGCTGAGCACTTGTTGGCTGCTTTGCCTTCACTCTGCAATCCAACTCATCCCAAACCATCTCAGTTGCATTTAGGTCAGGTGATTATGGAGGCCAGGTCATCTGATGCAACACTCCATCACCCTCTTTCTTGGTCAAATAGCCCTTACAAAGCCTGAAGATGTTTTGGGCTCATTGTCATGTTGAAAAACAGATGATGGTCCCACTATATGCAAACCAAATGGGATGGCATATCACTGCAGAATGCTGTGGTAGCCATGCTGGTTAAGTGTGCCTTGGATTTTGAATAAATCGCCAACGGTGTCACTAGCAAAGCACCCCCATACCATCACACTTCCTCCTCCATACTTCACGGTGGGAACCACACATGTAGGAACCATCTGCTCACCTTTTCTGCATCTTACAAAGATATGGTGTTTGAAACCAAAAATCTCACATTTGGACTCATTAAACCAAAGGACAGATTTCCACTGGTCTAATGTCCGTTCTTTGTGTTCCTTGGCCCAAGGCATTCTCTTTCTCTTGTTGTTTTTCTTTAGAAGTGGCTTCTTTGCAGCAATTCAACCATAAAGTCCAGATTCACATAGTCTTCTCTGAACATCGAGATGTGTGTGCTACTTGAACTCTGTGAAGCTTTAGGTGGACTGTTATCTGGGGTGCTGTTAACTTGTGGTTTCTGGGGCAGGTACCTCTGATGAAATTATCCTGTGCAACAGAGGTAACACTTGGTCTTCCTTTCCTGGGGCAGTCCTGATGAGAGCCAGTTCCATCCCAACGTTTGATGCTCTTTGCGACTGCTCGTGAGGATACTTTCAAAGTTCTTGAAATTTTTCAGATTGACTTATGATTACTTTCTTAAAATAATGATAGAATTTTCTTTACTCAGTTGAGCAGTTCTTGCCACAATATGAATTGGAACATTACTAATAGGGCTATTCACTGTATACCAACTCTACCTCTTCACAACACAACTGATGGTCTCAAACACATTAAGAGGGCAAGTAATTTAAGAAATTAACTCTTTAAAAGGCACAGCTATGAACTGAAAGCCATTCCAGGTGACTACCTCATAAAGATGACTGAGAAAATGCCAAGATGTGCACAGCTGTCTTCAAAGTAGGCACCTTGCTCTAAGCAAGAGGTGCCTACTTTGAAGAATCTAAAATCTAAAACATATTCTGGTTTGTTTAACCTTTTTTTGTTTACTAAATAATTCCATATGTATTTCTTCATAGTTTTGATGACTTTAGTATTAATCTACAGTACAATGCAGACAATTTTTAAATAATGCAAGAAAAATCCTAACTGTGATGTGCCATTAACATGTCATTGTCTGCAGTGAAAGGAAAAGAAAGTGATACAATATGGGAACAGAAGAGAGTGATGGAGAAAAATGGATGAAAACTGAGAAAAAGAATGGGGGCGATAGATAATTGAGGTAGTTGAACAGGAGTTGACACTTTTGTTGTCTGATTACTGCTCAAGTGGAGGAACAAACAGATGAAATAGTAAGAGAGGGAGAAAGATTATGTTTGAGGAAGGAAGATGTGGAGCGGGAAAGGAACTGTAGCAGAAATAACAACAAGACAGCGATGGAAAAGCGAGCCGCCGAATTAGTCAGAGGATGCAAAAGCATAAGTGAGGGAGCAATATAAGGAGAATTACAGGAGAGGGTGGAAGATTAGAGAGGGAGAGAGGAAAGAGAGAAGCTCACAGACAGAGTGTAAATCAGCCTGGCTGTACTCAGCAGCTTCTGTCCCTCTGGCTTATGGTTACCATTTGATTAAAAACAATAGCCATTCTTCATTTAAATGGAATAACAAATCAGCTTCTGCAGGGTGGAAACAAGTAGGCCGGGGGGCCAAAAACACACCCAAGACAATACAGACGTCTTTAAAATGATCTAACCATACACGCATAAAGGCAAAACTCTGTTATTTCCACTGTGCTGGGAGCTGTCCAGCACTAGTGGTGCTGAAGATGCTGAGGCTGGGCAGCAGCTACATAGCAGCATAGTGTAACTGTCTGCTTTCTCACCCTAAACTGCAGTTCTGAAACTAAACCACTTGCTCTCTATTTTACCATGCTACAGAGGAATACCTCATAACAATGGTCAATAGTTTTCTAAAATGATTCCTAGATGTGTTGATTTGGCTTCAAAAGGCTTAATAACAGATACAAAACAGCCCCAACTTGAAAAGTTAAGACAGTAAGGAGGTACATAAAGGCAAATCCACTAGCTGAAATATACTATAATAAATTAAGGGAACACTTATATCGCACATTGGATCTTGATGAATGAAATATTCAAGTTGAAAAGTCTTACTGGTATACACTATATAGACAAAAGTACTGAGCAACCTACACATTACACCTACAGGAGCTCCTCGGCCATGGAAACTCATGCCATGAACCTGCCAGTGCACAGTGTTTGTGTTGATGTTAATGCCATTCTGCAATTACTGAGTCAGCAGAGCCTTAGCAACTTTTACACACGATGCACCTAAGCACTCAAGTTCTCCATAAATTTATGTGGTCTGCAGCTTTGTGGCTGAATTGTTGTGGTTCCTAAATGCATTCGCTTGCAATAATACAATTTAAAGCTGATCATGGAATATGTAGGATGAATGAAATTTCATCAACTGACTTGTCGCTACAGAGATATCCTACTAAAGAACCACCCTTGAATTCAATGAGTTCCCATTCTTTCACAAATGTTTGTAAAGGCAGAGTCCATGGCTAGGTGATTGATTTTATACACCTATGGATATGAGACTGAAGTCAAACACCTGAATTCAAAAATAAGATGTGTAACACAATACTTTTGTCCATATAATGTACATTGTGTACTTTGTTGAGAGCAAAATGATGTAATGAAGTTCACAGGAAACCAAAGTTATCAGTCCTTTCAGGGCTAAGTACAAAATCACATTAAAAAAAATCAAAATTAAATTTCTCAAGTGCTCCCTTCATTGTTGTAAGCACAGTATATACTGCTGTTGCTGCCATTAATGTGGCTGGCTGGTCAAACTGACAGTGAAACTATTAGAAATATGGCTGAGACTTATTAAATGTAGACTGATCTGATTAAATCTACACTGCATCAACATTTTTAACAAGTCTAAAATTGTTTACTATATAGCAACATTTCTGAGTGGTCTATAGAGGTAAAACTGATGCTCAGTAGCTTAAACCTAACAAGTTTCAGACTTAATTTTAAGCATATTAATCAATAAACCTGCAATATAAGATTTGCCCTTCAATTAGATAAAATGCATGATTCAATATAAATATTAAATATTAAGGGCAAATTCTCTTTTTTGCAACCCAGAAACAAATGAAGACATCATGGTTTCAATCAGAGTGTAAAAGTTTAGTTGCAGTTTCCATTTCTACTCCTGCATTCCACTTCTTTTTCTAACTTTGGTACCAGACACCACTTTTGGAGTATAAGAAGATTATTAGCTCATAAATGTAATATTTTTATTAACTATACGGTCTGTTACAAGAAAGGCTCTGTCATATATTAAGATAGTGGCTGAATTTATGTATGACTACTAAAAAGAGACTTATGTAAGTACTCAAGAAAAAGTGACAGTATAAGTGGGGCCCATATATGAAAGAGGTACAGTATAAAAGATGTATAATAAATCTTCAAATCAATGCTATTTTTTTCAGGACTCTTCACTGATACTTATGCCCTGAATAGAGAGAAAGCACTGAAATGAGACCTTATTCTCAGCGCGGACACATAAGTGCATTAGATGATGTCCTCTTGTGTTTTTTACACAAAGAAAGAGTACTTTTACCTCTTCTAATGGTATAGTCCCTTACCTCTTCCTAAAAGAAGTGCCCGCTATAATACAGTAGGATATTCAACACCTGAGCCCTCTGAGTTCCTAAAACTTTTTCCAGTTCTGCAGTCATCATTTAGAATCTTTCAGTCTGGTTATCTCATATTTTACACAGACACATTACTAATTTACAAAAGTACAGACACACACACACACACACACACACACACACACACACACACACACACACACACACACACACACACACACACACACACACACACACACACACAATGTCAAATCCATATACATTTCCTATATTTGTTTGGTGTAATCATGACATTTCTCTACAACACAGTAATGTCACAAATTACTGTACTAAATTCAGTGATCACATTACAGTAACAACTGTGTCGTTACTAGGGTTCTTGCGTTATTTGCAAGATGAGCGGATGGAAAATAAAATCATCAAACATTTCTTTTTTTTCTGCACAGCTGTGCTACAATCAGCTTGACTTTGTGTGCAGGGAAGAGGAAATTTTTAAATGCTTTAAGAAGTGGAATTATGTACATTAATTTTATTTCTATTGCATAAAATGACAAAAATGTGACTAAAAGAAATATTGTATGGATGCGTTCATTAGGAAAGGAATTTGTGTCAGCATGTGGGACTGTAGCCTAAAGTTTATAGTTAAATGGTAATTATGTAGCAATTCATCTCAGTTCATGTCACAGAGTAATCCAAAAGTAATGCAATGAGTACTGTAACACATTATTTTCTCAGGAGACTTATTATGTAACATGATGCATTGCTATTTATTAATGAATAACATGCAATATGTTTCAAAAGCAAAACAAATATTTTGTGATCCTATGGAAGACCATTTTGACTCATTTGCTCTGTGATTGTGAATTAGTGACTTTGAGAGTAGGAAATAAATTAACTATTGAACCAAATACTGGTCCGTAAGACATCATATTCCAACTGACTATGAAATGAATTGATTAATTTACAAGCAAAATCTACATATTTTAATAAATGCATTATAAAGACATACATTTTAAAATGAAAACTTCACCTATGGCCTTAGTTTCTGATTATCTTTCAGTGCAACAGACAGCATTTTCTTTTTCCTTTTAACATCATTTTTTTTTTCTTTCAACTTAATCCACTTTCCTGTTTACCTCAGTCTCCAGGAACCGGCGAAGGGCCCTCTTTTTCTTAATGTTCTTCCGGCGCACAGACACTGCTACACTAAGTACCATGATCACCACCATGAACAGGCCTCCGATTACTCCTGCTGCAATCAAAGGGGTTCTGAAGAAAAGACAGTGGAGAGGGAGAAGGAGGAAAATTAGAATATAAAGAACAAAGGGAATGTACTGAAATTATAGAAACGGGGGCAGGTTGCTGAGTACATGTAGCAGCATAGAAGAAAACAAACAAAAAAAGCACCCCCCCACACACACACAAAAAAAAACAAAACAAACAAACATAAACACCATGTTTATACACACAAAGAAGAAAACACATAACATGATTCTAAAGCACACACCTATATGGCTGATCCATTAAAAACCCTGTGCACCTTCAGTTTTTATGCATTTTCCCACTAAGCTTCATCTGGTAACAAATATCCCTCCATGCCCTCTCATTAAAAGCGGGGCTGAGATCAAAAACATGGAAATAAACTTCAAAGTGAATTCTTAGCACCACAGTGATGCTGTCACTTGAAATCAAGAATCTCAATACTTTTTCTGATATGCCCTGCAAAACTGTCTGAGTTGGCTATCCATTATACTAGCCCATCTTTGGTTTATTTGATGTATCGAAAGAGCCATTCATGGTCAAGGCATCCGCAGACTCTGCCCTAAATCAGTGAAAACAAGGATGTTATTCAGGGTTGTATATTACAAACTGCAAGGATACAACCCTATAAAATGATGTCACATTCAGCCCTATTCATGGGAAATGAAGAATGCTTCATCTCCATGATATCTTCTCTCTTTAGCTGCATGGGGAAAATCCTGATACATGGAATGTTTAAGAGCAGGGGAGTCCAGGGAGATATACTGTACACAGCATTATTTTCTAACTTCAGAGAGAGAGAGACAGGTGTCAAATTAACGGAAGTATGGAAACAAGTGCAACACAATATTGTACAGTTAAGCAATTATTATCCTAGCATGCTCTATTGAATTTCTAAAAATCTTGAGCATGCCCAATTTATTTTGATTTTATGAAAAAAGATGACAGAAAAGATCTAAGTGACTTTGAAAAAGGGTTCAGTGCATCAGTCACAAAGACTACATAATTTACAAGTGTTTTAATAGCAACAGTGACTAAATCGCAGATTGTTGCATTTGCATTTAGATCTCTTAGATAGACACAAGTACATAAATAGGATCAGACATTATGGTCACACCCATTTCGTGACCCTGATACCTGTGCATTAGTCCAGTATGTAAGAGCTAATCTTCCTATGGTGACTGAGAGCTTCAATGCAAGATGTGATCAGAGTGGTTCAGCAAGACAGTCAATTAACAATTACATGAGAGGGACAGTGTAGCAGGTGGTTGGGTGAGTGCATGTCTGTGTCCACCACAGTCTGCAACATACACAGCTTCAGTTCTTTGATGAGAAGAGATACTCAGATCAATTGATTTGCTCTGAAGCCACAACCAGGAGATGTTTACCTTATTTTTGAGTCTAGCTCTAACACATATACTTGATCTTTTATGTTTGATATGTATATACAGTTCACAGATAGCAACAATAGCAATTATCAGGCAGCTAGTGAATACAATCAAGGAATTCACTGCACCTCGGGGTGAAATACACCAGAATATAATGCCTGTAAAGCCCTGCACTGCTTTTAAAATCTGGGTTTTATATGGATTAAACAAATGAGATACGATATAACGAGACAATTAGCAAGCTTTAGAGGTGCTGGTAGAGTATTTTGGAAAATAACCTAGGCTAATTGTTCTCCCCTTACTCATCTTTGTGCTGTTCTGATCTTCTAGTGTTAGCTTTATATTTAACAGGCAGATGTGAAGGTGGTATCAATCTTCTCATCTAACTCTCAGCTAGACAGCAAATGTTTTTTTTTGTTTTGTTTTTTTCACAAAATGTCAATAAATTCGTTAAATAGGACAGTTTATGGGAGAATGGTACAGTAAATGTAAATATTATCTGTGGCTTCATTAACATATACACTGCCGCTGGTATATATATATATATATATATATATATATATATATATATATATATATATATATATATATATATATATATATATAAACCAATCAGGGAACAGAAGGACATCAAAAATCAGAAAGCTTAGATAATTTTGAATAAAAGGGAAAGTCTAATTCCAAGTAGGAGAGACTATCTAATCACATATTGTTGATACGACACTTTCAGCTGTGCTCAAAAATGGCACATCCAACAGTTAACAGATTCACAACTTATGTGACACATCAGAGAAGGCAACCAGACCTGATAGCTGTGTCTACAGCTACAACCTGGCCAGAGCTATCAGAAATCTGATCAGAGCTGATCTGTTCACAAGGTTTTTTGATAGTTACTTTCAGCCATCTGCTGCAGTCCCCATTCATCCTGTTGGCAGGTTCCCAAATACTATTTCAAATATACACTTGTAGATTTGGTCTTTTGAATGGCATGATTTTTATTTATTTGGCAACTGTGAAAGCTTTCAGATACTGAATATTGATCAGTAAATACCAGGAGAAAGATATATACCTTTACAAGGATTATCTCTATGTGAATGTGTGCTTTGCTGTGAGACAGTGAAAGTTTCTTACATTTCATTTTTTTCCCCCCACTTTCATCCCATTGCATTTACCTTTTACCTGAATTTTGTATATAGTATTCTTTTTGATGTGCTGGAAATCTCCAGAGTCATCGCAAAGTAGTGAAGTGCAGGCTGTTTCTCTTGCCTACCAGCTTATTTTTTTAATCATCCCTCAAAACGCCACATAACAATTTTTAGCACCACTTGATGCCAAACTGTTTCACTTATGAAATCTTGAATCTATTTGCTGCAAACTATGAGCAGCATTTTCTTCCCTTTTTCCCCCTAGCTTCAGAACAAAAGCTAAAGCACAATCAATTTATCACAAACCAGGCACACACACACACACACATACACACACACAAAACCATGCACAAAAAGGCATTAAGGACCTCACAGGGATTTGGGGCCTTAGAGCTATCCATTAATCAGAGACTTTGCTTACTGTATGATTCTTCTGTGTGTGTGTGTGTGTGTGTACTTCTGTTTAGGTGTGTTTGTATGCAAGAGGATAAAAGAGGGATCCAAAGAAAGGGATTTTGTACCTGTCCATCCAGCCGATGCAGTCTTGAAGTCTTGGTCCAATGCACCTTGGTAAATAAATACGGGACAAATGCAAAATTCAATTCCAATCAAATATTAATTTCTTGTATATAAAAATGTTTAGATCCTAGAGCAAAATCTTACAGGCAGCCAAAATTAGTCAAAAAAGGTGTTCTGCTTGCTCATGATGTCGACATACGCTTGGTGCCTTAAATGTCGCACGTATGTGAATAAAAGTCTTGTTGGCTACTATTTTTGTCTTTGCTCTAGAACTTACTAAAACTTTACTTTTAGAGTGACAGATTACAAAGTTTTACTGATTTATAATGAAAAGCAACCAAGTCTGCCGGATGTTTCACCCGTTGCCTTGTGTTGCCTTGTGTTAATGTTTCAGTAGCGTCATACGTCACATATACTCTCTCCAAAATTTAGTAGCTCTTTTGAATGTTTGGAAGCCTCTGGCTCTGTTTCTTTCCCACTCAGAACATGTCTCCTTTCCCTCCCCCTCCATCAACTATTTTTTTTTTTCTCTGAGAGTCGGCCCCGCTTATGAAGCCGTACCTGTGACAGTGTCAGCCTGGTGTTTTCCATTTACGACAACATTGTTATGCTTAAGCGAGCTGGATGCTGTCACTCACAAGAGGAGAAATAATACACAGGGACGTGACAAACTCCCTGTGGAGTTAAATACAAAATGATGTCTTTCCAAACCTTGTTGAATATTACATTGAGCGATCAGTGGCTAGCGAGCAGTGGAGAGTGGCAGGGTATTGGCTTCCCTTACTTTGATTCTTTTTCTCTTCAGGCTCATTTTCTGCTTCACTTCTCTAGTTATTTCACTTGTCTTGCAAGACGTTCGGAGTATAATTTTATGATTGCAGACTATGGATAGTGAGAGCTTTGTGAGCATGTGCTTTTTAAACACTAAATAAATGAAAGTCAAATTTCCTTGGAATCAGAGCATAAAAAAAAAGAATATTCTAGTCACTCTGGTAAAATAAATAAATAAAATAGTGATGTAGTGACTGCATGTACGGCTAATAGTGAGCAAATCCACCTATTGTGATGATATCACTTTAAGCTGATTACTCCCCACATCTCTAACTTGTCCTTTTCCTGTCTGCACTTACCCTTGGGTGCAGTTAGCATGACAGGGATGGCATTCGTTGTTGGCTTCAGCATACTTGAAAATGAAGCTGTTGGCACCTTGCAGGCCATCGGGACACTTTTCCACACAGTTTGGACCATCTTTGAAATGAAGGCATTTCACACAATGCTCTGGGCCCTTTAAAAAGAATGCATTTTTATTATTTTCTTTTGTGTGTATTTTGTTTAGCAGTTAAAAACTTAGTTTCCTTCATGAAAACTTGCCATGCATGGACCAGAATTTATTGTAAACTGATTTCTTCATACATACCAGATTTGTAAACTGAAAACATGCTTTTGTTGCAACAGTTTTATCACTAGTAAGTCTGGCTTCTTCTTGACAGCTTTAGATTATCTGTTTAAAGTTTCTACTTTCTTGTGCTTATTTAAGCAACTTTTTTGTTGGAATTATATACTGTAAATTATTCTGATATCATTAAACAAACAGATTAGACAAAGTTTCGCCAATTTAGGGGATGAGAAACCTGCAGTAGTCTCTGTTTTTAAGAGTGCAGATGCATTGAATGATAAGTTTAGATGAACAAACTGTGGATTAATGTAAGTTTTTCCATCCATCCAGCCATCCATCCATCCATCCATCCACCCATCTCCGCTTATTTCTTTTTCAGGCGGGGGGCTGGAGCCTATCCCAGGGCATGAGGCAGGAAACACCCTGTACAGGTCGCTAGCCTGTCAGAGGGCTAACACAGAGAGAGACAACCATTCACACTTACATTCACACCTATAATTAAAGATATATATTTATATAAAAATATATATAATTATATATTTTATATAAAGATATTTTACTTGCATCTGTGTAGCAGTGAAAGCTTTAGAGTGAAAAAGTGATAACGAGGCAAAAGACAGAAGGTGAAATTGGTGAGAGGAGAGATGAGAAAAATAAAATAAAAATAAAAAGTACTGCGAAGGAATAAGTGAAGGAGAGAGGCTGGACAAGGATCACAGGGAGAGATAGTAAGGGTGAACAAGATATAGCATGAGAGAGAGAGAGAAACAGGGAACAGAGGAAGAAAGTGTACGAGCATCATAAAGCTGTGTGAGCAGAGCAGGCAGATAATAACCATCGCTCACAGCACACACAATGACCATAACAATCCGCCTAGAACAGGATTTATAGAGCTAATATAGGCAAAGGAGGGGGCAAGAAGGCAGAGGAAGAGAGGTGAACAATTCTACCAGATAGGCCTTGAAACATCAGCAGGTCTAAAGAACAGCTTACTTACAGATAATATACACACATACGAACATAAACACAATGGGTGGAAAGTGAACAACCAACCATAACTTTGAGCTTTATTGTAGTTTCATTTTAAGGGCGAGAGACAGCATATTAACCAAAAATCCAGAAAAAGAAAAAAAAAAAAAACATTACATAAAAGTTGCACATTGATTTGCATGCCTTGGGGGAAAATAAGTATTTGATCCCAAAGCAAAACACGACTTAGTATTTGGTGGAGAAACTCTTATTGGCAAGCACAGCAATCTCTCAGGAGGGATTTTGGCCCACTCCTCTTTACAGAAACTTAAAAACATTTAGGTTGCTTGGCTGCCGCTTGGCAACTGGAAACTTTAGCTTCCTCCACAGACTTTCTACTGTATATGACTGAGGTCTGGAGACTGGCTTAGGCCACTCCATGACCTTAATGCTTCTTCTCTAGCCAGTCCTTTGTTCCCTTGGTGGTATGTTTTGGGTCATTGTTATGCTAGAAGACCCATCCACAACTCATCTTTATCATTTTGACTGAGGGAAGAAGGTTCTCCTCAAAGTTTTTATGGTACATGGTCCTATCCATTGGCGCCTCAGTTTGGTGAGGTTGTCCTGTACCCTTTGCAGAAAAAAAGCCCCAAAGAATAATGTGAGCACTACAAGACTTCAATCTAATACGGTGTAGTGTGTTACCAGTGGTGACTTCAGGTCATTAACAAGCTCCCCCCTTGTAGTTTTGGGCTAATCCACAATCATCCTCACCCCATGAGGCAAGAGCTCCAGATCAAGGATGATTGATGGACACTTTTTATTTTTTCCATTTTCAAATAATCGCACAACAGCTGATGGTCTTGTAGCCCATTTTCAGTTTTGTGCAGGTCTACAATCTTGTCCCTGTTGTTCTTGACAGTTCTTTGGTTTTGCTCACGGTGGTGGAGAGATTGGAATAGAAGAAACTGATTCTGTGGAGAGGTGTGCTTTATACTCATAACAAGTTGAGATCAGGATTATCTGTAATTGATTGATTGATTGTAATCAGTGTGCCACATGGGCGCACAGCCAATACTTATTTCATTCAATGACATGCAAATCCATTTATAACTTTTATGTAGTGTGTTTTTTTTCTGGATTTTTGGTTGATATTATGTCTACCTCTATTAAAATGAAACTACCATAAAAATTAGAAACTGTTCATTTCTTTTTAAGTGAGCAAACTTAAAAATTCAGCAGGAGATCAAACAATTATTTCCCCCACTATAAACAGTTACTCTTTAACACAAATTAAAATTAGTCATGAAGTTCCATAAGGTGGAACATTGCTAGAAATAACCCTTTTTATCTTGTGCATGCTTCCCTTAAGGAATATTATCAGAAAACCCCACATTTCCATTGCTATGCAGATTACACCAATCATATTTATCAGTGAAGACAGATGAAACAAGCAATGACAGGGAGTACCAACATAGATCACATTTCTCCCATTTAAGCTGATCTTCACTGGATCCTTTAAAATCCTCTGTAGAGTCTGAAGTCCCTGAAGGTCTCAATGACTGAGCTCCATCATATCTTAATCTTAATTCAATACCCAAAAAAAGCACTTCACTCTCAGAAAGCAGGCGTAGTTGTAGTTCCTGGACTTACCAAAGCAAGGTGTGAAGGCACAACATTCAGCTACATTCAGCTGCAGCATGTGGAAGGCAGACACTCTTCATTTTTCTCCATTTTTCTTATTAAGGAAGTTTTAAGTCAGGGCTCTTGACTTTGCACAATCCCTTAGTTATGATACTGTAGGCTACAGGCTGCTAGAAGACCTCCAATGATTAACTGAGCAACCTGTCATCTACTCTCTTCTCTGTCACTTCCCATGCATTTATACATTAGATTCAAGATTCAAGATTCAAGAAGTTTATTGTCATGTACACCGCAAAACACTGTGGTTATGCTGAGCAATGAAATTCTTACTTGCGACTGCTTTACAAACAATTGAAATAAGCAACTAAGTTAAAATAAAATTTAAGAACTAGTATATTAGGAAAGTAAAAGTAGAAAATAAAAATAAATAAATAATAAAGCAAGTGCAATATATACAGATATATACAGATGAAAGAAAGGCAGGTAATCACAGTTTGGTAATCAGTCAGTGGTTCAGTAGCCTGATGGCCTGTGGATAGAAACTGTTTTTTAGTCTGGTTGTTCTTGCTTTTACACTCCTGTAACGTCTGCCAGACGGCAGGAGTGTGAACAGTGTGTGCTGTGGGTGGGTACGGTCCTTGATGATGTTGTGTGCCCTCTTTATTACCCGGGTATTATAAGTGTCCTGTAGTGATGGGAAGGCAGCTCCACAGATGAATTGTGCTGTTTTGATGACACGCTGGAGAGCCTTCCTGTCCTGACTAGTGCAGTTTCCATACCACACCGTGATGGAGTTTGTCAGGATGCTCTCCACAGTGCATCTGTAAAAGTTGCTGAGGAGCTTGGGGGATAATCCGAATTTCCTCAGTTTCCTTAAGAAGAAGAGTCTCTGCTGAGCTTTCTTGACAGTCTGTGCTGTGTTGTAGGTCCAAGTGAGGTCTTCACTGATGTGGGTGCCAAGGAATTTGAAGGTCTTCACTCTCTCCACCTGAGTCCCGTTGATGAATAATGGAGCATGCTGGTCTCTTCTCTTCCTCGGGTCAATAATCATCTCCTTAGTCTTCTCTGTATTTAAGGAGAGATTATTTTCCTGGCACCAGGACACCAGCTGGGCCACCTCTTCCCTGTAAGCTGCTTCCTCTCCCCCAGTAATCAGCCCAATGACGGTGGTGTCGTCAGCAAACTTGACGATGGAGGTGTTGCTTTGGGAGGGGATGCAGTCGTAGGTGAAGAGGGTGTACAGGAGAGGACTGAGCACACAGCCTTGTGGATGTGCACACAGCCCTACTGGATGTGACTTTTCCTTTGTGTAGTTTGTGCTTTTTTTTTTTTGCTCTCACTCCATTTTCTTCCCATGGCCTTTCTGTAGATATGCAGGTAGTTTCAGAACTCTGTGTTCCAGATCTGTGGTTATAGACCCTACTAACCTGCCAAATGTTTATTAATATATCGTTTGCTCCTCATTGTTTCTCTATGCTCTTCTTTTTTTTTCTATTGCTTTCCCTGACCCCAGCAGTTAAACACATATGGCAAAACAGGGAGACACAACAACACATATTTAAAAAAAAGAATTGTCCAAAGGTCTCTGTTGATAGCTATTCAGCATGGTCTGCCTTTGGTGATGGGAAAAAGCAAGTGGTATTTGAGACTTGACGTACTACAATGGTAACTTAATTCACATCGACAGTAAATACAAATAACTTTGGTCTTGTCAAGAGAACCATTTGGCAGAGCTGTAGCCCTTTTGAGACCTATAATAGAACAAGTCCGCCAGACCATATCATTACAGTTATACATGCTGTAGTACACTCGTGTGGAAAATTTCAACTCACTATACATCAATAGAACCTTCAGAACCCTAATTATAATAATATGTATGAAGGTAATCCATAGTAACTACATAAGGTAGCTAAAGACTGCACTAACCCACAAAGAAATTGAAAACCATCTTCTGTATCTACATATTATGCTAGATACAGAAATGCCATAGCTGTACATGCTAATGCACACGATAAACAGCATGGAGTACATTTTCTTGTTAGCATTTTCTATGCGATTTTTTGCATTAGAGGAAGGATACAGCGCTCTGGGACACTTTGAATGCATTACATGTACGTGTAAATCCTCTGGTTTTATATGCAAAAAGACTTATTGCTGTATCGCATGTGGTTGCAGTTTTACCGGCATTTAAAAGCAGTTGGCAGTCTGGAGCGCAGGTCACAAGGTTAAAGCTGAACTTGCCATTCTTTATCCATTTCTGCTTACCATCCACAGCGTTACTGTTGCATCACTTCCTGACATCCCAAACCACAGGGGCGGACCAAAGGTCACAGATCATGCATGCATTAATTGTACGTTAAAACAAATAGAGTTGTTAAAAGGAATTTTCATTAACACGTTATTATTGCATTAACTTTGAAAGCCCTTTATATATATATATATATATACACACCCACAAACTAAAGTGCTCCAACATAAAACTGAACCGAATTGAATACTGCACATGATAAATGCAGCTGAGAAAGAAAGACACAGACAAATCATCTATCTTAGCAAAAGCCATAGCTATCCTTCTGTATGTATGCGTGTATACTAGTACTTTGTCAGTCAAATCAAAGCAAGAAGTAATGTTTTGCATTGGCATGCTTAATTCTGTATATGGGTGCCTATGCCCTAATGCCTCTGTGTGTGCTCTTTGTAGCTTGTGTCTGCGAACATGTTCTCACCCTGGGTATAATTATGCACATTGAAAGTCTAGCTGCTCTCACTGGCTTTAGCGTTGAGCCTGGCACTTTTGATTTTCTGAGTGTCTTCCCACCCATGGATATTTGTATATATGTGTGTATGCACTAGTGGCATCACTTCAACAAGCCAAATTATGTGGCAGAGTAAGCAAATGGTGTTTGGTCCAACAGGGTATTGGGGCAACCAAAGCCCCAACCAAAGCACCCTGCTGTAAATATAAATTAGTCTGCCAGCACAAAAGGATGTGTGTTATACTGTTGTAGGTGTATTTTCTTTTTTTTACTAGACACATGGACTTCAGGAGGCACTTCAAAAAAAACAAAACAAAAAATATTCTGTGCTTTGACTATACAAGTGTATATCTACTTGCTTTGCAAATAGAAGAGTATCTGTCTATTTTGTATTACGTGTACATTATGGTCATAGATGGCTGCTGCATATTGCCAGAGAGAGGAAGAATATGCCAGATATTATGGAATAAGATGGTTCAAATTGCTGCACAGAGTCACTTATTAGTCAAATAATAGGATAAGTCCGTCTGTCCGTCCATCCATTTAGTTTCTAACTGGGTCCAGTTCACCCCCCAGCTCTTCCAGGGGGAATGACAAAGCTTTCCTTAGCTAGCTGAGAGACATAATCTCTCCAGTGTGTCTTGGGTCTGCCCTGGGATCTCTTTACCTGACCTTGGAAGTGTTGGGAAGGTGTCCTAGTCACATGGCCAAACCACCTCAACTTGCTTCTTTAGAAGCAAGTTAGAGTAGCCGTTCTACTTTGAGCTTTTCCCAAATGATTGAGCTCCTCATTCTATTTCTAAGGGTGAGTCCAGATACCCTTTGGAGAAAGTTAATTTCTTCTGCTTTCTGGAGCTTTACTGTGCTGATTTCTACACAGTTTGTAGCCAGAGGTATAGATAAAAATGTTGATTGATTAGTAAATCATCAGTCCACATCAGTGCAGATGCTACACCAATCCATCATGAAATAGACCCTATAATACTTAGACTGGAGGGGGCAGACCACCATTCTTCAACTTTATAATGTATACAGTGATGTGTTATTTTTGTTTTTTTCTTAGTGATCCTTCACTATGTGAACCAACTATCATCTAATGATTTAGGGTCAAATTTAGTAAGCAGAGCAAATTAATGTGAGGCCGCAACTGCAAAAAATATGTGGGAGTGGAACATTACTAACAATGCCCTAATTTATAAACAGAGGCAAAGAAATTAATTTCAATAGTGACTAGTATTCTACCGAGAGCAGCGAAAATTAGCAAGTCTACAACAAGCAGACCTGACGAGGGAGTGAGTAATGTACTAATCAAAATGAGTAAGCAGGTTTTATGTGTGTGAGGCAGTTGAAATGGAACTGATATATTTTTGATAAAAAGTTGAACTATTCTGTTTGGAATGTGGGGCCTGTGTGGATACGTGTGAGGTCTCTGGAAAAATCTGACAGTTCAGGTGGAGCGCGGGATTCATCCAGAGGAAGGGCTTATTATTATAAACTGTTCCACCAAATAAACCTGAAATTTGTGTGTAACAGCTGACCTGCGTCATTTGCAGAAAATCAACACAAAACATTATATACTGTCACAAATCCTGGCCCATTTCTATGTTGATGAAGTTACTGCATTTTCCACGAGAGGCTGCAGGTAATTATTAAAGTCAATATTATCTATTGTAAGACTCCAGTATTAATGTAACAAACTTCAGATCTGTTTGCACCCTGCTAATTGTTGTTTTTTGACAGAATGCAAAATGGTAAGAGATTCAATATTAGAAAGAAGTTCTAAGTAACAAACAGACAAAAAAGAAAAACATGCTGCTCTTTGTGCACACTGATGAGAAAAGATATTCAGACTTTTTTTTCCACTGTCGACTTCCCTCTGTGTAAAAACCTGGAACACTACAAACCTATAAAAAAGTTACTTGGTTTGTATAGTTCCCATTTCAAGACAATGAGATTTTCCCTTTTACTCTGATGATCGCTCAATAAGTTATTCTCTGTTTCATCCAAATACCAGTATTTGGAGGGCCATAAATAATTGGGATGCTGCTTTAAATAATTGGGTGAGAACTCAGTAAAGAGCTACAGGATAAAGCCAAAACTTTGGCAATCCACCCACATCAATTACGTACTCTTTCTGATAACATTTCTTAAGCCATTCAAAAAAACCAAAACAAAACAAAAAAAAGGCAGTAAAAGATTGTGAAAGCAATCTGATACAAGCTGATGAGTCAGAGAAGCTCACTTCTGACCGATGAGAGCGATAATGAGGTGAGTTGTTCAGGATATCCTGAAGCATTCTGTCGGTAAACTGCTGTTTTTGGCACTGTTAGCCTCTGTTAGCTGTTGCTTTTGCTGCCATTGGCCTCTGTTAGCCAGCGTTAGCGAAACTGTCTTTGAAGTGGGTGTAACTTTGTTGGATTCTGATACTTTGTGAACAAACTCTCATATCATGTGAGAATATAATTAAACTACTTATCTGAGGGAAAGTGTGATTTTTTTTTTTTTTTTTTAGGACACTGAGCCTAACATTAGCTGGCGTACTGTTAACATATAAGCAGCTCCTACTGTTTAGCCGGCTCTTGCCAGCTGAGATGGGAGGGTTGCATGCCTAATGTGCGGACAGTAAGTAACACTTGGGCATAATGAAGCAAGTTTATGCATGTTTTCATGTATTACAGCCCTGACTTCAGTTTAGGAGATGAGGCTTGAGGTGAGGAGGAAGAGGCTGACTTTGTATTAAGATGCTGGTGGTCTTGTCTTTCCTTTGTGATTTTTACTTCTTTGGTGAAGGGCACCCTTCCTCTGAAAACATAGGTATGATCCTTCATATCTTGAATCTGAATGTGCAGGCACATATTAAAATGTCCCTCCATAGCACACTCTAGTCACATACGTAATACACCATTAGTAGGAAGGGCGCTGTCCATTAAGGCCACTGCATTCAAATATGGTGGGGGAACATGATGGCTTCCACAAACCGCTGTCTTCTGCTATGTATTTTTAATGGATTAAATATAAGTTCATGAGAATTCATCAGTTTGCTTGAAGATGTAATTACACACTAATCTATGTATATTTCTTAGTAAAAGATTCTTTTTTTTTCTATTACCAAAACTCAAAAAAATTACTGACTGTACCTTTCAGGATTCAGCAGACTCAACTGTTTATAGAGATTATTTCTTACTTCCCTCATACACCAAAATTACTGTGGTTTTTCCTGTCTGTGTTTGGGGTGGGATGGGATGGCAGGGTGGGGGGTTGGAGGGGGTTCCACACTTCTAAACTATACTGATCAAAACTGTCAGACGGGGTGTGATGGGACACAAAAGACAGCACAAGGACCCGCTGGCTTGTGTCTGTCGCAAATCATCCATTTCTCTGAAACAGCAAGATAAGATTTTAAGAGAAAGAGCAGGGTCAGGGGCCTAATGTGGCTGTGGGTGTTATGTTCACAAGAGACAGATAGAAATGAAGGTCGGGGATTTCACTCTTTTTATTTTTTTATAGAATAGCTGTTTTTATTTGCAGCTGCTACTAAAAAAAAAAAAAATTCTAATAAATTGATATGCAATGTATTTGTACTATTGAGTACAAGAATAAGGTAGATTTATGTTTTGAATTGATAGCTCATAATTCAAAAAACAAAAACAGAATCATAATCGTGTGAATATAAACCTACAGCAAAGAAGCATGTAAAAAAAAATGTAGCTGGTACGCCCAATACAAGAGTTTTATCTTTAAATCACAACATTAAACATATCCAATAGTCAAGCTATTTAATAATTGACAATTGGACTGCTAACACACCAATTATTCATAGTTTATAGTAATAACATGCATGTACAACATGCACTCAAATGATTTTGAGTTGGATATCCGCAACTCAAAATCATTTGGCTTGTGAAAGAAGCAATGCTCTACTTTTCCCCAGCCTGGTTCCTCCAGTTTCATTGTTTCATTGACACATTAGACACATACAGTAGGTGTCTAGAACTTTGGGGACAAAATCCACTGTCCTTGTTTTGTGTATTTTGTGTTTTGAATTTTACTTTTTGTCACTATAAGGACACAGCATTTTAAGTTCCTCAGATAGTATACTACTACTACTTATGTTACATGATATTCTCATGCTGCACAGAAGCATTTCCAAATTGCTTAAAAAGCCCTCTTCACTTTCTATGTTAAGAGCAGATACGTGTATGGAAATAATGCTTTGGTCTGCCTCAATATTGATGTATGTAGTAGCAAACTTACCGGGCCGTGGCAGGTCAAAGAGTCTTCATCAGCTCTTTCACACTGGGCATCACACTCCACACACACTGACCCATTGGCATATTCTCGAATATCCCTGACAGAAATGGAGAAAAGTGAGAAAAGAATGAGTTTGATTGATGCGAAGCGAAAGAGAAGCATTAACGAGAAACAAGTTGGGGAGCAAAACATTATTTCTGAGATAACAGGTACAAGCAACCATTCTTTGCTGGAGTAGCTGGTATAAAGAAAAAAATGTTAAATGATAAAAACTTGAGGCTTGATAAAGACCCCACTCTGTTCATTTGATCAAATCTTTCAGCTGTTCTATTTAGTATAAATCTGTTGTTACCAAGCAACATACAAATATTTATTTTCAACAGAACTGATATGTTCTTGTAAAATCAAAGAATGGCTCAAATGATATATACTTTTTGTATTATGCTGGTGTCATGTTTAGGCTGTAAATATAAAATCGATGTTTTTACATCAATGCCACTAAATCCTAAAAGAAGTAATTATGATACAAAGTGACGCACACTGCAGGTAATTACAGTTTAATAATAAACTAATTCTTCGTGTTTTCTGTTTGACCTCTGATATCATTGTTGTTTGACACACTATATGGTTAATGCTAAAAAAGCACCCATGAAGAGAAATTTCTCTGACCATAAACTACCTAAAGCGAGAATGTTCTCTTTAAGGCACTTTTCATTGTGTAAAGCACATCTGTGAATCAGCTGATATCTTTTATTAGTAATATCAGAATCAGTCTGGGGCAGATGTAACCCTGTAAGAGCAACACATGCAGTACACCCCCCCCCCCCCCCCCCCCCCCCCCCCCACGCACACACACACACACACACAGAACCCACAAGAATTGTAACCAGTTAGCTAAGCATAACACTGGAACCATCACTCAGGGGATCAGTGAAGTTGAATGGTGCAGGACCTGTGAGGGGTGCCACATTTTCAAAAATCAATTGAATAAAGTGTCTTGTTATTTAATTTCTGCAATCCATTTATAATTGCACAACACCAGAGTGGCCTAGAAAAAGGTTTTAAATTTGACCGAACTGCAACTAAGTTGGCACTTTGCCTTCATCACTTCAGGAAAGGGAAAATGAAATTGGGGTACTTCTCTTTTTGGCCAGTGAGGAAACACAGAATGTTCTTGGCTATAGAAAATAAAAAAATTGCTAACCCAGTGGGAACTAAATCATCTTAGTATTAATTATGCTTCATCGGCCTTCATAAAACCTTCCAGGAGGCAAGGAAGGTAAGCTTTTGTCTGAGTGTGTGCTGTTTGGAATAATAACGGCTGCAATATAGCTGGAAGATATCATGAATGCTTAGGGCTTATAGGACATAGTGTTCTACTATGATCCATTTTCCTCCATTTGCCATATTTCTTTTATTTTCTGTCTGTCATAGGCAAAGATAAAGTAACAGATTCCCAGTGACTTAAAAAGAATTTAATAAATACTGCCCATGTTTAAACTACATGTTATAATATACCTCACAGTACTCATGCCTGCCCAACAAAATTGCTACAACATAGCCTTAAACCACAAAAAGACATTTGATTGTTCAAATAAAATAAAAGCACAACCAGCCATGAAATATTCCAACTATTGCAAGGACCGTGACTGTGCTAAAATGGCAAAGGATTTGGGCTGCATTCACTGAATTTTTGTGTCTGATGAATGAAGTGCCAGTTGTGCGGGTAACGTTGACGGTGTAGGTGATACTGACGTGTAGGTGGACAGGTAGGCAGGGCGTGGCCCCGTGCGCAAGCAGTGACTGTGACACGCAGTGACACGCCTAGCCCCCCTGCCCTAATGACACCTTCTGGTCCTCCTCAGTCCTCTCCAATGTGGCCACCAAACTTTTGTGATCAACATGCAACTGAACTTAAAAAGCATCTTTCCAGCAGTTCTGCAGGCTAAAAACACCTAAAATTTCATTAATAAAACTCCCTGGGGGGAGCAGGTCTTTCATTAGGAGGTAGATAGCATCAAGATAAATTCTTTTAAAGTCAAGGGACCTCTATTGTTATGACACTCTGCAGGGGTGCCTTTTAAATCAAAAATTAGCACCACTTCTTAAATTGTTCTTCTCACCCCCTGGCTCTTAATATCATCCCCAGTAAACAGAACAATACTGTTTAAGTCAAAAACTAAAGAGCCGTGGGCTGTTCAAGTAAACTTTTGATGAGAAGGTGGTGCAGCAGGTGTTAAAAATCAAGGAATTTAATGTTATAAAATGTTTTATGTGTCAATTTATTTTTGACATTAAAGTCTAATTAAAAAAATGCATAAAATCAATAATTCAAATCAAAACTATTGATAGTATTTTTTATGATCATTCTGTAATTTCTGATGTGTTTGACTTATCAGTTACTTAGATGGACTGTAGCATGTTCCTGCCATTGTTGACTTTAGTACTATTAGCAGAACTGTATTCTCATGATTTTGCCACTAAATGACCCATTGAGTGTCAAGTGCACCTACTAGACGGCCTCCTGTTGGAGAAGGTAATAAACGATCCCTCTGTTGGAACATATAATCAATTTCCTTTTTTGAGTACACTGATATTGATACTAATGTTGATTTTTTTTAAAAAAATGTTAAATACAAAATAAACAGTTTCATACTGTTTAATCTGTGTGTTTTGGGCCAAATTTAAAAGATTTCATTGGCAACCAACCAAGAAAATAAAAGGCACCTTGTAGGGCAGTGAACAAAGCTAAACCATTAGTTCTTACCTAGTTATTCCATGTGTTTTATTTTATTCGTGCACATGCTGAGATTTCCCCTTGGCTATAATAGAGCGCAAGATTTCCTTCAGTTTTTGAAGTGTATACGTTTTGCTCCACCAGTGTCTGTCAATTCAACAGCCTCAAGTCGGTGACATGAAAAACATTATTGGTTGCTGTCAAAGACTGATCATAGATGATGGTCATACGAATGTGTTGATGTTAGAGTAAAGCTTTATCATTTTGGAATGGATAAAGCAGGCTAACATTCAACTTCTGGAATGGCCTTCCCAAAGCCCCGACATCAACCCAATTGAAAATTTGTGGACCAGGTTTGTGTCAACAAATTGTTTAATTTAAACGAACGCTGCCAATTCTGCCAAGAAAAGTAGTCAATTATCCAGCCAGAATTTTGCCAGGGGCTTGTTGATGGCTATCAAAAACATCTGGTTGAGGTGCAACTTGCTAAGAGATTTTTAACCAAATACTAGTGGGGGTGTATGTATGCTTTTGACCCTGTGTGGATTAGAGAAAATCCAAAACGATTAAAAAATTGTGTATCTAGTTCTTGTTTTTTAAAATCATTAAAGATTTATGCAGTATAATCATTCCTCCTTGGAAAAAGAACAGTTCAGAGAGTGAACGTGTTTTTCGTTGGGGCTCTGTTCACATGGTGTGCTAAAAGTGTTGCTTGAGATTCCATTTGACTGTCAAGAAGCTGAAGAGTAATCATTAACTAAGCATTTTGGGAGACTTTTATAGCAGCAGCAAGATGTGTTTGGCATCTTAACAAAACAATGAGAAAGTAAAGTTTGGTGGGAACACAGTTTGATCAAGCAAAGTCTCAGTGAGAAGCAAACAAACCTTGTTTTTTTCACATTGTGTCACTGATAATAAACAGGCCATTTTTTATCTATGATGTCATGCTGATGCTGGCTTGCTTTGCTTGTTTTGTCCCCTTATTTATTATTTGTTAAAATAAAATTTTTAATCTGTAGATGTTGCCACTGACACTGCTTTACTTTTTTTTTGGTTGGTTTAAATCAAACTGTCAAAGGTAGATTAGAGGACAACAGATTTACTTCTTCAGTCAATGCCCCATCTGCTTTCTCTCAGTCAGTCCAGTAGCAACAGTAAAACTCAGCCTCAAATCATACATCCACCTCCACCTTCTATGTCAGCACTGCATCTGAATGCATGTGTGCAAGCATATTCAGGACTCACCCCTCATAAAGATTGCAGGTTTGTACACATGTTCGTCCACGACTGAAGTATCGGCAGGACAGGCATTGGTCTGGGCCGGGACCCCAGCAACCAGCATCTGAACACAGTGGGTCACACACCATGCGCTCCTTGGCTGTTCAATACACATATAAACAAAGAAGGCAAAAATTATACTCATGTAGCATGCAGCTGAGCTTTGATGACTCAGTGTCAGACGCAATGAATAAACCCTAAATTCCCCCAAATTATCTGGGAATAAAATTAGCAAAATAATCCTATTATTTATGAAAAGACACAGGGCTAGATTTACTAAGGCACTTGCAATTTGCGAGGGCTTATTTTTTGCATTAAATTTCTCCGCCTCCACAGAGCAGATGTTCATTTGCTTGGCCTATAAAAGCTATGGGTTTTTTTTTTTCCTTCTGGGGACTAAACAATGGCAAAAATAATTGCAGCAAGACAGAGGAAAAAGGTGTGCTTCTGAAACACGTGCTAAAGGATAAAGTGGTTTCTCTTCAGTAAACAAGACATTGTCAAACAATATGCTGTACACTAAAGAGTGACAGAATAATTACCCTCTTGGATGAACTAAAAGACGACCTAGTTCCTTCCACAAAATGCTCTCGTGTACCCCAGAAACTTTTTAAAACATCATATTAATTAATTCATCAAAGGACTGGGTTGGCACTTCACTGTGAGTGTATAATGGTCTATATGCACAGTGTGTCTACAGTACTGACTGATATTTTGCAATTAAAAAAGAATGGCGCTGGGTTGCTTCATTGTAAAATTCCGGGCAAACAATGACAAGTGAGATTCCAATTTTTTTTAATTAGCTTTAATAAGAAAGAGAAACAGTAACTGGTTTCAAAGCAGAAGGCCTTAGCTTCACATTAACAGTGAGTGTTGTTTGGATAGCCATGTAAACCAATACTAAAAGCCACCTGTGATGCAAAAATACAAATGTTAAAGCTGTAACTCTGATCTACTTTGCTGCATTCAATCACGTAAAGAAAACGCTCCTTTCTCTCATCTCATTCATAGCGAACAATCTGTTCTCTGTGTTTCTGCCTCAGTGTTTTTCATATAGCACCAACTGACTCAGGCTATTACATCTGCTCTATAATGGCCTGGATGTGTTATCTCTTTCTGTCTCTCGCTCTTGTCCCCCTCTAGCACTCAGTTCTACAGAGGTTGCTACATTTCAGAACATTACAGTGACAAAATGAGTGTTGAAGTAACATGGTGACAGTGCTACAGATACACTATGAACTTTTATCATCCCGCCTGCATCTGACAAGATTACCCCCCTTGTTGCTCTTCTCTTCTCTTCTCTTCTCTTCTCTTCTCTTCTCTTCTCTTCTCTTCTCTTCTCTTCTCTTCTCTTCTCTTCTCTTCCTCTTCTCTTCTCTTCTCTTCTCTTCTTCTTCTCTTCTCTTCTCTTCTCTTCTCTTCTCTTCTCTTCTCTTCTCTTCTCGATAGCCAATGGTTATAGAACATGGTTATAAAAGGGCCCCTGCTGTTTTTGCCAGCCTGGCTACATGGAAGCCAAGGGCTATGCCTTAGTGTCAGCCATAGCCTTGTTCCAAATGTTTAAAAATTCAGACAGAAAGATGCAAATACATAAAGAAAATGAAGTTTCCTTTTGAGGGAAGAGGATGAAAGCTTTGCCTTTCGCAAGAGACAAAACCACTTCTGTCAGGCTTCCAGCCTCATAGGTAAACTGACCAGGCAGAAGGAAATGAGGAAAAGGGAGAAAGATTGGTGCAAGATATAAGCAAGGGGGAAGTAGTGGTTGCATGACTTTTTAACTATACAACAAGATCAAAAACATATCACCTTCAGATGTTTCTGACATGACAAACTTACAAAAGCCCTGACAGGTTCCTTTTTGAGACTCAAGGAAGACAAAAGAATAGGCTATGATCATGATTGCTATAAAGACAGAGAAAAGAAAGAAAGAGAAAAACAAACAGTAAAGAAAAACCTGTCCCTGAACAGCAGTGATTAACAAGGCTGAGGGGAGAGATTTAGCTGGAACTCAACTGCTCAATTTCAGGCACCTCTCTTTTCTGTATTACAGGCAGCACTGAAAGCAAAGCAGTCATTGAAATGGCTAAAGAGAACAGAGGGGCAGCTAGAGAGGTAATTTTTTTTCATATGCAACATGGGAGAACAAATGATGTATTTTAGAAAATGTATCTTGTTTAAAGACCAGTGTTCATTTAATAGGAGTAATGAAATAATGAGCCAACACGAGAAACTCTATGTTGACTATTTTCCCAAACAATACATCTGTGTTCCACTCAGTTTAGCAAACAAATCTTTGAATTGTACGATTTTACATTTTGAGATCAGTGGGAGTATTTCTTGCAGCTTTTATCAAATTTTTTACTGAGAGAAATTCCCTCCTTATATAAGTTTGAGTGAGTCATGTTTGCCCTTTTCCCAGTATTTTGACTTAGCACAGGTGCTACTGACAATCTCTTAAAGCTAAAATATTATGTAAATTCACCTAACATAATCAGCATCATACTTACACAAGAACTGCAACATTTCCATTTTGATTATTTTATTCTTTAATGTACAAAAATGTAAAATAATGCAAAAACTAGGGACATTATAATTTAACTGTGCCACAGTGAGGTGAGATAAACTATTTTGATGCAACTTATTTGGCGTTAAACATGAGTTAAAGTCTTTCATACAATCTGAAGAATATTAATGAAAACTGTCCTGCTTGGTGGTATATCTCTTCTCTCAGTACAAACCTGGCTTATTAGTGATACCTGATTAAACTATGCAAATATGCAAAGATGTTGGACTGCCTAAAATCACATGTAAACAAATCCAAAGAAATCATAACTGTACTTTAATAGCAGATACCATGATTGTATTCCTAGTTTTATTTGGTAGTGCATATACATATAGTGCTAAATTTCTACTCTAACTACTATGAAAACTGGTTGTCTTGGTTTCAAGTTTCAGCAACTACTTAAATCACTACAACCACATGCATATTCACAAGAACATTCTTTGCTGCACTGTAACAGTGTGATAGCTGCCCTTTTCTAGCCCCATGAGGTTCAGTCGAGTTTAGACACACAAACACACACTCTGATGCACACATGGAGAACCATGTCAAGTATGTGACTCTTGAAACTAACCCAAAGTCTTCAAAGACTCTAAAGTGTGTGTGTGTGTGTGTGTGTGTGTGTGTGTGTGTGTGTGTGTGTGTGTGTGTGTGTGTGTGTGTGTGTGTGTGTGTTCAACAGTGAGGAACTGCCAAGGGGAAAGGAGCACATGAACAGTGAAAAGGGGCCAACTCAATAATGCAAATACTGGCTCATTAATGAACATTATACATAAATGAATAATGTTTTAACACTTGTGGCAGTGATATAATAAAGCTCTTCCATTTTTAGAAACGCAATCTTTATCTCACCAAATCAGTTATTTGCCTAATTTAATTTTTGCTAAACCTTGCTCTCTCTGAATGGCCGTGATGCTAATTTGTTTAATTATGGAATTATTGTTTTTAGTGTCCTTCAGAAGCTATTGCGATAATAGCTACCACTCATGAGACAGACATGCTATAACGGATACATATGTAACATATATTTCTACTAATATTTTTTTCTACTATTATATATTAGGTTCATGTCCCAAAATCCTTCTATCAGTGC
The DNA here is from genome assembly GCF_007364275.1 of Archocentrus centrarchus. Classification (NCBI taxonomy): domain Eukaryota; kingdom Metazoa; phylum Chordata; class Actinopteri; order Cichliformes; family Cichlidae; genus Archocentrus; species Archocentrus centrarchus. The sequence continues at coordinate 13,815,038 of NC_044366.1, forward strand.
CAAATACAGTAATTCCTTTAAAGCAAATGACTTTGCTTTAAGAGAAGACTGAGTGATAATTTATAAGGCAGAATTTTGTCTAATGTTAATTTCTTATAAGCTCAGTGATTCCAACTCCTTTTAAATATATTCTACACTACACGTTGAATATATTTGTTTCTTTTCTTTAGTGTACAACCAATTTTTAAATGTGAACATGTTCGAGAAAGAAAAATGGAAAAAAAGAGTACTCTCAATGGTGCCTGAAGCTAGACAGCTAGTGTTAAATTAACAGCTAAAATATGTAAATGTATCATGGTTGTACAACACAGAGGTCATTCAGCACACCGTTAGAAGTCAAATATGTCCTACTACCAGAGGATATCCAGAATCAGAGAGTAGAAAATACTTTTCATACAGTTTCTCTGTTTTGAAAACTGTTCAGGAGCCGCAGTCCATTGATCTTGTCTTGTGGTAGATTTCACTTATACTAACTCTTGACTATACAAGACATAGTAGCAGTGGCGCAGTGGGTAGGTGTTCTCCTTGCAGCTGGAGGGTTGCTGGTTCGAGCCCCTTTTCCCTGCGCTGCATCCTTGGGCAAGACACTTAAACCACATTGCCTAACGGTAGTGCTGGCCTCTAGCTGCATGACTGCAGATGCTCATCTCTGGATGAGTGATCTGGAACGATCATTTCGTTGTGTGTCTTGTGCGCGCAATGACAATGAGTTGAATCTAATCTAATCTACAAAACCTCCATTTAGGACATACACACATATAACTTTTTAAGCCACCATAAATGATTAGACTATGATTGGTTCCGTTTGTGTAGACTTGCAAACATAATTATCATAACAATGATCAGGAAAGAAAGTGTGCATCGGGATGTAGCAATTATAACCAAAGCAGACAGATAAACCTGCCAACAAAAAGCTGCTCAGTCTGCAGCAAACACATGTAACTGCACCATGACTGGATGAGCGCTTCAAAACACGCCTCAGAAATCTTCAGCTTCAGCTTTTGTCAGTATCAAAGTAAAGACAGTTATAGATCAGCACATCCACAAGTGCACAGTAGAAATAACAGCTGTAGTTAAACTGATAGTGATTTTTGATTTATTCATAAAAAGATATACTATACAAAAGCAAATATTTTACTTTGAACTCCATTTCACACTTTGATCCTGTTTAGCAGAGTTAGATTAATATAAAATATAAATAAACTAATAAATTATAGTCTGATTTAGCTATAGTGAATTAGCTCCAGCTGTGGTGTAGAGTTTAACGAGTCAACAATTATATAGTTTAAAGGTTTTGTTTTAGTTACATAAGCATAGGATTTAGGATAGGATACTTAAAAAGTTGATAATCAGCATTTAATCAAAGCATTTCCATAAACAGTGAAGAGAATTTTTAGTAATAACCACAGATACCAGAAAGAGCTCTGCTAGTCTCTTTATGAACACTATTAAGATTTGTAAATAAACAAATATATAAATGTAACAAACTAATTTTTTAAAAATCTTTTTTGAAGAAAACTGTACAAGAAATATTTTAGCAGTGATAACAGACAACAGATAGATGTGTGGCGTATCTCTGTGGTCTGCAGGTCTAGGGAAGAGCCCACAGTCAAGGATCTACAACAGACATAACTAAAGTTAAGCTGCTGGTTAGCTGCACAGAGATAACCGCAAACCATAAAAACATAGCATACGTAGCACACAGCAGCTACAAGGATGGTGTGTAATATAGTCATAATACTCTTTAAAAATGACAGCAACAACCTTAACTGTTTCTTCAGACACTAGTTCACTTAGTTGTCACGTTGTACAAAGACAGCCTGTCACAGCCTCTTCTCCTGCGCACTCCACAGACTGCCTGTTCACAGAATCTGTAATATTATCTGAATGAACAATTTCAGTGGAGTCTGAATCCACAGTGAGCCCAGCTCTGCAGCCATATGGGTACTTGGTTAAGATTTTTTTTTTTTTTTAAATCGTAAAAGGTATGTGACGCTGTACAACAGATTAATGGGACAGGAGTGAGACTTCAAAACTTGCCTTTGAATCCTCCGTTTTTAAAGATTTATTCACTAGTAAAGTAATCCAGTGACATTTGTCAGTATTTCCACCGGTACTCATAAAACAATAACTGTTGATAGTTAATGCATCAAACTTTATTTTTCAAACTGTAGACAAATATGGTTAAAAACAGCTCTTATGTTGCTGCCATGGTGTAACTTGGTTTAACGCAGTAACCTGAACTGTCCATCAAAGTGACCAATCACATTAGGCTCCACTCAAACAGTCAAAAGTCAGTTGCTTCCAGCAAGCAGGATTCAGCTCCAAGCGCAGAGAGTTTCCGACGAGAGCGTGAAACTGTGAAATGTGCGGTGACTTTTTTTTGCACGTGGCTGTTGAATTCTAAGAGCATGGGTTGTTGAATTTACATGTGGGAATGAATACCAGCACTCACGAAATTAATTATTTGCTTAGATTATGTTTTTTTTTTTTTCTCATGCGTGACTTTTGACATAAATATAATTACATAGCTCTCTAAGCAAGATATATACTTTCTTTTTTGTTACAGCTTTGTAGAATTAGATACACAATCTAAATGGGGACGTGAATCTCACACAATTCAACACCATGTGTCTCCAATGGGCAAAGCAAGGTAAAAAAGTTTTGATAATCATTCTTTTTTGTGTTGGTACAGCAACCCATGAGATATGATCATTTTCTTGTATTTTACCAAATATTTAGCATTCAGATGTTTAGAATGATTGTGTTGTGGCATTAACTTACAGCACTCCTGTGGACTTCTGTTGTTGCGAATGAGAACCTTTTGGTTTGTAGCATGGAACAGTCTTGTCCAATTGACAGTACTGTAGTAGCAAAGCTGGCTGTTCTCTGCAATGTGGACATTCCCAGCACTGATCTCTCTCAGAGACTGAAGCTGAAGTGATGTGATCCCCGGCTGCTTCAACACCAGCAGAGAGATCCCACTGAGAGGTAAGAATAGGTGGAGGTGAGAGGGAGATGGGGTCGACAGCAAAGGAAAGGGAGTCAGAGGAGCAGGAGGAGAAGAAATGATGTGACACAGGCACAAAAGAGGAAAAGAGGGGCGGGGGGGGCAGGGAAGAAGATGGATTCATTTCACAGGTTTTGCAGAAATGCTGTTGTGCTTAAACATTACAGTCTACCATTCATCTTCACAGTGCTCTGATTTGTCAAGAAAAATACACTGCATTTTTAATTACTTCTTTTTTTGTTGTGATCACATTAGACTATATGCTGTTGCAATGTGACTTACAAGATGTTTCTAATCATTCTGTCTGCTAGCCACCCCCCCTTCCTTTTTTTTTCTTCAAAGCCTACCCCCAACTATCCTGATATGCCCCACTTGCATGGTTTAAAAATGACAGGATGCCAGTGGGTGTCAGAACCATCAGATAGACAGAGAGCATGCAGGATCAAGCATGGGGCAGGGGTGGGTGGCAGGCTATAATTTGTACTGCAGCCTGCTGTTTCCATCTGCAGGCAGGTGCAGTGCGCATGCACGCGCTCACATGCACAGTCGAGCACACACACAATAACACACATTTCACAGTCAACACTTAATCAGCAGACCCTCACTTTGTTTTCAGCCAAATCCCACTACATTTTTGTTGCAATTTTTTCCAAATTATGAAAAGAAAAATCCCAATGAAATCTAAATGATAAATAATTCTGTGCTATGATTCGGTTAAATAACTAAGTTGTCGTTATAATTGGCACGTTTTAAGCACAGTGTTCTTTAGCAGTAACAAAAATTGCACTTCATACATTAACATGGGACTTGTCCACAGAAGGCTAGCCAACAAAACCACGTTTACTTTCAATTTGCATTAAAATGATTTAACTATATCACCAGAGACAGAAACGTGCGATAGCACCTTGGGACTAAAACCTGCTCGTTCTAATCTTGTTTAAACTGCTGTAGAGTTTGCAACAATGCAAGAACTGTTCAGAAAGCAGCTTTTGTGTTAATTGCCTTTTTTTTTTTTTAGATTTCTGGGGTAGGCTGTGTTTAAACATTATCTGTGTGTTTGTGTATATATATATATATATATATATACTGGGCATGAACTACTTTTAACAATCAAAAAAAAAAAAGGGAATTTCCAAAGTTGTTTTGCGATCAGGTACCTGTACAACGCTCTTCCCCCAATAGTTGCCAGGTTGGAGAAAACACTCAAGTCTGTCATGTTGTCAGGCCATGACTGGATGTTTAGAAAACCTAAACAAAGACAGGGATGAACATGGGTTATAAATCCACATGAGTACTGACAGATTAGAATCGCCTGTCTATCATACTGTCCACTTCCACAGTGACAAGAATAAAATGAGTAGGGAAAACCGGCATCTCTCTAGAACTAGCAACATTCCAGAAACAAAGCAACCACACCACCTGAGCCTCATCTGAAAGCAGCCAAGCACTTCCAAGCCAGATAAATCTCTGGCACGGCAATGCCACAGAGGAGTTTGGTGCCAGCTTTAACAAGTCTGACTTATCAATATTTTTGCATTTCCTTTATTTGCCTCTCTGCTGTTAAATCATTTAGGAGATAAAATCAAAAGCTGAGAAAATGGCCGTGGCTCATTTAGGATTTTTAATAATAGATTCAGAAATATGAAATATTTATTAGAAAAACAGTAGGGTGCTACAATCCCCAAGCCAACACCAGAGGACAAACAACACAGTTGGATGAGGCTATGAGACCAAAGGCAAATCCACAGTGGGTAGAAGAGCAGAGGTAAGGGGGGAGGACACGGAGGTGGAAGGAAGCAAAGTCCAGGCGAATATTATTGCATGTATAAAAAAAAAAACATGCCATACTCCAGTCAATAAACAGTATCAGACTCCATTATACTACACTGTGTGATTTCTTCCCACAGGATGCATAATTTTGTTGGTCCAGAAAGGGAGGAATGGCAGAGAAAGGTAAGCAGAGTTGTGGAATAACAATGCCACTCTTGGCTTGTTGACAAACAGGTTTCAACCTCCTCTTTATCAGTTCATGGACATCATTGTGTTTGTCAGTCCCACCGCAGCAATGACAGGGTCTCACAAATGCTTATTTAAAGTGTTTAATGAGGAAATGTACAAAACAGGTAATTATGTGGAATCATACATGATTTCTTGTCATACTAGTTTTTGTTAAGCACAAGTACAACAGTTACTACCAAAAAGGTAGAAAATTTGTATTTTTTTCAACTTCCCAAAATGGAAAATATATTTTTTAGGTAATTTACATCCATAGCCCTTTTCTTCTTTTTTAAAGAGAATATTTAATGAGAGCATCTTAATGGCAGCCATTAGGATAAAAGAGGAATTTCTTCCATTATAACCCATTATGAGGTATTCACACAGAATCCTAAATGTATTGCTGGGGAATGGTGGTTTGTAAAAGGTAATTGCTCTTTGGTATTTGTCCATCTTGTTTCTCATGATGTGCAGTTTATGATGCTGTGAGTGCCTCTTAGCCCAGAGGCAGCAGTTCTATAGAATCGTTAGTGCTGTACTTGTCAACACTAATTGTTTTAATGACAAAACCTGCAGTGCTGAGGCACCTCACTGTTCTGGCGCAGTGCTGTTTCATAGGGCTTTGGGTGTTCTCTACTCATGATGCTACTGTCTGTTGAACTCTTGTCAGTTCTAATGTAGGCATGAGGTAACGGAGCACATCTGCTATGTGCTATCTGTACAAGGAAGGCATGGATCGTCAGACAGTGGGTACAGGTGTTGATAAGAAAGGTAAAAATTAATTAATTAATAAATAAAAATAAAAAAAATGGAAGACAGTGGCAATAAGGTTGGTGTTTAAGTTTCACTATGAACAATTGGTGTTTTTGTCCATGGAAAGAAACACGCTAATTGTTTTTTCTTTTTTTTTCAAGAAGCTAAGAAAAACTAGGTTGCTGCTATTTTTTTTTTTACTATCAAGTAATAGTAACTGTCATACATGAATGCCCAAACTACATATATATTAAATATCCTGCAGATCTTTACACATTTCACATTTGCACTTCAAGCAAACTGCTGTTACAACACAAGAAGTAGCAGCTCATGGGAAATGGAGGGAAGTGAGGCTTGCATATGACCATTGCATAGTAAAAGAAACAATAATTCCAAAATGCACAGCAGGCAGTGAGCATCTAAATTATACATGGTGTACCAGGCTATGGCATAATACAATTCTTATAAATAAAAGTAACATTCTATAAAGGTGGCTGAAAGGTTGGCTACGATGACTGTTCGGTTCTATTAACTGCGCTGTATTACTTCACTGTGACACCCATTCAGCAACAAAGACACTCACATGTGATGCAGTCTGTAGTTTGTGTATAATAGATAAAAATACCTCAGTATTGTAAACACGCCACAATAAGAAAGAATGAGTGTTAAAAGTCTTGAGCAGCAGCTACAGATTTTCCTGTGAAGACCTATTAGTAATCAGTCATGTGTGGCTATGTAGACGATACAGAATGGCCAAAAACTTCCATCAGTATAATGGCATCCAATATGTCTTTTTTTTTTTTTTGTCAATAAATAATTGTGTAGAATTAGCAAATATTGTGGGAAATATTAACCTCATTCCTAAACTGTATTTTGGGTGAATAGTATAAAGTACTAAATACTAAACATTTATTAAGGAAATACTTGATATCAAGTAGAGCATAGATGAGAATATGTTACAACAAGTTATCAATTCTGAGGTTCATCGTCCTCGATGTAACTGTTGCTGTGGATTGGCTTTAATATAAATAAAACTGAACTGAATCCTTCTAACTAGTTTGTTTCTAAGCTCTGCTGGAAAAAGTACTGAGCATCTGTGCTATCAATGACCAGCTAGGCTGCCCATGAAGCAAAGCATCAGATGCTTAACAGCAGATCCGACCCTTTTAGAACTCCCCAAAATGGTGGAACCACACCACATAGCGCAATCAATTCCAGAAAAAAACAAGGCAACAAAAATTGCTAGGTAATTTTAAATCATATTCTATTCTATGGCTATAAAATCAGAGTCTTTAAATGATAGCAAACATTGTCTTTAAGTATGTCTCAACAAAACAAAACAAGAAAATATAATTGTGACCCATATTTAAGTGTTCATGCTACTTCTATACAGTAGCAGGCGTGTATTGACATAGGACCACATTTCAGACTGTAGAGACAAGATGAGAGGAGGTGCTAAAGCAGTGCAGACAATCATAAAAGCAAAACACACTAACTTTTTTTTTAACGTGCATTTTCATGCACATGAAAAGATCACTTATCAGTGGTTCATGTTCTGCTGGGGGCCAAATCAGCAGCACACCAATGTGCCCTCAAAATTGCACCGTGGTGCCACTTAGACAAAAAAAAAAAAAAAAAAAAAGCCACAAGCTCACAAGCAAAGGTTAAGAATGCTTAAGTTGTAGTGATTACATTCTGAGTCACAACACTGAGAAACCCACTTATGCTGAATCATGCCAACTGTGCCCACTCTTTGGGTAAAGCCTGACCTGGTAAGGAGCCACTAAAAGAAAAAAAAAAAAAACAGGAGACAAATTTGATCTAGGAGGACGGGTGTGCTGGTGTGGATGATGAAAGCTGTCCTCCTACACAGCTCATTTGAAAGCTAGAGCAATGCTAGTTGTGACCTTGGGGTCATGGATGCAGGTTGCCTGCTTTTGTCAAAAGTCACGTTCTCCTGACAGCTCAGAGAGATGACAAGCTGAGCTGACACACATGTCTGACCACATGGTCGCTGGTTTATGCCCCATCACCTGCTCTCAAACTGTCATCACTAACATCAGAGAAGAAAAACAAAATGCCTTCAAAGTCAAGTTGTGGAGAATGTCTTGGTCAGTTTAAATAGTAAACAATCTGATGTATATGGTTGTTTCCAATAAGGGGAGTGGCATTGATAAAATACTGTTATTTTGGATGCAGTAAATGTAAATGTCATTGTGACATCTTGAACTTATTTTACAAATTTTTTAAAGTATAAATTACATCAAATAAAACTGATGTAATCCTAAGTAAATAAATACTGTTTACATGAAAGGGATGCACTGTTTAATGAGGCATCTGCTTTTGCCATTCATAGCTAAATATCGCCAGTGATATTTTCCAAGAATATTTTCTTACTGCTTGCAGGAATATGACATCAGAGATAAGATGTTTTCTTCTGATGGCATTGTCAAATGTTGGGGTTGGAAGGATGACAGTATACATGCAGCTAAAAACTGGAGGTGGCTTGGGGAGCTGGGGGATTAACGATGTGCACCACATGTTCTGGATCTTTTCTTCATGGTGCGTGAAGGGAGAGCTGGGGCTGTGGGACAAGGCTAGGGACTCCCTGAGGGAGAAGCAGTAGAGAGAAAGAGGAGACTGAAAGACTCATATGATATTCATCTTATTCTGTAATGTCTGTCCTTGGTGTGGACATTCTCAAGGGAAGGGGAAGGGGGATTGAAGAGGACTTGAAAAAACACATATGCTGATGCACTCAAGCATCTATAGGCATTTATATGAAAATTTCATGTTCAAGAAAAGAAGTGACAGTAAGAGTAAATACGTATTTTTTATTTTATTAAATCATATGTGTAAGATGCATGTAGTGCAAATTATACACTCACCTGTAATTTCCCGAACAGTGCGGAATACATTGAGTTTTTCTGGGTCCAAAGCTTCAATGTTATGGTAGACATCCCTGTGAATGAAACGAGAGCTCAGAATGACAAAGACAAATAAAGGGAAGTAAAAGAAAAAAAAAAGTCATTGTTTTAGTATTTTCATCAAATTATTGTAGGGTCTTTACCTTATAACATAAAGTGCCTTGAGGTGACTGTTTGTTGTGATTTGGCGCTATATTAAAAAAACTGAATTGAATTGAATCGATATGTGCAAGGACATTCCTGATCACAGGAAAGAAAACTGCTGCATTTAAGAAGACATACAGCAATGTACAATGCTACCTGAACTGGTAAAGCGTGTATGATTTCTGAGTATACTGTGCTTTATTTATTTATGTATGTGCAAAAATCCATTGAAAAACACATCATTACTTGAATGCACACATATAGTACTGTATAATGCAGACATAGCAAGCCACTTGACATTACTGACAGTAGTAACATTATTCAAATGTATCCATACAATTACCAGTTTGATCCAACTGTGTTTATGTTTTGAGGTGATTATGTTTTATTTCAAATTGCAATTGTTACAGAGTTTTTTTGGTTTTGTTTTGTTTGAGTTTGAGTTTTTCACATTACTGAGTGAAAACTCAATAAAGCAGGCTGAGAACGGAACAAAAGAAAGAGTCAGTCAGCAGGTGCAGCAGTGGAGAAGCTGATACTTTGCCTGTGGCTACTCAAGGGCACAGCTCCAAAGAGATCTATACACAGAGAGGCGACACTCTCGGCACACATGCTCTAAATGTGTCCATCACGGGTGTTCATTTGCTTGTCAACTGAAGAGCATCGTCTATCTTAATTAATAATAGATTCAATCCCCCACTAAATTAAACACGCCATCTATGCTTTGAGACCAACAGGTGCACACTGACTCTGGCTGAAGGCTAAAATGGTCACGGTAGACTTACAGCTGTAATTTCTACTTTTAGGAACTTCGAACTTCTGTGAGGTGTGCACTACCTGTGGGCTCTTTTCAACAACCCATTGTGAGTGCTCAGTGCTTGAATATTTTGACAGAAAGGCTGAATGAACTGGGAAAAGCCATTTTGTATTTAGAGAGATTTTTTTTTTCACTCTTTCTTCAGTCATTCTAAACAGCTGAATGTTCTCAGCTCTCACCCTTTGATTCCAGTAATGAGGAACACCAGGTTGCCATTGATTTTGGTGCAGTTGACAAACTTGTCAATGTTGTTGGAGTCCACTGTCTGAGCAGTCTGTAGGCTGGCTGTACCTATACCATCACATGCTAAACAAAACACAGTGAAACAACAAAGAAAATCCTGCATTAGATGAATTCAATGTTGCCAATATACAAAGCACAAGATAGATTAAGGTTTTGATGTAATCAGTATAATGTGTACTGTTGCTGTGTTTGCCAAAACAAGCCCAGCAGTGAAAATGAATAAAAGTGTATATATACAGATGTTAATTATAATGTGGTCAAAGGTGTATTAATATTCATATGCACCACATAGCTTCTTAGACTTGCCCAACATAAACAACTGAGGTATTACCATAATTAATCATGCTAATAACTTCACAAATAGCTCAATCAGTGGGGTGTTCACAGATTATTTACTCCATCTATAGCATGTGTTTGCAGTTTACCTTTTGGACAGATGTCAGTACAAGGGATGCACATCTTAATGCGATTCTCCTCCACCTCCATCTTGTTACTGGGGCATGCTCTCACACAGGAGCTGTGGTCTACCACAAAGTTATCTGGAAAACAATTCATTGTAAATGTCAAATACAGATGGCTGCTGTTTGTCACACAGGAACATACAGAACAGTAAGTGGCAGTGGAGTGCAGGCAATCACATAAAAAAATAAAAAAAAATGCTGAAAGTGACTTTGAAAGTGACTTTGCCTCACCAATATTTCATTTATTTATCTGGTTATTTATTTATTTACTTATTTATTTTGAATAGACTATAGTTGAACAACTACTACAAGAAAATACAGCAGTAAGGGAATACTTTAATGACACTAAATAGTAAAATGATCATATTAGCCTCTATCTTGTGTCTGTTTAAAAGTAATAATGCCTCCCAAGCGCAGAGCTCCCCTTCCCTCCCTGCTGGTTGGCCTTTTCAGTGATGTTTGAACAGTGTGGGGTGTCCACAATTAGCTCTGGGTGTGGTAAGTGGTTAGCTTGTGGTTATCAGTGGCCACAAAATAATGCATGAATACCACGACTAAAAATGATACACAGGAGTGAGAAGGGATATGGCTTCTAATGCAGACCCAGCAATCTGCTTCCTAATCACCTCTGCTGGCTTTGCAAACAAGGTAGATGGCTTGTCAAGATGAGGTGTTTTAATGAGACTTTGACCATTTATGCACTACTAAGAACTGCAGCTGATCATGTTGTTATCCATCCATCCATTCATACATCCATACATCCATCCATCTTCTTAACCACTCATCCAATCTAGGCTCGTAGGATCGCTTAGCCTAAACCAGCTTTCACAGGGTGAGAGGCAAGGGTACATCCGTGACAGGCCACAAGTCCAAATCCATTACCAATAAAAAACTGTAACAGTAGCGTAAGCATATTTTGCTGGCAAATCACAGAAAAGCAGAAAAGGATGAAACCTCTTTTTCCTCAAGAGATATTGGCTGGCTGTCCTGTTGCAAAAGTCACTGCATCTCAACTCTATGGATTAAAAAAAAATTAAAAATTGTATGGTGAAATTAACCAATCAAAGCACAAAATGAAGGGTTCAAGTTTCTAGAATAAATGTTTTTATGTCCTGCTGGATAAGTCAAGAAAATTATTTCAGGCACGTGAATACATGATGGCCCTATGTTGTTTTGACTACTTATATGCAATGATGTTAATGCAGTGACAGTTATATAAATAAGATTCTGGACTTAAAAAAAACAAACAAAAAAAGGGACACAGAAACAAAAACACATTGTCACTTATTTAGATGTGAGAACCGTCCCTGACAAATGCATCCCTTGCCCCTTATTGTGACCTAAAGTCTAAAACCCAGCTTAACTTATTCTACCTCTAATACTAAACTTGATACTAGTGTTACTCTTAAACAGCCGTTTGCAGAATTTAAAATGTCTTCACTATGCAAAATGTCCTGTTACCCAAATCTAAAATTCAAATTGGTCCTCACAGACATGGGCATAATCACACACTAAGATTATTTCAGGAAAAGATACAAGCTATATTTACATTGCCAGTAGTTGCCCTAAAAATGATCTACCAGCAGTAATGAGAAATTTATGAGAAACCTAAGGAGTAAATGCAATTCAAAAAGCAGCTGCATTTATCTTCTAGTCCAATGCAAACAAGGGTTGTAAAGAATGTAACAGGGATTGCTGCTGCCCATTCCTTCTGCATGCATGTGTGTGTGTACAAGACCATGGCAATCAGCTGCTGGATCGCACATGAATACAGTTGTAAGTATGCACAGTAAACTGAAACTGTGCCATGGAATAAGTACTTAAAGGGTAGATCAGTAGGTTATAAAATGAATGTTTAAAGCACTAGGCATGTATGTACAGTATGCATGTGTATCTGTGTGTATGTGTGTGTGTTTGTTTGTTTGTCCAGGCGATGAGACTTACGTGGACACTTCTTGACACAGAAAGCTCCATAGGTGTACTTTGCCCTGGGGTTATGCTCCAGCTGGAAGGTGGTAGGGTTGTAGACAAATGGCTGAGGACACTGAGTCACACATGCCCCACTGTCATTAAAGTTGGTGCAGGCCTGCAAACATCCACAGAAGTATTTATCAGTATTATTATTGTTGTTGTTGTTATCTTTACATAAAGGGTAATGTAGCACATAGTCACAGATTTTGATTGGATGGCCAAAATTCAAATTTGGTTCCAAGTGTATAGCTACTGCCAGCCTGGCCACAGGTTTGTATTGCTATTTAATCCAGTGTAATGCTTTTACAAGTCCTCAGTGAAATTGGGTGCATGGTGATAGGAAAGAGTATCATTTGAGCTGTCCTGTAGGCATTAAAGCTTTTAATTTTACTTTCTAAACTCTGTGGCTGATGTGGGGAGGAAAAAATTGGCACAGAAAATGTGGGTTGCTATGGTTAAGCCTAAGCTGAACCAAAGTTCTTTTCAAGGGTTTCTTTTTGATATAGAAACAAACATTCTTAGCTTCCACACTTTTGACTGAGAAGATGCATGGCAAATATTTAGTTAATTGAGGTTTGTGAGCGTTAGTTCATGCACAGCTTTATTAAGGTACTGACACAGCATTTCAATCAGGTCAAGGTCTGGACTGTGACTGGGTCATCGCAGCACTTTGATTCTTTTCTTTTTCAGCCTTTCTGTTGTAGATTTGCTGCTGCGCTTGGCATTGCTGTTCTGTTGCACGACCAAACCAGGCCCAAACTTTAGCTGTCAGGCAGACGGCTTCACATATGACTCAAGAATGCTTTGGGATACAGATCCAGGTCCTATGGCTACAACCACAAATCATCAACCCTCCTCCACCTAGTTGGTTTGAGGTGTTTGACATCCTGTGTTTGGTATTTGCCAAATGTGCCATTATGCCCAGACATCTCCACTTCAGTTTGGTCTGTCCAAAGGACACTGTTCCAGAAGTCTTGTGGTTTGCTCAGATACAACTTTGCCAGCATAAGCCATGCTACTGTGTTCTTTTTAGAGAGAAGAGGCTTTCTCCTGGCAACCCTTTCAAACAAGCCATATTTATTCAATCTTTTTCTAATTGTACCATCATGAACCTTAACACTTAACATGCTAACCGAGGCCTGTAGTTTCTCTGAGCATTGCACAGTCTGACCTTGGGGCATCCACCTCTGGGAAGATTGACAACTGTCTTGAATGTTTTGTACTTGCGAATAATTGTTCTCGCTGTAGAATGTCGGGGTTCAAATTGTTTGGAAATGGCCAAATAACCTTTTCCAGATTGATGGGCAGATACGATTGCTTCTGTAAGATCACTGCTGATGCCTCCTTGGCATTGTGTTCTGCAGCAATGTTCTGCTTTTATTGAGGTGGTCACACTTGCTGATGATCAGTTAATCAAGTGCATTTGATTAGTAGCACCTGCCTGCTCCTTACCCTCTTAATTCCCATAGAAACACTAAGGGTGTACTTAGTTTTTCATGGGATTGCTTCTGCATTTTGACTTAGTTTTTTGTGTAATGACTAATGACACAGTGTAGTATGCCATGTGTTGTTATTCCCCAATTTTAAGACCTGCTAAGGGCCAGATTATTATGTCCTTATATGTAAAACCTTAGAACTGAAAAAAGTGTATACTTTCTTTTGTACACATTCAATGTTATCTACGATAATGCTTTAGAAATTGGCCACGTTCACACTGCAGGCCTTAATGCTCAATTCCAATTTTTTGTGAAATCCGATTTTTTTCTGCGTGGTCGTTCACATTTCCAAATATATGTGACTTATATGTGATCTCCTATGTGAACTGCAAACAATCTAAAAGTGTCAGTGCGCAGTAGAGGACACAATAACGTCACACGTATCAAGCGTGTTCAGTGTTTGCGGAAGTAAACGTGGATCAGGACGCAGAATAGTGGTGTTTGTCAAGTGTCAGTGATGTATAGGTCGGATGAATGTGATCTGGCTGTACAGACTCAGGTCACACTTGAAAAAATCTGATATGAATCAGATTTAGGACCACATATCCAAGTGACCTGGGTCGCATTTGTAAAAATTGGATCTGTGTTGTTCAGACTGTCACGAAAAGATCAGATACAGGTCGCATAAGGGCAAAAAAATATGATTTGGGTCACTTCAGGATGCAGTGTGAACATAGCCTTAAAGACTTATTTCTGAAGACCTTAAATTCGCCAAGATTCATTCAAGAATTTGGATTGCCGCTTTCTCAATTTTGTGTTGACTGTGAAAAACACTGAAGAATAAAAAAAAAAAAAAATGATGAGAGAGAACTCGCTTTGTTAAAGCAAGGCAGAAGAGCTCCATTAACGATGGACTTTACAACCTCAAAGAATTACACCCTTAGACACAAGTTTATCATGCAAACAAGCGTGGATAAAACTGATAAAGCACATGGCAAAAAGCCAGAATGAAGAGTTCCTGGTGAAGTCTATATTTAACAATGACACTCACGTCAGGAAGAAAAGAGAATTAAATGTCATCAAATGATATTTGCCATACAAGTGGCATTTAAAAACTGAGTGAAATCCATTTTAAGAGGTACCTGAAATTGAATGAAGGAAAAAGTCACAAGTAAAATGTGTCAGATTTAAGAAAAGAAAACAAAACGAAATGTAAAGGAAATGTTATCTTTGCAACCATATTGACATGGTAATATCACCAGGAATATTACCACTTTAACCTCTTTTTTTTACACTATAATGATGTAAAGTGTGTGTGCTTGTGTGTGTGTGTGTGTGTGTGTGTGTGTGTGTGTGTGTGTGTGTGTGTGTGTGTGTGTGTGTGTTCACTTACAAAGCAGTCTGTGTCCTTTGGACCATAGCAGCCACCTGCACACTCACGGTGGCAGCAGTCGCTAACAAAGGGACCAAAGCAACGGCCATCACACTGCTCCGCACACACTGTCTTAGTTACTTTGAAGTTACAGGCACGTAGAAAAGAGAGAGACAGAAAGAAAGGATAAAATGTATATATAATACATATATTATGCATAAATATATGTGTATATAAAATGTAAACACAAGCCAGTTCAAACCGCTGGTGGAGTTTAAAAACATAAAGTACCAGTCACTGGAAAGTTTTAAGAAAAAGACAATAATGGTATCAAAGATTTTATTTTCTCCAGGACTTTTTCTTTTGGTAATTTGGTTCAGTTTGTCACCTTCTGCTCTGAAAGTCTTGTGTCTCACAAACCCATTCAACTGAATTACTTTACAGTATAACCTCATTCTAAAGTGTCCATGCACAACCACATTCTAGATATTGGGTACACTGCTAGATGACAAGTCACAAGTCAAATGGTCTAACATCTACAAGACTATTGCTTTGTAAAACCTTTGCATTTATGTGTTTATGCGTGTCTGTGTTTGGTGAGTTCAGCTAAATTAGAAGTATTTTTACCACTTACTAGCTATCTTCAATCATGCTTTCATCTCTGCGCTCATGTACTGTCTAGTTGGGTGTGACAAAGACATAGTGATTCTTCTCTGAGTGTGCTACTGAAGTGAACGTCTGTTCACTTTTTCCTTAAATGCCCCTTGCAATCATATGGGCTGCCATATGTCTGTGTGCCTCTCTTCTTGACAGCCATATGTTAATGTACATAGGACCCTTACATTTCACAGGTAAAGACAGCTGGTAAGAGACACAGCTCAAGTGTTATAAAGCCAGAACACATTACTAAGCTATTATGGACGAACCAGTAAAACTGGCACAAATAAAGTTTTATCTCACTGTTGTGGGTTAAAAAAAGTAAATGCATATTTCATACAGTTTATTGGGAACAAATGGATGTACTGTACTAATTATAGAAAAGGCAGTGGCTTTACTGCTTCTACAGACTGTGCATTTCAATTAGTGGCAACTTGTCATTCAACAAAACAAAACTCATTTTAGCAAATGCTTTGTTGCAGTGCACGTCATTTAGTACCTATACAAAAACAACATAGCAAAGGTTGAAACAGAAAAATGTGATCGCTTATGTATGTATTGGACTGATTCAGCAACATGTTTTAAAACTTTCGTGAAGATTGTTGGGGAACATAAGGATGCCACTGTACATCATTATATATACGACAGTATATATCTAATGTTGGTGCATATTTTTGTTTGGAGTATGCCCCTATTTTTTATGGGTTTTATGTTTCCTTTCAGCCTTGCCTTGACAGGACACTATCACTGTGACAGATAAAAGCTACAGACAAGTCGCCAAACAAACATGGACACACACACTCACACACACACACACGTCTAGACCCCAATGTACCATTGGTAGCATCCCATTAATGGTTCCAGGCTTGCAATAATATAGCCTGCTTTATTCACTGTCAAACAAATGGCCTGGACAGAGAGAGAGACACAATGCTGTTTGTCAATTTGGCTTTAAAATTCCACTTTAAGAATTAAAAAAAAAATTACAGGCTGGAACCAACAAATACATAATAAATCCATCTCATGAAAAATGCCTGGAAGCTTTCATTTGAACAAACTGTGGACAGTGGTATTACTCACAGGAACCACTGCCACTGAATTACCATTTATTTATTATTTTTATTATTTATAAATTTTTTAACGATGAAATAAAAAAAAATCATAAGGCAAATAGAAAGCTTATAAATGATAAATAGTATACTTAATTTAACTAGTACAAATCTTTTTTTTTTTTAAATTAATGCCCTTTGTTTATAATTTGCACTTCAAAAATGTCTCATCAATTAGATGTAGTGATAAGGCTATAATGAAAGAACTGCCAAGACTATCATCTTTACCATGAGATGTTTGTGACTACATATGCCTTTTTTTTTTTTTCATTTTCATCATTGAGCCGATAGACCTCAGATAATCACAGCTTGTAGTTTCACTAAATTTCTCTATCATGTGAGTAGATGACCGTGAATTTTTATTTTTTTTATTGCAATTCAACACAGGAAAGATGGCGCAAGATGTCAAGTTTCACTTTACATATCCCACAGTTCATGTTTTGGTTGTTTTTTTTTGTAAGATTAATTTTGTTAACTAATATACTAGGCCACAGTTACTATAGTTCATATAGGTCACAGTTAACACAACTTTGTTTTCATTGTATTTTCATATTAGGTGGTCACCATTTACCACTGAATAAGCCAGATATGCTGCTTAGGATTCAGTAACTTGCCATCAAGTTTCTCATAAAAGCTGAAAAGTTTCACTTGTTCCCAATCCGTTCCCACAGTCTCAAAATGCTCATTGCAGAGTTTCATGAGCTGTTGGAAGTAAAGCTTCCAATAGTTTCTGGAAAGATGAAAGGTATAGTTTGGACGTTAGATAATTTGAGATGTACTTAGATTACTTTAGCAGGAATTATCCTGATTTTAGTTTGGCTACAAGTCTTACCAGGTCTCCAAGTTTTAAAACTGGTCAGAATTAAACAATCTCCACTCAGTTCAAAAGCTCTGATGTCATCTGTTATTAGCAAGGAACACAGAACTTGTCTGTTGTGATCTCTTCAGCCAGTAGTGCAAGTAATAAAAATCGCTGTTTTATTTAAAGTAGGAGTGTACTTTATTGACTATCTTTTTATAGATAAAACTAATATAACATCTGTAATTGTAGGGGAAAAAAAAATCTCTACGAATAGAGAAACCCTCTTCTAGTTTTTGTTTATCTGAGACACTCAGTTACAAGAGTTGCTCTGAATTGTAATTTCCTTCTTAGGAGTATTTCTTCCAAATCTACTAACTTAACACTTTAATGCTGATTTCTAAACAATGCTACAAAAAGACAATTATACAAATATTTTATTTAACTTTAAAAAATAATAATAATCCATTATGCATTCCAGCACAAAAGAATAAAATTATTTTTTTTTCCTTTATGAAAATAAATAAAAGGAAAGATGAATCATGACATCCACAAATAAAGGGATGAAGATAGAGGGCTAGTGCGATCACAAATAAGGCGAGGCAGATAGATGGGGCCAGGGCTTATCTGGGCTTTCTCTGTGACGTGCTGTCGACAGGTCCTGGTCAAACAGTTCATTTGTCATTATCTTAATGAGATCACAACCACAGAACAAATAAGATGACAAATTCCAGGGTTGGAAGGCACAGATGAAGTGATTTAAGCACAAAGTGATGGACAAAGAGGAAGAAATTGATGAAGGGTGGTACAATCAAAGAATAAAGGGAATATGAGAGCTAATGAGGTATGTCATGGAAAAAGAAAAAAAAAAATGTAAGCATGTGTGTGTATGAGCGTTTTGTTTTTGTTTTTGACAGCATACAGTATCAGGTTCTATTCTGATCCACTACAAAGTAGCCAAACATAGACATACTCTTTGGATGTGAGTATGGGTCAAACACATGAACCACTGTAGGCTGTGAAGAGGGCTTGTAGAGCTAGCCATTAACTAAAGTGCAACCTTATAAACTACCAATTAATGACACTTAAGTAATCTAACCACAGTTACTCTGAACCGCACTGCAAAACAATGTAACTGTACAAAAGACAAGTCTTAAAATTCCATTCATTATTGATTTTACTAGAAAAAAATTCTGATTCAAGCACTGGTTATGAAGCACTCATCTTTTTGAAAAACCAACCAGATATCACTCTACTCTAAATATCACTCTACTTATAAATGGCTTTATTTAATGTTTATTTGTGTAGGGATAAGCATGATGCATTAACCGATGTTTACTGAACAAAAATGAACTCACGTGTACTTCTAAGAACTGGATCAGTTTATTCCATTCTCAAGCCAGTGGTCTCAGAATAACCAGTACACATAACACTGTCATCAGTGCCACCATGCTGCCACTCACTGAATGTGACTGAGGCCAGGCTTTTGGCATGCTGAATGCTAGCATGCATGTCTTAGCTGTTGCTGCAGCCTAGCATGTTACTGAGAGATCTCTGATCTGACGGTTGGTTGACTTGATCGAAATCTGACTGGATAGAGGTACCGGGATGAGGTACTCCAACCTGTACTTGTGTAAATCTTGCGCCCGGATCCCAGCCTTGTGGCTGTTTCAGCAGGACAAAACCGACCCTTACACTGCCAGAGTAGTGAAGGCCTTTCTGGATCAAAAGCATATCCAGACACTTCCTTGGCCAGCATTTAGACATGATTTCTTCAATGCAGCCACAGGCAGTGAGCAATGCACAGCTGCAGGCTGCACTCATCTGCGAATGGAGACCAATTCCTCAATAACAGATGTGAACACTTGTGCAATCCATGCACAGAAGGGTGACTGCTTGCATCGCATCCAGAGGGGGCCATACCTCGTCAGAAACATCTTGTATAAAATTAATACTGCATCTATTCAGTAAATTGCTATTGCTGATTTTTAAGGACTGCTTTTGTTGACAGGTTAAAGAGCCCAAACGGTCAAGAGCATTACCTTGGATCCTTTTGTTCTCACTTAATAGGTGACCTTTAAAGCAGCTCTCCAAGCCCCCACAGAAATTGGATGATTTTCAACCCCTAGCCCAAACATCACTCTCCATGCCTGGAGACATGGTCCTTTTTGAGGGCATCATCATCAGAAAATATATGGAGAACACTGATCTAGTGTTCTCCAAATGTTTTTTTAATCTGTAATAAAATCACACAGAAGATGTCTGATTTTTAGGTTACTGTTAAAATCACACTTTTAAACCTTTGCAACCAAGAGAGAGCATATTAATAAAAAGACACCTATTTAATACCCGTTTTCAATTTTTTTTTATTATTGCAGTCAAAGCCACATCAAATTAATATCCCTCATTCTGAATGTGGGGCACAAACTTTACCACATCATACTGAATTTACAGGAAAATATAACTTAAAATGCAGCAAAAGTCATTTCTACTTGACTGACTGATCTAAGAAATATGCTTGTTTAGATTATTTCCTCTGCTTTGCCAGAAGAAAGTTTCCAGGTTGACTCTCCTGCAGTGTGGAGATACATTCCTGAAAACTAGACACTTGAATCACTGTTGTTAATTTTGAGAGCATAGAATGCTTCCAGGAGAACTGTTGGTTTCAACAGCACCAAGAAACAAACAAAAACTTTATTTCATCCATTTGGTGAACAAATAGAAAAAACCTTCAATTTATGGAATTCAAAAAGCTGCTTAGGCCCCAATTTCTTGGTGATGTTGAGTACCATGTTGCTGCAAGATCAGTTTGTGAATAATGTGCTTGATCCTGTCTCTCATTTCCAGACACATCATCCCTGACCCCACAGAACTCAACTCAAACAGCTGAGTTAAGTCAATCAGTTCACGTGAGCATGTGTGCACACATACATTAACTGAAGATTTATTGGAACATGTGCAAACATACAGGAAAATAAAGTATATAAGGAACAAACAGTCTCTACAATTCTAATGAACTTTTTAACTCTCACTCATTCATGTCTTTATGGACCTTTCTTTGGGAACTGGTGCGCAGTCCTGTTGAAACAGGAAAGGGCCATCCCCAACTGTTCCCACAAAGTTGGAAGCATGAAATTCTCCAAATGGTCTTGGTATGCTGAAGCATTAAGAGTTCTTTTCACTGGAATTAAGAGGCTGAGCCCGACTCCTGAAAAACAGCCCCACGCTAGTGATGGGTCAGTCGAGAACGATCTGGCTCTAAGAGCCGGCTCTTTGAAGTGAACGACAGGAGCCAGCTTCTGATTGTGAGCCGTTTCTTTTTTTTTTTTCATTCTCTCTTTTTTTTTTTTTTTTTTTTGTGATTGGTTAAGATGTGTGGCAGCCTCTGTGTGTCTACACTGAGCGGGAGGGGAGGGGCCACCGGCACACAGCACAGTGAGTACACAAACACCAGAGAAGGAGAGGTTCCTGCAATGTTCACTCAGAGACAGGAAAGAGCTAGAGGAAGTTGCGCTTTACATAGAGGCTACATGCGGGAACCGCGAGGAAAATGAGCAACAGGAAACATAGTAAAGTTTGGACACATTTTAATTTGATAGACAGGCAGAGTGTAGACTGCAAAGTTAAAATTTCATATTGAGCAGGCACCACAAACAACCTGCACAGACATATAGGAACTGTTCATCCATTAGTGCAATTAGAAGAACAAAACAGGACAGGTCATATCAGGTAGGAGAAACAGGATCAACCCGTCAAATGTCCTTGGTTTCTCTGAGTGCCAATCTTTTGTTTTATAATTTGTATTTGGAGCACTCTATTCTATGTTTAGTATATAAAGAAACATTTGATGTAATGTATGTTTTTATATTAGTAATTCATTTTACACATTTTTTTAAGTAAAATCTGAGGAGCCACTTGGGAGCCGGCTCTTCTTTGGGAGCTGAGCCTAAAGAGCCGGCTCTCTGAAAAGAGCTGAAATTCCCATCACCACCCCACACCACTATCCCCTTTCCACACTTTATACTTGGCACAATATGGTCAGAAAAGCACCATTCTCCTGGCAACTGCCAAACCCACACTCATCCATAGGATTGCCAGATAGAGAAGTGTGATTCGTCACTTCAGAGAACACATCTCCACTGCACTAGAGTCCAGTGGCAGCATGCTTTACACCACTGCATCTAAGGCTGTGCATTGCGCTTGATGATGTAAGGCTTGTATGCAGCTGCTTGGCCATGGAAACCCATTCCATGAAGCTCTCTGCACTGTTCTTGAGCTAATCTGAAGGCCACATGAAGTTTGGAGGTCTGTAGCGATTAACTTTATAGAATGGTGAACAAATGGTGTGTTTTTGATACATGCTGCTAGTAACAAAGTGCCTAAAGATACAATTTAAATTTTTTTCTCATGTAAATTTTGTTCTTTGTTGTCTGTTATGTGTAGACACTACACTGGTTCACCCTTTGAGTTAGGTGCCATTTTTATGCTTGAATGATTAATAGGTCAGTGTGAAGTAGTTTAAAAAAAAAAATCATCTGAAAATGGTCAGGTACAAGGACTGGAATGAAAATGAGTGAAAGAACTTTAGAAAGCATGGAGAACTATGGCTCAAGACCACATAAAAAATATATAAAGTCTGGCTCCTTGGAAGCAAAATATAAAGAAATGAGGTGTGGCACTGAGGGGTTTGCACAGTACTGCAGTGTAAAGAAATTTATAAAGATAAATAAATATATTATGGTGTAACCTAATGGAAAAATGTAGGTCATAGACATGAATCAAACAAAAGTCTAAATTATTTATTGGATTAGACTGAAATTAATAAATAAAGGAATGTTTACTTTGAATAGTTTTGGTCATTTGCAGTGCAACATGTCTAAAAGTTCAGACTGGGAACTGGCTGGCAGTCAGCTGTCAGCTGGCTGGGGGCAGCCATTCTAAGTGGATGTGTCTGTACATATATTACAGTGTTGGTCAATAAAATCTGTTTAAAACACAAAGTTATTTTTCTTTTCTAGTCAATTATACATAGAACTCAACAAACTCATCATATATAAAAAAGACAAAACTCTATTGCTCTATTTTTTGGTTAATGTCTAATTAATCTCATTGTACATCCTGTATAATGACAATAAAGGCATTCTATTCTATTCTATTCTATTCTATTCTATTCTATTCTATTCTATTCTATGTCTTAGAAAGCAGTTGATATTGTGATGCAGTAAAATGCCCCAAATGCAGTAGATGACTCAATTTTAATTCAAGAATTAGAGATTCATCTTTTACAAAAATGTCACTGTCATTTCCTGAAAGATGTTGGAATAAAAGGTGTCATGAATCATAAAGCTGTTCACACAAAAAAATCCCATGATTTGGAGATTTTTCTTTCTTTTTTTTTTCAATTTAGAAATTGATGTATAACATATTTACTAGTACATTACTAGTACTAGTACAGTATAATATAGAGGAAGAACATGGCTTTTATTTGATTTTGGCCATACATGCCATAGACTGATTCTATAGCTTTAGACAAGATCAAATTATCAAATTAACAGTTGACATTCATTAATGTTTGAACGGAATGGGTTACTGACAGTTCAGTGAACACAGTACAGTAACATGTCAGTTAAAACTCTTCTATTTTTATGAGAACACATTGTTTAACCATGTATCATGAAAGGCACATGAACTACTGAAAAAAAGAGACATCACCATAGATGGGTGCACATGGATATGTACATCCTTGACATACAGTACCAGTTAAAAGTTTGGACACACCTCCTAATTCAGTGGTTTTTCATTATTTAAAAACTGTCTGCACTGTATATTAATACTAAAGTCATCCAAACTATGAAGGGAAACATATGGAAATATTTAGTAAACAAAAAAAGTGCTAAAATATCCGTGAATACATTTAGCAACAAGTTTCCAAGCTTTATTTAGTGGATATAGCTTTCTACAGTACCAATCAAAAGTTTGGAAACACCTTCTCATTCAAAGTTTTCATTTATTTATTTTTTTTCCCCTACATTGTAAATTAATACTGAAGTCTTCCAGATGAGGAAGGAACACACAAGGAATCATGTAGTAAACTTAAAAGTGTTAAACAAACCAAAATATGTTTTAGATTTTAGATTCTTCAAAGTTGGCACCTTTTGCTTTGATTACAGGTTTTGCACACCCTTGGCATTCTTTAATCCACTTCATGAGGTGATTGGCCTGAAATGGTTTTCCAGCTTTCTTGAAGGAGTTCCCAGAGGTGCTGCACACTTGTTGGCTGCTTTGCCTTCACTCTGCAATCCAACTCATCCCAAACCATCTCAGTTGGGTTTAGATCAGGTGACTGTGAAGGCCAGGTCATCTGATGCAACACTTCATCACCCTCTTTCTTGGTCAAATAGCCCTTACAAAGCCTGAAGGTGTGTTTGGGGTCATTGTCCTGTTGAAAAACAAATGATGGTACCACTATCTGCAAACCAGATGGGATATCACTGCAGAATGATGTGGTAGCCATGCTGGTTAAGTGTGCCTTGGATTTTGAATAAATCGCCAACAGCGTCACCAGCAAAGCACCCCCATACCATCACACTTCCTCCTCCATACTTCATGGTGGGAACTACACATGTAGGAACCATCTTGTAGGAACTAACTTTTCTGCAGCTTACAAAGACATGGTGTTTGGAACCAAAAATATCAAATTTGGACTCATCAGATCAAAGGACAGATTTCCACTGGTCTAATGTCCATTCCTTGTGTTTCTTGGCCCAAGTCATTCTCTTCCTCTTCTTATTTTTCCTTAGAAGTGGCTTCTTTGCAGCAATTGACCATAAAGTCCAGATTCACACAGTTTTCTCTGAACAGTTGATGTTGAGATGTGTGTGCTACTTGAACTCTGTGAAGCATTTAGGTGGACTGTTATCTGGGGTGCTGTTAACTTGTGGTTTCTGAGGCTGGTACCTCTGATGAACTTATCCTGTGCAACAGAGGTAACTTTTGGTCTTCCTTTCCTGGGGCAGTCCTGATGAGAGCCAGTTTCATCATAACGTTTGATAATCTTTGCGACTGCACTTGAGGATACTTTCAAAGTTCTTGAAATTTTTTTGGATTGGGTGACCTTCATTTCTTAAAGTAATGATGAACTGTTGTTTTTCTTTACTTAGTTGAGTAGTTCTTGCCGTGATATGGATTAGAACATCAATTAGTGCTGTTCAGTGTACCAACTCTTTGAAGAATCTAAAATATAAAACATATTCTGGTTTGTTTAAAGACATGCTCAATTTTATTTTTGACCTGTGTTAGTTATGAGTAATCCTCTGCCTGAGCTGAAATTTTGACAGGTGCAAATTGTCATGATCCTGGGCCACTGGCCCAGTGCGCTTTATGTTTCTTTCAGTTGTGTTTTGAGTTATGAATTAGGATTTTAGGTTATCCTGGCTTTCATTTATACCTTTCTGTGTTATTTCCCATGTCCTCTTGTTCTGTCATTGTTCTTGTGACTGTTTGTTCTCATGTCTTAGTCCCTTGTCTCATGTCTTGCATTTAGTTTGACTTCTCGGTGTTTCCCTGTGTGTTGTGTTTAGGTTTCTGTTTTGCACGTTTAGGTTTCCTCCGTGCCAGTCTGTGTATACCATGTTTAGTTAGTTCCTGTTTTATTGTGACAGTCTTGTGTTCCCGATACTTAGTTTTTAGTTTTGGTTCCTCTTGTCTCGTCTCTGAAATTACGTTCAACTGTGATCCCACCTGTTGTCACTCCCCTAATTTCCTAATGTGTATATATGTCTGCGTTCTTGTTTGTTCCTTGTCAGGTCTTTGTGTTAAGTCCTCATTTCTTGCTGTGTGCTTTATGTTTCATATTAAGTCAAGTTAAGCCAAGCCACGTTATGTTTCATTTTGTTTTGCAGTTAAAGTTTGTGCTGCTGGCCCCGACCAGCTCTTCCTATGCTCTACGCCCTCTAATAAAGCTAACATTTTAAGTAAAGATTTCTGCCTTGGTGTCCTGCATTTGGGGTCCATTGCCTTGCCTGCCACAGCAGTACATGATACAAAAGTCCTACAACTAAATTAGTTAGATATAATTCAGCTCAACAAGACTAAAACATCCATCCATCCATCCATCCATCCATCCATCCATCCATCCATCCATCCATCCATCCTCTGAAACATTTATCCATTTATTTAAGTTTTTACACATAAAGTATGTACTTGTCTTTCCTTGAAGACCTTCACTTTTAATCCTAACAAGTCACTACAAAGTCATGTAGTGTCATCATCGGATAATAGTGATTAACTTACAGCTTTGGCACTGGTCCTCTTTGGGTCCCCAGCACCGACCATTGCATGAACGGTGGCACTTCTGACCTGCACAAAAGTTCAAGGAAGGAGGTTATTGGCATTTAAAATGGCAACTTCACAAAATATTGTTAGTATCATTCAAACTTAAAGCAGGGCAGAGAATTGGTGCTGGAGTCCGTCTCTCAACCGAAGCCTAAACTAACTCAAATAGTGAACAAAACTATGCAGAATCATTAGGTTTACCTGTGAATACACTTAATATGTGTGTGGTTGTATGTTTATACAATTTATCTAATTAGGTGGAAACATTTTTCTTTACATATGCATCGGTGCATTCCAGACAGCAATGGTAATCTTAAACTCGGAAAGCTCAGAAAAGTCATTCTTACTTATATTTTCTTTATGCTAAGCTTTCCCTACTCCCTACACATAAAGGTGTCTCTCTCACCTAGTTAAAAATGCAAGACTTCTTGGTTTTAGCAGTTGGCATCACAACACCTAAACCATGGCTTCTCGCAGCTGGATCCCTGTACATTATAGAAATGATTTTAAGATTTTACTGATCACCGTCTGTATAGGCCTGCAAAGCTAGATGACTCCATAAGTCAGTTAACAGGCTTAGATCCTAAGGTGGTACCCTGGATGGTGGTACCAAAGTTGAGGTAACTGCTTTTTCCAATTGGGCTGCTCTGCTTTGGAAAAATCTTCCTGAGGAGATACAGCTCACAGAATTCATTGACTTTATTCATTTATTTTATATATAATTTTTCTAATTAATATAATCTAAAAAAGAAAAAAAAAAACTATTGCAATTTTTGAACCTTTACATATGCTTATTCATATTTTAAGGCAGGAAAGATGCATCTTCCTTGACTGGTACGTGCTGTTCCGATAATAAAATCTTAAATAACCTTGGCACAGGTTGTTTTGCAAAAATAAGATGCTTCTTTTTTGCCACTCCACACTAAATCAGCCCAGTATGAAACCAGCACACATCAGGTTGAAATAAAAGCAGTAAAAAAGCAGTAAGCAGCATCATACCCTCAGAGCTTTAGCCAGTGCCTTTCTGGGTTTTTGGAGGACTTAATTGACTGTCTAGTAATTGACTGCCGGGAGAAGTGAGCCCGGATAAGTGCAGAAGTGCTGTCCTCTGTCCATCAGCCTCTCCAGATGAGAGCTATTAGCGTCCGACTGACTCCATTTCTCAACATGAGAATCTCCATCTTTTTCCCTCTTCTTCTTCCTCATTTTTGAGCCTCTCCACTACATATTTCTCTCCTTATCCATCCCTCATGTATTTATTACTCCTCTGTAGCTCTTTCCCTTAATGTCTATTCCTATGCCTTTTTGTCTTTAACCATTATATTCCTCTGTTTTTTTTTCTGTTTCTCCAGTGAGTTTCCTTCAAACTAACACCATGACAATGCTTGAGAGAAAGGCTGACAGCTTTGCCTGTACGAAAGCAGTATACAAATGGGATATTAATATAAATGTCAGCCAGCCATAAGTGGTTGTCTGACATTGCCAGGTGTGCAGAATCTCTGCTTGTCTTTACTACTGTTCTTCTCTGTGCTATGTGCCCTATGGAGTCAAGTCAAAGAGTTTCCATTCACTGACCATGACCATGACTATCTCAATTTCTAAACTCTCAGTGACCTTGAATAAACCTGTCCAACCTTCTTTCCTGCACGTAATCTTTAACTGCCCCTGAAGGTTAAAATGTCAAAACTGCTGCCATGCGATTGTCAGTGCAAGGCAAAAGACAGATGGAGGTGTTTAAACTGAATCAACAGGGCATTGGTTGGAAAAAACAAAAAAATCACAGTCTTATTTTTGAAAAGAAACCAAAACCACAACACAACCATGTCACAACTAAGTCACAAGTAAAACAACATAAAGCTTGCGTCACCCCAAGGAATGAAATAGAGATTATGTTCTCAATTGTGGATTACAAGTTTGCAGACCCTTGATCTTTCAGCGAGGGTGGAAGACTCGCAAAGGAGTCGGGGTCGATCACGGGCTAACAGGGCTGCAGGGAGGCGGGTGATTGAGCAGAATATCAATGCTTGGAGCTGTTAACATGCATCTGAAGCCTTCAGCTAGTGCTATGAGATGATTTCAAGGACATATGCATCAAAAAGAAACGCTCTTGTTGTTTATTTCAGAATCAGTGATAGAGCAGTTTATCAGTTTTGGTAATTTGTTTTCATTTGTAAATGAATGAGATGAGACAGTGTGAAGAAAAAAAAAGGGGTAAAAACATTAGATTTAAATGTCAAACAGCATGAGAAATTAATGTTAATTAAAAACAAAAGGAAATCAGTGTGTTAAAAGGTTTAGTCAGCAAATTAGCAACAATGGGTCAGAGGAGATCACAAAATGCATTATTTCCCTGATCACCCCCTGTCCACTGACAGATTGAGTATGTGTATTTCACACTAATAAATCCCGTCATAACTCTAAGCATTCATTAATGCATCTTCCAGCTGGCTACAGAAGGACATTTAAGTGATGTGAGCTACCAGTCATTGTGAATTGTTATGGTAAGCAGAGTGACAGAATAGGGTCAAAGGGTGATTTTGTGATGACAGTGTTTTGCTGCTCATATTCAGCCATTTATTGTGAATCGACCTGGTTGTGAGAATGGTCCTCCTCTGGATCATTTCCTTTGTCAAAAAAACAAAACACAACAAAAAAACCTGCCACTGAAAGACCTCGGTATGTATACGGGGAATGATTGTGAAAAGACATTTTCAAAGACTAATTCTGATTTAGCTCAAATTCCTACAAATCTGAGCTGCAGAAACTGCCAGGTAGAGTGGCTGTGACTTCAATCAAGTTTGTTTAAGCAAATGAGCCATCACATCTGTAGTCATCAGCTATCCTCATTATCAGGGTACACTGTCTTAGCTACTTTTTTTAAAATCAAGAATAAAAAAAAAATGGCACATGGGAGAAATTATTAAGTGCAAAATGTTATTGTTTAAGGGGGGTGGGGGGGGGGGGGGTATTACAGGAAATTTATGCTGTGACAAAAAGGAGTATGATATAAAATGATCTTTCACTATTAAGAGTTGATGCTCAAAATTCCAGTAGATCAAATGGTAGCTTTACTGTGACGCTTGTAAATAAATGTAAACTTGAAAATTTCACTTTCTTTTCTTTTCTTTTCTTTTCTTTTCTTTGTATTTCTGCCCCTGTGGTTATCTACTCTCCACTAATTGTTTCCACCTGTATCTCATTAACCTCTCAACTTGTTTGTGCATGTATATGCATGTGCGTGTATGTGTGTGTGTGTCTTTGTGTGTGTGTGTGTGTGTGTGTGCTCCTGATTTCCAAGCGTTTCTAATTTTCCCTGAATTGCTCCTTGTTAGAATCATTGTTTCTCTTTGTAAGACACATTATTTTTGAAGCTTTCTTTTCATTGATTAAGGTTTTTATTGGGCTTTCCTAAATTCTCAAAATCTTTTTATTTATTTTTAGTTTGTTTTTCACAATAATTGTTTTTTTTTTTTCTTGTCACATGGTCTTCTTAGGTTACTTACATGTGACACTGCTGTTGGTGGGCACCACCACAGGTTGGATCCGGGGGTTCTTGACAATATCTTGCCAATGAATTGTGTCCGCATGGCACAAGAATTTGTTTTGGTCAACATAAACGCCTCCACTTAGGATCTCTGTAAGAGAAATAAATGAGACACACAGTAAGCACACATTAAGCTCTCTGGGTCATTACGTTTACCCTCAGGATGCACCAAATTCAGCAATCGTGCTATCACTCTCTGATGTGTTTCTCAACTGATGTGTCCACCTGATAATTATAAAATTATAAGAGAAATTCAATTTTATAATTAACAATGGAGATGACTAGACTCTCTACATTAAAGGCATATTCATTAACAAACATAAGGAATAGACTTTTCTTCCAGTTGAAAGGAAGAAATTATCAGGATTTTGGGCTGACCAGTTGATCTTGAGTCACACAGATCTGATGGTGGCTGCTGGTGTGAGGGAGCCACAACAAAGCCATGTTATATTGCTGTTATTACAACCCCTGATCTTTTCCCATTTTGTTGTTTTTCACATCCTTTTCTTCCTGTGCTGTGACCAGATAGAATCAATTATGCCCCATGGCCATCACAACAATCCATAGGATTTTATCCTCACTGAGGGGCAGCAGGTCTAACACTTTTTTTTTTAATTTTATATTTCATCAAGAATGTGATCTATCTCACATCATAAAATCCTTTCCCTTGTCAAAGCAATGATCATCAGGCTTAGAGGGACATTTTTTTTCCACATAGAAATACACAGCACAATCTGTTGAATGATTGAATACGCAGGGTAGTTCAGATTATTGTAATGCAGGAATTTTGAGAATGCTTAATCTTGACTTTCATGGGAGAGAGAAAGAGTGGGAAAGAGAAGGGGAGAGACAAATAGAGATTAAAGAAAACCACAAAGAGATGGATGGCAGAAAAGGAATGAAGAAGTGAAGCCCACTAGCAGATTTGCATTATTTACAAAGCTTGTGTGTTCTCTATCTCCATACAAACAGATTACTGACACAGGGCTGAAACCGATGAGACACATAATCATACATGAGGCACCCCACCAGCCCCACACAAAACGAGCCAAATACAATATCATCCCACAAAGGCTCATATAAATAATAATCGTTGGATAATAGGTGGCAGTGGTATTACCTACACAGATTCCCCACCCCACAACCCCAAGCTCTCCCCCACTATCTATCTGCATGTGTGCTGGGAGTTGGGGGAGAAATTAATCCTGCTTCTCACCACAGAAGTGATATCGCTTGACTAGGAGGAGGCCATGCCAGACAAAGCAAAGTAGTTATTATGAAAAAATGTCTGCAGGAGCTCTGAACCCCAGTTTAGCAAGATACATGTATATTTTCTGTGGATTCTCATCTTCATCCTGGCTGGTTTGTCTACAACTGGAAACAATTATATACCAAATCTATTTTCAACTATATCCAGCACACAACGAGCCACCTGTAAAACACCGCCACAGCCCATTTTTCTTTAGACCGATTTGTACTTACTTTTACTCAACACAATATTTTGAGTCTACCAATCTTAGAAAACAATGAGTCTGATCACTGTGTAGCATTAAGCCTTGAGGCGTGGTGCACAAGACCTCTCAATAACTATTAGGTATTCTGCTACTTGTACTTTGTAACAAGTATGCAGCATATCTGTATTTTACTGCATTCCATTGTTTGAATATTTGCAAGTGGGCATG
Source organism: Archocentrus centrarchus (assembly GCF_007364275.1). Classification (NCBI taxonomy): domain Eukaryota; kingdom Metazoa; phylum Chordata; class Actinopteri; order Cichliformes; family Cichlidae; genus Archocentrus; species Archocentrus centrarchus. Next base: position 13,846,292 of record NC_044366.1, read on the forward strand.
AAGTAATACATACAGTGCTGCCCATCATGGACAAGTGAAAAATTAATAACGACAAGCATTCCCAAAGGCCAAAAGGGAGTAAGAAGCATTGCTTCCATTAGCTGGACAAATAACTCATTCATGCTCTCAAACAATATGTATAAATCCCTCACAAGTGGCCCCACTGACCATCTAATTCACTGTCTAATTCTTTTCGCACACTTTGACATATACTACACATACATGTACAGATATTTACTAACAGTGTGACATGACATGTTCATGAATTTAGATTCTAGTTTACAATAACTGGCCCCCTGATGGCACTCTGCCCAAGACAGTTACAGTATTTCCTATTGGCATATTTCATGGCCTCTCTCATCAAGAAATGTCTAATTAACAAACACATATTACATAATAACTACAATAACATTCCCTAATCATGCAGGCTTTGCTTTCATTAGAAATAAACGCTTGGCTTGCATATTTTCTGGGTGTGCAGCTGGTAGCCAGGGGGAGATCAATGGTTAAATCCTGTTGTTGATTGTTTAGTGGGTAGAGAAAATGTCTTAATTAGTTTGCTCATGTAGCTACTACTCATATTTCTGAACTACCCCCACCCCCCTCCTTGTCCCTAGAGCAACTCCAAGCATCTCTATGTGACAACAGGCTTCAAAAGGTGGAGCAATATTCAGTATAGTTGTGGGAAAAGAATATGATATTCAAAGAGGTGGAAGAAATGTATCCATGTAATTGCAAAACTATGCTTTTCTTTTTCTTTTTTCTTTTCTTTTTTTTTCCTTTATTGCAGTGTGGGGATGAGTTTGATTAAGACTGGGGAGCAAAAAGCAAACCAATCATCAGAAAAAAGGCATATTAACGAGTTTGTGAAAGAGAATTAATTGATGCTGAGTGAACTACTTAATGAAGACATATGCAGGACAACAGAAACACCATGACCGTGGCTGTGCCTCTCTAATGTTGGAGAATTGCATTATCGAATATCCTTTTATTTCTGTATACTTAACTAAATCCATGTGTTGATCAGGAAAATAGATTTATTGCAAATCTTAACTTTAGTTTGACTTTATATTGTTTTTCAGTAGATGAAGAGAAACACACTTGTTTGATAGAGCAACCACAGTCAGCTAGAGTAGTTAGAAATATAGACAGGTACCAAGAGACTCAGGAAGACACTCCAACAGTCAGGCTATTGCAGTAGATAGAAAGGTATTCAATCAAAAAAGATAGAGGTGTTTCTTCTCTCCTGTAGCAATAGAACTGGGGATTTAGCTCTGGCTCTCCAACACACTGTCTTATCGACTCTGAGAGCTTCGGTTTGGTTTCATTGTTGTTGCTATTAGAACTGTGAGGAGAAACTCTGTGGGAAGATGAGGATGCATTCTGGGTCAAAAAGGCTAAATGTTCAGGTTGGATACCCCAGCAGAAGTATTTGTTGCTAAGATGTATTCCCGAGATAGACTGGCAGAAATGCATCAAAATATATGACATACAGTCTACACACCCATACACATACTGTACAGACACACAAATGCACGCAAGAAGACGCACGCTCAAAAGCCCTTGACATATACTGTATAAACGTTTACAAACATGGCTTGCCATTAATGAGATCCTCATCACTATACATGCCTTCAACATCAATTAAATTACTAGTTTGCTTTATGAGAAGGTGACTAATTTGAATCTTTGCATAAGAGTTGGGGTGTGTGGAGACTGTCAACACTACTCAGCTGTCCCCTTGCAATTTCTATTATGCGTCACTTAGCCCTTAGGCACTTTATCAAACATGGTTTCATCATCAGTCAATCTAAGAGAAATGGATGATTCTCAGGTAAAGCATAGAGACTACTGCTGCACAGTTTATCTAATTCCAAATACACTTTGTCATCATCCACAGATCGAGCATTAGAAGAAATAAAATATATTGGTTGGTTCTTCTTCTGCTTCTCCTGTTCAGGGTCGTGCGGTGGGTATTTTTTTTAGTAAATCATGCATTTGAATATCAAGCTATTATTGTCAGAGGGACAGACAGTCTTTGAGGCCAAAATTTCAGTTTTAAAGTGTAAAAACATTAAGGTTACATTTTTATTGAAACATATACACAAAATACAAAACTGATATTATAACATGATATATTATCAACTAATACTAAAAGTGAGGCAACCCCCATGTTTAAAAAGCTTTACAGCAGAAATAAACATGTTTGCAGTCTAGTCCAAAAGATGGTTTTTGTCTGTATAGCTAATTTCCCCCACTTGTGACAACCATACAGGGTTCCTGTCAAAACAATCCCTGCCAAAAGAAAAATATTCTCCCCACCAATAACACTGAAAAACACTAAAATTTAAGAAAGGAAATTTACTGTGTAGATTTTTGAGACACTGCTCATGCTGCCACACAGAGCTGTGTCAATCACTGTGCTTTGAGCCACTTGGTAGATGTCAGGACAGCAAATCTCTGCATTTGCTCTACAAATAGGTGATCTACCCTCCAATCCATCATCTGCTGCCACCACACAGTTCCATGCTTGCCCTACAGTCCCCAGCGTTGCCAGTGAAATGCAGTGGGGACACACATGTCTATGTTTTCATGTAGGCAAAAGACACAAAATGTACAACTGCATGTACATTCACATGGAACAGAAAAAAGAGAAAGAAAACAAGAGTGCCTGTATTCTTGTTGTGCATGCTGTGCAACAAGACCTGTTGAGACACATTTGTCCCTGTTGAAGACAGTGTCACAGTGGAACTGATATGCTTCGAATAGCATCATGGACCAAAAAATAACAGAAAGAAAGAAAAAGAAATCATACCATTGTAACATATTCTTTCAAAGAAGTATAAGGTACCTAACTTTAGAGTAGATAAAGATATGGTTATATTGGTCTGTATAGCTACAGCAATTTCCCCTTGTGTCAACTGTACAGAAATCACTAATTTAATGTGCATTTAGTATTAATATTTTGCATTATTAGGAATTGACAACATTTAGTAAAAAGTTGGTAGCTGTTAAAGCTTGTTCAGCATAACTATAGTTTTTCACAAGAAGCTCCCTGCCCTGAAGAACTATTTTGCAAATCAACTGAGATCCTAAATGTTTCGTTTGGGTTACAAAGCCCAGGGAGAAAATGGCAACAAATTTCAGTTCCTTAGGATATAACCTCCACCAATGAACAAGAGACACTTTAGCTTCAGAACCATGACTGACGGGTGTATGCCAGCTCAGCTAAACATTTGTACTTGTATAATGATAAATGCATACTTTTATATATAGCAGAGATAATTGCTATAATACTCAAGTACCAGGTCAACCTCTGAGTTCATGGAAACATAATAAAGATACCATTCATTACGATATTAAAATACAATTTCTTTAATATGACTTCCATAGCGTGAAATGCAGCACATCATGCATCACAAACTTCGGATTTTCTATAAGGTCAGTGGAGCACCTCCCACAGGAATGGCACACAATTTTAACACCGTTAATGCAGTCCCCAAGCAAAATGGTGGTACCCGTTCAAATGCAATTGCACTTTTATGTGTTTAACTATTGACCTGAAAAGAACAACTGCATTAATTTGACTACATAAAAGTGCTTCATGAGAAGTACAACAGAGAGATGGCAGTGGTGGGATTTGACTGTCTCTGAACATGCGGTCAGGAGCAGCAGCGTGGGCACTGTGTATGTGTGTGTGTGGCTCACACAGCTGGACTAGTAATAGAAGGAGAAGAAAATTAGATTTAAAATGTGAAATGGAAGAAAAAAGGGAAGATATTAAAGACTGGACAAAGACAAATTGCCATTTAAGTTTTTTTTGTTTTTTTACTTCATGAGTATTGTCTACATCATTGTATGTAAAGGGACCTTATGCATTAGTTGTACATTTAATCTGGTAACTAACGGACATGTCTGATTGGCTATTATGACATTTCTTTGGGGTAATGAACAACTTATTTTTAATCAAACTAAAAAAATGTCCTAAATTGTCCCTGCACAAGCTTCCCAAGGCCTGTTACTTCATGTAAACCTAGAGTTTTTTCTTTCTTACTTGATGATCAAGTGTTAGTGCAAAACAGGTTCCACAACCCAGCTAAAAATAGGTGACATAGATACTAAAAAAGGAATTACTACAGTGGGGGTAATATACATTCACTAGCCACTTTGGTAGATATACCTGTTCAACTGCTTGTTGACACAAATATCTAATCAGCCACTCACATGGCAGCAACACAATGCATTTAGGCTTGTAGGCAAGATCGAGACCACCTGCTGAAGTTCAAACTGAGCCTCAGAATGAGGAAGAAAGGGGATTCAAGTGACTTTGAACATGGCATGGTTGTTGGTGCCAGACTGGCTGTTCTGAATATTTCAGAAACTGCTGATCTACTGGGATTTTCCCACACAAGCATCTCTAGGGTTTACAGAGAATGGTGTGAAAAAGAGAAAATATCCAGAGAGCGGCAGTTATCTGGGAGAAAATATCCTGTTGATGTCAGAGGTCAGAGGAGAAAGTCAAAGGTTGGCTGGTCTGATGAGTCTTGATTTCTGCTTCAAAATATTTAAACCATAGATCCATCCTGCCTTGTATCTGTGTTTCAGGCTGGTCATGATGGTGTAATGGTGTGGGGGGTGTATTTTCTTCACACACTTTAGGCCACCTGCTACTAATTGGGCATCGTTCAAACACCACAGAGTATTATTGCTGACCATGTACATCCCTTTATGACCACACTGTACCCATCATCTGACTGCAGGATAATGTATGATGTCACAAAGCTCTCATCATTTTAAACTGTTTTCTTTAATATGACAATGAGTTCACTGCACTCAAATAGCCTCCACATTCACCAGATCTCAGGATAATACATAACCTTTGGGATGTGGTGGAATGGGGGATTTGCATCATGGATCAGCTGGCAAATCTCTACAAACTGTGATGCTTTCATGTCAATATGGAGGTAAATCTCTGAGAAATGTTTCCAGTATCTTGTCACTTACCAAATGTCACTTGCCAGGAAGTCATTAACTTTGAAAATAAATCTCTCATCTTCCTCTCCTGTCTCTCTTTTTTTTTTTTTTGTTTTTTACACTGCAACTACAGAAACGCTACTGATAGTCAACCAGACAGTTTAGATGCCATACTGCACATCGTGTTTGCTTGGTGATATGTGCTGAGTTTGTTAGACAGGTTGCATTTAAAATGACCACGTTATGCTCTAAGTTTATGCTAACTCCCCTTCTGTAGTGTAAGCTAAATGTTGAGGTACCACAACCACAACTTTATTGACATATACCTGCATGAAGGCAGGACAGTGTTAAAAAAGAATAAAAGGATGCATGTAAAATCTCCTACTATATCATTACTATAGGACTTTTTCAGCATCAGCTGAAAGCAACACCAGGATGCAGCACATGAAGAATGACATAATTCGATATTATTACGTATTAAACATACCTACCTATCACATTTAATTACTAATTAATTTAAGGTGCTGGGATAGTGTTCCATTGTTCTGGCCTACTTCAACTTCCACTTTTGTCCTTAAAGTAAAACCAGTAAAAAGAACAACTGAAAGGATTAAAACTGTCAGAAGAAAACAATTTTGTTCAACATTCAGACTTTAAAATCAACATACTGTTCTAATCTTAGTGCTTACATGCATCCATTTTATCCTTTGTGCCACCCTAAAGGAGAAATGTTAGACTCTTTTGTGATGTATAGTAGATGTCATGGGGGTGTTGGCCAAGGTCCCCATCCCCCAAACCTACGCCTCTCCTTCACCAAGATAATTGCGTTCACAGGCTGCTGATTAAATTTGGCCCATCCTTCATGAAATTGTTTCCTATGAGTCTTTATGAAAAATGGCTGAGATTTAGGGATTATAGTATTATACCCGAGCAAGGCAAAGCATCTGCTTAAACACAAAAAGAGAAAAAAAATAAAATCATGACAGAATTGTTAGGGGGGTGTGGGGTTGCATCCTTCCTTATTTACAACTTGAACTGTGATAAGCCCTCGTAATCTGAGCTTTATGGATAGGAGGAGAAAGGAAGAGGAGAAAAATCATTTTCCAATACTTTGAGATAAGACAAATCTACAAGCAAAGAAGAAAAACAAAACCAAGAAAACAAGTTAGAAACTAGACAAAAATATAGAAAATAAAATAAATAAGGCTGAAAAGATTATCAAGGGAACATACAAGCAAGTGATTAAAAAAAAAAAGAGTAAAAGGACCTTCAATTGCTGCTGCTGAGGGCCACTTAGCTTATCAAGGCTGATGTGTGATCAGTCTGCCAGCTGAATTAAAATGAGCCACGCTCTCTGCTCTGGAACGGACAAAACAAACCAGGGTCTTAGAGGGGAAGAGAAAAAGAGAAGGAAAGATGGAGAGACTGCAAAGAGAGAACGGGCATGTATCACAAGCATACCAAGTATGTTGGTTTTACACAGAGGAAGCTGACTTTAGCGAGTGCATGATTTGCTAAGGCAACAACACGTTACTGAGAACTTGTTTTTTCAAGTCAACTGAAAGATAGTAAGTAATACACTACAGACCACGGCAAGCACTTTGTTGATACACTTCAAATATGTAGTGAGCATCTGCAGAGAAAGACTCTTAAGTAGATTTAAAGGAACATGACATTGCATTTCGCAAGCACACATTGCACATACTCATGTATTAGCATTTTTTTTTTCCCCTTTTGGTTAGAAAGCTGTTTCAGATTGTCAGAACTGGTCTGACACAAGCAGGTAAAGAAAAGGCACACTATTAGCCAGTCCTAAAAGACACCAAAAGACTCACGAGGAGAGCTGGTAAATTCAGCAAAGGTGAGATGGTTTTTGAACTGAGTAAGATTTCGTATAACTTTCCAAAACTTACAATATTCACACCCACTTCACATAGTCACTGGCCAAGCATACTGAAGTGAGAAAGAAAGCAGGGTTTGAACTTCTCTATCAAGCTCTCTTCTCACTACACAGCTATTTCTGGCTCTTTAGTGTGTGTACACAACCATGTTGTGTACACACACTATGACTGCCTTCCAGGAGAGATTGTCTGAAAATATGTGCCATCATTCCCATATTTAATAATTATCATGTTTTCTTCCTCTGCAACAGTTAATTCTTCATTCAGATTTGAATTTGATCATTTGAAGCAACTATAAAGACTTCTGCCTTGCCTCGGCTGTTTGTTCAACTAGTGCTTTTTCTAGTACAGCCTGTCTCTTAGAATGCATACAGACGGGACAAACAGAAATGTCATCCCATCAAACAGGAATGTCATCACATCAGAGTCTCATTACAGAAGTTGTCATAGTGCAAGGCCATGCTTCAAAACCCTGCACACTGTAAAAATACAAAACATAATTCCCAAAAAGTGATGCCAGGCAGAAAAAAACCACACCCACAGCAGATGTTTTAGCTAATTTGAACATTGTCCATCTCACAAATGTGTCACTTTCCAAAGATTGAATCACTGAGATAACACATAGGTCCTGTTTTCCATGACCATAGTTTTCCTTTGACCTTTACTTTGAGGTCAAGGTCTCTGAGATTTTTAGTAGTGGTGTGAATTTGAACATCCTAGGTAGAACTGTTCTTAAGTTATCATGTTCACAAGATTTTCAGAAAACCTGACCTCTGACCTCAGGTGATCTAGGGGGTCACTGGCCATCTTTCATGCAAATTTGGTATGAATAAGATTGGTAGTTTTGCTGTAATATTGTTAAACAGACAGACAAATATACCAGCAGTATGGGTAAAATGGGGGGTATAAAGTTGGGACAAAGTGTAAAATGTAAATAAATAAAATGCAATTCCTTGTAAATCTCATAAACACATATCCTTTTTTTAGAACACAGAAAACATCAAATGTTTAAACCGAGACTATTTTATGAAAAATATTAGCTCATTTTGAATTTTATGGCAGCAACACATCTCAAAAATGTTGGAACAGGGCCATGATTACAACTGTGTAGCATCCCCTCTTCTTTTAACAACAGTTCATAAACATCTGGGAACAGAGGACACCAGTTGCTGAACTTTTGCAGGCAGGCCAGTTTAGTATTTGAACTCTTCTGCTATGCTGTTGTAATAGATACAACATGGCACAGTTTTGCATTGTCTTGCTTAAATATGCAAGAACCTCCCTGACAAAGATGTTGTCTGGATGGAAGCTTATGTTGCTCTAAAACCTGTATATACCTTTCACTTTGATGGTGCCTTTCCAGATGTGTAAGCTGCCAATTCCACAGGCACTGATGCACCTCTACATCATCACAGATGCATGCGCAATGCTGATAAGTCAGATAGTCACAATCTTCCTTAGTGTCATGCTCACATATGGCTTCTTCTTTCATGATAGATCTTTAACCTACATTTGTCAATGGCACAGCGAGCTGTGTTCAGAGACAATGATTCCTGGAAGTGAGCCCATGCAGTGATTTCCATAACACAATCATGTCTGTTTATAATGCAGTGCTGTCTGAGAGCCATGGGCATCCAATACTGACTTTTGGCCCCATCCCTTGTGGACAGTGATTTCTGCAGATTCACAGAATCTTTTGATGATTTTATGTACTTTATATGATAAGATACTTACCATATTTTAGAATAGAATAGAATAGAATGCCTTTATTGTCATTATACAGGATGTACAATGAGATTGGAGGGTCACTCCTGTTCAGTGCCATGCAATAGAAAGTCAAACTTTCTAAAATAAAAGTATAATAATCTAATATAATCTAAAAAATATACAGAAAATAAAACAGTATGTATAAAATATACAGAAAATAAAATGTATAAAAATATATACAGAAAATAAAATTAAGTGTAATAAAAATACAGAAAATAAGAGAATGTATAAAAATACATACATTGTAAAACATAAAATAAGAGTATACATATAATAATGAAGATGATGAGTATTGCACTTGGTGAATGAATATTGGATATTACACAATATATTACACAAAATTACAAAATTTGAAATTTTATGTTGATTAACATTCTTCTAATATGCTAATATTTTTCTTAAACATTTCTCAGTTTAAACATTTGACCTATTTTTTATGCTGTAAGGCAGTGGTCTCCAACCTTTTTTGAGCCGCGGACCGGTTTAGTGTTAGAAAATATTTCCACGGACCGGCTTTTAAGGTGTGGCGAATAAATACGTCAAAATAAATGATACGACCATAACCAAGTGTGATATTTTCTACGTATAATAATAAAAAACGTGAATCCACTTTGTATTCGTATGCAACTCTATCAGCAGCGTTCTCGTAACATCCCGGCTCAACATGAATAACAGGCTCTCTGCCCACAGCGCTCCCTGGTCAGCTGTTAGAGCCATGGTAAAACATGCCTTCAAAATAAGATACACCGCAAAAACAAATACAGTAGAAATCACCTCAGTGATATGAATTTGCTTCTGCAAATTTTATAATCTGAAATTTTACTCTTAAGTGCAAGTTTGTAGCTTACACTTGCCACGATTGTCCCCGGTGAAATGAACTGATATAAACACTAAAACAATTTCCAGGCGTTGTTAGTGTGTGTGTAGTTGTGCACGAACGAGCCGATGCATGGAAGTGGGCGGACAGGAGCTGAGGAGGGTTTTAGCGCTAAACTCATCCAGTTTATGCAATCACATTTAACTGGAAATTTATTACAATGGGACCAGATTTTTCATCCGAGGTAGGTGAATATCCGACGGATTTATGTGATGATTTTATTGGAATTAATGTTAGGAAAAATCAGGACCTGCAGATGCCATCCAACTAGAGCGAAAACCCGATTTGTGCGACTTCGACTTAGGTGATTTTTACTGTATAAAGCGCATGAAAAATACAACTCACCATAACACTGAATCAGTGTAAGCCCCCTGAGCTTGTTTCTCTGATACTCATTTTTGCTGGCTTCTGGTTTGACTGGGTTCGGCCGATTTCACATGGAGCGTGGCTGCAGAGCCGCGGTGTCAAGCGCTGGAGAGTCAGTTTGATGGCTGGGTCTACCTCACTGCTATATCCCCGGTGTTGATAAATAAAAATGGTAAATGGACTAGTTCTTACATAGCGCATTTCTACTCTTGTTGAGCACTCAAAAATTTAAAGAAGCGTTATGTAGGTCAACCAACCGATTTCGTTAGACAGGCCTGAAGCTTCTGGGTTTAATTTTAGCGGTGACGTATCATGTGAGCAGGAACGTCTTGACACGTCAAGAGGAAGTCATGGAGGGAAGTAACGGAGCGAATCCGCCCATTTTTCAAAATAAAATATAGTTTAGGCGCAGATAATAAGTAAAACGGAAATAATTTAAGTTATTTATTCTTTATGTGCGGCCCGGTACCAAATGTCCCACGGCCCGGTACCGGTCCACGGCCCGGGGGTTGGGGACCTCTGCTGTAAGGTGAATAAAATCCAAGTTTATGAGATTTGCAAGTCATTAGCTAACATTTACATTTTACGCTGTGTCCCAACTTTTTTGGAATTTGGTTTATATATAGATTTCCAACTTTTTGAGCAGCCACATCAGTGCATGTCTAGCTTCTTTTAAATATGAGGGATATATATTCTATTCTGCATTCATGGTGCCAAATTGTGTACCAATATAAAGTAATATCATGGATGATCAAGATGCACTGACGCAGCGACTGGTGAAGTTTAGATTTAACATGTACCTTCTTGAACAAAATAACCTTTGAATGCCAAATGACAAAAACTTATCACATTTTAACAACCACTTGCATATCCTACTGTTTTCTGTCTGTTTCTCTGATGCCAGCCATTATCTTAGAAGACCACAACTGTGGTGCAAATGCACAATCCTGACCAAAGTGACCTCTTTGTATTGGCAAATTGATTAGGTCCTACTTAATATAAATAGGAAAACCTGGCAGATCGTGAAGGCTGATACAGCGCTTTAACAAAATGCCATTCGTGGAAAAAAATACACATACCATAGAGAGAAACAATTAAAATTTAAATATTTGGTGAAGCCATGACTGGTGATGCATGTATTAACACCCATCATATCTCCGTGGAGAAGTGAGATGAACAAAAAAGTCCTTTTCATGTCCCATTACCCACCACTGCCCCCATCAATAGCTGTTCCACTTACCCAAGGCTTTGGCCTTAGAGACAAAAATAAGCATATTAATTATTAAGCGGCCAGGGGAGAATGGGGAGAAGTTGTCGGGTTCGAGGGTAATATGTGTGTTTATGTGTGTGTTGGCACTAGTGTAAGGATATTAAATTTGGTTCTGAGAACACAGTCTCTTTTAAACTTACGGAGACTAAGCCCTGATAACAATTCAGGCTTCTGGAGATTTCAAACCTTTTATCCAGCTTTGTAAAATATGTACTGTACATGTTATCAGCATGTAAGACATTCCAGAAGATCCAAGGTTTGTGCATCATCCCAGGCGTAGATATAGTTTTATGTGAACAGGAAAATTGATGGGAAAAAAATTTTACACTAATAGAAAAAAATTTGAACTAAACACTACAGGAATAAAGTTGCACCAATAAACACCAGCGAATAAGTCAGACAATTATCTGTGTGATTTCAGAACTGTTTTTTATGAATATTAACCATCTTGTGTCTTTAACAGTGAAAACCTTTCATCAGCAGCACATAGGTGTCCATTTAGTCCTTGTAACTAAGTTGATAAAAAGTGACATTTTCCTCAGTTACTTTGGAGACCCACCAAGCTGCCAGTTAGCTCCAATTTTATTTGCTTTCTCACTCATTTTGTTCCTCCTCTGAGATGAGCACTGAGCGCCTCTGACATCAAAGGCCTGTCTGAAACTCAGTCTGGCCTTTGGAATCAAAGTAAAAACTGTGTGTCAAGTTTGCACAGCCATGCACTGACATGGTAAAGCCATAATGACAGCCAGTCAGTGACAGGAACTGAACATGACGAACACCATGTGACTGTTTTGAATTTACAATCATAATTATAACAGATTTTCAAAAACATAAAAAGAAATATAATGAAGCAGGCACAGTACAGTATAAGCTGGACCTTTTGCACTGTTTAAATTATAAAAGTATGAAGCTCTTCATTGCTTTATATGCATGGATACACTTTATGTCTGAATCTTGTGCACTGTGACAAAGTAGTTGTCACCTTATTAATAAAGGCATAAATAATACAAAACTTTTTTGGGAAAAAAAAGTAGTAGGTTTCATGTGAACCGTGTGTGTTTTTATATGCTGTTCTAGTGAAATAACCATTTACAGTGAAACCAACTACAACACAGGTCATTTGCTGCAGCTTTAAATTACCCATTTCAGTGTCTTCAAGTGGATCCAGGAAGAATGGGTGGCCATACAAAATGTGCCACATGAGGCCTCTCGATGCTTACATTAATAAACCAATAATAATAGTTGGTCTCTCTTAATGAAGACAACAACCTCACTGTGTGTTTCAGGTAACTTCCATGAAAGGAACACATTTGTCTTTCTGGTATTGTCCAAAGCCTGTGTTTACTCTGCAGGGAGAGTAAAAGCGAGGCAATTCTAAATAATTGCACACATCCAGTATATGTAATCCTTACAGTGTCTGGTTGTAAGCAAAGTCCAAGTAGCACAGAAACACATGGAAATTTACATAATCTACAGAGCAATTTAATCTCCAGCACACATACTCAAGGAGACAGTCACACTTGTGTTCTTCTCTGTTTCCTGCTAGAACAAGAAGGAAAAATTCAAACGAGATTTGAACTAAGAGAACAATGTCCTATTGGTCTCTGAGCCAATTTTACATCTACATTGTGGCAGATCTTCATCTGATCTAAGCCGCTGCCTGGGGGGAAGGAAAAGTTCGGGAAAAAAGGAAGAAGAGTGTGTTTTGATTATTAATTGGCATTAAAATTCTTTCCACGCCTACTTTAACTTTTAATGAGGTGAAAGTCAACTCTCACTTAAAGGAGGCCGCAGAGGTTCCACTAGGAAGGCAAACTGGTAGTAAGTGGAATGTAGGTATGATAACATTGCAATATAATCAGATAATATCATCTGATAAAGCTGGAAGCTGAATTCAAGTCATATGCTGGAATACATTTTTAATCAGTGAGGACAGGAAATAGGAAATGTAAATTATTTATTGGAAAGAGACACAAGATGCAAGTTTAAGGACTATTGTGATGTGAAAACACATTAGCATTCTTGCATGGATTAAAACAAGCAACCAAAGAAACTGTGACATAAATTGCCTTTAGAATAGACAAAAGTATCAGTTCTATGTTTCTGTTTAACATCTACATCAAACACTTTAAAAGGACAAAGTTGTTGATTAAAAAAAAACAAAAAAACCTTTACTTACTGTCAGTTCAGGAGGATCAATGTTTCAGGCCGGTTTAAAAAGCATACACAAGAGGCAATAAATATCACCAATCTGCCTTCCTCTTTGTTCAGATATTGCCTAAATGTACAGTACTGTGCTCAAGTCTTGAGCCACCCCTCATATCTTTACATTTTGCTTCCAGGGAGCCAGATTTTCTTAAAGTGGTCTCACTTTTGTTTTGTTTTAAGCCACTTAACACTGACCTATTAATCATCCAACCATTAAAAAAAATGTGCCTAACTCAAGGGTTGTAACAACGAACAGTACAGAACAGATCAGAGCTCAGCACAGAACCAATTTTAAATTGTATCTTTAGGCACTTTGTTACTAGCAGCTTTTTGCAAAAAACACATCATTTGTTCACATTTCTTTAGCTGAATCCATGAAAAATTGCAAAGATAACACAGTTTGAAGGGCATAAAACAGTATTTTTGCATCAACCAGGCGATTCCCAAAGAGTTATTAGCCAAAAACATTTGTGAAATGCGTCCTTAGTAAATGTACTTAATAAAATTTGAAAAAACAGAACAAGTAGAGGACAAAAGAAAAATTGTCAGGCCTAGTTGAACACCTCATCAGAAAGGGTGGCTGTCAAGAAACCATTCTTAAGGAAGGGAAACAGGAATAAAAGGCTGAGGTATGTCAAATTACACAAGAACTGGACTGAAAATCAGTGGCAGCAGGTTTATGGAGGGATGAATCCAGGCTGTATTAAAGAATAAAGGTGGTCATACCAAATTATGACCTTCAAGCTTGTTAGAATTGTACACTCTGTTTTTTCCTTTATATATTATATTTGCAAGTATCTTTGCACATGTTTTAATGAATCACTGCACCTATTTCCTATTTTCCACCAAAATATAAAGAAACAAGGAGTGGCTTAAAACTACTGTCTCATCATACTATAATGATTGGAGCATATATGTCCGTAGGTTTGTTTCTGAACTTCTCCTAGATGACAAGCTCAGTCTAAATATAACTACCTAGGGTACCAAGATTCCTAACATCTATATGGTGATTGATTAGGATATTTACCTCAAATAAAAAAGTATTGTGTATATTTGTGTACAGAAACGTAACTTTTGCATGTTACATTTTAAAGGCCAAGAGAGGGATTAAGAAGTGGCAAGTTTTTCTTTCCTATCTGGTGCATCTTTAAAATTCTACACTATTAACTGAGGGTGAATAACGATCACAACAGATGGTAGAGAGAGAGGAAGTAGTCGCTGTGAACATTCCTTTGAGGTAAAGAATGGCCTTACCTTTTCAATCATTTCAATCGTAATTTCTATGTTTACAATGAAAAGGCCCTATTATTGATATTATTATGAAGGTTAAAGTGTCTGACCTGTAGCAAAATGTTGAAAGTTGTGCCCTTTGCTCTTTTGGTAACTGTGTAAAGGTGTAGTTTAAAACACTGCTCAAAATCATATGTAGTAGTAATTGAGCTATTTAGGCTTATGATTTATAGGTCGATGAACATTTACAAGTAGCAGGAAAGATATGTATAACAATCAACATAAACAGCTGATGATGATATGAATCTACTTTTAAGTTACATGTTCCTATTGTATTTCTAAGGCTTCCAAATTTTTAGTAATTAGGTATGTTATCAAAAACAGCTGTTGCAAATATAATATTTCCAAACATGTGGAAAAACCAATGAATCTTTGTCATTTTGAATCAAACAATTATTAATAATTTTTTTTTCTGATAACAGCGTATGCTAAAATGGGTAGACACCAACAGTGCCTGGGTAAAAATCAGACACTCATGTCTGTGCATAAGTGAAGGAAACAAGCACCTTGAAAGGACTGTAAACTGTGCTAGTATTGTTACTTTCATTTACCTCTTTCGTTTTATTGATGTTTTTTTAAAGGCTTTTTACTTTTTGGATAAAATATCCTGACAGTTCTATGTTCATTACAAGCAAGTGTGAGAATGGGCTTTAAAGATTAAGTGGGAGCAAAATGTAATAAACATAAGGTGGGATAATAATGGTCACTGCTGGTTGAGTTAAACTTTGCAGTTTTAAGTCTTGTAACATATTTAAGGGAGCGTGAAGTCCCTTAAAACTTTCAGCAGACACAGTCCATTATTTCAGACACACACACACACACACACACACACACACACACACACACACACACACACACACACACACACACACACACAAAGAGACATACAGATTTTTAATTGGGGAAGCTCTGTTTTGTATTATTATCTTTCCTTTCTCATGGCAGGTTGTGCTATTGTTGTCCATTAATATTTCATAAAGCACAGTTATTTTCTGCTTATGAAATCTCAGGCATCACATTATTAAAGAGTGAAGAACAGAAAAAATAAAAGAATAAAAAAGAAAGCTCTCCATGCCCCCTTTAGAGCATGCTATGAGTGACAGATCCAGATGGCCCTGGAAAAACATAATCTGGCAAGCTCTCAAAGTTACATGTTAATACTGAGTTAAGTTCATTTAAGGAAAAATAAGAAAAACATGAAGTCACTTAATGAAAGGATTGTAAACTGTAAAAAGTGAGAAATTATGAATGACATGAATATTTTCTATTTAAAAATCGCTACCCTTTTTATGTATTGTATGAAGGCACCGTAAGGGGAAAAAAAAACATCAAACTGCCATGTTAGCATTTTTCCTTTATAGTTTCACAAAAATAAATAAAATCAAACACAAACGTAAGTGTGTTTGAGGAATTTAGCCTTGTGGCATAAAAGCAAACAGTTCCAATAATCTCACTCTGTGTCACACAGCGGGATTGCACAGCAACCACTTATCAGCTACTACTGATGGCTTGTTTCGGGCTCCAGTTTAACATGTGCTTCCTCACAATCCACATTAGAGTCTCACAAATGTGACAACATGAATGTCATCCTTCAAAAAGAACCCCCTCTTGCCCCCTTCCTGCAGTGGTGAAATATTGAGTGTGACACAGGAGTAATTGCATGGGAAGTAATCAATTAGACACACAATTGAAGGAGACCTGAGGTCTGTGGGCTGCCAGGCATGAGGCTTGGTTGAATTCTTGTGACGTGCACTGAACCAATCTTGCTTGCTTCCCATAGCAGAATCGCTTTTTCGTTTCCTAGTAGTTAGATGGTGAATGAAAAACTTCGGGATCAGAAAAAGGCACCAATTTTAAGCCCCCCCCCCCCCCCCCCATTTAGCAGCTCCTTGTCTGGTGGAAACACATTAACTAAAATCATCTCATTCTATGTGCCCCATTCCATCCTTTTCCTGTCTCCCCTGTGTATCACTGTATCACTGTCACACAACACTAAGAAGGACAAAATGAGCAGATAATACTGTATGTTCATGGAGATTTCCCCACTGAACAACTGCAGTAGCTTTTGAGGAACAGAGTCAGACTCAAGTGCGCAGAAGAGCTTCACATACAGTACAGATTGGTACAAACACGTATGTGTTTGTGTGAAAGACATTGGTATGACAGATCAAGACAGCCAAATAAAATATGATGACCAACAGAGAGCCAAAGAGAGGGATAAAGAGATGGAAGAAAGACAAAAAACTGGGATAGACAAAGAGAGAGCAGATGGGCCATGAAGGAGTGGTTAACGCCTTGGCGTAAAACACAGGCTTGTGTACATGCATGCGATGAGAAAGGATCATTCAGCAGATGGGGCCTCAGATTGGATGCTTCATTTTGGACAGACGCAGTGCAGGCGTAGGGTGGTTAGAAAAATGAATCAACAACACAAAACAAATCTGAAAAAAATGAAATGAGGAAAAGGGAGGGGGTGGCAAAATCAGAAAGCTCATCTGTGTTGTGCTCCTTATTGAGGCTGTTATTATTTTGCCAGGGAAGCAGGCTGTAATTACCATGTGAAAAGCACAGAGGCTGCCCAGGGTTCATGTGAATCCAGACAGAAGTGGTGAAAATGTTTGCCGTAGCAAGAAGAAGGGGAAGAGGACAATGTGGGTCACTATGCATCAAAATATGGATGGGGAACTTTGAAAATGTCAGAAGCCAGCTGTGTTTAACCTTTTTTTTTCTTGCTTGGACATAGGGAGAAATAAAAAGAATTACTTATTTAAAGCTTTTCCATGTAACTATCAGAGAGCTCACTTGCACACCCAAAAAGCCTAAAAATGGATAGTTTTATGGCCAACCTTTTCTCTTCAGGACAGTTTTTGTTCCCAGAGAAGAAATGTCAAACAACACAACTAAACTTTCTGCACTTAGTGCCTATATTTCTTATTCTATACACCCCCGTGCACACACACTATCCCCAACTTTCCCCAGCTTGACTGTGCCTTATATTTCATATTCATGAGGATAACTTAGCTAAGCTTGATTGAAAGGTGCATCAGAGGGAGTCCTATCCCTGCTCAGCCAGAGACGTCCTCCATCCCATCCTCCAGTCCCCTCAAATCCAGAGAGTCCATTCACAGCTCGCAGAGAGTGCACCAGAAAAATCAATAAGTGCAATGCTACAATATACTAGCGACAAATTGATTTCATCCCAAGGCAATTTCAAACCAAGTAGAACTGCGTGTGGGTTTCAGCACTGAAGGGGTCTTTCACTGTGCCTTCTCTCGATTAGCCCCTTATGTATTTAATATGTTTCATCCTCTTATATATGTTCCTTATGAAATGTATTGATCATTTTACACTTCCCCTGGGAGCTACTGCTAGAAGAACGATGGACTAATGTGACAGCAACATCAAAGGCCTTGTAATGAATGAGACTACTTTGGACTCACTACAGCAACTGAAGGAAGGCAAGGGTTTGATCTCTGCTGCTTGAACTACAGGAGCGGGTTTATCCTGATCGTTTTAGCTTACTTCCTTTCTCAACTGCACACTGTAGAATGATGACAACTGCAGCAGAACAAACTGGGACACAAGTGACTTGTCTCTCCCCACAGCAAGAGCTTGTTTAACTGTCAGGTCCATCTGCAGAAAAAGCAGTGATATGATTGACTCTTCAAGACAAATTTCTGATTATGAAGTGACAAGTTCATATAAAGGTTTTCAAGGGTCCACAGTTATAATCCTGATCACAATCAGTTCTGTCTACCCAAACTTGACATGCATATGCATGTGTGCAAAAGTTTAAGACACAACAAGATAGGTTCTTTCAAAAATAATGCTATCAATCTCTTTGTGATTTAAGTGATTTGTCTGCTCTCTTTTCATGTAATCTCAAGTGATTATTAGGGCCATGTGGGTTGCATTAATTTTCCCGGAAGACAGTTCTTTGTGATTTTTACTAAGCAGCCATGAGGGCTACTGGAGACCTCTTCAGTAACAACCAAACCTTTAAACATTAACTGTGTTTTAATAAGACAAGCATGCCTTTTGTCACTACCAAAAAAGTGAGCAGAACAGAATGTACAAGGGTAAAACACAAGCACTCAGAGTTATGAAGTAGAGCAGATTCTGACCCTGACTGTTGTGCATAACTTCTCCCTCTACTTCATGGCTTGAGGCCACGGATGGCACATCAAACAGTGGCTTCTCACAGAGAACAGCCCTGGCTCCCTCAGCACTGGCTTCAACTTTGCACCACAATGGAAAAGGAAGGGCACAGCAAAATGCTATGCTGGACAAATGTAATTCCCTAAGTATGGCGCCACGTGTGAGAGAATAGAAGATGGAACACCAGCACATCCTGAAGCTGCACATGCAGACTGATGGCTGTGTTGTTTCTCTCAACCCTGGGGAATAACCAGGAAAGAACAGCTAAAGACAACAATGAATTATTTAGAAAGCGTATTTGGAAGAGGTAGGGATGACACAGTCTCAGTGCCATCCTTACAAATTTTCATAAAATCTCATGAAATGAATACTAATCTTTTTTTTTTTACAATTTTAAAACAAACCAATGTATTCATTTGTATAGTTAGTTACTGTTTATTGATTTATCATCAATCACAAGATGTAGGCATTTTTTTGTGGTACTAATACATCATTCATATCTCATTCTTCACGCGCTTCTATGTGTAAAAGATTACAAGTAGATTTGACTGTTTTCAATCATGATGGCTCAGAGGCCAAACAAACAAACAAACAAACAAAAATTGTTAATTGTTGCACATGATGTTAACTTAGTTTTTAAAAAAAAGTGTATTAGTTTGCCAAATGTCAACCGGAATAAACACCACCTCCCACATGACCCAAAATTGATTTTGTTGTTGTTGTTAAATTTAGGTAACAATACAGGTATTAATGGCAAAGCTGATGCTGAACAAGAGCTCTGTTTCACAGTTGTGCAGCTCCACAGACGTATGCTGATGCATCGATCACTTAATGTATTTATTTCTCCATCTTGAACATTATCAGCACTACCAGGGGACAGATAAACCTTACACGCTCTTATTCAGCCACCATCAAGAATTGATTCTCTCCATATCTTCATTCACTTTGATCATTTGTAATGTTGGATTTAGTTTCAAGATGAGTAAATGACAGCTTTGATCTTATTTTGAGCACACAGTGAGAAAGGTGTGCTACGCTGTAGTGGAAAAGCTGTACATCCTTTTTTGCAAGTCTAGAGGTTCATTTTGTGCTGACCTCAGGGTCAGGCTGCTGAAGATAACCTTCTAGCACAAAGACCAAATTTCATAAAGAGGTAGAGCTGCCCACACAGTCTTTTTCTTCTCACTATACTACGACTAAACAATCACGATGACATCATTTTTTCTAATCTATTTCAGGCTGTAACTCAAACAAGAATACTTTTTGTCTGCGCAATGGCTGGATGTGATAAATGAAATGTGTTTTCACAACGCTATCAGATGGTATAATTTCCCTTCATGTGAAAGGGTGAAATCTGATAACAGCACCAGTCAGGATAAAGAAAAAAAAGGCATATCATGACAGTTGACAGATACCAGTAACCCACTACTAGTACAATTAAATTGTTCAACTTTGCTGCGTGCCTTATCATGAACTGCATGTGTGCATATGATGTGTGTTTTTGCCACAACATTCAAGCGGCATCCATGTAATGAAATTCCTTCAAGGTCTTCCTGATATATCAGATTCATTAGAATGGGATGCAGGTCAGTCAGTTAATCACCAAAATGTATTTTGTTATGTTTATATTTTAGTATATTAGTACAGCTGTGTCAAATCTGAAGACTTTCCCTTAACATGTGGAAGAGATATGGGTCATTAGAAAAAAAAAGTCAGTCAAAAGTTCCCAACTGACTTCCTCCGAATATTTTTTGTACAATAAATTTAGCATATTTGATAAAGCCCTGAAAAAGTTTTACTTTCTTACTAGGAAAGTTTTCAGGGTTACAGATCCTTGAAGTGCATGGCAATGGGTTAAAATTTGACTCTTTTATAGTTGTGTTATTTTTTCCTGCAGTTTTAATTTCTTAAGTCTCAGAAGTAGAAAAATACACTGCTGACAAAATTAAAGGAGCACTTTTTAATCAGAGTATAGCATCTAGTCAGAGGGGGTTGTTAATCAGTTTCAGCTGCTTTGGTGTTAATGAAATTAACAACAGGTGCACTAGAGGGGTAAAAACAAGATAACCCCCAAAACAAGAATGGTTTTACAGGTGGAGGGAACTGATATTTTTTTCTGACTGTTTTTGTTTTTTATACTAGTTTTGTATTTGGCTAGGGTCACAGTCACTACCGGCAGCATGAGGCAATACCTCAGGGGTAGGGAACTCCAGGCCTCGAGAGCCGGTGTCCTGCAGGTTTTAGATGTGTCCCTGATCCAGCACACCTGACTCAAATGACTGAATTACCTGCTCAGTCTGCAGTCAAGTTCTCCAGAGTCCTGCTAATGATTTCTATATGTGAGTCAAGTGTGCTGGATCAGGGACACATCTAAAACCTGCAGGACACCGGCTCTCGAGGCCTGGAGTTCCCTACCCCTGCAATACCTGGACCCTTGCACAGGTAGCCCAACTCCTCCAGGATAGCACATCAATATGGGCCATTGCCGGAAGGTTTGCTGTGTTTCCCAGCTAAATCCTGTATGCCCTCTCTCTCCTTTAATAATGCATTATATGTTCTTCCCTAGTCTCTGGCTTTGTTCCATTACCTCTCAAAACAGCCATGATAATTCCAATTCATAAGAAACCTGGTGCAGAACCTTTCAACCTAAATTATTATTGTCCAATTGTTAATTTATCTTTTCTTTTGAAAATTCTTGAAAAAAGAAACTGTTGCTGGGCAGGTTTACTCTCACTGTACTAGCAATCATCTGTTTGAACAATTTCAGTCTGGGTTTCAGCAACTTCACAGTATAGAGACAGCCCTAGTCAAAATCACAAATGATCTGACTTTGGGCTGTTATCCATACATATGCTCCTTGATCTGAGCTCTGCCTTTGACCCAACCTCCCATGATAATCTCTTAAAGAGATGAGAATCTGTTGGTATCATTGACATTCCATAAGCCTGGTTTGAATCAGATCATAATCAGTATGTACAGTTAAAAAAAAAAAAGAAAATCTGATCACAAGCCCAGTTGTCAGAGGTGTTCCCCAGGGGTCTGTCTTAGCCCCCCTTCTATTTATTATTTATCTTTTACTTTAAGGTCACATTTTTCAGAAATTTGGCATGCATGCATTCATTCCTATGTTGATGACATCCAGCTCTATTTGTCCAATAAGCCTAATTTCAATCTCCCACCTCTCTCACCTTCTTCTCTCACTGACCAGTTTGCTAACAAAGCAGAGGTACTTCTGGTCAGAACTAAAACTGTTTTGCATAAACTTGGAAATTCTCTCTGTGTATTAAAAACTCTCAAATCTCCCCTTCCTTCCAGGTTAAGAGTTTAGGTGTCATCATAGCACCTTACATTTTTGAAACATATCAATAGTAATAATTGGTCTGCATATTTTCAATTATGTAATATTAGTTGGCCACACCCATATCTTACAGCTGACAATACTGGTATCCTTGTATGTACTCAGGTTACATCTCGAATTGACTACTGTAATTCTAACCTCTATGGTCTACCATATAAACTTCTCCATAGACTTTAGCTGCTCGTGTCATTACCAGAACTCCTTCAATAGAACATATTACGCCTGTCTTACAACTTCATTGACTTACAATAAAACGCCACATTCATTTTAAGATTCTGCTTCCAGATGCTGCTTTGGCTTAGTGGGTGAGCAGGTGATCATATGCAGTGTGGCCAAAACGCAGTGCTCAAGGCCGACTCATTGCCCTTTGCTGCATATCTTCCTTTTCTCGCTTTCTTCCCTTTCTGTCTATCTTCATTGCTCCACTATACATTAAAAGGCAAAAATACCCCACCCACCCACCCCCAAGAAAGAAAAGATTCTGCTTCTTAGTTTCAAGTCTCTCCATAACCTTGCACCTCCATATCTCTCTGATCTTCTACACTGCCACTCCTGCCTGAACTCTGAGATGCTCCTTCTCTATTACTCTCATTATTCCACCTGCTTATCTTACTACCATGGGCTTCAGAAGTTTCTGGTGAGTAGCCCCTAGTCTTTGGCACTCTCTCCCGCACCACATTCACAGTATTAATTCTCTTCCTATTGTTAAAGTCAGCCTTAACTCTAATCTTTTTAGGATCGCCTATTCTGTCCAATTTTATAATGTTGATTTTTTTAAAATCTATGATGTATTTTTCATAATTCTGTGGTGTTTTCTAATTGTCATTTTATGTTTTTATGTATGCTGTAATTTAGATATTTAATTTGCTTGTAAGTTGTCAATGATTATCCTGAAAGGTGCCTATAAATCTATTATTATTATTATTATTATTATTATTATTATTATTATTATTATTATTATATTGCATTCACAAGAATGGGCTAGACAGATGGAGAGAAAACTTAAGAACATAATGCCTCTTTTAACCTCATGGAGGTTAAAAATAATATAAAAATAAATTACCTCTCTATTTTCATCACCTTCGCTTATCACTTACTTAGAGTTGTTCACACAACTGATTGATGTCATTTGCTGCTTCTGACTCAACTCTGAATTGTAAAAAGGAATTTTACATATGATATTATAGTTGGATTTTTTACTCACTGTGTAGTATCCTTCAACATTAAAAATGTAAGTAACCAAAAAATAATTCAACTTGCCTGTGAGATTTTTTAGACCCAACTGGCGCAGACCAAAGTTTCCATCACGTCTGTAATTGAGGAAGATTGCAAGCGAGTAGCGGTCCTCATATAGCTTCGTTCCTCGGATGATTCTCAAATTCTCTAATGGCAGGTAGTCAAACTGGTTCAGAGCCACCAACACATAGCCTGTCACTTCTCGGATAGACTGTGGATAGAGGTATGGGGAAAAAGTATTAGTGTGTGTTTTAGATGTGCACATGTTGCATAAATAAGAACACTAAAAACACATTTCTATGTGAGACTTGAAAGAAAAAAACTATTAAAAATGTGTTTCTCATGGTGGCTACAGAATTAATTCAGCAAAGGAACTTTACACTACTAGGCAGGAGGCAGAGACTTGTCATATAGTATATTTTAACTAAATTATGATTGATTTTGTTAGCCTGCTTTCCTAATTCTGCAATTCAGTATATTTGTTATCATTTAGGTCTTGTATTGCACAAAAAGAAAAAAAAATCCCCATTCTTAAAACATCAGCAACAGAATTAGCCAAAATGGCCAATCCAGTCATCTATTTTCTGTTTATTTTTAGCCAAACTCAGTGGTAAACATATGAAATAATTCAGTGATTGAGCATTATCCTGTCTATTTGGAAATCTGTAGCAGACATGCATTCTTTGCCCCAGTATATACTAGCTTTAGATGTTTTTGCCAAATTTTTAGGTGGGTGTAGGTGCAATATGACTAAAATGGGAAAGCGAGAGAAACAAACAAAATACGGGGGCTTCAAAATAAAACAAAAAAAAGCAAAACAAAGTAAAATCACAGGCCTGCATCAGATCATTGACAGCATCTGTCTTCAAGGTCATTCAATAATGCCAATGAGTTGAGTTAGGAAATCTAGGAGGATAATTTGCTGTGGGGTTTGTGACCTTACTTCAAAACTTGGCACAAGGTTTGGGACTCGTGTCCGGGGCCTGGCCTGGGGTGACTGAGCCACAAGGACAGCCACTGCTTCACACTTTAAATGTCATTTAGGAGGGGATATAACGACTGTCGAGACTTTGGCGAGAAGCCATCCAGTTGGAGCTGCTATTGCATGAATCAAAGTGACAGGCTGTGTCCTCTTTCTCCCATCCACCATCATGGTGGCTGTCATTAGCAGACAGGCGGTCAGAGAAGTCTTTCCACGCTGGCCCACTGATGCTGATAATCAACAAGTCTGTGTGTGAAGTGTTGTTGCAGCTGATGTACTGAGCTGAAATAAGTCCTAAGGAGGGCCCTGGCAGTGTAGTCATGGCGTCTGACAGCTGTCAGAGAGCATGGCCATCAGCCACCAGTAAGTAAGCCACAGTCACAGCTCTGTCATCATTACCCATCTGATTACCATTAATAGAAACAGACAGGCCTTGAGTGTCTCTGTACCTATGTGAATGATTGATGGGGACTTTATAGTCAGTATGTCTCTGAATGTGTTTATCAATTTAAAAACTACCTGGAGAAAAATGACATACTGTAAACGTCTCTCTCTGTTGATGAAAATGTTCAGTTAGGGAATCATAAGGACAGTGGTGGGCTTCGAGCTTCAAAAGTTGAGAAGCAGTCTGATTGTGCAAATGTGCATTTATCATTTTAAATCAAGACTGTACATAGAGAATATATTGAGCTTTTTTTTATGTCAGTGTATGTAGTACTCTTTGCCTCCATGTGAACAGACTTTGACAAGGTCTTTGGATGATTCACATTCACCCTGTTGAGTTTGAAGGTCTCTTCAACCCTGCTACAAAACCAAATATGCTGCACTCTGTGTAGCACAGTGACATAGCCTTAGAGACTGCCACATCCAGGTACTCTTTCATCCTCCCAGAAAAGTAAGGGCAGCACACAACAGTAAGAGCAATCAACTCTGGCTGATTAAATTTAAGCATATACAGTAGCTAATAATTACTTTAGTGCATGCACTTTATTGTTTTGGTTTTTTTACATGTTTTTTTTTCTTTTTCTGAGGTTATTTATTCTCCCACTTGCGTAGCCGTCGTTTGCTATTTTCAAGCCACCAAATCAATAGTTTCCAAAGTGCAGCATTGCAGAGGGAATAAAAAGAGGGAGAAAGAAGGTGGCAGATACACATGCTTTTCTCCCCGCTGAATGTTTGTTCAATAATGAACTGCAAGAAAAAAAGGAAACAACTTGTAGTGATTACAGACTCTTGCTGAGCTAATGGCCAAATCTGCTCTGTGAGTGGTCACTTTCATTAAACACAGATCAACAAAACAAGCACCCCCTGGCAATACCATTGGTGCAGGCCAAGCTCACAGTAAAAGTACTTCAGACAGACAAGCACCTGGACTTCAGCAAGTTTTGACACATAGGTCCCCAAAGGAGTAGATCTATATATAACATTAAAATAGGTGTGAATACAAAGAGGCTGATGTGATTATCAATGCAGAATGCACAGGTGCCAGTGCAATAGAGTTTCTATGTCTATATTTGCACTAAATACAATAATTTGCATTATACTCTCAATTTAGCTACAGTGAAATTAGAGCAGTAAATTACCTGCTAAATATATCAGCATGACCCATTGTTGTCCTAAATTTCTACCAATAAAAATAGCTCTTCACTGTCTTGATAAGGGTGTGGGGCCCCAATCTTATCTTACAGAAATCTAAGTTGCAGTGGTCTTCGTCTGGATTTCTTTTCTTCTTAACACAATAATTATAACAATGCTGTTGACCGTCTGAACTCCCTTGAGTGAATAAAGACAGCTTTTTTAAGAGATTATGTCTACAGTTGGATGTAAGACTCCCTCTAGCAACTTTTCGGTTCACCCAACACTGCACCCTACATACCTCCCAAAAGATCAATGCGTCAGGATCTCAGCAACAGTGAACAAAAAAGACCTACACAGCCAGATTCACTAGATTAACAGGGATTTCTCCCTCCTCCCCAAGCTGGAGCATTTGTGAACGGAAGTGTGGCAGCGGAACAAAAACCTCACTTGAGTCACTGAGACGTGCACAGTTTTGAAATCGAGTCCTTCAATCCCTGACTGCTAAAGGAAGAGAGGGAGGTTTTGGGGTAGAGTCACTGAAGGAAGGAAGGAGAAAAGGTAGAAGAAGAAAGAGAGCTTGAAGAAGAGGCAATGCACATTCCAGGAGAAGCTCAGGACTGGACTAGTCCTACGTATATTTTAAATGCATAATTAAAACAATACCTGTTTCAGGTCAGAAGAGGCAGAGAGAAAAGCAAAAGGTGTGTGGAAGAGGTGAAATGTTAGCCCAGGGGCGGAGGAAATTGGCACCATTAGCATGTTTGAAGACACTGAACACACGTTAGCATGATTGCTTCTCATTTCCATACATATTGAGGCAAAGATATGTGCTCTGCAGGGCTGTGGTCACTGAAGTCAGATACACAGAAGTGCACTGGGAGAGCTTAAGGTTTGCATCGCTAAGCCTTCATCCTCTATTTCCATATCGCTTGCTTAAATCCTCTGCCTGAGCTCACATCCACATTTGTACACAGACAAAAAATCGGATGGAGTGTCTACAAGTATAAGTAAGAAAACCTCCTGACTTTTCCCGGGAGATCACCTTCAGCGTAATGGAAATATTACTGATAACTGTCACATATTACTGTTTTGACAATAATTTCTGCAATTAACTCTATTGTGAATAAATGGAAATTACTTACTAAATCAGTTAAAATGTGTCATTATGCCATCTTATTGGCACTGTATTGAGTGGAGTAGAAGAAGTGGCCCTGGTGAAATTGGTATCCTTTTTCATACTCAAACTCATGCCAAAGTGCCCACCTACAGCCCACCAGCTCCTCAGTAATACCTCAATCCTTCTGGAGTGGCTCAAACCCAATATGAGCCACTTCAAACACCTGCAGGTGATAGTGCCTTTGATGTATGTGTGTATTTGTGTGTAGGTATGCACAAGAGTATATGTATCTGAATCACAGAAGTATCTTTTATTGGCTTGGCAAGTTGATTATAGTGACTCATCTTTGAAGATGAAGAGAAACTCTCACTTGTGTTTCTTACACCACTTGTCTTATGGTTATGTCTGTGTCTCTGTGTGTGCAAATATGTGTGTGTGTGTGTGTGTGTGTGTGTGTGTGTGTGTGCGCATGATGTTGCCTGTGTGGCTATACAAAGGCATTCTTGTGTGAGATTAGACAGATTCTTTTGTTGTTAACTGTGGTAATAAAAGGCAAAAGAACAAGTGACATGAAAGATTTGAAACCTCTCTGTTGGTGTTCCATGTCCTTCCTTTGCCTCTACAGTGGGAGAATGCCAGCTGTTTTCTAGGAACATCACTTTACGTAAGGATACAGTGAGGAGTTCATTGGGGAGAAAAATATTATCTTTAAAATAAATATATTGAAATAAAAAATTTCACAAAGTTAGAAATAATTACATGATGAATGAATGCAATACAACATAAACTGATATTTGTTACTAACAAGTCTGTGTTTGACTTTTGGTTGAAATTTGGAATGGCTGTTGCTTGCTAATGAGATTGACAAGAATGGGTGACTTTGAGAAGTCCCTGTTCAGGGTGTGCATGTCATGTACGGAGAGGCAATGTGTAGTATTCAACTGAAGTCTGAGTGTCATTGGTTGCGACAGGATGACAGTCTACTTGTCAAGCATGATGACAAAAAAGCCCTGTAAGGTGCATGCATCATTGACAGAATACATCACCGCAATCCTCAAATTCAGAAGGAAAGAAAGTCTAAACAGTGAAATAATATGAAGAAACAGAGGTGGATGAAAAAACAAATGGAAAAACACACAATATATGAAAATTGAGTACAAATGCGATTTTGGTACCTCATTTTAATCCAGAGGGGCCAGGTTTTCTTAAAAACCGATTTCATAATTTTATTTGGTCTATGGTATATTTTCAGGATGAGAAAGTGGACAAGAAATCTCTGACAACTTTCTTGACAATGATAAAACTCCACAAGCATCCTCAGGATGAGGCCAGGTTGTTTCAATTTCCTTTAAATGTGGCTATCATAGGTCTGTGGCTCATGATATACTTTGCATACTTGCCATCAGAGCAAGTGGCTTGAGCCTCTTTTAGCTTTCCAAATATACAGTGTATCTGACTCCAACCAAAAATAAATACAGAATTATGCTCAGACAAGGCAGAACTTTTATAACTGCTTATGTTACAGTGAAGCTAACAGTTCTACTACAAGAGCCTATTGTGTGTATGTGTATTTAAGAGGGTGTCAGTTAAATTCATAGCTATAGCCTTATGGTTTCCTGGCTACTGTGTTATAAGCTCTGCAGACACCATAGATATCAGTGAGCCTATATTTACATCTACTGCACAAACTAATCAGCTTTATGAATGCTCTTGTTACTACAGCTACACTATATTGCGAAAAGTATTCGCTCATCTGCCTTCATATGCATGAGAATTTTTGAATTCTTAATCCATAGGGTTTAATAGGATGTCGGCCCACCCTTTAGAGCTATAACCGCCTCAACTCTTGTGTCAACAAAGTTTAGGTGTGTATGTATATGGGAATTTTTGATCAATCTTCCAGAATCACATTTGTGAGGTCAGACGATGATGTTGGACGAGAAGGCCTGGCTCACAATTCATCCCAAAGGTGTTCTAATGGGTTGAGGTCAGGACTTTGTGCAGGCCAGTCAAGTTCTTCCACACCAAACTCACTCATCCATGTCTTTATGGAGTTTGCGTTGTGCACTGCTGTGCAGTCACGTTGGAGCAAGAAGGGGCCATCCCTAAACTGTCCACACAAACTTTGGGGCATGAAATTGTCCAAAATGTCGTATGCTGAAGCATTAAGAGTTCCTTTCTCTGGAACCAAAGGGCCAAGCTCATGAAAAATAACCCCACACCATACTGCTCAGCCATGACACCATTTCAGGAAGCTCTCTATGCACTGTTCTTGAACTAATCAGAAGGCCACATGAAGCTTGGAGGTCTGTAGTAATTGACTCTGCAGAAAGTTGGCAAACTCTGTGCTTCAGCATCTGCTAACTCAGCTCTGTCATTTTATGTGGCCTACCACTGCGTGGCTGAGTTGCTGTTGTTCCCAATCACTTCCACTTTGTTATAATACCATGAACAGTTGACTGTGAAATATTTAGTAATGAGGAAATTCCACAACTTGTTGCACAGGTGATATCCTGTCACAATACTACTATGGGATTCACTGAGCTCCTGAGAGTGACCCATTCTTTGTACAAGCAGTCTGCATGCCGAGGTGCTTGGTTTTGGAAGTGACTGGAACACCTGAATTCCATGTTTTGGATGGAGAAATACTTTTGGCAATATAATGTATGTATGAAAGGCACAAACTGGGCTACTACAGAAATCTATTAATTGTTTAAAATAATAATAATAATAATAATAATAACAAAAAAGAATGGTCCATTTACCTGCAGGGTCTGAGGACTTTGATGTATTGTACTTACATTTTTAGTTTTGTTGCTGAAAAATGTTGTTGCATGAATGAAATTGTTTTTAAAATTCCCTTTGTATGAGGTACTTTAAGTAATATTTTGATTGTATGAAAATAGTTTTTCAACCTTTATTTTACCAAGTAAAATGTTAGAAAACCAGTTCTCATTTACAAACATGATCTGGCCAAGAGGCCCCAATAAGAATAGGTACACAACACACATAAACATATAAAGAATAAAATAAAAATCACAGATTAACATGGAGCAAACACGCAAATGATGAGAATAGAATAATAAACAAGAGTAAGAAAAAGAATATGTCAGTTAGCATTAAAGAGTGACAGGATATGGTCTAAAACAAGGAAGTGGCTTAGCTATTTATGAACCAGCCTCTCAAGACTTTGGCTAGGCACGTAATATGGAAATGGGTCAATAGCAGTTAGGGTCGGAGCCAGAGCTACCTTTGAAGAGGAGAAAGATCAAAGCTGATTTCCAGTCAGAAGGGAAGACGGCAAACTGTAGAGACATGTAAAATATTCTTGCGATGGAAGCATGTGAACAGATGCTTTTACAAACACGTGATCAAGTCCATCAAATCCAGCAAATTTACTCGGGTCCAGTTTAGTGAATTCATCTAGCACTTCTGAAAAGAGGACAGATTTGAAGGACGCTTACCATTTTTGTCAGATAATGTTTCAGATGCTTGCATTTCTGTGTGTCTGAACAGTCATAAAAAGGAACATATGTCAGATTGTTAAATCTTCTGCCTTTAATTGTGCTTTTATGAATGTATTCGATTTATCTCTATTGATATGATAGTAGATAGAGGCAGCCACATTTGGTCATGTCTTAAATAACTCCCCTCCTGTAGTCAAAGGTCAGGCATTTCTCTTTGTCCTGTTTTCTTGCAGTATATTGAATTTCTGTTATACTAATGTAAAGCAAAAAAATATACCTTTCATTAATGCAGAAAGTCTCAATGCACTGTGATATATACTTTAATGAACAAGTAATTTTAGGTGGTTTTCTGTGTATGCCTAAAATCAAAGTATGAGGACTTCCATTTGGGTATGTTCTGTCGCTAAGTGGAGATATTATGCACACTGTAGTTATCAATTATCAAAACTGTGAGATCAGTGCTTCCTACAGTTGGCACTTTGATCAGATATCATACTGACTGACTTTTAAGATAATTAAACACAAAATGACTATTGCTAAGATTCGCAGATTAACCTAAAAATCAAACAGAATAAAATATACTGTAAGCAAATTCATGTTACAGTGATTAACTAAAATACTATTACTCTTTGGAAAGTCAGCACTGGTTTGCCATCATTGCATGTGCTGAAAAAAACAAATTGTTTTCATGAATTGGCAGGTGACAGAAACTCCACTTATAATTTATGATACAGTAAACTGTTAACCAGTGGAGTGACTGACTTCATTAGATTTTTTTCATCCCCCAAGGTTGGTTGGCTTCTGTCACCTGCTACACAACTGCACAACAATATCCATGCTTATTGCTACCAAAATGAGAAATATTTCAATAAATTATGAATATTGTGATTTTTTGTTATCACTTCTCTCAGTCATACAACAATCACACAAGCACACAAAAATAAGGAGGTTTTGATTTTTTTTTTTGTCTTCTCCTGTGTTGGGAAAGTGGCCCTTAGTTGCAGCAAAGGTCTCAATGAGTGTTTGCTGCCAGTGCTTCATTATTATTTTTTATTTTTAAGCATCAGACTTTTGAGCCAAACTCCTTTACAGCCAACTGTAGGGTGTGAGCAATGCATGGCAGATTAGTGACTCCAGTATCCTCTGCAGCCTTTATCATATTTCTTAGACTATGGTGCAAAAGGGAACTTTTGAGATTGCCCCAAATTTGATGTGTCTGGTGTGAACCTCAACCTTTTTTTTTTTTTTAAATAGACTTGGGTGAGTAAAATCCTTATCCATCCAGTGTTCAGATAAGCTGACAGCCAATCCCTCAACTCTAAATATCAGTGGTGAAGGACAACGTCCCCTGCCTCTGGGTTTTGGTGATGGTAAGGAATTACCTCCCAATAACTGATTGTAAGACTTGTGCTTTTGTTAGTGTGCAGGTTGTCTCATTTGTTGCAAAATTGATTCTTGCTGCAGTGGTAACCAAATAAAAAAGGTGTGTGTGTGTGTCGGGGGGGGGAAGGGGGTGTGTTCACATTAGGGATGGCACGATACCACTTTTTTAGGTCCGATACCGATATTTTACATTTGGATATCTGCCGATACCGATTCTCCTAAATACGTTTCTACTGCAGGTCTATATTTAGTCACTAATCAGGGATTAAAGTATCAAAAATATTTTGACGGGGAAGTGGTTCTTCCGGTACCGGACGATCACCAATGCTAATAGCTGCGCTCGCTAGCAGGATGTCCGGGAGCTGAAGCAGACAAGAAATAACAGCTGAAATTCTCAGCACAGCGAGCACAACACACAAACACGCAGAGACCGGTGGAGGCGTGGAAAAACATGTCAGCGATGATCGCTCAGTGTCAAAGGGAATCCGTCGCAGCGACGGAGAACTGAGGAGGTTGTTTACTAACTCCTGATCCCCCACTCCATTCCAGTAGGTGGCGGTAATGGAGCTCTAAGCTGGTTTGGTCAACCGCAGACTCACAAGAGGAAAATGACGGAGAACTGTAATGCAGCTAATGTGGGTGAAACGCTATTTAATGGATCGGATTACATATTTTATTTCTTTCCGATATCCGATCCAGTAATTTAGGCCAGGATCGGACCGATACCGAAACTGAATATCGGATCGGCGCATCCCTAGTTCACATTTCAGGTACCTCAATTCTTTCAGGTTCATAAAAGTATTTTAATCCTCTTGTACAATTTCAACCCTGCTTGTTGAAAATTGTGCAAAACAGCCATCCAGGCTGTCCAGACCAATTGTCACAACAATATTAGTCAGCATCTGAAAAGAGATGCAATGAGACAGATGCCAAATGTTCTCTCATGGTGTCATTGTTGCCACAGGACACACCATTGTGGTAAAAAAATAAAATGGAGAAATTTGTTGGCGATAGGAGAAGGTTGTACCTAAACTTCAGCACATTTTGTAAACTACTTGGTCAAAGAAAATGCAAGAGGTATCAGAATATAACATATGAGTTCACTGACTCTTTGATTAGTAAGTATCCCTTTACCATTTCAAAAAGTGATACAATATCTGTACTGTAAATCGAACTGTTTCCGCAGTACAAGCCATTTTTAAGTTGTTTTATTTAAGTAAATAATTATGCAACTCCAATCTACTGTAGAGGTTTACTGTATTTACTCTCATTTTGGGAAAAAAAACTCAGTTTTGCTTCCCTAGGATCCATCAGTTAATAATACTTATGCATGGGACTCCCTTACAGAGTGTTGGTTCTTTTATTGCTATAAATTGACTGTCATGAAATTTGCACAGAGAGTCTCCTATCCCTGTTAAACATCTTATACCCAGCTGTGGGCTATAAAACAACCCAATGCATCTGCTCTGCCACTCAGAAGCTTACTTTTAAGAAGCTGATGCATCTTCAGTTTTTGTTATCTAAAAGTAGTGGTTCTACTTTATGTTTATCATTGAGATCATAATGGTGTCATGTTTTGAATAATTCCTGTATGCAAATGCAGTATCATAAGAGGACATTTATAAATAAAAAAATAAATCTTTATTCAGGTGTAGCAGGAAGTCTAAGTGGCAGCTGAACAAAAGAAAAAAAAAAAAAGTCCAAAAATACAAACAGGGGAAACATGGAAGGAAAACACACAGGCAAGCAAACAGTACAACATGGCAAAGAATTAAGGCAAATCAGGGCTGGGAAACACCAGGGTAATGAGACACAACTGAAAATAATCCAAGAAGACAAGACAAGGGAAGCAAAACTGGAAAAAAGACACAGGAGACAGAAGCTACCAAAATACAATGGAAAGTAACCAAACAAGGGAACAGCTAACACAGAAACAAAGACTTGACAATAAGACAATAAGGAACACATGGGAGGCAGGATAACTGAAACAAGGCACCGAGTACAAAAAAAATATAACTAATACCAGAAAGTCAAAATGCTGGACCAAATATCTAGATCTCAACAAATGGGAGGTGGTGGTGCACTGGAATGCATTAAAACTGAACACTGTATTTTAAAAAATGATGTCAAAAAATAGACTACTGCCTTTTATATTTGGGCTGGGGTGGGGGCTATATTATGTCTATCTTTATTTTTCAATCTGCTATGTTTACTGAATGCGCCTTGCCTTTCATGGACTTCTGGGCAGGAAAAATATACATGGCCACACACACACACACACACACACACACACACACACACACACACACACACACACACACACACACACCCATACTTTCTTTAGCTGTCTCTCATCATGGCAGTCTTTCCCATTTCAGCTCCCTGACAGTTCCTGAATTGAGCTAGAAAGCCCTCTGTCATTAAGACGGACTCTCACCTTTTGGCAGGAAAATGAATAGTATGGTGTTCCCCTTATCCTTATGCTATGAGAACCATCAATACAGAGTGAGCAAGGAAAGACATATAATTCACACTATCACCTTCCTTGAATACCTGTTTAGTTGGGTATACTTTATATAATTTGTGTAATTTCTCCACTGTATTTTTGATCCATTACTATTTAAGAGCAATGGATAACAGAGGTACAGTTGTCCTGTTCGGTTAGAGAAAAATAAATATTGACAGCATTATTGGAT
The DNA here is from genome assembly GCF_007364275.1 of Archocentrus centrarchus. Classification (NCBI taxonomy): domain Eukaryota; kingdom Metazoa; phylum Chordata; class Actinopteri; order Cichliformes; family Cichlidae; genus Archocentrus; species Archocentrus centrarchus. Next base: position 13,880,920 of record NC_044366.1, read on the forward strand.
GTTATAGGTAACGCACAGAATAAAAATGCAAATAAAGGGCAAGATCGATATTCCAACTGAACTTTAAAGGTTTATATGAAAGCGTGCACATATAGTACAATGTCTTCCTAGCTTGGTGGTAGACGTAGGATACCCTTGCAATGGTGTCCTCATTAACTTTGACTAGCTTAATGCTCTCCTCTAGTTGGACCTATAATCGGATGTTATGTAGCTGGCATTTTAAATTGCAATGTAAAGCTAAGCAGCAAGCAGCATCAATTTCATCCTCCATTTGTCTTCCAAAGCCTACCTTCAGAAAAGAGATAAAGACAGATACAAAATGAGAGCAATGAAGTGACACCCCTTCCCATGAGAAAAACTTGCGACTCCATCAGAGCACTGGTAATGAGTGGACTCCAGTGGGGAATTCTCCAAATTGACTAATTTGTAATTGATTCAGTGCATTAATTACTGGGCTGGTTACGCCTGTGTCATGGTTAATATTGTGCTGATCTGATGACGCTGGGAAGCCCGTATGCATTGGGACTGTTCGGGTGAGGCAGCCATTATTTAATTATGCCACACATATCTGCCGGTGAGGCAAGTCTTAATCCAGGAGTAATCACTTCCCCACACTCCTCTACAATGAGCTGATGTGAGGGAGGAGGGTGCTGGGATGGCAGGTAGGCTTAGATTCATGTAGCCCATAGTTAGTTCTTTAATCAAGCTGGGAAACCATATCCCTCTAGTATTTCAAAGATTTTTTTGTCAGTAGAAGAAAATCTCTTACTGCAAGTAAATTTTCAATAATTGCATGATAAAGCTTTACACTATGTTTTTATCAGTTTCAGCCTTTTCATTATAATGTTTCTAAAGTTTACTGAAAAGGAAAAAAAAGATTCTGTACATGTCAAACAAAAAACTTTAATAATATAAACCATTATGTCATACTTTTGGCAAAGCCAGTGTTTAAAAATTTTATATATATATATATATATATATATAATATGCACCTATGATTCTAACAATCAGAATTAATTGAATAAGTCCAAATAGATATTATTTTAGTAACTGAAAAATCTCATTATCCTTGTGCACAGCAACGTGATGAATCATGATTAAATGGCTTCAAACAAAGTAAGTAGCCAGGTTTAGCCTGATCATGTTTACTCTGCGTTATGAAAATAAATCTAATTTTTAAAAGGGAGTGTCGACCATGTGACTCATCACAATAGACCATGTGATCAACTTCTAAAACCAAGCAAAGCACATACTGTATACTCCTTTTTTTCTCTTTATCAACTCTTAGTTCAGCAGCAGTCTGTTTTCAGCCCTCAGCAAAAGGACATGATAAAGTAGAGGTCTTTCTCTCTCACACAGTTGATTATATTTCTGCTTTGATCTACAGCGGCCATCCTTTAACCATTTTCTAAGAGTTTGGACCTAGGACGACACCACAAAAACAACACCCACGGCTAAGAGAGTAACCAGGCTCCATTATGCCCTTATTTTTAGTGTGACAATCTAAAGATTGCCAGCAGGATCTTTAAATCATTGGCAGTCTACAGAAACATAGAAGTCAGTCCCTAAGTGAGATCCAAGCATCTTTGAGAAACCTTCAGGGCAATCCTATAGGTGCCTAGAAATTATCTGAAAGTCAGAATTAAAGAGTTTTACTTGGTTTCACTTGCATTTGTGCACACATGGGAAACAGCTCTGACATTGCAGAATTCTTGGGTGAATTATAGTCTTAGAAATTCCAAAATGGAAACAGTAATTGCTGCTTTATCTGAAACAATTAATATTTGTGTTTTTGCTGCATTTAAGTGAAATACCAATCACCCTGTAGGGGAGCTATGCTGGTCTTAGCGACTGCAAATTGGAAATCTACTCAGACACTTCAGCACAGTGAGGTTGTCACAGTGTGGTCCTGTTACTTCAGTCCTCAAGTAGCACCCCACAGGGACTGTTAAGTGTTGCTATGGGTGAGTCTTGGCCACACTTAATGGCCCTAACAGCATTATTAGCTAATAAAAGTTGATGGGCCTCGCAGCTCAATAAATTTAGGAGGACAGGAGTAGAAGAGGCAGTGGCCATGTTAAGGTGAGGTCTCAGTATGGGAATTTGCAGATGTCCTTTGTATTGCAGTATCCTGCATAGAAATTGTGGTAAGATCTATTCGTAAGGTTTACATTCTGTACTAAATACAGCATGAGAATTGTATTCATGAAAACACTGACAGCTACTAGCCTTAACCTCGATTTTTTTCCAGCGAGAAAAATACCTTAATAAAATGGAAATTTTGTTTAGTTAAAACCTGAATTAGCTCGGCCGCTGGGGCACCAGAAAAATATTGTAATAAAAATGGAAATCTTCTTGTCCAAAAAAAAAGGAAATATTTTATGAGACTAAAGCAGGGATAAAACTACCAACCTTTCAACTAGTTGGTGACCTACTCTACCTCCTGACCTACACCCACCCCATGCAGTACCTGATATTCTCTGGTGGCCCTGATCCAAGTACTTACCAGGCCCAACCCTGCTGAGCTTCTGAGACCAGATGAAATTGAGCGTGCTCAGGCTGGTATGGCTGTAAACTGTTTAGACAAATTTCTAATACTTACACGTTATATACTCATAATCAGCATCTGACTATGATGCCTCCTGGGAGCCTCCTGGGTGAGGTGTTCCAGGTATCTCCTACTGCCCTGGGGCAGACCCATGACACACCGCAGGGATTATATCTCTTGGCTGGCTTGGGAATGCCTCGGTATTCCCCCAGATAAGCTGAAGGACATGGCTAAGGAGAGGGAGATCTTGGTCTCTCTGCTTGGGCTGCTGTCTCCACAACCCGGCCCCGGATAAGCAAAAGAAGATGGATGGATGGATGGATGGATGGATGGATGGAATAATAAAAATTCTAAAATTTTTCCCACCATTTTTGTGGTAAAAACTTCCAAAAAACTTCCATGACACAACATATCTGTTATTCAATGAACAAATCCATTTAAAATCACAGAAATTCATTATTCAAACTTCTGATTTTTTTTTATAGTCACTACAGTATAAGCATAAAAAACAAAAGAGTAATTATGTTGCCACTGTAGCTAGGTGGAATTGTCGGACTGAGTCACAGTTGCATAGAAACTCAGTTGCCATTGTCAGTTTCCATTCTTTTTCTGCAAATCATCATACAAGCCAACAAGCATGATGAATCAGTCACCAAATAGTCTGTCACATTTCTGAGTCACCAAAATCAATTCAATTCAGTTCAATTCACATTTATTTACAGAGCGCCAAATGACATCCACAGTCACCTCAAGACACTTTATTCTGTAAGGTCAAGACCCTACAGTATTCTGAGTCATAAGACTGTAAGACTCTAATTTGACATAGAAGCTGTAATAATAAATGAAAAAAGCGGTTAAAAAAAAAAAAAAAAGCTGCAGTGTTTGACCCTGGTTTCAAAATATTTTGCTTTGTTAACCTGACTTTTACCATCCATCCATCCATCACAGGGCTGATTTTTCTCTTATGATACAACTCCGTATATTTTAGTTTATAATTTTAATAGCAAATCAGTAAATAATTAAACTTTGAAAGATTAGGTGTGTCCCAGTATTTACTGCACTTTGTGTTGTATACTACATCCACAGAATAACTGAAAGGAATATTTAAGACAATAGGCAAATCGTGGCATATAAGTGTCAAACATATTCACTTATCACAAATCAGGTTGATAACATTACAATGCTGCACTGTGTATCAGAGACACAAAGACCTAATTATTCATTAATACTGAAGTTCAGGGTTCTGTAGCATTTAATTTCCTCTTTAAAATGTATTTTATGTAAGTCTAAGTGTGTTAAAACAAATGCCATACAGGCAACAGCTGACAAAGAATACTGAAGTCCAAATAAGTATGAATAAAAGAAGAGAATGAAAGGCCAGCTAGACAACATGTCTAACAAAAATTAGTTAAATAAAGCCCTCTTCATATCCGTTCTTTTGACTTGTCTGAGTTAAGGGATGGCCCAATAAAACAAGTATGAGAGTGGAAGAGAAATAGGTGATGTGGCCTCTTATTCTGACCACAGAGGAAATCTGTGAAATTGAAGATAAAGGTCTTGCTGTCTCCACAGGGAACCCAGAAATCAGTTTTCTGACCCACTTGGCTGTTCCCTCTCTTGCTCTCTTACTCTTTCTATCTCTTTGTCACACACACACACACACACACACACACAAACCAAGCGACTCCATCCACTCCAGGGAGTTATATTTGGCAGCAATACCCACCAGTGTTTCTAAGAATTAAACAAACCCAGATAACAATCATGTTTAATTAAGATGCTAAAGTATTATGGTGGAATTAGAGCAGGGCAGTAAATTGATGTGACTCCCTGCATGCTGCTTACAGATCACATTCAGCAATAAAACAAATGTTACATATTGTGTTTGCAGTAAGTAAAATGTAATTCTCACAGTACTGAGGGACTTCTAATACTGCCAGTCAGAGAAAGCTGCCAGTGGCAGTTATTTTTTTTTATTCTAGTCAGCAACTTAGATTATCACATACCTTTAAGAAGAAGAAAAAAACATCTTGCAGGACATTATTTAGGAAGCTAAAATTGTAGTAGTAGTATTATAGCAACTACAGTAGAGCGGGAACTGTAATATTGTTGCTGAAGCTTTGTTCAGTTAAAATATGCCAGGAAGGCCTGTAACATGCTCATTTGGGAACTGCAAAGAGTATAATGCAATCTTCATTTCTGTTGATGATTAAGTCTACACTGTTGTGTCTGTTATCTACTATGACATGTCTGCGAGAAAACCCTGTTCTGTACAAACAGTATAGAAAAGTCAAATTTTATAGACTTTTTACAATCAAACAGCTCAATATATATACTGTAAACTGTTTTGGGGTTTGTTTGTTGTTTTGTTTTTTTAATTGTGTATTTTTCTTACAATTCAGAAGACAGAGCTATTTTTTTCTTTTTCTTTTAACAATGTTGCAGTTGACCTATGGAGACAATGCTGTCTCTGTGGAGGTAGAAGCAGCTCCAACATACTACACAGCTGCGCATGAATCTATTTGTGTATCATTGTGAGAGAGCTGGAGTGTTGAGAAGTTTATTCTTGTGCAAAATGGACATGGGAGAACTAGCTGGGAATCGTTACCCGACTACAGAGTGATGAATATTTTAATTGTTTTAATGGACATCTCCTGTATGAGTTCCTTAAGTATGTCATGGTGAAACGTTAACTAGATCACAAAGAGGGGGGAAAAAAAGCTGTACAGATATTCTCTGTGGTTTTAAGAGTTTCCATGCAATGTGATTGTTGTCATCTACCTTAGAGTTTCACCCCTTCTAAGTAAGTTTAAGCCTGAAAGATGTGGGGCTGACTGAAATTCAGTCATGAATTCAGATTTTGTCTCATATTGAATATGTGACAGTTTCTGTTACACACAAATAGATCCATAAATATTTGCGCAATTACATTTAAAAAAAATTTTTTTTTGTCATTTTGCTTTGGTATACCACCATAGTGGATTTTAAATCAAACAATCGAACAATCATTAGTGAAGTGAAGACGTTTAGTTTTAATTCAAGCAGTTTAAAAAGCACTGCATTAACTCTTTAGGAATTACTGAGGACTTAAAAAGAAAGCAAATGGACTTCGTTAGGTTTGTGAAGATGTTTTACCTCTCATCCAAGAGGCTTCTTCAGTTCTAAAATGAAAAGACAGTCGCACAGTTTTATGTCATTGTTTGTAATTTGCAAAGCCACAAAAACAAACAACTATAAACTAAACTGTTGCACTGCTTAAGCAGTTAAATGAGCAAGATAAGGGTAACTTACTGCACATTAGAATAAGCAGTCACAATCCATTCTACAATCTGGGTCTGATGTTTAGTAGCAGGTGCTGTGTTATGATAAAGAATGTCTAGTCAGTGATGAAATAAATTAAATATCTGTCTGAATTATATTCATATATGGTGCCCCTGACTAAATATGAAACACCATTAACCTGATAAATCTTTATACATATTATTCCAACTTGTTGTATGACCTTTCTCTCCATCTTAGCTTTATTACCTCTGTTCCACCTCTCTCTCTTCATTAACATGGCTCTTTTGCTTTCTCCTCTTTTTGGGAACTTGCCGATATACGGTAGATGTCAGTAAAAGAGCCATAAAAGTCAGACCAATTTTCGCTTCCAAGATAGTTGTGCAAAGGGCTAGACAAAAGCGTACGTAATTACAGTAGTAGTCACTGGTCCATTAGTGATAAAGACACGATGGCTCACATGGGTGGAGCTGGCACCGTTAGCTCCACACAATGCATTCATTTCATGGTAAAAGCTGCAATTATACTAAAAGAGACTCTCTTTCTAATTTCCCATCTCTTGCTCTTTTTCTTTATGTTTCTCTTTTCTATACACTCAGTCTCCTTTCTTTCCCATCTCTCTTGCTGCTCCTTTATCCACATTATGTCACTGTCATGCAATGGGATATTATCTGTATAAAACACTGTCATCAACTCAATGAGCAATTAAGTCATTCTCTCATCTATTTAAAGGAAGTATCTGAATCATTCTGAACAAAAAAAAAAAAAAAACACCACCTCTGTCACTTTTGTGTCTAAGCTCTTGCTTCCTTTGTGGTTCCTCCTCAGATAACACAGCTGTACTTTTGGAAGAACAAGTAACTCTACAGTTGCATGGGCTAGGGTTGGCTATGGCAGGCTTTGTCTCTATTTCAGTCAAAATAAATGAAACCCTTTATTTGCCCCCCAGTCAGCCCAAATAAGTAATTCCCATATTGATTGACCAAGCAAGGGCCCACCAACTGAGAGTGGCTGAAAAAAGACACATTATGTGTAAAACAAACTACTGATACACAGAAGGCACTGATATGGAGAAGGCATATTGAACATGCCCATAGAACTGTGGAACACACCAGAAGTGAGAAGACTGACTGACAGAGAGTACACAACTAAGGATATAATCAAGAGATAATTAAAAAAATATATATTTTTAAAATGTAACAACAAAGAAATATAATACAAGACACACATTTTCTTAGCATGTTTGTAGAGACTTAAACATCAGATATCATTGGCTTGTATAAAATAAATATACCATCCGGTATTGTTAATAATTATGAATAGAAACAGAGTGACGATAAGTGATGTCGTTGACGTCATCACTTCCAAGTTAATTTGGCTTGCACGTTCCAGCCTCCCTGACCGCAACGCCTAAGGCCACCCCACATAATCTCCTCTGGCTACTTGTTCCCAAAACCCACTGGTGAAATTGTCTGACGCCTAATAAACATTTAGCTCCTCCGAGTGTGTTATTACACAGCAATTGATGGATGGTACAATTACACCCCGTGTCACTTAGCTAAATGGCTATGTAATTCTAATGAGTTTTTATTCAAACACTTAGTAGTTAGTGCAAGGAGTGCTGGGGTGGGGTTGGTGGTGGTGGGGGCATAAGGAAGCAGTGACGGAAATGCAAAACAAAGTAACGCTTGCATATAGAGAAAAAAGGAAAAGAAATACAGGAGTGTAGTGGTAAATGAGATATTCAGGTAACGTGATGAACGTGATGAATGTATGTAGCTCTTGTCGACTATAATAAGCAGGAATATGGCCTTGGTTGTTGAGATGCTGAGTACTTATTAGTCTGAGTTTCAATTTAAATGCAAGAAACTACAGTGGGGTGTTGGAGTGAAAATTAACTAACTTAACTTGTGTACTCAAAATCACAGCAATGATCTATAACATTCCACATTTATCATGTCTATACTAGAAGATTCTGCAATTCCTCAGATTTACATCTAACACCTGTTCAGTGAAGAAGGCTTGCATTTTGTATGAATAATGGTACGAAAAATTAATGGTATGGAAGCAACTGTGTAGACTTTACTTGGGATGGTCTGCAGACATCTGGGCCTATAACAACAATGTCGTTTGCATGTGAAACTTACACTAACATTTCTGTGCATGAAAATATGAAAAAAATGGTGTATTGATGAGTGACATTTTGATTCAATTACAGTGCATGTCCACTTAAAAAGTGCTGGGAATTTCTTATTACTTTGGTATTAGTATTTACAGTTATCATTTTTAGTATAATTTATTGACAATTATAGTGGACACATACACTGGATTAATGAACACTGTATGCTTTATATTAGAACTATAAGACTGAGGCCTGTTATATTCACTTATTCTTGAGGCCTCAATCTCATCTTTACACATTTTGGTTTACATGACATTGTATCACTTTTTGTTTCTCTCTCTCTCTCTTCCTTTTCTTTTCTTCTTTCTTCTTCCTAATGTGTGAATCATTGTCTTATTTCAGTTACTGTCTGTGTCCTTTTTTGTGTGTTTTATGTAACCAATATGTCTAATAAACAGCCTGCATTGGAGCCTGCTCATCCCAGTGATTGATTTGGAAATTTTGGTTTAATTGAGTTTTATACAGGAGTGAATCCACTTCATTTTGGCCAAAATGAAGTGGATTCATTTTTTAACTTTTATTATTTATAAGAATATTTTCATAAATTAGAAAAAAATTCATACATACAAATACATTCTAGAAGCAGTCAGACCAGATTTACATCAGGTTTATATTTCATTGGTGCCTTTGGTGTTCATCATTCTTGTATATTTGATTCTGGTTTTATTGCAGCAAGGAACTCTGTTGGTCTTATGATAAAGGAAAATACATATTAGTTAACAGCCATGGGTTTATTTATTCATCAAATATGTTTATCTTCTTTTATTAAATGCTTACTAAACAAATATACAGATGAAAGATTCAGGGTAAAAAAAGATTTTTAAAAAGTGTCATCTAAAGGAGAAAGCAAAGAGTTAGTAAAACTATCTGCAGCCAGCATGATGGAAACTGAAGGATGGGTTAAAGTGACGCTTTACTTAAAAATTAAGAACAGTAAAAGGTTACTATTGATTTCAACACACTTTTTTTTTGATTGTTTGTTTTTCTTCTTCTTCTTTGTTTGTTTTTGTCAAATTTTGGTATGAAAAATGATATTTAGGTATGATTTGAGAAGAAAAGCTGAATCTTTTGGAATGAGACTTGATGACAGCGTAAGGTAGAATTTCACACATCACATCAACAGAGTGCCAGAGTTAATGTTTTGACTGCAGGAAAGTACTACAGCATAAAGCACCTGAGTGTACTATTAACTTTTACTAAATCTTGCCTTTATGTTACTCACACTCATCCATTTAGTACTATGTGATATTTACATGTACTAAATTTACAGTAATCTATAATAATGGTTGTTGCATATAATATTTGTTGTATTTGCTGTTTTTAAATCTATCTGACATATATTCTTTCTTTCTTTCTTTCTTAACAAAAACATGACAATCTAAGGTATAACAGATAGCAAAAATCTTAGGAAATGTGGATGCAGAATTGAGAAAAAGTAAGCCCACCTTAATAGCAACTCGTGCTGTTAATGTGTCCAGTGTAGCCAGCTGAGGATTGTGGTTTAAAAAGTTTTAGCAACAGAAATAATGAGCTACAGAAAATAATACTGTGACAACCAGGCAGAAAGAAGATATTGTCTTACTACAACAAGGAAGGCAAATCCATGTGGTTCCTTATCGTGCATAAACTTACAATCACAGGTTTAATGCAAGTGTGTGTTTGAGGTTGGGGGTATAAATAAAGCCAGGCAGGATTATATGTGCGGCTGGTTGTTTTCAATAAACACAGTTATCAATTAAGTTTTGTTTTTGTTTTTTTGTTTTTTAAACAAGGACAGAGACTGGTTCCTGAGGAACAATTTTACTTCGCACATCTTAACACTAGCCATTGAAATGGGACTCCCCAATCTAAGTCTCAGTGGGCAGAAATTGATTTCGATCCTCCTGAGAAGCTGGTCTATATCATTCACTTCTTTTTTGGGCAAGCTGCAGAGGGAGGCAGATATGAAGTTTGAAAGGCATCAGCAAAGCGGGGTGGGCTATTGTCACAGCCCAGTTTGCTTCTCCTCTCGACTGCCTTTCTATTCAGTGTGGCACTGCTATGTTACGATAAGAACTATCACCTCTGGTGTGAAAGTGTGTGTGTATGTGTGTGTGCAGTGAGAAAGTCTCATGCATCTTCGACACCATCTAATCCAAGACAGCTTGCAGTTCAAGCAGTAGCTTCTAAATGATTGGAAGCTACTGCTTTATTTTGGTGAGCCATGGTAAAAGAGACATTACATTTAGGCAGATATATTTAACCCTATACACCCTGAAGATTACCATTCAATCACAATAGAGTAAGGATGAAATAAAGCCTCTCTGGAATTTTGTTGAAGTTGGCTGAATGAAATATTCAGTGTGTTACTCTGTAATTTAACCCATCATTCTACAATTTAAGCATCTGGAAACACGATGATTTGGTTTGTAACAGACACAGGTTTGGCATGACGAAATAAAAAATAAAAAACAAACAAATAGACCGCATGCAGAGTTGTACATGAGAGCAGAAAGGGCAGCACAGAGCAGAAGTATGAAGATACTGTGTGAGGTCATTTTGAGTCAGAGATGATCCTTTTTCTAATTCCAGTCAAGGAAAATCACAACAGACAAACGGGAAATAAGTATTAGTATCACTCAGCGTGACATGAATTTCCTGAGGATATCATTATCTCCAGTGGCATTTCAGAACTTGGTTGAGAATCATCAGATTTATAGGTTAATCAAGAGATAATTGTCTATATATCCATGGGTACACTGCAAACACTAGCTGCAGATAGCTAACTAGGGACTCTTTCAATCTTATCAATTTGGCAAGATGTAAACATATTAAGACACACAACACAAAATGTTCCAAGAGAGACTACCTGTGGATGACATTACATTAAATTTGTGGTTCCACTGTCACAAAGGGATTATGTTTTTTCTGCTATCACATTGATTCCCAGTATGTTACTATTATCATATTTTCAGCTATCAGCAGAAACATTTTGACCTAATCCATCCCAATAAAAGTCACATTTCACATATGACATATAACAATAAAGGATGGGGATGAAAAACTACCTACAAAAATGATGAAGGGAAGGAGAGAATGGAGGGTGTCGATAGGACATAAAAATATGCCTTATAAACTTTACTGACACCTAGTCAGACTAAAATCCAATAACACAATAGTTTTTAACCAGTATTGTTCAGTTGAAAACACTTGAGTAAAAAGAAAATACTTAGGCATGTTCCCATTATTACTACTTTATCAATTTTAGTGTCACCAAAAATTATACAATATGGCTACAGTACCTGTGTTGATCAGAAAAAAAACATCAATTATTGGATACAATGAAACTCTGTAGAAGCAAAATCTTTAACATGCTAAAAAGTTTCCCACACTGAGGCAACAGTTTTCTGATGATTCAGTGCAGTTTCCTTTTTTACAGCAGCTATCATTACAAAACAGGTCAGCACGGGTTGTTATTGCCCTACAGGAGTCTACAGGTCAATGCTAATGGAAAACTGTGTATTGGCTAATTTAAGAGATGGCAACACAACTTGTAGAGAGAGGCTTTATTTTCTTTGTTTTTTCAAACATCTGACATTTAACCTCTACATTTCTGTTAGTTCACGGTTGTATCAATTTGGATCACTTATATAAGACATGGGAAGAAAATGATATTGGTTAACCAAAAGTGGGACGATGAACAAGAAAATGTACCTGTCAGTCAAGCCATGAGGCAGATTTTAACCCTGTGCAGGAGTACAAGCATGCATATACACATATACCACCAACTGCTCCAGTCAATTTGTGGGAACATGCGTTTAAAATGAATGTCAGTATGGTAAAGACAAACATTTCTGATTTCTCATTTTAAATCAGCTGCAGCAACACGTACAGTCTCATGCATATAGTCATACACACAACTAACAACGTGTATGGAAATACACATAAACATGACACATCATCAACCTCTGCCTATCAAGTACTGCTTCTTTTGCTTCTGCACTAGGATAGAGAGTCATTCATTTTCAGGTCCTGCTGTCCCCGTATCGCACACATTCATCTTTCCCCCATACGCACTGACAAGCGATCCATTTGGTGACTGCTGCAGGTGAGAGAGGAAATGGGGAAAGTGAAATAGTGTTATTTGCTAAACAGTAAAAAGCATACTGAACTTTATTGGTGATAGCAGGAACTGCATAGTGGAGATCACAACCTAGACCTAGCTTCAAGGACTGAACATGGATATGACTCTAGTGCAAAGTTCCCTCTGGCTGCTACTGTACATGACAAAAAGCAAGGGAGAAAATGTAAAAGTAAGCTACAGAAAATCATTTGAGACATCTGTGAGAAATTTCTAGGGACTCACATTTCTATTCTGGCTGTGTAGCTTTCAAACTAGTTCCTGGTCAAACTCCTTTACCCTATATTTCCTTGGCAATCTTCCTGCTCAGGACTTCTTTCTCTCAATGGTCTCAATTCCAACCCCACACTGTCCTTCTTTGTGTCAAATTAAAGTGATGGAAATGAACTTGAGGAGACGCTAATTGCAATTGTCAATCCAATCTAGGTCGGGGCTGAAAGACAGGGGCTCCCTAGCACTTCATCAGTCTTCATTAATATTGAAGGAGTTTGGTGAGGAGCAGGGGGCCAACGTAATCTGCACTCATCTAACAGTGCATCAAAAATTAGGAAGCTGGGGAGGGCAGGGATGGAGCCTGAGGGACAAATATGCCAGTCAAAAAGAAGTATGAAGAAAGATGTCAGAAGACATGGATTGTGTGCAGGAAAGAGATTGTGCTTACAAATGCAATGGGGAATAGCAATTAAAAACAACTTTATGTATGTTACTTTAAATTGCAGTAAGTTGAATATGAATTCCTCAAGTAAAAATATAATGGATGGAACAATCAAAAGTAAAGAGTCATGACTTGTATCCCATAGTTATATCAGATATCTACACTGAAACTAAAGCGACAAAGCAAATTCAATGCAAAAGGGTTAATTCTTATAGTGAGAGTATAATAAATAGCACGACTTCTTCTTTCTCTTGTAATGCCAACAGACCTATTCCACAGTACTAAACGCAGGTGTTACTAATGACATTAATGAATGCTCTGTTCTGTTTAGGTACAGAGGCTTAATTAATGTGATTAGTAACACCTGTGTTTGCCTACTATTTCAGATAAAACTGGCTGCTCTGAAATTTACACTTTAAATACCTATTAAACTAGTCATAGTCTATCATGTAGCCTCATGAAGAGAAACAGAAAAGTAGAATAAATAATGCATGAGACAAAAAATAGGGAATAAGTAATTTTTCAGCCACAAATATTATTCCTCGGGTAAAAGTGAAGAAATGAAAACACCTGTATTTAATAAGCACTTCATGATAAAACATCACACCATTATTTTCCAATTAGTTTAAATGACTCATCTGACCATAAAACATTTAGACAGTTAAGACTGCAGACTGATCTGGCCACATTTGTAATCTTTTTTTGTACTTCGTGAAATGGATGGAATGAGATTACACCTAATCAGATAGGAACCGGGACCTGGGTTATTGATACTAGAATTTCAGGGTACTGGAATATATTGATAGTCTATTGTCATATTGGATCTACTCAGTCCCACCTCTCATACTGTGATAGTTGTGATAGGCTCCAGCCCCACCACAACTCTGAATTAGATAAGTGGTTAACAAATGGATAGACCATGCATCATGTAAAATGCTGCCATCTTATAGCAGCAGTTTGCTGTTGTCTCTGAAAGCTAGATTATGAGCCACTGGATATGTTGCTTCTGTCATTTCTGTGGATATGTCCCAACAGCTAAAGCACTGTGTGTGAAGCACACTGTGGAAACCTTGTCTTCTTTGATGAGAGATTGAGGAGAAACCAATGCATTAGAGAAGCTGCTTGCAGCTCAGATTTAACTGCTCTAAGATCAGTTACAATCTGCATGCTATTATTCACGTTTAGATGCATGTGGAAACAAAGGTAACAATAGCAAGGAAACAAGTAAATTACACTGATTTCTAATCCCACCAGACAATTTTTTTCTTGCTAATCACCTTGGTGATAATTATAAATGGAGGCATAATATGGCAAGCTTTTTGTTTTGCATTTTGTTACATTTAAAGAAATGAAAACTACAAATGAGATCAAAGGGAAAAAAAAAATATATATATATATGGAAATGCAAATATACAGTGATTGTTGTCCATGTTCCTATCTTCTTTTAAATTCTTAATTCTTATCCTAACAGCACAGTTATTATTGATAACCCCAAACCTGTTTGAATATAAAATGTTCAGTTTGTAAATCATAATTCCATAATTTATTTACAACTACAGGCAAAGAGGTGGGAAGTCAGTGAACTGTTGTCAGTCTGTTAAGCCAGCTGATCACCGCATTAATATTGGGGAGAAAATTACATGTTTACTAATGATTGCAATGGCAAGACAAACAATCCAATCTAACAGTGTGGTTGTGGGTTCCTACTGAGACTGGGAAGAGAGGAGGAGAAGAAAAAATTAATATTTCATAATCAGTTCTGTTTATGAGCACACACACAGGAAAGTGACATGAGAGAAAAGAAAGATGCAAAGTGTGTGCTTTCTTCTGCATCCTGGAAAACCCATCACAGTATAATATGTTCAGCTGGGAACAACTTATTTGTTTATAAGGGGTGACAAATAATTGGAATTAAACCAAGAAGGCGTTTTAGTGCTCGGCCATCCACGTGCTGCCACAACAGTGTTGATGTGCTGAAGCTTTACTCGAGGGATTGGAGCACCATTCCTCCAAACAAAGGATGCTGGTGGTGAAGAACACTGTTTAGCACCTTAGTTCAAAATTTCACATAGGCTCTTAATTGGCATTTGAAATTCCTGTATATGAATGATCATAGTTTTCATAAGCTATCTAGGTACAAAAAGTTTGCCATAAATAGATAGATAGATAGATAGATAGAGTGAGTGTGTGTGGGTGGGTGTGTGTGTGTGTGTGTGTGGGTGGGTGGGGGGGTGGGGGTGATTTAAATACTGACAATGTAAAAATTGCATGTGGTTAAAGCTCACTGTCTAGATTGTTGGTGCAAATGCCCATGTGTGATAGAGGGGAGAAAGCCTGAGAGCTGAAAAGCAGTTATTAATCACAGTGCAAGCGTTGATTCATCAGTTGTTGAGGCAGTTTGGAAGATGGACTCTATTTACTGCTAAAGCTGTTTGAGGGGCTTTGGGGAGGCAGCCATCAATCTCTTGGCTATCTTCAAAAGAAGGAGCCAATGCACAGGCATCAGTTTCAATCACCTCCCAGAGACAGGTGGCATGCTAAGCTGCTGCACAATAGTTTTGTCTTTACTTCTTCTCTACTTCTTTACCTCAAGGTGATTTTTTTCCTCCCAAGGGAAACACGTTAATAATGCATTTTATCATAATAATAATAATATTCTCTAAAAATAAATACTGCACCTTGCCCTTTTGCTCCCTTGCTGTTTGGCACCCCATGTTCCTAATTAGCATCTTCAATTAACCCACATTAATTGCAAACCATGGAAAGGTGGAGGAACCTGGCAAGTTGGTGCCACAGGGAACGGCTTTGTAAATGATTGGTGGTGTAATAAAGGCATGTAAAAAGGGGACTATACAAGTGCTCTTTCAACCTCAACCTACAAATAACTCTTTAATATAATGATAGGCTGTACAATGACATTGTAAAAAGCACAGCTAAACTAGAGTACGTATGTTCTTTTAAAGTGCACCTTGGTACTGTGTAGTTAAACAACAATCACGCTTGGTTTCCGAGCCACATCTTTCCCCCCACCACCGTTTTCCATCTAAGTCAGTGGGGCCCATTACCTCTGCAGGAGTCTAATGGTAGCACTTTAGCATCTATTGCTCCCTCTTTCTTAATATCATCTTGGTTTTGTTTTGCATCACAGGGGGTGTTATCAGAATTGCTCTGCACAATGTAAAACACTTAATGACCGTGGTTTGGTGCTTTGATCAATCTTGGTGTTTTGGGGTCCAGTCAGATTAAATGCAAAACAGAGTAAAAGTTACCCCATTACTTTTATTTTACATTTAAAAAACAAAATATGTTAAAAACAAACAAACAAAAAAAAAAAACAGCTTGCCTTGTTGGAGGACTGCCTCCTTGGCAAAGCTTCCTTTGCCTAGTTCATTCACATAGCAATATTGGACCATTAATACAGTCAGCACTTTAGTATAACACCAGGGGAGCTCCCAAGACTCCAGATAGACTGGAATCAATTGGAGTTGGATGCGTTAGCAGTGCAGAGTGCAGCCAGCATAGTCTAGAGTTCATGTTCATGAAAAGTGAAGGGCTGATAGAGGTCACTTAGGGCAGCTGATTTCACCAAAAAGCAGAATGTTTGTTTTCTTTTTTTTTTTTTTTTCCCTCTCCTGCAAATTCCCCAGCAGTACCCTCGTTCTAACCTGTCATTACCATGCTATTACTGCTCTGGCCTCTCAGGAGCTGGGGCCTGTCATTGCCTGACACTTAGTTTGTAGGTGTCCATTCAACCAGAATGAAAGTAAGCATTCATGTAAGCAATTCTTTGTCAGTTCCATTAACCAAGAATGTACTTCCACTGTGTTAGAGCAAAGTATTTAACCATATACTGTATCCTAGGCCTAGTCTTTTTGATAACAATACTGTTACGGTGTGTCAAACCCATACTTAGACAGCCCAAATCATTTGGCATACCTGCTCAAGTTAGGGGGTATAGCTATGTAAAATAAATAAATAAATAAAATAAAGAATTAATGCTTATAAATATCTTAAAACTTTCTGAAAGGTGAAAGAAAATGAAATCATGTCCAGTGCCATGGAACTTGTTCATTGTAGTCTGTGATTCGTGTTCAATCAAAAAGGAAATTTGAAGGATCAAGTTATTTGGATTTTGATTATTCTATGCTTCAGATCACAATGGTGCGAGCATACAATCAGTTAGACACTCTGGGCAGAGAGGAAGTTTGATTACCCGCTGATTAGAACAACTTTCCTCTCTAGTTAGCATTGGTGAGATAGACACTAATCTGAGTGCTGATTGGTAGAAAAAGATCTGAGCACAAAGCAGTCTCTGGGAAACAAGGTCATATGAGAAGAAAAAAAAAGACAAAGTTCACATTAAGAAGTTTTTACTTGGTAACTTGTACAACCAAAATTTGATGTGTAGGTAAAAAGTTAGTATAGATATTACAGCAGTCACCATTACTAGTCAAAAAGGAATATGTGAAGCTGCAACATTCAAACAGAAGTTTAAGGCACATGCCATTTTATTCAAAGAAACAAAAAATCATTTTCTCATATGCTCAGGGGGCAGTGATCAGTTAGTACTATTCTAAGAAGCTTGGAACATCCAAGCCATAAGCTTTGACTTTGCATTTAACATTCAAATAAAATGTGCAGTCTATCAGTTGACGGTATCGTGTTGTTTTTATTTCTTACTCTGAGGAAGGTGAGGTCACGACTGCGGTCGATGCTTGTGATCTCGAGGTTGCCCATTACAACTTCACAGCTCTCATAGTATTTCCTCAGAGTGCGATACTGCTGCTCCAGGTCTGACAGCGTGCTCAGCTTGTTCTCTGTTCCAGCACATACTAGGAAAAGACAGACAGGGAAATAGGGATAAGACAGCGGTAATCCAGTTTGATTTATCCAGAAGACTCTGTTTCCTCAAAATCTTCTGACTGGGAAAACAGTTTGGACATTGACCAGAAACACCATAAAACTGTTAAAATTGTTAAAACATTTGTTGTCTTCTATGTCTAACAAAGAACAAACCTATTTGCACATTTAGAACTGTTTTAATCTAGAAATGGAAATAAGGGAAATAATTTAGGCAAAAGGTATATAAACAGCTTGTTTTTCAGCACCACAGCTGTGCTACATAGAATCTAGAGAGCTGTCATGTGACTGAGTTGGTCATGTAGTGCGAAGTCACTTAACCACTGCACCTCAATGCCTCCCTACATCATCCCTTGGTGCCTACATGGCAGATGAGAGCTCTTTAGTACCTAGCTATGCTGCTCACTTTAAAAGTAATTAAACAGGACCATTTCCACCCATCACATACCTTGCACACCCAAGATGACACAAGCCATCTGCCCAATCAGCTGGCGTTGCCTAGTCTAGCATTAAAACACACATGTATTCATACATGGACACAGACTGAAAAAAAAACAGATAAATCCCAAAGTTTGTGTCTTGAATCTCTTGTGAAATTCACCATCTTTTACATTTCTTGACTACCTACATGTCACGGAAGCCTTGAAACACTGTCCAATGAAGCATCCTCCACTAGGCTTAAAAAATAAGCCTTATCCACTGCAAGGTGCACCCAAAGTGTTTTCTCTTAGGCAGAATTTGCAAACCTGTTAATATAAACCCAAGTTACAAACATATACACTAACATTTGCTCTTTTGAAGAATTAGCTTCATTTCCACACATAGTCATGTCAGTGTGGTTTCTCCCACCCACACTCTGTTCACGCTTTCATGACAGTAAAGCCATCACTGTGACTGAGGAGTGGTGGATCCTTCCAAGAGTCTTGTCACACTGTCTCCCTTGAGCTGTAACCCCTCTCCGTGAGCACATACACCTCAAAAGATCTTTACTGATGCTTTGCATTTCAATCCTACCCTACTATGCACTATACTGTCCTGTCTCTCTATTACATACCTTAGACCACCCTCAGTCCAACCTGCACTCTGACCACTCTGCTAGCAATAAATATGGCAAAACTCATTTACCCTGTTTTCTTCACACAGGCACAATGTGGAAAAATAGTTCCTATTCACCCTATTGATTACACAACAGATACATGTGAGGAAAAGAAGATTCAACCTCAGGGCAACAAAAGGCTGAAAAGACAAATGAATCTGTGTTTAAATACTTCCACATCTAAGCAGATATTAGATAAGTGGAGCTATTCTTCTGTGACCTGGACAGTGCCCATTCTACCCGGTGCTGATTAGCTATGTTGCGCGTAGCATACCGTGCTGCTCAGGAATGATATATAGCAGACCTGGGTGTTTTCAATAACAGTTACCATGGGCTTGAGGGGAGCAGGGTGGAGGTGGCGGGTGTGGGTGGGGTGGGTCATAAAGTGAAGATAGGTGTAATAAACTGTTATTGCACCCTTGAGGCAGAGCGCCAAGATCAGAGGAAAGGGGCATTGTGGCATGTGATGATGTGACGTTTGGTGAAATTTACTTTTTTCGGACCTATTTGCAGACCTTAAGTAAGTCTGATGACTTTTGAAACCTGTTTAATGCAATGCAAATAATATTTTTATTTTTATTTTTACATGTGACTTCTAATGAGCCACTATGAAAGCTCCGCATGAGCTTGAGATGGCGCTGGCTGCCAAGTGAACCACAACAAAACCATCTGTGCAAATATACTGTAGATTTGTGAACTGTTACGGGTTTGCTGTAAAGCTTGGTGCTCCTACTGGTGATACGTTTGCATGTGTGTGCTTGTGAACATGGACAGGCTGTAAACAATAGACCTCAGGATGTATTTTCCTCCTCTCAATGCATGATCGAATCCATTTGTCTCCATGCTCAATATGTTACATCTGAGCCCATACGTCACGCTAAAGGTTGCATAAAACAATTGGACAACCTGCCCACCCATGAGCACAAGGTATAAGATACTGTACTGTCAATTGTTTAACATACTGCTGAGGATACAGGAATGCACTGCAAGAATAAATTAATCTTCATACTGTTTAATGCTCATGGCTATTCCATAAAAGAAAATCTACGTCATCTTTTTTGATGTATTTCACTCTCTGGCACTCTTAATGCTGAGAATGCCAATGAGTGTAAGTGTCTTTCGTCCATGTATGAAGGATAATTGCCTGTGAGAGTAAATTGATGTGATATGTTTGCAGGGAATTACACCTCAGAAGTGATACATCACAGCAATAAATCATAATAACACAAGATTTCCCAATACATGTAATTAATGAGATTGTGTGCCAATGGGTAAAATTGCACATGGCTCAATTTATATGGTCTAGAACAGCTTATAAAGATTTTTTGCAGCAAAGCTTGTGAGTAGCCAGATAATGCAAAACTGCATATTTATCACGTAAACAGATAAACAGACAGAGAGCTCCCATGTATCTCCAACAGACAGCTGCCAGAAAAGACAACAATGCATCTATCACTGCCTGACATGATCAAAATCTTCAGCAAAGAGTGAATTCTTTACATAAAACAAAACAATGTTAAGGTCTTTGCAAACAGACTGAAATGCCCCTTAGCTGAATTTTTCATCAATTTTAATTTCATAAATATCCTCATCAGTATTACAAAGGAACTTCAGTGTCGTGATTTCTGCTCCCTTCTCATTTCATTTGGTTGTGCACACAACAACTTCGTCAATAGTGCCTTGTGCGACTATCGAATGCCTATAAAGCTGTTGAGTCTCTGAGGTTTATAGGCTCCTGCCAGTGAAGCCAGCAAAAGGTCATCCCAATAGCCAGTAACTGACCGAATTAAATAAAGTTGCAAATGTCACTTCCTTGAGTAAACACTGTCAATAGCTGAACTTAGCCAACGTGCCCTGAATAAATAGGATTACCTTGTAGAAATAAGCTTTGCACAGTGGAAAATACTACATTTTCTGTCAGGCACACTGAATAAAGTACCATATTTGAGGTCAGAGCTGTTCTTTGTCCCCTAATGTCTCCCAGATGAGCCTCAGTGGTTAAGTGTGAATTACAAGCCACTGCCTCGGATGGTAATCATGGCCTAGATTATCGTCCATCTGCTGAGCAGCTTAATAAGCATCAAAAACAATAACTAGATGAGTGTTCGTGATGACAGCACGGTCCAGTAACACTAACCTCTTGCTGCCCTCTGAGCTCCGGTCATCTACCAACAGTGCTGTCGCTGTCTCCATATGGTCTACCATAAATTAGCAATCGTGTCATCACTGGTGCATATTTCCAACACCTTGTGAGAGTTTTCCACAGAGGATTGCTTACAGTTGCTAGTATGCATCCCACAAAAGCTAATCTATATTAGAAATTACTACTATTAAGAGGTTACTATTAAGTGGTATGATCAGTACATGTTCTGTAATGTTCATGCTTCCCTTTTCGTTCGCCTCGTTTGACTATTTTTGCTTTCAGTAAACAAGCTCTGATGAACAAAAATGCCATCATCAAATGATAAGCTTACTTGGTTAAAAATAATATTAATAATAAAGAATCAAACACTTATAGTAAGACAGACAGAGATTCTAAACCAAAACAACAACAGAGAGAATATTTGTATACTTTATGTCATTTTTTGTAATTGCAGTTTAACTGTATGGTTGCTGCCTCCTGCTGTTTTCTTAAAATCTGCTATCAAGCTACTACAGCAACAAACAAAAAGAAAATGAATTTTAAAAAGAAAAGATTTTCATGCCTTAAAAGCAGTAATCAGGCTGCCAGCGATAATACACTGCTGTCAAATTCACTGGTGTGCCCCAGTGTTCGACGTTGTTGTTGCCATTGTTTACGATTATTGTTGCTATTAAAAGAGTAAATATACAATTAGATAAAATATACAATTATACAACACAGTGTAGCGTAGTATGGATATTAGACCTACTGAGATATGAAGTGTGAAGAAAAGTTGTTAGAAATTGTTGTTGAGAAACTGTGGATGCAACTTTATTTCTGGCGTATTAATGTTAATGTGAATGCAATTTATTTTTTTAGTTCAGTAATTATTATGGTCACTGTGGTCAGAACAGTGTACTTCATTCTATCCTATTTATTCTCTCTTAGCACTTTGCTGTCAGTATTTCAGTGGGATTTAAAGTTGTCTCCAGACAAGAAAAACCAACCTGAGTCACAGCGGAGTGATTGGCTGACACTGAAACACACCTCATTACCCCAAATCCTCTAGCTTCTTCTTCTTGACTGAGCGCACGGCTGACAGTAGGTATAGTGAAAAGACTTCTAGAACTGCACTGACCTGTGGAAATGTCTTTGAGTTTATCTGATTTTCAGCTTTGACCTACCCCAGTAATACAAAGGTTTTTGTCACCAAGAGAAAACATTTTAGTGTGTAATATTAAAAAAAAAAAAAAAAATATATATATATATATATATATATATAAAATCAAAAATACATAACTTTTCAATTTACTTATTTATATACTTATTTATTCATTATCATTTTAATGAGTTATCATTGCATCTAGTTGTTAAGTACCTTTACAGGTTTGCAGTAATGATTGAGTTTCACTGGAAACAGTTCTGTGAAAAAAAAATGATCGCCCAAAAACTTGTAGATATAAGACATTAAGAACCACTGAACTAACCACTCTTGGAGCCCATGCAGTTTGCTTACAGCGCCATCATCCATAGACATGGTTGTCCACGGCACCTGGACTCCATAGGGACATACACCTGTTTCTCAGTTTTAGCTCTGCCTGCAATGCCCTCATTTCAGGTCTGCTGTAAAGAAGCAAAAAAAAAAACAAAAAACTTGCAGGTGGATGAGCAACTTCTTGTCTGACAGCATCTGAAACTCTGAAAGCATGATATCCACCTTCAGTGTGGCTTCCCGACAAGTCTGTGTTCTTCCTGCTGCACTCTTGTCCTTGTACATCAACAACTGCAGTGTGCAATCTGTCAGATTTAAACATTTTCTTTGCTTGGGGTCCACTTACAGGTGGGAGATTAACTATCTGGTGACCAGGTGCAGTCAGAATAACATGCAGCTCAGTGTTGTCAAGATCAATTGCCTTACCAAACAGAAAAAAAAAAAAAGAACCAAAGGGGATATGCAAAGGATGTACTTCCTGTAGCAGTTGAAGAAGTTCAACCTGCCAAAACTAAGATGGCACACTTCTAGACCTCCCTGTCCATCCTCACCTCCTTCATCACCATCTGCTATGCTGCTGCCACTGCCAAGGACTGCAGCATGTCATTTTTTCTGCTGAGAATGTGATTGGCTGCAATCTGTCATGTCTCCAGGACCTGAACACCTCTAGGATTCTGAGGCAAGTAAGAAAAATTGCAGCTGACCAGTCCCACCACAAACACAAACTCTTTGAATCTCCCCCGACCCCAAGGTGGAAGCTGTGGTTCATCAGATCTACAACCTCAGGCTGCAAGAACTGCAGATAGCCTCATCATTAAGGTTTAGGGCCTTGGGTTTTTTTTGTTTGTTTGTTTTATTTATTTTTTGTGGACCATCTTCCTTGCATCCTTATTTCTATTTCAAGAAAAAAAAAAAAAAAAAAAAAAAGCAAAACAAACAAAAAGCGTCAAATCCAAGATTTTGTATATTCCCAGGGTTTCTGTTCGAGTTTTGTTTTTGGTTATTTTACAAATGCTTTTCATTTGCTCCATGCACTGAATCTTGTTTGTAAAATCCAAACAATGTGGTTTTAAGAAGCTTATTCTCATTGTAAAATCTAGCATACATTTTCTACCCAAATAGCAAAAATTCAACTTGTGCTGCATACCTTCTACCTGTCTGCACTGATCTGCTCACCTGTGTACCACCACCTCTTTGCAATGCTTTAAATTATCACACAGACAGACAAGGAAATGCATTGGAGGATATGGTCTGAGCACTGTTTTCACTGGTCACTGTAGGTGCCACTAATCAAGGGTTCACATTGTTCCCATTGTGGGAAATTGGGCTTATGGAAAGAAGGATTGAATACCCCAAATATATGTTTAGACTGCATGTGGCAGACATTTTAAATTCAATAATTAACTCAGAACAATTGTCTCAGAGCATAACTGCATGACCACCAGCTGCTTATACTGCACCAATTATGCTTCAGCCATTGGAGGGCAAAATTAACTAGGTTTTGTGAAATGCTGAAAACAATATATGCATAATTTATGATGCATTTTAAAACTAAATAGCACTAGAAGCACCTTCTTCATTTTATCTTAAGCCTTCCCAAGGAAGTGGTTGAAGATTTTCTTAACTGGAGAAATCAGATGCTGCTCCAGCAAAGATTAAAGCAGCCAGTGAAGGACCCTCCAGGGCTGCTTTGGGGGCTTTAGGCATGCACACAAACCTCTATGTGGTTCCAGGGCTTGGTTTTTTATGCGAGTGAGGTGGATGATTAACCTCCTCCATGATGGGCCCAGTCAGACTACTCAAAAAGCAGCCATAGTTTGGAGTTGAACAAAGAGAAATTGCTGACCCTCTTGTCAGGCACCCTTGGTTCTCTGCTATTTTACTACAACAGTATTTTTATTAAGTATCATTACAGCACAGTTCACTCATTAAGTGAGAGATGCCAGCTTGCTCTCACATAGCTCAGCCAACTAGAGAAAAAAACCCCACAGCTGACACTTATCATCATGTGAGGCAGTTAGATAAACTCTTTTGTTACATTACTATACTCAATTGTGGTTTTGCCAGAGATCTTAATTTCTAACAAAGTTAAAAAAAAAACAAAAAAACAAACAAAACAACTGAAGAGTGATTTTCATTTGTACTCATTCATGCTACCACACTTTTTCAGCAGGTTGCCTAAAATGTGTGTTTTTGTAAGCTAATGCTGTGTGTGTAGCATGACTGTATGTGTCTGTGTCTGCATGTATCTGCACATTTAAAAAAAAAGAAAAAAAAAAAATATATATATATATATATATATTACTCTGTTTAATAGCAAAATCACCTGACTTTCCTTAGTGTAAAGCACAACTTCTTCAACCAATGATTTTTTTGGGGGGGGTGGGGGGTGGGGGGGGCATTTCCTTGGTGGCTTTGCCTTTGCTCCTGAAGTCTCAGAAGCTTCCTCCTAATACAAGGTGGAGTGAAATTTATGCTCTTTATATGCTAATAGTAGAAACAGTAAACCCCTGAGGTGGTTCATATCCCAACAGTCTGCTAAAGAGAGAGTAGATAGGCTGAGCAATGGGGTCAAATGAATCTGTTGCATACTAACTTGGTGTGTATGTGTGCGCATACGCAGGTTGACAGTGTGGGGCTGTGTTTGTTAGAGGGACTGAGCACTTTGTACCTGTGCATCTCTGTGGTGGCCTTAAGCTATTATGTTTTCAACAACATGCCGACACACTTAAGTGAGCCTCTGAGGCTCACTTCTAAAAGTGGAAACCCACACATATATCTACACACAAACACGTAGTGCTACTATTTAGAGATCAATTTGGTTTAATTTTGTTTATACTCACACAAGTGACCACATAAATCATGGAAGAACAAAGCAAAAAAGAACTGTGCCTTACATCTAAAGGAGGTTAACAATGATGAACTATACATGCATATACACTCATAGCATATCTTTTCACTAACACATCCACAACTGACATAAACACTCCTCAACAGAAATATGTGTCATTGAATTTATGCATAACTACAGTATAGCTGACAAAGTTAACCAAAGGTATAACATTATGACCAGGGCTGAAAGTAAGCCGGTACAGTCTGGCACTGCGTACCACTAAAAGATTCTGTACTGGTATGCAGTACCTGGAAGAGGGGGAGCAGCTGTCTGCTGTAAAGCCGTCATTCAGAAGCAGTCACGGCTGCACTTTGGGTCAGAATAGATCCGCTAGCAATAAGCAGTCTAAAACACGACTTAATCAGTTAATAAACAGCTTTTTTCTTCTCATTTCAAATAGTTTCTGAAGTGTTTGTGCTATGCTGGAGCCTCAATTCTCTAGCTTCTTTCCCCTCAGAGCTCGAGGCTTTCGTCAACGGCCAGCCTTTAAAACGTTCACCGCTACGTTTAATGTCTGTCTGCTCGTTACAAAATATCCCAGTTAAAAGCAAAGAGATATTAACTAATTTTGTTTCATGTTATTCTGCTCAATTTCAACAACACAGCACAGCTCGAAAACACTGCTAATGACCGGAGATTTCATTTACGCTACACAAGAGCCCATTTACCTCCAAAACACAGTGGTTGCCAAAGGCATTGAAGTTTGAGAAAGTTTGGTGATTATTTCTTTCAGGAAGTTTTGTATTGGTGGACAGAGCTAGAATGTGTGGAGGTGATCATCAGTTGTGTTAAGTGTACAGTGTTTTGCAAACATCTCAGTTCCTTAACAATTGAAAAAATATATTTTCAAATGTTAAGGAACATTGTCAAGTGCTTCTAATTCCTGCCTTATACAGGTAGGCAACAGTAAAGTAAAATACTGATTTTATATATATATATATATATATATATATCATGGACTCCATAGGCCCCTGAAGACGTGCTGTGGTATATGGCACTAAGATGTTAGCAATAGATCGGCCTGTAAGTTGTGTGGTGGGGCCTCCATGGATCGGAGTTTTCCCACAGGTGCTCGTTTGGATTGCGATCTGGGGAATTGGGAGGCAAAGTCAACACCTCCAACTTTTTCAGTTCAATTCAAATTTATTTATATAGTGACAAATCACAACAAGCAGTTGCCTTAAGGCACATTATATTGTATTCATATGAATGGATGAGTGTGTCCAAACCTCTGACTGGTACTGTATGTAGGCATATAAATTTGCCTCTGATTTTGTCTCTTCTCATCTCCTGCCAGCTTTGTCCTGCATTTGCCTTCTCCTTCTGCTTTGTGCACACATTCCTTTTAATTCTCAAGCCATCCTTTAACAGTGTATATCACAGTCAGTCCAGAGTGTCAGATACAGTATGGTATCTGACCCACCCAGAATTACAGAATGCTAAGCTTTAGGTATTCTACAGTATAGCTGGCCCCTTGTGGGTTCTGTGCTTTCATAACGCATCAAAAAGTTACTGGGGAAAAAAAGGGCTGACAGGTATTCATTGTGTAAGGTGGTGTTATGTTTTAAACATAAGTTGCTGTGTCCAGGAAATCAGATTGGCTCCACATTTCTCTATTCATTCAAATAGTCACATTCACAGCAGGAGCAACACTATACCGCACCTCCTATTGCTCCCCACTGAGAAGCTCTACTGGGGCAGTTGTGTGTTAAGCACATTGCCAAAAGGCTCCTCAAGGATAGTGGATGATGAGTGGCAGCATGTACCTCACACTCTTCACTTTTTCTCTAGCCTGTTTCCGGGAATTCTGGGGATAGGAGCCACTGACCTTCAACATTCAAAGCTTCTTTTTTTTTTTCTTGCCGCTGGGTTTCCACTGCTTTTTGCCCTGATTCCTATTCGTTTTCTCACTGTCAGTCTTAGTTTAGATCCAGGTGTTGGAATCCATTCCAGCCTCTATTCCAAATCCTTTCTGATAGCTTTTTTTTTTTTTCTTTTTCTTTCCACACTGCATCTGGGACGACACTCTATCAATTAAGCCAGCAGGCCAGTCAAAATGTTGTCTCATATCCTTCATGCCTCTAGCACATACTGGTTTCCAGCCCTCATGTGTGGTCCTTCCAATGAATCTTAATCTTGTACCCAAACAGTTGCCATCAATTATCCTGGCTGCTACTGCTAACTCTTCCCCTGCCTCCCATTTTTCCCCATTAAAAAAAGCCTTTTTTCCTCCATGCTGTGACGGAATTGCCTCGCTTGCTTGCCTGGGAAATGATTTCTCAGCAGGCTCATGGACCCGGTGCTTTCCACAGGTAGGACATATGAATGGATGCACGTGTGTAATTACGTGTTTATTGTACATGTGCGCGCAAAGACATACACATCGGTTGGTCATGCATTGCGTTGCTAAAAGCAATTCCTCCCACTAAATTTTCTTGCAACAGCAGACAGCAGGATAGGGCTTAGCAGTCTGAATGTAAGTAAAACATGCAACTATAATAACATTTCATTAAAATTACTGGTTGAGGCAAACAAGAGGGGAAAAAAAGAAGAAAAAAAAACCCAAATGTTTAGTCAAAAGTCCAAAATTGCATCTACGTTTACATAAGAAAACTTTTCTTTACTTTATTGGAGTAAAATAAAGAATTTTTCCCTCCACCAACGGTCATACTGACAATGAATAAGGGGTACTACAACAACACTGGTACTTACAATTAAACATTACTACATCAGCACATGTCCTCCCTCAGCACTTAAATCTAGAATACATGTCTTGCTCCATTAGCAAGAACCTCTATGTCTCCTTTTTCAGCCTGCCAGATAGTGAAAGATTTGTCATTCAGGAGACATGCAATGACATGTTACATACAACAGACATGTCTAAAGCTGTCAGCACGATAAAATAATTAATTTCATTAAACTGCCAAAGCACACTGACAGGAAAACAGGGTGAGTGCTTATGTGTTAGACATCAAGATGACAAGAATATATTACTATACAAACTATTTCTATCTATCTACCTACACTATATTCCCAAAAGTGTTCACTCCTCTGCCTTCATATGCATATGAATTTAAGTGACATCCCATTCTTAATCCACAGGGTTTAATATGACAATAGCCCACCTTTTGCAGCTATGACAGCTTCAACTCTTCTGGGAAGGCTTTCCACAAGATTTAGGAGTGTGTTTATGGGCATTTTTGACCATTCTTTCAGAAGCACATTTGTGAGGTCAGACACTGATTTTGATTTCTGTCTCACAGTTTCTGCTCAGTTTGAGGTCAGGGCTCTATGCAGGCCAGTCAAGTTCTTCCACACCAAACTTGCTAATCCATGTCTTTAAGAACCTTGCTCTGTGCACTGATGCACAGTCATGTTGGAACAGGAAGCAGCAGGGAGCATGAAATTGTCCAAAATGTCTTGGTATGCTGATGTTTCACTGGAACTAAGGAGATGACCCCAACTCCTGAAAAACAACCCCACACCATAATCTCCCCTCCACCAAACTTTACACTTGGCACAATCTAGTCAGAAAGTACCTTTTTCTTGGCAACCTTCAAACCCAGACTCATCCATTGGCTTGCCAGATGGACCAGTCTAGAGTCCAGTGCTGACGTGCTTTACACCACTGCATCCAACGCTTTGCATTGAGCTTGGTGACATAAGGCTTGGATGCTGTTCGTCCATGGGAAACCCATTCCATGAAGCTCTCTATGCACTGTTCTTGAGCTAATTTGAAGGTCAAATGAAGTTTGAATGTTTGCAGCAACTGACTTTGCAGAACGTTGGCCTCTCCACATTATGTGCCTCTGCATCTGCTGAGCCCACATCATTGTACATGGCCTTCCACTTCATGGATGAGTTGTCATTCCCAGTTGGTTCCACTTTGTTATAATATAACAGTAGTTGACTGTGAAATAGTTAGTAGCGAGGACATTTCACGATCTGACTTGTTGCACAGATGGCATCATATCACTGTACCACACTGGAATTCATTGAGGTCCTGAGAGCGACCCATTCTTTCACAAATGTTTGTAGCAGCAGTCTGCATGCTTAGGTGCTTGGTTATATACATCTGTGACCATGGAAGAGATTGGAACACCTGACGTCAATGATTTTGGAAGGGTGAGTGAATATTTTTTGCATTAAAGTATACCTACCTACATACATACCTGCCTTACCTACCTACGTATCTATCTATCTAGCCATTCATCAATCCATCAAAGACATTTGGACTAGTAATGTGTAGTACTTTGAGAAACGTAGAATTAAAAAAAAACATTACATTTCTCATTTAAGAATCTGCACTATTGTTTTGAAGTATTTCAGCTACCCAGAGGCATTGCTTGCAGGCAAAGCCTGTGAGAACACAGAAATCCAACTTGTTAAAGCTGCAATATACCTAAGCACAGACTTTAGAAAAGCAACCCCTCTTGGCTGGATGTGTGGTTGAATTTTGATGTTTTTCTTTGCTTTATATTTATATACATAGGCAATACGCATTTTTATTACCTTTAGTCATTGTCTTTAGATTAGGCAAATAATATGACATTTATAGTTATGCTTTTGCATTTATATTTTGGTAATCAATTGAAAGTATTCATGCACATAATCATTTTCTTGCAGTGAGACTAATCCTGATTGATGTATAGATGTATGACTGATGTACTCATATATAGATTGATGTATATATACAGTTTGCAGAACTTCCTAAAAATATGTTTTCCTACCCTTGATGGCTCATAATAATGAATGACAGAAAACACGTGTCTTAACAGAAAACTTGGACTGCTTTCGTATCTTAGACGTCTGAGTTGATGGGCTTTTTTTTTATTGCACTACACACTCTGAGAGGAGTTGATTGTGATTTTTTTTGTCCTTGTCACCTTGCATTCTTTTTCATTTGCAGCAGGACCATCCTTTTCATCACACCCCAGATCGATTATAATTTGTTTTTTAGGCTTAGTGGATGAATGTAAATAGCTGGGCACTGACGCTTAAAAAGATATAAGCTAACACACAGGCAGGCCAAGCAATCAGCTGGGATGCACATAGTGAATTCAGTGTTGCTTGTAATCTATGTTCTTATTAGAGGGGGGACCAAATACATCTTGTAATACAATATCAGACTCAGCAATGAATTACCAAGTGGCAGAGAGCTGCAGCGGTCAGACAAAAGGGAGTGTCCCATCTTTGTGTGTGTTAACGCATGTATTTTTTTTATAGGCTGTACAGTGTTATTATATATATATATATATATATATATATATATATATATATATATATATATATATATATATATATATATATATATATATATATATATATATATATATAAAATCCCAGCTCGCCCCTACGGGTGGTCTTTATTCCAGTCCTTGGGCCTGGGAGCTTGAGGGTCCTGCGCAGTATCTTAGCTGTTCCCAAGATTCCATCATTACAAATAGTTGAAATACATGTAACCAGTAACAAAATCCACACACTAGACAGAGATGGAAGAGGCTCTGTCAACCCTTACCTGCAGCTCTACCTGGACGTATCACACTTAACATTTCACCAACTTTAGCCTACTCTAAACGTACCGGGGCACCTGTACATTACACTTAGGGAGTTTCTTGGCCATGGAAATTCATGCTACAAAGCTCCTGGCACACACGTTTTGTGCTGATGTTAATGCCAGAGGAGGTCTGGAACTCTTCAATTATTAAGCCAGCAGAGTGTTGGTGAATTTTCAGTACTTGGCTACCCCACTCTTTAAATTTAGTTGGCCGGCCACTTTGTGACCGAGTTGCTGCCCCTTAACACTTCCACTTTGCAGTAATACTACTTGTAGTGTATAATCGAGGAGGGTAGAAATTGAGCCTTCTGTCAATAGATTCACAGAGCTCTCCTTCATCAACTTTATATTAATTTTATATGACTTATTGCATTTCATATCAGAAAAGACATCTAATTCTCTAATATTACAGTGACACAATATCAAGCTGTAGTCTGCATCTCCTCTGACACTGATGCTTAACAATGCTATGTATATGCATACCTGCTGTTTGTCATCCTGAGAATTTCTGAAGGAAAAGAAAAAAACTGTAGAGTATTTGGGTGCGTGACTTGTTAAGATCTATGACATAATTAGAAAAAGGATCATAACTACACACTACAAAATAGTAGCTGTAAAATAAAAGTAAACACACCAGGAAGCACAACTCTTGTCAACACTATAACAGCAGTAATCTGTAGTAATCTCACTGCATCCCTAACATTCCAAATAATTAGTGCCATTGATTAGCTGACCATCACAAGTGTGCCAAGAGATAAAGTAGCAATGTTGTTGTCCAGGTTTGTTGATTAGCTTTTTGAATATTTGTTCAAAACTTAATAGGAATGTTTGTTTTATTATTTAAGGCAATTATTATTATTATTGTTATTATTAATAGTATTTTTTTTTTTTAGATGTAATACACATTTTTTTGTATTAATTAACAATAAATGTTAATAAAATTTAGATCGGCAAGATTACAGAAAGAGTTTCTTATCTTCTGATTAAAAGGAGTTATCTGGTATGGGCGTTGTAATCTGTGAAAACTGGTGAGACTCAATGCTTGAAATTTTATTCTGAAGCACTGGATCTCAAGATATTGTTGCCTTTTTAAAATTCTCCATTTTATCATTTATGCCCTGACAAGAAAAAACATATGCCTACTTGCCTTAATATTCATTTTGCATTATTGCTTTATAATATTCTCTTAATGTCACCATAGGTACTTTGAAACAATCCTAGTTTAAAGGTACTGGGTTAACCTTCAGTTCAAACTAAACTCTTTCAGCTACCAAAAAACAGAAAGAAAAGAATGCAAATGGTCAAAACAGTAAATGCTACATAAGCAATTAAAAAATGATTTTGTTGTTAATGGACTTAAACTGAAATAAATGCCCAAAATTCTATCAATAAAAATCATAATGAAAAATGAACATGTTATTTTTTTTTTTCCAGCTTGGTATATCCTGTGGCGTTATTTAATTAAATATTATATAAATGCAAGTCACCATGTAAACAGAACTCATGGAAGCAACAGGGTCATTTTGCATAGACTCCATCATCCAGAGAACTCAAATTGCCCAATTTAACTCCTATATACATTTTTTTAATTGTTTGTCCAGCTAGTTTACGCATTCGTGTAAACTAGGCAACTCCTCAGTTATTCATTAATTGTGCTCTGGTGGGCTGTTGTGTAATTGTTTCTATCACCACAGTGGAAGTGGCCAAAGGAGCTTAATATTAATTTTCCCCGGCCACAGCCAAGGGATTAGATGTGCTTTCCCCTGGCAAGGCTGTTTGGCAGCCACACTTATCTGCAGCGACTTACAAGGCTTATTGAACATTAGCATGCAATTATCTTTGATGGTCTAACTTTCCTGCTGGCTGACAAGACCCAATGATTCCCTGTTAGGGATTTTCTGAGGACATGACATGAATATCAAGATGCGGGAAAAGCAGAGAAAATAAAAATGTCATCTAGTTGAAATGGACTCTTAATAAAGTTGGAGGCAGACTAGAGCACGTTTAAAATTCTGATTGATTTTGAAATGCCTTGTGTCATCCATCATACACAGCTATTGATTTCATGGTCTGTTTTGCTTCTCGGCTGTCAATATGCTAAAATTTGAGATAGTTGACAAATTAAAGATTAAAAAAAAAAAACAGCATAAAGGCTCCTATAAGCTGTTACGCCACCACATTCTACCAGAACTGCTTCATTGACCCTTGGCATTTATTCTTTAAGTCTCTGCAATTCTACTGAGTAAAATACCATAAGTGTTTAACTGAAATCTGGTGATTGCAAATGCCACAGCATGCGACTTATATAATTTTCATCACTATCAAACTGTTCAGTAACCTCTCTTGGTCTATATTGGGGGGACTGTCATGTCATACTAGAAGCAACCACTCCTATCAGAATGTTTTATCATATCATAAAGATGATTACATAGAACAACTTTGTATCAATTTGCAGTGACTCTACTGCTGAGGTCAAGGGTTCTGCTTTTTTTTTTTTTTTTAAATTCATCACCAATCTGTATATGGTTGTTGTATGTAGGAGGGATATTACAGTGGTACCATCAACAGATGAAAAAGGTAAATAAACAAATCACCATGAATTTTTATAGCATTTAAACATCATTGTGTTAAGAAACCGAATGGAAAATCATTATATTTCCACTTTGAAAATAAACACAATTTTGTAAGCAGTACTGGGAAAAAATAAACAGCAAATACTCAAACATTAAAAATAATGAGGTGTAAGTGTTAAAATAGAATGCTCAGTTTTAACCTCCTTATTTTGATATTTAAAACATAATGTGATTGACCTGGGTCATTCATTTATTTCCAACTGTATAATTTTTGTAAGACAATTTGTAAAATCTGATCAGATATAAGCTTTTTAAAATAAGTCTTTTTAAAATTCAGATGTGAAAAATGTTTGACCTTATGCTCCTTTTTTCATTGTCAGGTATTAATGTGAAAATGATTTTCACCATGTACTATACAATATATGCAGCAGTTTTCTTTTACAGTCTCTGCATCTCGCATACAGAATAATGCTGTGATGACCCTATACTGCTTTCAGAAGCTGCTAATAGTTTTATCAGACCTGGTGCTAGTTTTTCTTCTTCTTGATTACTATTTCAGAGTCCCCAGTTGCCTCCAATTAGAGAGAGCTCTACTTCCCTTTAGATAGCTTAATTCTCTTGCTCCTCTCTTTGTTTCCGATCCTACGTCTATCACCCATTTCCTCAGATTGCCTTTTGCCTGCTGCCCATGTTAAGTTACCTCTCAGTGATCAAGAGAGGAGATCAATTCTCTCCCCCATCAACGGTCAATATTTGTTCAATGGCAAGAAAAAGGAGAGCAGGCAACTCTATTGATGATTGAGGAGATCTTGTCACACCTGATTTTCTCTCTATATCTTGCTTACCTGGGGCCCTGTGATAACATTGGTATTGATTTGAACTAGCCAGCGCTGGGTAATCCAATAATGGCGGAGATGTAGGTGAATCAAAGGCAATTACATTTATGCACGGTTTTTATTGTGGGTGCAGAGGTGCTAGAAGCAGCAGACATTAAAATAGTTTAAACTAAGTGAGTGATTGGAAAAATGGTGCGTGTTTGGGTTCGTGTATATAACTGTAGTAGCAGGTGCTTTTGCCAAATCAATGGCTGGTCTATTGACTGCATATTAGCTCATTGCATTCTATCCTCAAACAGAAATATACAGACACACACAACCACATATAGACTCCCAGAAAAGGTTTATGACCAGTGACCCCCTTACTGTAGTGGATTATTAACTACAGGCTGGCTGTCAGCACAGAAGGTGAAGAAAAGGAAAGAGAAGTCCCCTGTTAACCCCGGGGGCTTTTGAAATAGTTGTGTGTGTGTACACACACATTATTGCACATGTTTTTTTTTTTTCTTATCCTGTGTGAAGTTTCCATAACTTCTGTCATTTCCTCGGCCTTATTATTTATTATTAAAATTCAATTTCTAGTGCATTTATAGCATATGTTTCTGCTATATGGAAGGCATGATACTTACAT
This sequence comes from Archocentrus centrarchus, assembly GCF_007364275.1. Classification (NCBI taxonomy): domain Eukaryota; kingdom Metazoa; phylum Chordata; class Actinopteri; order Cichliformes; family Cichlidae; genus Archocentrus; species Archocentrus centrarchus. Next base: position 13,915,764 of record NC_044366.1, read on the forward strand.
ATTCTTGGTTACTTGTCACTTTTGGTTATTTAAAATATTATACATAGTTCACAAGTCAATAAAACTATCACCTAAATGCCAAATGTGTGACTGTAGAATGAAGTCAAGGCAAATGGGCAGAACGATGCAGCAACATGAAGACAAATGGGGAGCCAGAGTAAACAGGAAGCACAGGATTTTTACTAAGGCAAGAGATATAATTCGGACTTCAAGGAGAGAATTAATGGGACTCTTAAATCTGAAACTAGCAGACGTTTCTCATCACCTCCTCCAGAGAAAAAGTAATTCTCAGTCTTCATATTATTCTGAATTTATTAAAACTGTGTAATTGTCAAAAACATAAAAGTCAACTAAATACAGTTAGGTCAATAAGTTTTTGGACAGTGACATATTTTTTAACCTTTCCCACCATACTGAATTCTAAATCAGACAATATGTGGTTGAAGTGCAGCCTTCCAGTTTTAATTCATTGGGTTTAACAAAGGTTTTGCATTGAGTGTTTAGGAATTACAGGCACATTTATATATAGTCTCCCATTTTCAGTGGCTCTAGACGAATTGTAAAATCTAAAATAATTTGAATTTAAAGATTGCTTATAACAACTGGATAAAGTCTGTGGGTTCTGGTCTAGACCCCATGGACCTTACCAAATGCTGCGTTTCTTCCTTTGATATGTTCTGCTAGGCCTTTACTGCAGCCACCTTCAGTTGCTGCTTGTTGGTGATTTTTCTGTATTCAGTTTTGTATGCAATAATTGAAAAGCATGCTCTATTGGAATGAGATCAGGTGAATGACACGATGATTGAGGAATATCCTATTTCTTTGACTTGAGAGTCTCTTGGGTAGCATTTTCAGTATGATTTGGGTCATTATCCATTTGCAGTGTAAAGCACTGTCCGATGCAGCACTCTTCTGAATCTGAGCAGAAAGTATAGGCCTGTACACTTCAAAATTCATTCTGCTATTTCTATCAGCAGTCACATCATCAATAAACACTAGTCATCCTGTTCTATTGGCAGCTATCCATGCCCATGCCTTCGCCATCTTTGACAGATGATGAGGTATGTCTTGGCTCACTCTCCATGCTGTTTTCTTCACATCATTCTGGTACAAGTTGATCTTGTTTCATTTGCCTGCCCAGTTTCCAGAACAGAGCAGAGCATTTAGATGTTTTCTGGCAAAGTCTAATCTGGCCTTCTTGAGTGTAACCAGTGGTTTGCACCATGTTGTAAACTATCTGTATTTACATTCATGAAGGTGTCTCTTGATTGTAGACTTTGACGATGATATCCCTACCTCCTCAAGAGTGTTATGGACTTGGTTAGACTTTGTGAAGTGAAACAATGGACAGTGCAAAAGAGAGGTGAAGAGAGTGCAGGCAGGATCGAGTGGTTAGAGACGAGTGTCAGGGGCAGGGTTATTATAGTTAATGAAAACGAACGAAATAACGAAAACTGAAATTGAAAAAACATTGTCGTTAACTGAAATAAATAAAAACTACAATTAAAAGTAAAAAACGATAACTAACTAAAACTGCATTGTGAGTTTAAAAAACTAACTAAAACTAACTGAAATTATTGTGGATTGATCATTTTTCCGCTCTCCGAGTTTAACCTGGGAGCGCCGTCGGGCAGCTGTGGGCGTGCGTGTGCATGAGAAAGCGGCAGAGTTGCTCTGAACCAACCGGGTTCAGAGCGGGTCCACGCTGCCGCAACGCTGTGATTAACCTGTTCAGTTCTTGTGTGTTTCTGTCTACTTTATCAGTGAGAGAATAACAATCAGGAATAATAATCAAAGCATCAGTATGAGGACTCACAAATGTCAGCAAATTCCTGGAGGGAGACTGCTGTCGGAATGGACGTGAGGAAATGAAGGAAGTGGAAAAACAGGGACAAATATGTTTGCAGCCAAAAAACTGAGCACAAAGAGCGAGGACCAAAAAAAATCCCAGCTGGCACCGCAGCACACGACCACAAGGTAATTAACACACACAACACACACGGCTACACAAGCCTAAATGCGGACATGAGGTCGGACACTTCTGTAGGTTGTGTACAGAGGCTGCAAAGACCCTGCAAGTCTAATCAGCGAGCATCTAACCAAGCTAGCTCCAAAACAGAAGCAGCTTCGGGTGGTGAGAACATCAGGATGCAGCTGGATTTGACCTTTGACTCCTTCAAAGAGTTTGTTTTTGTCAAACACCACATGTAGGTGTTGTTAATCTACTGCACTGACACTGGAGTTTATTGGGAGTTTATTGTAGAATTTATTGAGTTTGGGAGTTTATATTTTTCTTTGTTTCTCCCTGTTGATGTTCATGTGTGTCCTAATTATTACACATTTAGCATGTAGTGCTTCTGTCTTGTGAACTGTTGGTTGAATATATTTCTTTATGGTATCTTGAGTTTTTAATTACACAATAGTCACGTTTGCGCATTGAATCTTGCCCCTGACAAAGTGTGAAAATACTAAAACTAATACTGAAACTAACGAAACTAAACTAAAACTAACTAAACTAAACTAAAACTAAGCATTAAACCTAAAATAAAAACTAATAAAAAAAAAAGTAAAAAACTAACTGAATCTAAACGATAATGTAAAATCCCAAACTATTATAACCCTGGTCAGGGGTGATTTGTGACAGGATAGCAACAAGAGTGAAAGCGAAGGTTTACAAGATGATAGTGAGACCTATGATTATCTATGGTTTGGGGATGGTCACACTGTTAAAAAGACAGGACACAGAGTTGGAGTTGGCAGAGTTGAAGATGTTTTCACTGGGCGTGACCAGAATGACAAAATTAGAAATTAATATATCAGAGGGACAGCTCAGGTTGAGCAGTTTGGAGATAATGTTAGAGAAGGCCGAGATGGTTTGGACATGTGCATAGAGTGATAGTTGATACATTGGACGAAGGATGTTGAAGATGGTCAGGAAGGAGGAAAAGATGAAGACCACAGATCTAGAGAAGTAGGACATGCCGAGGGCTGGTGTGACAGAAGAGGATCCTAGGGACAGGGTGAGATGGAGACAGATGATCTGCTGTGGTGACCCTAAAGTGAGCAGCTGAAAGAAGGAGATGATTTTGTGTTTGTGTTTGTTAATCAAGAAAAGACTTCAAGGCCTTTTGGTGTTGCTGAGGTGTCCAGTGCATTCCGTCTTTTTAAGAATGTAACAGATTGTGGATTTGTCCACTCCTAAAGCTTTTGTTCTCTTCAATAGGTTTATTTTGTTTTGTTTTTTAGCCTGTCTTTTAATTTTGATCCTGGGAAAGTGGGAGACTATGTATAAAAATGGCTGTAAGGCCTAAACAGTTAATGCAATGCTTATTAAATTATTAAACGCTTTGAAAAAAAGTCAAAACTCTACATTTTAATCAAAAACCAAAAACTTGTGGATGTAATTGTAACTATCATACAAACCTAAATACATGTCAAAGAAACACTTGTAAAATTGCGTATTTATGAAAACTTTGTCACAAATGCAGCCAGGTGCACAGTGTGAGCAAAATCATCAGAATTAGTCTGGCAGACTGTGTAAGACAAACACAGACAAGCACTGATGCAAGACAAAGAGCTTGTTGAGCAATAACTGCACTACAGCACGTACAAGTTATGCTTCCTGACACATAATTTGATTTTAATGAACAACGAGTCACAAAGAATGAAGCTCAAAAAGCCTGTTTTCATCGGCGTCCATCTGCAGGGCTGGGCTAATGAAGTGCCTGGCACAGAGCACCTGGGCAGGGAGAGGAGGGGACTCTAATTCAAGCACAAAACCTTTTCTCCATACCACATTCATGCATACTGTCAATTCCAGCATTAGCATCAGAGCAACTACATTAGGGTTTACAGTGTCTCTGTCAGAGAATGGCAAGTAGCATAAAGCGCTGTTTTAGTTTTATTGACCAATATGTCTCCGAATATGTGCTGTAAGAATAAATCCTAATCACTTTGATGGTCATCTAGGTGTTCACCAAAGTGCACTCCCTGCCTCAAAACATGCAGTAACAACATTTCCATCAACCCCCTGCCACTTACTGCTCATTAACAAATCCAGCACACAGACATTACTGGTCAACATATTGGGGTATGTGGGTGTGTGGCAGGAGGCTCTTAGTCTTCCATTATTACTATTCCACTTCATTTACACTGGCAGAATAAAGGATGGATTTGCTCATGTTGCACATTTGACAAATAGGAGACATAATATCCTCACTTATAGTGAGAAGTAACAATAGACTGATATTTTCATTCTTGAATACTTTCATAACACATAACATACAGCCACAAAGAGATAAACTACATTATACCTCGACTGCTGTTAGGACTTTGCTATTGCCATGGAAAAGGGGACCAGGTGGGCAGAATCCTCTTTAGGGTCAAATGACTGATTAAATGAGATTGATGAAGAAAAGAAGAGGAAAATAAATAAGAGGGAGAAAAACTGAAGCCAAACTACTCAAATGAATTAGCCAAGTGAGCTCAGCCAAGCAGTCAGAAGTGGGTAGCATTTTGCAGTCAGAGGCTGGGTAGCATTTTGCATGTAGTGTAACAGATCCCACTAAAACATTTGTGTATGGCATGGTGTGTTTGCACGCTTGTATGACACATTTCTCACTCAGTCACAAAGTGCAGCCCTGTCTCTCTTTTTGAAGACAAAAACAATCTGAGTAAAAACATAACCTAAATCATTGAGTTTCAGTGTGAGGACTTGGTTTGGTTCTCTTTAGGGTGAGTAGTGATTATGATTGAGGTTAGTGTAAGTCTTAGTCTTCAGAAAATGAGTAGAAAATTCCCCAAAAGTGATGGAAACACAAACTATGTTTGTGGAGACATAGGATTATCAGCTCTGACTGTTTAAGACTCCTCACATTTCTGAGTCAGTGTATACATATTCACACTTGCAAGTAGATGGATGTACACACATGCACACACGCACACATGCACAGTTGTCTGTTTTGTGTCTTACTCACTCATACACCCAGCTCATACACCCAACCACTCAAGCACATTACGTACGCAAAACTAAACAGTACTGTATGCTTTCACCCAAAGTGACAACTTTTCTGAAGATAGAATGAGTCAAATCCTTGCGTTCCAGACAGCAGCCCTCAGATTTATGACAGATCACATCTCTCACACAGATGATGCTGCAAGACACATTTTACCAGCTGCAAAATCAGTTTTGTCTAAGTACTCTGGCAAGACAAACTGGCAGTGATTATGTGCCTATGACTACTTATCCCACTTTATATTTAGCTATAACTGCATATTCTAGTTTTCTTAAAAGAAATGGTTCCCATCAGTGAAATAGAGCTATAAAACTAAATCAGTCAACTAGAACTCTCTGCCGGATGTTGTGTAGGTCACGCTGACATTACAGGCCCCCTCCTATCGCGGGGATATGGATATATGACTTCAGGAGGTTTACGGTGGGGTCTGGCACTGGGATGTTGGCAGCAGGTTCTTTGAACGCTGTCCTGCACCAGGTAGGATTGCTGCAGCAACAGAATCTACTGTTGTGGAAGTGCCATTGTGATTGTGGGTGTTACGTATGCAAGATGCAAGGTTTTCCACTGCATTGTAACAAAATGATCAAAGTTATACATTTCACCACATTATAATGTTGTGGCTTAGTGGTATATAATCTTTAATTATTTTTATTTGCTACAGAAGGAAACAAATAATTGCAGCATGAAGACATCGTCATAAAAGAGCATATGTTGCTGCAGAACAGGATGCAAAAAAAAAAAAGAAAAAAAAATCAGGCTCAGTTGCCTCATACCTGCGTTTCTGTCCCAAAAAAAAAAAATAAATAAAAAATCCTATACACAAACTGCCCACATAATGATGTGTTCAGACATTGAGCGGAGAACAGCTAAGCAGACTGGGATGCTGTGCTTTAAAAAAAGCTGTTATGCTCAGAGCATCAGACCAGTCAGAAAAAGGAAAAAAACGTTTTGTGAAATGCTGCACTTTAAAGGTACATGGGCATACCTTACCTGAACCTCAAAAGCCCAGAATGCTTTTGAGTATTGTTTTCTTGCCATAAATCTTTACTGAAATACACTCATAAAATCAATCACTGAAACTGATGAAGTACAAATATCACTACTTTGAACAAATAATTACTGCAGAGGGCAAAAGGACATCCTGAAACAGATGCTGTTTTTTTCCTGAAGATTTATATTTTACATGCACCAAACGGACACTGAAAAGCCTCCCAAACAAAAGTTGTGGTGTGTAACTGTGGGTGTGGTGTTTGATTATGTGGCAAAGCTGTCATGTCGTTTTCCCATTTAGATTGCCTCTCCTCGGGGGGAAACACTTGTTCGCGCGTCTGCCGCATACAGTCACGGCATGGCAACCTCGATTTCATCAAGGAGATGAGGAAAGAGGAAAGAGAGAGGGAAACGTGTGTTTGTATCAAATGTAGGACTGTGTCTGTGGTGTGTTCCGGCTCCTTTTCCCCTGTCCTTGTGTGTGCTGATGCATACCTTTTTGTGTGTACACTTAAAATATGCCTGTGAGTGTGTGAACAATGAAAATTTAATGAAACCAACTGGTAGCATATGATTGCAATACATCATGTTTCCATCCTTGCAGCACTTCTTTGATGAAGGCATCTTCGCCTTTTTTTTTTTGAGTGAATGTTGTAACATTCAGGTACACACCACAAAAAAGTATTGACCTTTCTGCCCGAATGCCATCAGAATTGATAATCAAGGAATTAAGTGAATTAGAGGCTGGCAAGGGCATTTAGAGAGGGTGAGGGATGGATATGTGAGAGGGACTGTAATGAAGTCAATGGTGCGAGAGTAATGCCCCATCACCCGGCACCGACAGCAACCCTGCCGCACACACTACCCTACTCCTCCCACCCTGCTGCAATACCTCTGGGCATTGGGGCAGAAGATATTAAAAAACTGTGGTACATCTTTTTCAAGGACGATTAGACATTGCTCCCCTTTGGTATCCTTATTTACAGATTGCCACAGACTCCGCTGAGATGGCTCAGGAGCAATATTTTGCAAGCTAACATTCATATCAACCCTTGTTTACTAGGTGATGCCTGGCATTTCCTTCTGCTTCCAGCACTAACAAAAAGGCTTCCCTACCTTCACAAGCTATTTTTGAGCCTACATTAAAGCCTGTAACATGGCAGCTGCCTCTGACAAACATAAGCTAATTGTCAATGACACTCAGTGAAAACCACAGGAACCCTCATAGAGCAGCTCTGCAGCATGCTGAGTTATGTGAACAGTACATCTTAGTATCAGTGCCTATTTACAGTGAACCTTTAGCTACCTGCAAAGCACAACAATTCCCATTACTATAAAGCCCTGCCATTTTGCTATTATAACAGCTCTATTTTACAGCCAATGGAAATATTCTAAAGAGTCCTTAGAAGCGAGCAGAGGAGAGGAGGGAATAAAACATTTTGCACCTCTGCTTCACAGAAGGATGCACAATAAAATTTCCGTGAAAAAAGTTTTAAGGTTTTGATTTTCACTTTTTTGGGTAATACATAGTTAATGTGCACCAGTCTGGCATGTGTTTATGCTCCGCTTAAAGCCTCACCACACACACACACACACACGCACACACATACAACATTTTTTTTACTTTTTAAATCTCATGATGATGACAGCGCATCAGACAAAATGCCTGCAGCAAGCAGATCTCTAAAGTTGCGTTCTCAATAGAAGTAGTCGTACATTGACAAATGGGTAGAGAGTGTGAGCAATCAGGGACTCAGCTCCCACCCACTTTTCTTTTTAGTCTGTGTAGTCCACTTCAAAATACATTGCAAACTTTTTCTTCCACATTTCGTCTGGGCAAATGTACTTTACCGTGACATTTCCCTGTCTGGATCAAATTTGAGAAAGTGACTGACTATCTTAGCTTAAGTTTGTACCACGGTTCATCTGACTCATGACATGGCAGGCAAAGGGCACTCGTGGGCTCAGCTGACGCAAACAGAACTGAACAGACTTCCAGAGACTAGAGAGTGACTGCCTCATTGAATTAATTATCTTTACTTTGTGGGTTGGCATCTTGAGTGCCCCTGCTGCCCCTGTCTATTGAGCCTGCTCAGTGAGTGAACGTTACTTTTATATTTTTTGAAAAAACAAAACAAAACAAAACAAAAAAAACCCTGCAAGTATTTGTTGGGTGTCAAACACCCCCACAAGCTAGAATGGTGGCTCTGAAAGGAGGATAGCAGCTTTAGTTAGTGAATCCACAGGGGCATTAAGAGCCCAAGCTATAACTGATTCAAGTCAGATGAAATGCCATTTTTCATATGAAATATTTAGACTTTTGTAGAAACACTGACTATTTATTCGTTGTTTAGATGTTTCTCTGTGGACAGAATGACCTGGGTCAGACTGGCAGATGGCCTTACAGATTTCAGACTACCAGATGGCCTTACTAACTTCAGTTTTATCAAACAAAAAGGTAGATAAAAGGAGTTTTGTCCTTGTACTTTGGTCCCAAATCATAGCAGCACCGTCATCTTTGAGAATGCCTAATCTCATGCTTTGTTTCTTTAAACTACCACATATATCCTTCTGGAGCCAGAAGAAGCAACAGTGCATGTAGAAGGTGTCTTGGAGGGTGGGAACACCACCTGTTAAGCCTCCTTCTGTCGGTCCGAATTTTATGTTTCTCAAATTTAGCTTCTGACTGCTTTCATTCAGCAGACTAGCAACATGTTTACAGAAATCAAACAAAATTCCCAGAGTTAAAAGAAAAGAAAGAGAATGCGGTTTTAAATACATCACCCTTCCTCTGGTGTTGTGCCTGTAATGTTCTCTCTGACTCTCTCTCTCTCTATTCTATTACTGCCCCACTCTCCATCTAATTAAATTTGTCTGTAACCTCAGTGTTCCTGCCCTGCTTTCAGTTTTCTTTGTCTAGCAGCAATGCTTGATCCCATGCACCACAGCTCACTTTGCAAATGGGATTTCAACCCACCACAGGGATTTTTAAACTTCTTTCGAACACAAGCCTACTTTAAAACAATGGAAACCACCATGTTGTAGGAAGGTGTCTGTTTGAATGTGGAGAGGCATAGCATTATGTGTTAAAATATTTATGTTTCCAAAAATATTTTCTGGTTATGTTTCTAGTTATGACTGGGCTGTTTAGAGGACTAATGGCTCAGTCATACTAGAGCAAAAATAGGATGGCAACCTGCTTGTGACTAGGAAAAAAAATCTGTGGTTGCCCGGTGACTGCATTGAATTTTTTTCATATTCGGTAACCGACTGCAAGTAGTTGGAAAACCAAGTGATTGCCTAAGAGGTTGAGCGCCGAACACCCTCGACCTCTGGGCAACCACTTTTGATTGCAAAGTGACCGCATAGGTTGTCTGATGGGAGGCAGCCTGTCTCCAAACAACTGCTGTCCGATTCGGACTGGCAAAGGATTGCAAATAATTGCTGTCTAATTTATAAATGCAGACAGAGTGCCAGCACATTGCAATTAATCTGAGGCACTCTGCGGGAATGAGTGCAACGCATTTGCAATACAGGATTCAACTCAACTGTTTCCCAACTCATGTTCAGGTGATTCGTATCTAAAGGCATGTTTGCCAAGCGCTTGTCATTTTAGGGTTGAATTGCCCTCGTGCAGCAACTACATCACTATTTGTGGAAGAATTTCTGTTTCAACTTTGTGAGGTTCTGGCTGGACTCTCAATGTAAGTAATGGATTTGAATTTCTGTTTAATGTGAGTCTCTGTGTATTTAGACAGCAACAGAAGCCAACGGATTTGCGCTTTTTGTTGATTCGTCACAGTCAGTCACTGTATTATCACAAACAGATTGCATGTAGTTGCCAACTTCACACCATTAAATTGTAAAGTGATAGCAAACTGAGTCTTCTTATTGACATTTTATCAGTCTTGACACACCAAAGTTGATTTGAGACTACGAGAGGTTGCAGACCTGACCCCCACCTTCAAAACAGCCATTTTAAATGCCTCTACAGGCCTTCTCATTCATCCCACTGACAGATATATTTTTAAGAAAAATCCAAAGCCAACATGAAATCAAATGCTGCTCTGCTGGCATCATTCATACAACAGGCTACTGTGTTTCTTAAAAAAAATAAAAAGCCTCTGAGTTCTTAGAAACCAACCATGTCCTCATCCCCCCCACCTAAACATCTTGTGCCTCACACCGTTTCCCTTCTACAGTTTATTGCATTAATTACACAGGCATAATGTCTTACTTTTAATCTTAAAATAAAGTATAATTAAACAAGATAAATTGCTCTTAAAAGGGTGTCTATGTTTTAGGAAAGTAACATGTAAGACGTTGAAGAGGCCCAAAATCTTACAGGTCTCTTCACTCCTGTGGGTGTAAAACAAACTAACAAAATAAAATAAGTACAAAACACAAAAGAGTTTTGTACTGAAGAGATGAGCTGAGCTGCTAAAGCTGCACAGAGGATGAGAATGAGTTGAATTTTTGAAGGTGACACTTTTTGTTGGCATAGAATCATCCATATTGCTGTGGCTTTGGGGTTTTATGTTTCTGGGTTTTGAATTCTTGGTTAATATTTGAGTTTGGGTTTTATTATTCCAGTGCTTAAAGTTTAGAGCAGGGCTCTTCAACTCCAGGCCTCGAGAGCCCCTGTCCTGCAGGTTTTAGACATGTCCCTGATCCAACACACCTGAATCAAATGGCTGAATTACCTCCTCAGTATGCAATTAAGTTCTCCAGAGTCCTGCTAATGACTTCTATATTTGACTCAGGTGTGTTGAAGCAGAGACACATCTAAAACCTGCAGGACAGGGGCTCTCGAGGTCTGGAGTTGAAGAGCCCTGGTTTAGAGTTTTGTGTTGATTTTTTTTTTTTTAAATGTTGTTGTTGTTGTTGCTGTTGTTCTTCTTGTTGCTGCTGCTGCTGTTGTTGTTGTTGTTCTTCTTCTTCTTCTTTGATTTTATTTCTTGTGATATGATTCATTCTTTGATTTGTGTTTTTATTTTGTGGCTATGCTAGTGATAAGTTCCAGTTTTTCAGTTCTGCATTTTGATTTATGTCTTGACTTTTATTAGCACTAATAGTTTTCGTTCCCTCCATGTTTCTATATCTGCTCCTCCTGCTGTTATCTTTCTGTATTACTGCCTTTGACCCCTGTACCTCCTTTATCTGGCATCTTGTTTACTGTTGGTCTTTGAGTTAAGCACATTTTTCTCTTATTTTCTGTTTTAGTTTGGAAATTAGTTTTGCTTACCACTTTGTGATTTTCCTGGTTGTCTCGTTGCCCTCCTGTCCCATCTTCCTCTCTATTCTGCCACCAGTTCTCTTGTGTTTTGACATTTCATCATCTCTGTACGTTCTCAGTTTTAAGTAAAGCTCCCTTTTTAGTTTTGTGTTTTTGGCCTGTACTTGGGTCCACCTCTGAACTATGGTACAGTATATGTGTTACTGCAGAGTCTTCAAAAGGCCAGTTATTAATTAGAGCTACTATTTGTTGTTATTACCATTCTATTACTAATTATTTGTGTAGATGGGAGACTTTTAGAAAATCTTAATGCAAGAAGCCAACATTTCAAGTCTTGATCAACATCCATGATCAATATAGCCACCATGATAATGATAGTGTAACTGCAAAGTATGACTGCATGTCTAATATAATTTTTACGACTTCATGCTATATAATTGACAATATATACTGAGTGTACCATGGAAAATCTTGAGCCACACATCATTTTTTAATGTTTTGCTTCCAGTTAGCCAGATTGTACTGTCAGTTATTAAACTGGTCTTGAGTAATAGTTCTCTGGGCTTTCTGGAGGTGTTTAAAAGCTTTTCTTTGGACATTGCCTGCTTTTTCACTAAGTTTCAGTCCCGTCTGTGTACCTGACCAATGCCAGGGGAATGTTTTTTTGTTAAGCTACTGACCTATGAATTATTCAAGCATAAAAATACCTAACTCAAGGTGTGAACTGTGCTTGTGCTGTGTCTTCACATAACAGACAGACAGACAGAAAAAAGAAAATAATTTCCTCCCATTTCTTAGTTAGTTAGAATCTATGCAAAAGTTAGTAGTTTTGCACCAACAAGGTGATTCCCAAAGAGCTATTACACAGAATCTTGGCATGGTCTACCTTTAAGAAATTACAGGAAAGCTTGCCTTAGAGAGTTCAGGCTGTGTTGAAGAATAAAGGTATTCATACTTGTTGTTAGAATTGTACAACCTCTAATCGAGCCTTATATACTGTTTGTCCATGTATGTTTACACAAGTTTCAGTGAATTGCTGTACATATTTCCCATTTTCCAAGCAAAACATAAAGAAATGAGGGGTAATTCAAGACTTTTGCACAGTACTGTAAAGTACAAAAGTAGAAAATGTAAAGTAAATGTAAAGTAGAAAATGTACAGTATGAATCTGTAAATTAGATGAATGAAAATTCATCCTATTGAGATCAGACATCATGAGTTGATATTTAAGGGCTGCATTTTGCTCATTTTATAGATTGGCTAAAGTAAAATGCACTTCACCAGCTGTCCACTCAGTGTAAGCAAGGGTGATGAGATTGCAGGTGAAAGAGCATGGCAGTGGCCACTGATCCCATTACTAAACCTCCTTTCCCAGTGCTAAGGTCAACAGGCTGTAGCAAACGATGCAGGAAAAAAGTAAGTGTTTAGGGTTTTTTTTTTTTTTGTGAATTCACGTGTGGAATTTGTGGAGACACACACAAGCGGTGTGTTTTTGAGTACAAGGTTGCATGTTTCAAAGATTAATGGGTTATTGAGGTCCACCTTTGGTCTTGGCCAGCATTAGAGAATTGGCCACATATTACCATTGAGCCTTTGCTGACCAAAACAACAACTTTGTGTGTTGAGATACAGTTTTCCCATTCAGGTGATAGACTCTGTTGGCTATCCTTTGATGGAGTTTAGAGAGAGTGAGGTAGAAAGAAACATACCAGTGAAAACACTGAGATACAAAGGCAGAAATATTGACTGGCGGGCAGAACGACAAAGAACAATAAAAAGCTAGAGACTCAGACTGACTGTGAATAAAAGAGCAATAGAAGAAGACAAAAAACAGAATAACACAGAGAAATGTTGACAGAGTCCACCCCAAACCCGTAATTTGTCTGCTGAATGTTGCTAAGGAATTATAAATCTATCACAGCAAGGCGAGGCTAACAGCAGGATGCCACCAACACATAATGAACTGCCTATGGTAATGGAGATAGAAGCACAAACAATGTTCTGTGGTAGAATCACATTCAACCCCCACCCCCCCCAAACACACACACACACTAAAAAAAACAAAACAAAAAAAAAAACACCAAAACAAAACCATTTCCTCATCAATTTATGGCCCTCAAGGTAACAAAACTGTCCCTGTTGTTCTGGCATTCTCTGGTATTTACTCAATACTCCTTTTGGGAAGTATTAAGAGTGTACACACTATTATGATCTTGAAAAACACAAAAAGATTTAAATAGAGCTGGAAGAAAAAGATGGGCTTGAAGTATTGCTGATTTCAGAATAACACATTTAAGTTACTGGAAAAATTCATCTGTATTCTTTCTCTTGGATGGACAAAGTACATACCCTCTACATGTGCACGCACACACACACACACACACTCACTCACACACACACACACACACACACACAATTATATTCACACTTCAGTCTGTAGTTATTTTAGCCAGGAGGGGAGGATATGTTGCCAACACACAATTCTCCTCCCTCTGCTCTCCTCTCCTGCATATCTATGTGGAATGCTTTTGATGATGATAAACTGCTATTTTTTGATTTGCCCTCTGCAAAACTTTTTCTGTCTTACAGCTTACTATAGTCCAACCAGACCAGAAATCACAACCACGCATGTAGGGATGTACAAGGTACCAAGCCAAGGCTATTGCTTCAGGCGCTGTGGTTGGCTCTCCAGCTAGCGACCAGGCTGTCAGGCTTGACCTTGCCAGAACCCCTGTCACACTATCATCCCCTATCACTATGTAAAAAAGAAAGGCCAAGGATGGTGCTTAGGGAAAAAGTCAAAGCCAATGGATGAAATTTAGCCAAATATTTTGCATGCACTAGTTTGCTGTCCTTTTTCTTTTTTAGAATTGGGCTCATCTTTGTCAGTTTTTCATCCAAATGTAAGTATTGCAATGTTGTCACAAAATCAAGTACAAACTTGGAAGAAAAGTATGTTTCCTCATTCAGCAGAGACTTATGAAAATACAAGGCAACAGCAAACATGTCATCATGCCCAGAAAGCTCTTTTCCTCCTCACACTATATTTTAGGCAACATAAGCCTAAAAATATAGCTGGGAATAATGACTACATTCTCTTGGTTAAGAGTATGTCTATAAAACACTAATACAATTTAATAGGAGTCTTGTTAATACTGGGTGAAATAAGCTTAGATTTAACCGCTTTAATATCGAGATTGTAGTTTTCATGGATTTGGGTTTTTACACTTTTTGTCCTTCCTTGCTTTGTAGCATTTACACTTTCCCAGGGTCTAATTTATTTCTGTATTTATTTATTTTATACCACTACACTACCTATGACATAAACTCTTAGCTAAAGAAAATAAACCAGTTAAAAAGTAGTGGATGATCCTTTGGGTTATATGTTTGTATAGACATATGTGCACTTAGTGAGGCCTAGCTCTAAGATGCCCTGTTTTCAAGAGTTGTTTTTAAGAAAAATACTTTTATTTGCAGGAAACTGTAATATTACAGTCATCCTGTTTAAAAACAAATTGCCATACAAAGAGTCATTTAAGCCCTTTCTCTTGTACAAAAGAAATGAATAACATTTGTTAATCTCCAATCTCATTGTACATCCTGTATAATGACAATAAAGGCATTCTATTCTATTCTATTCTATTCTATTCTATTCTATTCTATTCTATTCTATTCTCTACCAGTCACATACACAGTATCCTGTCAAGATCTTAAAGTGATGAGAACCATTTTCTCTGATAAAAAGCATTTTTCTGACTTTTTTGAGCATATTATCCCTGACAGCAATAATTTGCGGCTGTTTGGCAAATTCCCTGGTTGTTTTTGGAGTAACAGCTTTACTTCCCCAACACACTACATGAACTTTCAGAAGGTCCTGCAATGAAAGACTTTTGGAGTTGATCTAGCCAGAGAGATACATTACTAATCAATGAAAATACTGGTGAGCCTGTCAAAATTAAGGGTACAAACCTTGATGAAACACTCTCTATATAACATACACACACAGTACGTATGTATGTATGTATGTATGTATATATATATATATATATATATATATATATATATATATATATATATATATATATCTATATATATATACACACACACACACACACACACACACAGAGAGAGAGAGAGAGAGAGAGAGAGACAGACAGAATTAAAGGAATAGTAAAGCATACTGAATTAAAGGGGCTAATGTATTTCCAGTGGGCAGACAGTAAGACTGGCAATGCCTCTCTTATCACCATCTGAGGCAAAGTGGGTTGCCAGGTTGAGATGAGGTCACACATGGTCTATAGCCCAGCGACAGGACCCTGGCTCTGCCTCATCCCTCTGACTGTGGGACATGCAAATACACACACACAGACAGACACACACACACACACACACACACACACACACACACACACACACACACACACACACACACACACACACACACACACACACACACACAGGAACTGGCAACTTAAAGGAATGCTCTCATTCATCACAGGGGCAACGGAAGTCTGTCAGAACGAAACTATCCCACAGAGCAATGTGTTAATGTAACTACCAGCGAGCTGGCATTATTGAGGTCTCCAGTTCAGTCTCTGGCAAAAAGATATACACAAACACATAGACACACACAATAGCTATTTAGCTAAAATAATTAAATTCATAGATAAATGAGTTATCATACAGCTTTGTATTTGCTGATACGTACTCCTGTGTCAAATATTTATTCACTTCTCTCCACTATCCATAAATCTTTATTAGAATAAGCAGGAGGCCGGACAGAGATGCCCTGATTGACAAAACCATGTTGCGGTCCTTAAATGAGAGTTTATGTGTGCATGGCGGGCATATTTACAACTGTTAACAAACAGCCTTAGGGGAGAGAGGAAGCACTAGATAGAGTCAAAAGAGTGGGAGGTAGTGGAGAAATAAACTTTATGGAAATGGTGGACCAGCGGAGACCCCCCGACTACAAGCTGCATAATGCAACAAAAGAAGAGGATGATGTTTGTGCCAGAGTACTTTCTAATATTCATACGTTACATTTTCCAACTTAATTGGAATCTGTCAGGGTGCATTGGCTGTGAGTGGCATCACAGTGGCAGCTGGGCTGTTTCCCTGCGGCTGATGAGATGCAATAAAAAGAGAAAGAGAGAGAGAGAGAGAAATGGATTGGTGAGCGCTGAATGAAATGCAGTTCAGAGTCAATGGGAGTCAAAAACGTATTGCTGCAAGAATGGCTTGAGTAAACCTATAAAGAGAAAATTGTTCAAGACAAATACTTCTGCCCATTCAAACCTTTCAGCTCTTCCCTGGGGGTTTGTCTCACAACTTGTCTGTTATACAGTCATGTGAGGAAGTAAGTTTTCACAGGACTCTATGACATCCTGTGAATAACTAAGTAAACCCCATGATTAAATAGCTCTTACAACCACCTTTAGCAGCAATAACCTGAAGTAATTGTTTTCTCATTATCAGTCTCTCACATCATTGAAGAGGAATACTGGCCCACTTTTCTTTAAAGCTTTGCTTCAGTTCATTGAGGCTAGCGGGCATCTGTTGATGCACAGCCTAAATGTCCCACCACAGCATTTTAATCCAGTTGAGATAGGCTTTGACTGCAACAGCTTCATTCTTTTCTTTTTCATCCATTTTTTGCTGGTATGCTTGGGATCATTGTCCTATTGGAAGAATCAATTTTTGCCAAGGTTTAACTTTTCTGTCTATCCAGAAGTCTTGTGGTTTGTTTAGATGTAACTTTGGAAACTAAGCCATGGTGCCATGTTCTTTTTAGAGTGGCAACCCTTCCAAACAAGCCATAATTGTCTTTTCTAATTGTACTGTCATGAATGTCAACATTTAACAGGCTAACACGTTTCTCTGAGCATTGCACAGTCTGATCTTGAGGTGAATTTGCTGAGACGTCATTCATTGGAGCCTGTGCCAGCTGTCAAAGAGTGAGAGGAATGGTACACCCTGGAAAGTTCACCAGCCTGCCATAGGGCTGGCAGCATTACCGTCTTTACAATAGGTTGGGGGTTTGAATCCTGGCCTGGGCATGCATCCAGTAAGGGTCCCCAGGGTAGGGCTCCCATGCAGGTGTTGAGAAACCAGCGCATACTGATGATAAGTGGGCTACTGGAAGAGGGATACAACCCAAGTGAACAAAGGAGGAGAATAGGGAACTGCTGGAATGCTACTACACATGCAATCCAGTGAAAGGGGTTACAAGAAGAGGATGAGGGACCTCTACATTTTTCAGCTGACATCATGACTGACATCAAAACAACTAGTAGCTCAGTGTTCCAACATCTGCAAGAAGCAACTACTATTGCAACTAGAGACTGATGAGGTACAACACAAATACTATGGCAAGAGGAAGGGGAGCCAGGATGTCAGGTCAGGGGGGAGATGTCATCATCCCCACACTCCGAGTTTGGGTACATGTACATTGAATGCCAGCGCAGCTGACCTAAAAGAGAAGATCATGGCTAAGCTGGAAACCTGGACCCTCTGTGGCCTATTACCAAGACTACATGAAGTACCCTCTGAAAGCAACACTATAGACAATCCCTACTGCACCCGTCACTGAAACCAACCAGTTAATCTATACCACAGCAACAATGACCCTTGAGATGCTTGGAGGTTGAAGGTGAACAACATCCACAAGGAGCAGTATGCTCCATGGAAAAGAAGAATAAAGGCTAAAATCAAAACAGCATGGAGGGAGTTAGCCAGCTATCAGAGCTGCAGAATGGTGTGATGAAGAAAGGGGTACCTAAGAACCACAACATGCTGCTCATACCTGAGGCCCTAGAAGACTCACAGCCTTAGCTAACTGCTTGAAGAGGTATACCAGAGATATAGAAACCAGGAGAATATACCAGACATTCTCCTGTGAACCATCCACAGGCAGGGGAACAATATGAGAACAGCCTCCACCACCACCACCACCAAGGCTGGAGACAGAGCAATACTGGAAGAGCATATGGAGAAGAATGTAAACACATAACAACAATGCTCAGTGTCTAGTGGATCTACGAGCAGACCACAGCAACCTCCTTGAACAGGATCCAGTCTCACATATGAAGAATTGGACATTACCAAGCCCTGACATGAGTCACACCAGAAGCTAACTGCACTCCACGAGCGCCTGGCAGCACAAACGAACCAGCTGCTAATGGATGAGTTGCACTTGGAATGGCTAACTGAAGGCGGGCAGCAACAAGAATCTTGGAACCCCAAGGGCAAATGGGAGCCATGAAGAGGCCACTGGGAAAGCAGCAACCACCAAGTACCTGCAGAGAGTAAAGCAAGTCCTAAAGACTCAGCGGAATGGGAAGAACAAAATCTGTGCAAAAAACACCTACGCCCTGCCAATCGTCAGATACCCTGCTGGGATAATAAGCTGGTCAGAGGAGGAGACAGAAGCCACTGACATCAAGACAAGAAAGCTCCTTACCAAGCATGGAGAGTTTCACCCCAATCCAGCACCCTGAGAGTGTACGAAGAAGAAGAAGAAGAAGAAGAAGAAGAAGAAGAAGAAGAAGAAACAGCCTTTATTGTCCCACAGAGGGGAAATTTGGGTGTAACAGCAGCCGCAGTTATTATAAATATAAATAAAGATATAATAATTCACACTATTAAGAAAAGAATATATATAAAATCAACAAACAATATTAACCTTAATACTACTAATAATAATAACACTATATACAATGTGCATGATGTGCCGGACTATTTACAGTATATTATATATTATCCTACATTGTGTAGGCTATTGTGGTTTTTGTGGGAGCAGTGATGATTATAAAGTCTTACAGCTGCTGGGAGGAAGGATCTGCGGTAACGCTCCTTTGTGCATTTAGGATGAAAGCAGTCTGTCACTGAAGGAGCTCTCCAGCTCAGCAACAGTTTCATGCATGGGATGGGAGACCTTGTCCATCAGTGATGTTATTTTGGTCAGAGTCCTTCTGTCTCCCACCACCTGCACTGAGTCGAGAGGACATCCTAGGACAGAGCTGGCTTTCCTGATGAGCTTGTCTATCCTCTTCCTCTCAGCTGTAGACAAGCTGCTGCTCCAACATACTGCTGCATAGAAGATGGCTGATGCCACCACAGAGTCATAGAAGGTCTTCAGGAGTGTCCCCTGCACTCCAAAAGACCTCAGCCTTCTCAGCAGGTAGAGAGTCTGCTCTGACCCTTCCTGTAGAGCGCATCAGTGTTATGAGTCCAGTCCAGTTTATTGTTTAGGTGAACACCCAGGTACTTATAAGAGTCCACTATCTCAATGTCCACTCCCTGGATGTTCACCGGTGTCCGTGTGGTGGGTCTGCGCCTGCGGAAATCCACCACCAGCTCCTTGGTTTTAGCGGCGTTGATCAGGAGGTGGTTCCGCTGGCACCAGTCCACAAAGTCCTGAGTCCACTGTCTGTACTCTGTACGCTAAACAGAAGAAAGGAGGCCGAGGACTAGTGAGTGTCAGAACCACTATCCTGGTAATGGCTAAGCAACTGGACATTGTAGTGGTGGACAAGCAGAGGAAGAAGGCGTAGTGATAGATGTTATAATACCAAGTGATAGCAACAATCAGGAAGAAGGAACAAAAGAAGCTCAAGAAATACCAAGGGCTGAGAGAAGAGATACAGAAGATGTGGAGTGTGAAAGTAACAGTGGTCCCTGTGGTAATTGGAACACTCAGGGCAGTGACCCCTACACTGGGGGAGTGGTTCTAGCAGATTCCAGGAACAACATCTGAGTCTCTGTCCAGAACAGTGCAGTCCTAGGAACAGTTAAGATACTGACCCACTAGTTCCCAGGCCTCTGGCAGAGGACCTAAGCTTGAGGACCCGAGCTTGGTCAAACTACAAAAAAACAGCTATGCTATCATAGCCATCAGTTTTATGATGAATTTGTCCTTGCACGATCTTTATATACTGTAGATATTCTTAGGTTAAATTGATATTCATACTATTATTTTTATGTTTTAAGTGATTTTGTATTAATATAGGATGAAAAAAAATTCTATCAATGCCTCTGGGCTATTTGACAGGTGAACATGAGACAACAGCTATATGTAAACAGAATCATGCATACAACATCCCCATACACATTTGCATATGGTCACATCCACACATCCAAAAACTAGTTACACTCATACACACACAAACACAACCAGGCATATTGCTGGGACATCTGGAGCTGAAGTCGAGTGGAAGTCAAACCACAAACCTGCAGTAAACCAAAGCAAGGAAGGCCACAGATCTAGGCAATCACAATGACTTTGAAAAGAATCACAAGCCCCTAGCCACCAGCACTGTGGGTAGCTGGAAGGCATGACCAGAGTCAAACTAATGGCGAAACTTATTAAGAATTTAAATTCTGATGGCACACAAAGCGGTACATTCAGAAACAGTGTGCAAGTATTGCTTTATTTTGTAACTATGATTGAATATGGCTGTGAGAAACTGGTTATTCCTCACAGTTGTATCAATACCTCTATAACACAATGTCCACTATCTTAGTTTCAGAAAAAAGTAGTCTGCATTTGATTGAATAATATATACATATTTTAAATTTTTTTGCTCTGTATGCAGACTGGAAAATGTGTGTAAGACAGAGAGTCTTTTTCCCTGAGCAGAAAATGCATTAGCAACACTAGACCATGATTTTAGTAAATGTCATAAAGTAGAGGGCAAAAAAGGGCTACTGATGGCCCCAGCTACATGGTAATTATTTATCTTCCCATAGAACTCATGTCCTCCCTCTTCCTTCCTCTTCTGTCACTCACAAAGTTTAAAATATGCAATAGAGCAAAAATGACATTAAAAGAAACTGCAGTACACAAAACTAAGGTGCAATGTACATGAGCTAAGATGGATTCAAACAATCAGCCATGTTTGTGCGTATGCAAAAAAAAAAAGGGGGGGGGGGTGCGAAGACAAAGTACAGATGCGGTCAGTAAGCTTCAGTTAAAAGGCTATAATTTAAAATGTCTTAGGTGAGACCCCTAAAGACGTGACTGCACTGTCAGCTCTTTCTGGTTGACATTTAATAGAAGTTTCCCTCCCACAAGAATTAATGTTACACATGAAGGAAAATAGCTGGAGTACACACAAACAGCCTCACACACAAACCACCATGGCTAAATTCTCCCATTAAAACAGTTCCATTAGTCAAACTAATTATGAATCTAAACTGCAGCATATTGTAAAAAGCAATAATAGCATGGAATATGGGACTATGGTTCATACAGGAGACACATCAGAAGATGTATAAAAAAAATTTAAAACCTCACTTCATAAGAAAGGAAAGAACATTGCAAACACATAGAGTAAGATGATATCAACCCGAACTGCGACTAGAAAAAAAAAAAAAATCATTAAAACAGAAAAACAATTTTGTCTTAAGAAGACAAAAGCACAGAACAAAATCAGCGTTGCACCCCTAAGGTAAAGCATGCCTACACAGATTATAGAAACAACTTTGGGCTGGCTGACAGAAATATGTTTATATCTCCCACGACAGTTCTTTCACGCAGTTATTTTTCTCCCATGTCAGGGGCCAGGCCTCTCAAGGTGTGTTATCATTTAGTGCGGTGAAGAAGTTTTCTGCTGGTGAATTGATTCTGTGGGTTGAAGGCTACCCGTCTCCTAGCATCCTCCAGCTAACCCAGCCAGACCGAACCTGATGCATTTGTGCCCACATATTCTCTCTATTCTTGTCCAAAAACTGTAAGGGGTGAGCACGAAAAGCCTCCTTCAAGGAGAAGTGTGAAACCCTCCTTGAAGGAAAAATAGGGCCTTCCATCTCTCTTTTTCCCTCTCCTCAGCTTGTGCATTGCTCACAAAGGCAGCAGACAGGCGGGTAGAAATCAATTCCATGGAGCCACAGGATGAAAGTCAGCAAGAAAAAGAGCAGCGAAAGACAGAGGAGCTGTATGAAGATTTCACCAGGCAAAGAGTAAAAATAACCAGTGGTTTCAAGCTGGACTTCCACCTGTCTACACATAATACAGTATAAAATTCTGATAGTGGGCAGCAGGATACATAAACTCTTACTGTAATCCAACAACAAAAGACAAGCACAAAAACTGCAACAAATTTAGCTTTAGTCTTAGTCTTTTCAAAATAATAAGCATTAGCTTTAGCATTAGTGTTCAAAACCATGTTTTGAAAAGAGTGAGACTTCTGTGTAAAATGTTAGTTCTAAAAAAAAGTATTTTTTCACATTTAAAACCTTATTTCAAACGTATTTAACTGAAACAGTCAGTGTTTGGGGCTTTTGTTGTTGCAATATGTGCAGAATGCGTTTTTGAATAATTTTGAAATAAGAAGGCCCTACCCTGAAAGAGACTAAAACCTATTTTGCTTAAACAAAAAAAAAAACTGTATATGTCATTTAACATTTATAGTAGCTCGACAGATACACCAGTTATTCATGACATGTTTATGTCTGTTGTTGGTGTTTCATATAAGGAGCCAACCTGGCCACCATTGGGAGAGGATCATTTACGTCCGTGAGCAGAGGTGGCAAAGTACTGACATTCTGTACTTAAGTAGAAGTATAAGTACTTGTGTTCAAAAATACTTTGGTAAAAGTCGAAGTACTGGTTCAACTTCTTTACTTAAGTAAAATTAAAAAAGTACAGGCTCTGAAATGTACTCAAAGTAAGAAAGTAAAAGTAGTTCTTTGGCAGACATTTCTACCTGCTATTTTTGTGTAAAGCTAAACAAACCTCATTATTATATATTATTGTAATTATATAAAAAAATGAGAACACAAATGTTATTCTAGTCTAAATTTTAATCCTAATGAATGCACTCAGCTTGAATCTGTTATGTAGGACACAAACTGTGAAAGGCAATTTAAACACAGCTCTGTTCTCTGTGTCCTCCATAGTAGAGGGTGACTGTGCCTCCACCTAAACACAAACATGAGGATACTCAGGGGTTACAGTGGGATTCAGAAGGTGGAGGAACCCTAAGATCAGCTGCAGTGGCTCTGCATGGGGAGAAGAATCACAACTTTCTATTGTAGCTGCAGTAAATGATGTTGGTGTGCAGGCTGTGATCAGCTGACCTGCTGCTGCTGCTCCGAGGTTTACTGCTCTGTGTGGATGAACTGAATTCACAAAGATGTAGCCCAGAATTTCACAGCTATCTGAGCTGATCTCCATTCCTATTAATGTTGGATTCAGTGAATGAATCTCAGCATCAGCAGCTTTGATTCAAACTCATCTCTGCTACACTGATGTAACCTGTAACTCTGACCACGAACACAGCCTCTATGCACCAACACAGAGCGTTACTGTAAATACAGTAGCTCTTCTTTTAGCTAGCAGACACACTGTGTGACAAACTGCACACACTTTGTGTGTTTGCTGATATTTGTTGAGCATTTAGAAACGTTGCATTTACCTGCCACACGTTACTCCCTTTATGCTCGCTCCTCCTCAGTAGCGCTAGCTAAGCTGTTTATGTGCCTCGAGCACAACTTACGGACTCGGTCCGGCCCACTGTAACCCCTGATTATAGGGCTATAAATGAGACATTAATTATATGGGTTTACGTATTTAATCCCTTTGTACCCAATAAGCCCCGGGGATGGAGGATACGCCAGTACGATTGTCTCTTATCTGTTATTATTCCTCCGTTTAGCCTCAGATCGTTTGTTTGACTGCGCACTGACTGGAAATGCAAGCTTCTCCCTGAAGTGTTAAAAAGTAACGAGTCTGTTTGAAAATGTAAGAAGTAGAAAGTACAGATACTTGTGTAAAAATAGGGAGTAAAAGTAAAAAGTACTGAGAAAAATAAATACTCAAGTAAAGTACAGATACCTAAAAAATCTACTTAAGTACAGTAACGAAGTATTTGCACTTCGTTACTTCCCACCTCTGTCCGTGAGTGTCCAACCAGCCACATCAGAAAATCTTGTGTTTTGCATTTCTATCAGTGATGAGCAAATTTTTGTTTAGCATTTATTTGTTTAGCAAATTTTTGTGAAGCATTGAACCACTTGAGCCAATTTTTCGAAAATGGGTTCATTACTCAAAGCGTCAATTACAGCGCCCTCTCCTGGAGAAGTGCACTATTCACTAATTTACTATGCCTGGGAGTGGGTAGGGGTGAGCTGCCACTTTTGCTTCTGCTGCCCTTTTTCCTCCTGTGTTGGTAGGTTTAGAATCGGAAATTTGTCAGAAATTAATTCTGTTTTGTTTCTTATTTTGGCCTCTGCTCACCCTATGCTTCAACACTCCAACTGATTTGCCTGAATAATAAACACAGTGGTTTCCTACTAAGAGGTTGTCCTTGTGGCTGCTTGGGACTGGGGAGGTATGATGCCTGTTTGTGTTTGTGCTGTTGTGTCTCGGCCCCCTAACGGGGCGTAACACATGTGTACCAATTTACTGCAAACCATCATGATGCTGTTTTTTTTTTTTTTTTTTTTTTAAACTATGCACTCACAGAAAGTCTGTTGGCCCCCTCTACTATCTAGAAGACACAGTTTCCACCAACAACAAATTGATTTGTTAGACGCATGACAGTTTCCACTTTTCCCAATTACAGCATAATTGAGATTCATCCAAGAGAAGAGTAACTGTGTTTCCTTTTTTTTCCCTATGCAAGGTAAAGTTTTAACAAAAAAAAACAAAAAAAAAAACTGACTGATAATTATTTTTAGCAATATTTCTCTTCCTTGTATAAAGCCATTTCTCTGGATATGATATGATATTATATACAGTTGTCTAATCTCATTCCCAGTGCTTTGCAATTTTTGGGTGAACATTATTCTGTTAAACTATTTGCCCAGACAGTCTTCAAGAGAGTGGGACACCCTTACCATCTTTACTTGTGAAACACACAGTCCCCAGAGATGCTCTTTTTATATCCAGCAAGGGCTCATTGCCAATTAACCAAATTAGTTGTGAGTTGTTATTTGTTTGCTTTTCATTTCACAACTTGGAAGTATTCATATGAGCAAACATTTCAACGCTGAGTAACCGTTTGCTGATTGTTTTTTTTTTCTCAAAGTCTCATCTTGTTTGAAAAATAGTTCCCGAATGAAAGTTACGCCTGGATGTTCTTTTTTAGACTTTTCACAAGAAAAAGATTTTTGTTCAAGAATTGTTTTATATCATCTTTTCATCAGATAAATAAATGAATAAAGCATTCTTAATTGAGAGAAGAGTAAAGAAGTTCTGAGAAAGAAAAAATGTGAAGAGCAACTCAAACTCAATCGCCACACTTCTGTCCTTTCTTACCTAACTGAGCTACCTGATCTTATGCTATTTCTACATTACTATTATCTATATTCTATATTACTATTATACTATTTCAGCATGGGCTTATATTGCTGCTGTTGGGGCAGGGAACAATGATTGTGAAATTCCTTGTATATTAAATATAATGAATATGGTATTTATATATTTAAAAATATTAAAAATATTAGTGTGTGCAAGCAGAATCAGCATTGTGTGTCTATCTGTTTAGAACATTCAGTAACCAAATTAGTTGTCAATCAAATGTCATTGGACTGAAAATACAGAAGCACATGGATTTTTTTTTTTTTAAACAAAATATTATGATAAATTCTACTTGCTTTGTCTGACTGGACTTTTATTGTACATGGAAACAGCGTTGACATCTGTTTGCCTAATGTGTAGTCTTTGCCACCATGTCATGCCCAGTTTTGCCTGGGCATCACTATTTCAACCATGTTTGCTGGGTTGTTATTGGTTTGAGATCAAACTTTGACATGAGCAGTTAAATTGGGCTGGAGGCTACCAAAGCTGAGCGCCACCTCCTGACACTGCGCCCTGCTGGAGCCCAGCTCCATCGCCATTATCAGAGCACTACTGACTGACATACAACTCTTTCTCTGCTTTTCACCACTGCTTAGCAAACCAACAATAAAGAAAAACAAGTTCTCTAACAACACTTTGTTTGGATATAAGCCACTTAATTTAGACTCTTGCATTACTGACTTTTACAACTTCATTTGATTTTTTTTTTTAATTCAAATTTATTTAAGATGCTTCTTCATTTAAATTACCAAGACTGCAGAAAATATGACAATGAAATTAAAGAATAATGAGAATGCTCTGCCTTCTACCCAGAGGCATCCATTATTTCAGTTGTTAATTTAAGACCTTTGGCTCCAGCACTGACAATGAAGGTGAACAGAACATTATATTTTAACTTGAAAACAGCTTCCAGAAACTAATCTGGACATTAAAAGAATGTGTACAGTTTTCACTGGCACTACTCTTTACCAAAGAAAACCAGTATTCCTGCTGTCTTCAGTGCAGTCTGTGAACCCTGACCTTACTGGACAGGGGCTGATCCATTCTAGAAACCTCAATATCCCCCAGTATAGTGCTAAAATTTCTATCAAAGTAAAATGAACAGACTCAGAAAACTAACCTTGATCCTTTGTGGAAGATTTTTCAGACAAGACACTGATGCAGAGTTCTAGAATAAGCAGCAACTGATCAAATGAGCATTTCCATTAAATGTCTAAATATTTTGCACAGTCAAGAACTCCCAGTTTTAATCTATGTTTTCTCATTAATTTAGAAGTTCATGAAGGACAAGGGCAGCATGACAGGGCAGAGAATTCATTTTACATGGACCTTGGGTGCCCTGACATTCAAAGAATGAATACGCATAATATAGACTATGTGCACGTGTGTGCACGCATGCGTGTGTGTGTGTGTCTGTGTGAGTGTGCCCATGCATATGTGTATGTCTAAGAAAAAGACATACAGATTAAAAGTGATCTGACAAGGAAGGAAGGATAAGACTACAGGAGTGTAGAGAAAACACACACAAAACACACATACAGACCATAAGGAGCTTCAGGCTGACTGGGATCCCAAACGGCCCACTTACAGGCAGACTTTTGGCGCTATCCACAATCTGCATCACTGGTCTTGGATGCCTGTGTGTTTGCACTCAGACCAGAGAGTGCCAACAACTCTCAAACAGTATTAGGATTAACCTACTGAGCAATCATGATAAACAAATATATACGGGAAAAGGGGAATGAGAGTGGAAGAAATAAAGAGATGGAGCATCCTTAAAAAATGGGAATGTTGGGTCAAAGTAAGAAGGAATGCAAAGAGAAAGAAGAGGAAGATGAGTAGCAAAATTAGAGTCTGGAAAGACATGAGAGTGAGTGTGTGTAGGTGTGCATTAGTGGGAGGATAAGAGAGTGGAGGGAAGGACAGAGGGAGGGAGATGAGACACACACACTCACTACCCACTCATAAACCTATGATGGCAGATGGACCATAGCACTTTCCAGACGATGCAATTGTGTGTGTTTGAGTGTGTGTATATATATGTGTGTGTCTGTATGTACTTGTCTGAGAGACCACTTTAGACCCACCTGTGCTGTTCATGACAGTAAGGACTAATGTGTGTATAAACACAAAACTCTATAGACACAATACTGTTCAGCGCAAAACCACACTAAATTGATTGCATGACTTTTCAATGATAGAAATAATTTAACTCTCACTTTGTGCTTATATTTGATTTGGTTTTTTTTTAGCTCATGTGCTTATGTTTAAGTGTATTTATGTGTACATGCCTGTGGAACACATTTATTCCTTTATCTCAATGTATTACCTTGAGAACTACAGCGCCCACCCCAATATTTCCTTTAGCTTATTGCCGGAAAAGGAAAGAAAAAAAAAAACAAACTTTCCCTCGCATCCTATATAGCAGATTTGAGTTGGCAAGATATCATTGGATTACAAAGCTCATTTCACCGCAAGTTCAACGCTTGACAAACTAGTGCCTGGGTTGGTCAGGCATGCAGATGGAGATAGAGTGGCAGTTCTCTTCTACCCATCATTGTCTGTGGCATTTGCAAAGGGCACTTGCAGGAAGCCTTAGACATGACAAGCTCTAGCTCCATCTGCATCCCGTGATTGCTCTGTGGGCTGAATATAATAGACGCTTTTCAAGTCACTGGAGCGATGGGACGCTTAAGCGCCAGGCCGTGAAAGTTACACTCAGGTAAAAACCATTAGTGCAATAATGTTAATACTGTTTCTCTGTCACCCACTTCCTCTCCCACTAAAGTAGGAGGCCATGTGCTGGCTAGAGCACTGGCCTTTATTGGAAAAAAAAATTAACAAATATACAGTCATCCAGGCGAGATAAAACAAAGACATGCTTGAGGGTAATTGAATGAGAAGGTAGGGCACTGCAAGGCTGGGGAAAAAGATGAAAACGCATGCAGCTGCAAGGCGAGGGAGAGCATCAAAGCTTGATTAGCTGCACATAAGAAAGCAGGCCTACATTCTTTCTGCAAGTACTTAACCCTCACCGAGGCCCTAGAGTCTTTCACCCCCTCAGCTTCTACCGATGCAAAGAGAGAAAACTTGTGTTCTCTTTCATGGTACATGTGTACATCTGATGTGTAGCGGGGATTGTGATGTTCCTGATGGCAAGCCCAAGTGATTTGTCAAGGATGATGGTACAAATGCAAAAGAGAGTATTAATGATGCACTGGCTACAGTTACAAGCAACTTCTGCACAGTAAAAAGACACAGACATCTACAGACAGACAATATGTGACAGATACACAGTATTTTTAGTAAAAGTAACTGTAATCCTGCTCCAAGTTCACTAATATGACTGATACACACCCTTTTGTAGTCACAAGAAAAAGTTTGTATAGGTTTTCATCAACAAAAATTTTGAAAAGAAAATATTTTACCGAAATCCTTTAGTAGTAACTAAAGCTAGGGCATGATGTAATATATATATACATATATAGTACTACTCTCAGAGAACAATAAAAAGTGAATACTTGGTTGAAATAACTTACACAAATAACTCTCCCCCCTAAAAAACAAAACAAAAAACAGTAAACCTTGAGACAACGTCACTCCAATGAACGAGAGCCGAATCACAGCCAAGACAGTCAGGACAGAAAGAGCAGGTAGAGAAAGCAAGAAAGAATGGAATGCAGCCTAGAACACAGAGAGTTTAGGGAGGCTGAATTGAGCAAGTAAAGTGGGTAAGAGGATGGCAGGAAGGCTGGGGGGGGGGGGGGGGGGGGGGGGGGGGGGGGGGGGGGGGGGGGGGGGGGGGGGGGGGGGGGGGGGGGGGGGGGGGGGGGGGGTGGGGGGGGGGGGGGGGGGGGGGGGGGGGGGGGGGGGGGGGGGGTGGGGGGTGGGGGGGGGGGGGGGGCATCTGTCTACTGTTTAATTTGCCATCTGTGAGGATACTATTGCCAGGGTCGCTAATCCGGCAATCCATCACACCCCCATAGAAACAGTCAATTAATTCCATCCCCAAGCTGACAGTTTCCCTCATGCCATTCGAAGAAGTAGTTGGCTTCTCATGCATCACTGTGTAGGGCTTGGGTTTTCTCATATCCATCATGGTTCAACTGCCTTTTTTTGTCTGGTTAAATTTGAATTGTTGTTAACATAATACCACAGCTTCGGGTACTGTGATACATAGTTTTGGAGTGGGCCATTAATATTAAGATTTGTATTACAGTATATGAGCCTATCAAGAGTTCCACATTTACTCAGTAATTTTGAACTGGGACTATTAGCTTAATAACGTTAATGTGATCATTAATAGAGATTAATTCTCTTTCATAATGATAGCTACCTTGTTAACTCTCACTGTCATTATCCAAACAGACAGGATAACCATAATCATTATCTATTTTGTATTCATGAGTTCTTAGTTAAATGTCTTGATTTACATAGAAAATAATTGGCAACCTCAATTCTGTGTTGTATATTTAATAGAATGGACAAGTTGCTTTGCTTTTTGTTTTACCATAGCATTTTTAATAATGCAACAATATGCTGAAGTATACTAATTTGAGGAAATCACTGCAATCAAGCTCTTTTTGTATTGCACTTCTCAAGTAGATGTTTCCCAGTTTTTGATGAACAAACCAGGTATTGATGGGTGCCTTCTTCTAGAGATGTTTAATTTAATTATATCAGGACTTGTGGCAGCATACTTCACAGAGGTTATTTGTTTTCAACCATGACTAACTCATGACTGAATTCTTGGACACCGAGCAGTAAGTTTCCTCCAAATCATTACCACTTCTGCCAGCCTAAATCAAATCAGTCTGCCAGCATAAGAACATATTTTTAGTAGGAAAACACACACACGCCATGTATATATATGTATTTTTTTTTCTGAAAAAGATTCATAACACTGCTAGAAAAGCACTACAGAGAGGTAAAAAAATAGCTAGGGTTGTTTGCCATTAAAATAAATGAGTTTACAGTAGCTGAAACATTTCAAAAAGCTATGAAAATGACAAAATTACAAACACCAATGATAAAAGACAATTTCTCAGAACAATCACCGTGAATAACTTCACAAGGCAGATATCTTTTATTTTATTGTAAAGATAAACGCAAGTCACCCAACAGGCTGGCTAGCATTGGAACAATTGTCATAAACAGGTTTACATTTACTGTAGACCTTTCTGTAGTATGCAATAACATCAGAGGGCATCACATAAGGCCAGAATGCGCCGCATGAGCATAGAGTCACCAACATCTACATGTAGTAAACAAAAGAACGAGTTATGTAATAGATATGGCCCCAAAGATGGAGCCCTGATCTCATTAAGTCTTAGTTCTGTGATAACATGAAGAGCCCAAGGCAACTTGGGTTTTTAGCTCAGTTTTAACAAGTGGTTAAACTAAAAGTACAAAATACCTAATTAATTGATAAATACTTTTTTTTTAAAGCACCATATTTGTGAAGCAATCCTTACGTTACTTTCAGCACTAAAAGTTTTTACTGTGATGCATCCCTACAGTGCATATATCTGCTCCATTCCCCTCACCCTCTCTCTCTTTTTTTTTTATAGATGCAAACCATTTCTAATTTGGAGGCCATCAGCTTGCTAAATGCACTCTAACTCTCTCTGGCACTGAGGTCACATAGCCTGCTGAGCACACTCATAAACAAATTAATTGGCTTGCCAACACTATTTGTGCTGTACAACACAACACCAGATACACACTTCCTCTATCCACTACTACCCCAGGTACACTTTATTATGGACACTAGTGAATAGGTACTTGTGCAAATGATAGCGTTCTACATTGAATGAACACTGACTTGAAAAATTATCAAATCCTGAGGTTTGTTCGAGGAAATTTTTGATGACGAAGGTAACACTGTCCTCTTGTGCAAGAAGCAATCCTAAAAAGTTCTGACCTTATACTAAGCAAAATCCACCCTGATTTAAATTCGGCTGCTATCCCTTTCAAGGTAGGCTCCTTGTAATACACATTTGTTAACAGATTTGTTGTCCTTTGTTAAAATAAAAACAGATTCAGCC
The DNA here is from genome assembly GCF_007364275.1 of Archocentrus centrarchus. Classification (NCBI taxonomy): domain Eukaryota; kingdom Metazoa; phylum Chordata; class Actinopteri; order Cichliformes; family Cichlidae; genus Archocentrus; species Archocentrus centrarchus. The sequence goes on from NC_044366.1 coordinate 13,947,357, forward strand.
CCTTTCAACACAGGTTAAGCCACTAACTAGAAACAGCTGAAACAGACAGCATCTGATTTACTCAGCTTGTACTTTATAATGGCAAATGTTATTAAAGTGTCTGTTTGATATGGGCGATACATTTACCTTTTCATTGATGATAGTGGTCCTGATTCAATATCCTAAATTAACAAGGGTGAATAGTACAAAGTGAACTAAAATTGTATTGAGATTAATGATAATTAACTTCCACTGTGGTAACAAAGGCCATCATTTTTATTGAAGCTGTGCTTTCTTTCTGTGACAAACTTGCCAGTTGAGGCTTACAGGGAAAAATTTATTCAATAACTTTGGATACCATGTTTCAGTAAATAACTTTTTGTCATGGACACCAAATTTAACAGTGCTTATTTTTAAGATTTTGCATTTGGTTTAAAATAGCATTTTAAACAATAGAGACATTGCTGTTACTATCCTGTATTCCCATTTGCAGCAAGGGCATGTTTCAGTGAACAGGCACATTAGCAGACAAAGAGCCACCTTTCCAGAAGGCGCCAATTATTTACGCCATTCTTGTCCACATGAATAGCACGTCATAATGAATTTGTAAAGCAAACCATAAGATAAAATATGTATTTACGTGACAAGTCATTTAGGCCTACATAGAGAAAAAGTTATAGAAGGTACATAATAAGGATGATCCCTTCTGTCATTTTGAGGTTTTATAATGTATCTCTCTTTTGTTTTTAGTAATCTGAACATAGGATAAGGATCAGTAAATGTCTGGTAACTAGTGGCAAAGGCCAGGGGTCAGAGTACAGTACTATTATCAGAGAAGACATCCTTATTCCGAGGCAATATACTCAAAGAATGCCTACTGTACACCAGCAGTAGTTTGTAGCGAGTTTCAAATCCAACGCTGTAACTTCTTGAGAATATTGTACATATTCCTGAGAACTTACAGCAACATGAATCAGAAACCTATCTGCTGTAAGTCAATATCTAATATTAATAAGAAAATATTATTTATCAGTAGTAGTAATAGTAGTAGTTGTTTATGTGTAAATATGTAAACACAGGTATATGTACTGTGTATGACAGGTGTTTGAGAGTGGGAAAATAAAACGGGATTACATCTTACTCTTAATACACGATTATTGTGTGTAAGGGGAAAAAAGTCAAGTCAAAAGAAAAAGTATTAAAAAAGTCTAGTGCATTTTGTCTATTTTGTTGAACACTCTGAAGTAACCTAAATACACACACACACACACACACACACACACACCACACACACACACACACACACACCACACACACACACACACACAAACAAAGACAATCACCATATCTAGAGTGAATATCAATAATATTTACACACATACAGGTATGCTGTACATGAACAGCAGGCTAAGGGCCTAAATACACTAAAGCTGGGCCTGTTTCCAAGTATCACACACGCATGCGCGCACACGCACGCACGCACACATCACTCTGTTAGCTTGAGGCAAAACGGTTTACATAAAACCTCAAGTCTCAGTTGGCTCACAGTGTTGATCAGTGCATGACTGGTCTTGCTGAAGTGAAAGTAGAAAAACTGCTTGATTGGAACGAGAGAACACAAAGACACACAGATATGATGGCTTACAGTCAAGACAAGTATTGTGGGTTTTCACAAGAATAGACAAATAACAGTGAGGCTACAAGCCAAATGGTGAAAGAGTCAGGCTTTGGGTTAAGGGTTAAAGTTCAAAATGAGAGAAATAGGAGGTTGTCTCTAATTAGTAAGCTGCTGCACGGTGCAACAATATTTCCTATAAAAACTAATATTGTAGAATTTGTTTTTGTATCCAGCTTTAATGGCGAGTGATGATTGGGGGGGGGGGGGGGGGGGGTACAGAAGTTGACATACACGATAAATTAAACAATATAAAGGTATGTATAAGGAGATATATATTTAGGTGTGGAAATCTTGGCAAATAACTAAGCACACCAATGGGCACAAATACAAAACTGAGGTATGATTACCATTGTTTATGAAACATTAGGGTTTTTTTGTCCTTGTTTAATATGTATTTCTGTGATCTTTGTTTTGGTGAATCTAGTTTTATAAAAATAAAATTGTTGCCCTCTAAATATGCTGTATGCAAAAAGGGTAGGTGTAATAAGTTTAAGCGTCAGCCTGCACCTTTTTGGTAAATAATTGGTGTTCTTCCAATTACTTCATTCTTTGTTATGAGCATTTTTTTCATGGACTTTTCCTATTTTGTTGTTGTTGTTGTTTTCTTGTTGTTGTTGTTGTTGTTGTTGTAATAATAATGAAAAAAAAATTATTCAGCAATTCATTCAAGTAACCTGGAATTGTTTTCTTAATAGGTGAACCTTGCAAACGTTAATTGGCGGAATGTGTTCTATTATGTTGTGTAGGAAATAGCCAAATACTCAATCACAGTGAGCCACAAAGCACGATCAGCTCGGAATTAACTAAACAGAATAAACCTTCAATCATTACTTAAGGGAACATTTGTGAAAACATTTCAAGAACACCGGAGGTTTACCTCGAGGGCAGTAACAAAAACAAACAAAAAGTGCTGTGATGAAGTATTCTGATGATTTGTAACTTACTTTATATAGTACCTCTGCAACTGATATTAGCCTTTATTGTTTACATGTAGAAAACACATTCTATCTAGATGAAGTCGTGAGCAACTTTCTGACTATTTTCATAAACAGAGGCTATACTTATACACTTATGAATGGTGCAGAGGCTAATACAACTGACTTTTTGTAAACAGGGACGAGTTATTGAATAAATGGATAAATGACGGTCCTCGGGCAGCAACGGTGGGATAGAAAATGAAACCCAGCAGTTAAAAGACTCTGAATGGGGGTTAGTAGAGCGACAAAATCAGAGAGTATTGATGTTGCCACAAGTGGAATAGCAGAAGGAAATCAAAGATCCCACTGATGTGTAAACTGTCTATATATATATTTTTTAATAATAATAAAAATTACACAAATATCTATATGACCCCTGCATCTCTCTATAAATGTATCTGAATATGTAATCTTTCTTAACAAAAACACACAGACACACACCTCACACTGTCACACATCTACACAAATAAATTAGATCACCTAGCTGCATCTCAATTGAATCTTAGCCCAGCAGCGCTCATCATACAACTTCTGCCTGCATTTTTAACAGAGGAACTACATGAAGACTGCACCTATGTATGAATTTAAAGTTTATAACAAGGAACTAAATGTTGCATCCACACAAGATACGTGCACAAACTGCTTGGTAAGCAAATCTAAATAGGCTATGAGAACGACTACAACTTAATACAATCCATCCTTCAGAAGGAAAGAGATGAAAGTGCTTTAATCAATCAGTAATAAATCAATCCAGAGATGAAAAAGACACAGAACACGGGGCATAATCAATCCTTTTAGGCTAAGTATTGTTGTCTTGAGAGTACTCATTGCATGCAAAAGAAACTTTAATAAACCGGTATGCAAACTGAATTCTGTGGTCGAGCTAGCAAGAATTCTGTACACTGTCATGTTACAGAGTAAAGAGAAAAGATTGTTGGGTATGAATAATGAATTGTTCTGAAGTTTGCCAAGTTTTGTTTGCTCTATGTGATCAGAAGAGAGATAATGATGACAGAGAGATTATAAACTAGATTTTAATGCATTTCAAAAGAGGTTCACAGGAATACCAATGAGTTCAACTCATTCCTCTGTTAATACGTTAAGCACAAGACCCTGCAAACTGTCAAGCTTATTGTGGCCTTTTTACCTTCGTGGATGCACAGTATGAAACTTCGTGATGATAAATTCAAAACGCTCACATGGCATTAAGTTTAAAAGCATTAACACAGTATTTGCATGTTCTTTTAAGATAGATATTTGGAGTTAGTGCATTCTGGTGCCTTTCTAGAAGAATTTAAAAGTATAGTTGTAGGCACAAAAACATAAATACAATTATTAGAACATTACAGCAACAGTGCGCCTCTTTGCACACTGTATAATTTTGTAGCTCTGAAATAATAAGCAAAGATGATACAATAATAATCTCTTCTCAAAAGTATATCAAGATCCACATGCACCCACTGGCCTGAGTCACATCAGAAGGTGTCTAATTTTAAATCAAATATGATAATGTGCGGAAAAAATGTTTTAACTGAGGGCCCGACTCATCAGACTGACAAACGGAGGGGGGGGGGGGGGGGGGGGGGGGGGGGGGGGGGGGGGGGGGGGGGGGGGGGGGGTGGGGGGGGCTTTTAGCTTTTCTCTGCTCTTTCAGACAACCCTCAGGTGTGTCCAGACGAGAATGAACTAATCCCTTTAATCTCACATATCAAAAGCAACTCACTTGTAGCACTTAGCTGTCTGCACCTACGAAACAACCTAGGACAGAAGCTTAATCTTTTTTTCTTTTTTTTCCAACACTGTACTTTATTTCACCCTCATTCACATTTCACCCCCCCCCCCCCCCCCCACAATAGATTTTTACCACCACTAATATAATATTCTCTAGCTTGTTTATTTGCCTTCATAGTCTAGTGCACTCTTTGTTGTCATAATCATCCACATTATTTTCTCTTCTGTCTGCTGTAAGATGCAGCTTTTTGTTAATGCCTTATCAAAGCTGTCTCTGTTTTAATTTTTCATATTCTCCATATCCCCCCCACAGGAAAAAAGGCATATGGTAATTCACAGCAGACAATACCACTGCACCCCCAAGGTTTTGTAATAGTCAGTCAAATGGATAAATTCAGTGTCCACTGCTCTTGTCCACTTCCTGTTGGGGGGTTATCTCCCCTCGCATCACACAGCAATGCATCTTGTTTGAGGGCTGCTGCTGACTATACATGTTAACTCAGACCTGCAGTTTTACAGCCGTGGCAAAAGGTACCATCAATCAGGGCATTTTTGGAAGCGCTTACACAACAGGTAGCAGACCATATTGTACATGCATGCATCTATGACCTATATCAGCAGCACATGTAAATATTTAAGCCGGGCACCCAATAACACATCAGCCCTCAGAATTCACAAGACACAAGACAGAGTTCTGCCGTTTTTAATGAATTTTGAGGGCTGATGCTAAGTCAAACATATCAGCCAACCTCATCGTGTGTGTCTGCGTGGGCGCTGTCATATCTCAGCAGCCAATGAAGACTGTCAGTCAGCTGCCATCAAATTAAAAGGATGTGGGGAAGCCAGAACAGATGAAGCTTTCATTCAGATGAAGGAATGAACAAAGACAAACATGTCAGCCAACATCGGCAGCTCGACAGCACACGCCTCTGTGATCGTACTGCTTCAAGATGACGGAAACATTTTGTAGGATGAGATTTAGACACTTCACATGTAATTATCATACAAACAAAACGTGTAAAGGGTTAGCACTGAATTAGCATGGTTAGGAGAGGACCGCAGACATTGGACATGAGAGAAAAGAAATGACAGGTTGATTAATAGGCCCAATTTCCTATTCAAAACACACCCCAACCTGACATTTTACTCACAACACAGGATGAAAATGGAAGCTCTTCTTTTTTTTCTAATTACTTTACTTTTACATGACTATAAATTACAAGTTATGATAATGCTGAAGATTGAAACATACAAAATTACAGATTACTATCTAAGCAACCGTGAATTTAAACATTTACTCCAGATTATGTTTTTGTTCCAAAACCACAAAAAACACGTAAACACTTAACACACACACACACACACACAAACACACACACACACACACACACACACACACACCACCACACACACACACACACACACACACCACACACGAAATACTTTTTGTGGTTTAAAATGGTTCTGCTATTCTGTCATTTGTTGTTTTAATTGTTCTTTGCATGCTTGTTAATGCAATTCAGAGCTGCAGCACCATATTTTAAATATGTTGAACTACATACAATTAGTGGAAATGTATATTTTAATGCTAATGAGGTACTGTATGCTGGTCAGAAGTCATTTTTCCACATGCTATTATATATTGTTGTATTATTAAATTGCAATGGCAATTTCAGGTATCAGTGAGTCTCATGCTGATACCTGAAATTGCAATGGCAATTTCAGGTATCAGCATGAGACTCGCTGAGGGCCAAGGGCACCCTATAAATAGCATTTAGTGCACACTTTCACCTGGGGTAAAATCATCACACCTGGCCACAAGTGAGTGTATTCTCATGACACCAACAACAAAAGCCACTGGACCTTCTCCATGCCTATATCCCCTGGTCTACCTGGCATTCGGAATAGCAAACATGCTTTGTTTCATTGTGCAGCTTTCTTAATGCAAAAATTCTAATTAGTATGATATCCCTCAAACAGAATACATTCACTCAGCTTTAAGTATATGTGCAGATGTCTGAAGTTGTATGTTTTGTATAAATTAGTAATGATAGTCGATTTTTTATGTTTCACAAGGCCTTTCCATCTTACCACAATATTCTCTGTAAAGAAATGGGAAAAATTAGGAAAATTTACAATAGAATAGCTGATGAAAGCTTAAAAGGCCACTGTTAAATGGTTAGATTCATTATATGCCCTTATTAAGATCAGAGGTGAATACAAATGAAATAAGCTGCTGAACAAGGAGTGAAAAGACACAAAATCATGGACCAAGGACAAAGTAGTAAAAAAGAGCAGCTCTACACCAAGCATCATCTAATAAAAACACTTGATACTGGGCACAATGTACCTGGCATAATGGGACATTACTGAGGCACTGAAAGGAGGAAACAGCCTTGTAAGATATGGGAGAAACAGTCCTTGTACTGTATACATCAAACGCTGGAGACAAGAAGGTGACAACTGTGAGAGGAACTTCAAGAGATTAGGCAAGCTTACAGTAGTATGTGCCAGTAGTTGATGATAGGCAGTAATCTTATGTAAGGCATGCAAAAAGGAGACCAATTAGATGAGAATTAGGGACTAATAACCCAGATAAAGATATTCTGTTTTAGAAGAGAATATTCGTAACACCTTCTTGGCCTCACTGATACCTTTGCTTCATTCCAGTATGTGTATAAAAGCCTCCTTGCAGCCCCAAGCTGTCTTTTATCAGGCCAGACAGTACATTGTTTTAGTTCATTAAAGGGGAGACATGAGCAAGGCCTTGATGGGCTGGACTGTCTATCATCAATTGCAATGTATCTAAATGTCTCTGTCCTTGTAAAGGTAAGTAGAGCTGAAACAAAATAGGCTTTCTTTCTTTGGACCAGTGAATTTTATTGATTGTGGCGTATGGAATGGGCATGCTCTTGTGTCTTTTGTGCAAATGACAGGTGTCATGTTATCATCTATGAAAGTTCTAAGCATTGGATTTTTATTTTTTAGATTCACCTTTGCAAAAGTATATGCATTTCAAAGCATGACAAACATTATTTGGTATTCTTTTTTTTTGGGCAGTATTTCAAAATAGACACAACTGTATCAACAGTAATTCATTACTACACAACAAGGTGAGAAATTAAAAGCAAAACCTAAGGAGACAAGTCTGCAGGGAGGCTTAGAATATGCACAAGTGGGGTGTTCTGTTTACTCATATGCTAATTCTTCCCCATGCTAAAGCCCACATGTAAAATGGATTTTCTGCACTCTGCTATTAAATTATGAGCACTCGCTATCCAGCTGTTTCTTGTGTTATTTTCCATTCACCCTCTCATGTGTTTAGTTTTATCTGTAGTTTGTGCACAATGTTCTTGATTATCCCTTTATTTTTTATGCTTCTAAAAACTTTCATTGAGATCGCAGATCACAATGATGACAGTGCTTGATATCCTTTTAATTCACATTTTTTATGTCCTGTTACACAATTTGGATAGTTTTTAAAAATGCTTTTGACTATATAGATAAAAGGTTTCACCAGACTCCGGAAGTATCCACAGAAATACTACTGCTACTGATACTGACCCTTTCAGCCTGATAATAAACATTTCTATGAATGGCTAAGTTAAAAAAAAAAAAAATACATGTGAGAATACCAGATCTTTCCCCCTTTCACATGAGAAATGTTTTCCATATCTGTGTTTTACATGGATTAGCCATGTCAGAAACACATTTTTTAGAGCCCTCTAGGCAGAATAAGGTCAGATCCAAATGGCAGACACTGAAATGTAAATTTTTGGGAACTGTAAGAAGTCCAAAACCTATAAAACAGTTGATATGACAAGAGAAGGGAAAAAGTTGGCTTTTTAGTAGTGCAGATAGAAAGAAAATAGAAACAGACACAGACACATTCAAATGTGTAGTGGTTGTTAAAGTTTAGTGGCACTCTTAAAATTTTATTTCACTTACAGATAGTAACTAACTAGTTATTGAAGTGCACGTGATTTTTTTTAAACTCTTCTCATATATATATATACACACACACACACACACACACACACACACGTGGCGCAGTGGTTAGCACTGCTGCCTCGCAGTTAGAATAACATCTGAAAGGTCTGGGTTTGATTCCACCTTGGCCCAGGCCTCTCCCTCTCTCTGTGTGGAGTTTGCATGTTCTCCCCGTGCTTGTGTGGGTTTCTTCCTGGTATTCCGGTTTCCTCCCACATTCCAAAGACATGAACTTACTGGGGTTAGGTTGATTGGCTACTCTAAATTGCCCATAGGTGTGAATGAGTGCGTGAGTGTGAAAGGTTGTTTGTCTCTCTGTGTTGGCCCCTGCAACAGGCTGGCAACCTGTTCAGGGTGTACCCTGCCTCTCGCCCTATGACAGCTGGGATAGGCTCCAGCCCCCCTGCGACCCTTAACAGGATGAGAGGAAGCGAATGTATGTATGTATATATATATATATATATATATATATATATATATATATATATATATATATATATATATATATATATATATATATATGTGTGTGTGTGTGTGTGTGTGTGCGTGTGTGTGTGTGTGTTCTCACAGATACATAGACAGCAATTAATTACAAGTAAAGACAAACCTCTGCTCACACTGATATTCTCACATAGTACCTAATTTCCCCACAGGGATGGACACTTTTATCTCATCTCATTCAGTATAACATGCTGCTCTTGATCTGTAGATGTTGCAGGGGTTGTAATTACAAATGCAACGTATGAACACAATCTCACAGAGGCGCAGCTGATAACCATCTTTGTGAGAACTGGTATCCAGGATTTTTGATTCTTCTAGGCAGCCAAAGGATATAAAGTCAGAAAAGAATGAATGTGTCTTGTGATACGAGATCCAAAGAGATTCACACAAACAAAATAGTGCTTATATCATAAAAAGAAAAGTTTCTCACTTGTTCTTTTGAAATGGAGCAAAGAGACAAGAAAAAAAACATATCTATTGGAAAAAACTCAGAGAGCCATAGAGCACTGAAGAGCATCTCTGTAATCCACTAGGGATTACTGAGATCAAGGGAAATAGTTGCAAGATAAAGCCCAACGTCTGTGCAGATTTGAGGTAGCTATTAGTTCTATTCTCACTGTTATGCCCTCCCTGTGGGACACTCTACCTTACACAATGGTTATTTTGAAGGAAAAGCTCAGTTTAGGTTTTTAGATATGTACACGTTCATTGGACCATAAATCAGAGTTCTGGCAGCACGGCCTCGTAATGCATGTACTTTATGCTTATTAAGGCAGGAGGTCTATACATAATTAAAAACGATTACTTGTTGAATTGTCATTTGCAACTGGTCTGGTTTGTTGCATTTGCTAAAAGCGTAATATGGGATACCCTCAGTCAAAAATGCAGGATTTTATACCAAAAAGGGCTATCTTATGTTGATAGTGACCATAATGATGCTATAATATAATGCTTAAAACTGATGTTATAATTCTGCTACTGCATTTCTGTGACATTCTGCAGTAAAAACTGTAAAATGTAAAAAGTGACAGGATAATCCCATCATTTAAACACGTTTACTGCTCTCTCAAAGCTTGACTTGGAATGAAAACTTCAGATGAGTCATATCAGCGTCTCCGCAGTGCGATCCTTGAAATGTCACCTAGTTTAATCTTTGAAGAATTTCCACATAAAGATTTCCACCTGAGCAACACCATGCAGCTTTTAATGTGTTTGTGCTTACATTTCATGTACCGTATTTTCCGGAGTATAAGTCGCACTTTTTTTCATAGTTTGGCTGGGGGTGCGACCTATACTCCGGAGTGACGTGTATGTGACATTTATAACACATGAACCAAAATACTCCAGCCACTTGACATCTCCGTGAACTGCAGCTTTAAGGCAGTCTTGCGTAACCTGTGGGCGCAGTGGATGATGGATGGAGAGCACAGCTTAACAGCAACTGGGAGGATGCGCCACCCAACTTTCCTGGAAGTCATTGGATGGATCAAGAAAACATGGGCTTCAGTGACAACCAAACCATCCTGTTGGGATTCAGAAAGGCTGGAATAATTGGAACTGCAGCTGACGACGAGTCTGACTAACGCGACACAGAAGAGGAAGCGGCGCTTCGTCTACGGAGTGTACGGAATTGTTTAGAAGTGACACCGAGGATGAAGAATTCAATGGATTGATGGTTTGGTTAACTTGTTAGTATGTTCTTTATGCTATGGTTATCTGAATAACTTAATGTTACGTTAACATACCGAACACGTGTTCGTTGTGCGTCATGTAGCTGAATGTGCTACGTTAGCATACCGTAGGTGTAACCGTGTTCGTCCTGTTCTTTAATCCATTATTATTTTAAATTGGCGTTCAAGATGGAATTTCTGCTCTGGGTCTCTACTGTTAAATCATATTAAGTACTTATTGTACTTATATCAGCTATATTGTGATATATATCAGCTTATACACATTTGTAAGTGTTATCTGTTTTGTAACAATTTTGAAACTGTCATATGTTATTACCTGTTGCTTAATTTTGGCATTTCTTTCACTGGAGCATCAAAGAGCAGTACAAATGTCAAGTATTCAGAAATGGATCAGAGCCTGCACACATTACAGAAGCCCACTCCTCTTTACAGAAACTCTCTAAATCCTTTAGGTTTCTCAGGATTTCTCTTCCTCCAAACACGGCAGGTCGAGTTGATGCCAAAGAGTTCGATTTTGGTTTCAAAATCACTTTCTCTCAAGCCTTCTCTGAATCATTTAGATTTTCACTGGCAAACTTAAGATGGTCCTGTACATGTGCCTTGTTGAGCAGGGGCATCTTTAAGATCATTAACAAGCTGCTCCCTTGTAGTTTTGGGCCGATTGACCACCTTTCTCAAGATCATGCATGGAGCTCCAGACTGAAGGCGATTGATGGTCATTTTATATTTCTTACATTTTTGAATAATTGTACCAAAAGTTGTCACCTTCTCAATCTTGTCCCTGATGTCCTTTGATAGCTTTTTGGTCTCGCCCATGGTGGTGGAGAGGTTGGAATGGAACAAACTGATTCTGTGGGCAGGTGTGCTTTATACACACAACGAGCTGAGATCAGGAGTATCTGTAATTGATTGATTGATAGACTGTAATCTGTGTGCCACATGAGCACACAGCCAATCTGTGGGAGCCAGAATTCTGACTGGATTGTAGGGGATTGAGTACCTGTTTCATTCAATGACATGCAAATTAGTCTATAACTTTTATGTAATTTATTTTTAATTGATATTTTATCGCTCTCCGTTAAAACAAAACTACCATGAAAATTAGAGACTGTTCATTTATTTCAAAGACAGCAAACCTACAAATTCAGCAGGGGTCAAAAAATGATTCCCTCACTGTAGAGTGGAATAAGACGTGGTTAACAAAACCAAATATCTGCCCAGGAAAATAAACCCAAAGCAAATCTAACAAAACAAGGTTACACTAAGTTAGAACAGAACCTTTTTATCATAAATTTTGCCCACAGTCGCCAAGAAAATAAATGTATAACTGAAAAATTAAAAGCATGATTAACTCTATGTTATATCAGTTGGTTCATCTGCATATATTTTATGTGTATAGTATGTGTTTTGATTCTAAGGACCAGTTTGAAGTTGTATGGCAGCTGTCTGCTTCTCCTGCCTCTGTCCCTTTGTTTAGTCCACGCAGCCATATAACTGGCTGCCACTCAAGTCATGACCTTTTCTTTCACCTTCTCACCAGCCAACCAAGGGTCAGGACTAATGAGTGGCAGGTCAGTCAGTTGGGAAGCTAGGTCAAACAAAGGTCCAGGTGACATCCTGCTAACACACACAGCTCTGCCAATGCTGCTCTCCTCACCAGCAGGAAGCAAACCTCTGATATTGTGGTTGAATAAAAAGGGGGGGACTTTAATAGGAAATAGATATGTGTGTGTGTGTGTGTGTGTGTGTGTGTGTGTAAGGTCAGAAGCAATATCGTAGGCCAAGTCACAGTGGGAACAGGACAGAGAGACAAAGAGAGAGCCATGCGAAGACATTTTTAATACATTTGACAGATCTGTCCCCATGCTATGTATGCTTGAATAATTGGTGCAGTCTGTGCTATCAGTCAATAAGTTTAATGTTTCTACAATGTAGCTGACAAATGTTGAGTGATGTGTGATGAAATACACCAGTGCATTAAAGACACAGGACAGAATGCAAGCTTATACGTTTCTGTACACAATCAAAAACAAAAATGATCTGATTCTATCTCTACTAATACTCGTTCTTCTGTGCTGCGGCCAGTTTACAATCACTCTGCCCATTCTCACTCAAACTTTCTTTCTTAATGATATTTATAAATGAATAAGACTGTTATGTACTAAACAGTCATATCAATGCTACGAGGAAACTACACCATGCACCTGAAACTAAAGATCACTTTAAATTCGAAATGAGACGGAAAAATGTATCAAAGCAAACCAGCTTGCTGTGATCAAGTTTGCTTTATGCTTTCATTTTTTTTTTTTTCACTGTATTTCTTTGTCATTCTTTATCCCCCCCCCCACCCCCCGCCCCCACACACGATGCAAAACGCTGCTCTGATCTCTTTTTGCTTCACTGCTTTTGCTGGAGCTTTGGGGCTTTGTGCACTGACTGTTTACTTTTTAGCAGACATACGCACACATACAAATGCAATGCATTGGCTAAGTGCCAGGTAACCAGGCCAACAGACAACAGTGTAATCGTAGGGTGGATGTGTTGACATTTTTATGATCCATAACTGGAATTACCACTTAACTAACAAACTCCTTACAGACACACACACATGCATGCATATACACACACACACACACACACACACACACACACACACACACACACACACACACACACACACACACACACACACACACACAAGGGGATAGAGATGAAGGTGGCGAGGTAGTCTGGGTAGGCGTTCATTCTGTTTAAATATTATGAAAACATTTCAGTAACAATAAAAAAAAATAACACCAAACCCTTCTTTAAATGAAAAGCTTACCCACTAAAACAACATCAGACAAATGTTCTGCAATTTATTAATTTATCTGTCCAGACTTTTGGGCACCAGCAAAAGAATGTGTTGTTTTATGAAAAATGTCGAAACAATCATTTCACTATGCCAAGCCACATGCACAGGTGGCATGAGTAAATCTTTGTCAGTGATGTATAAGACTTAGGAAGGATAGAAATGCACACCACCTAAACCTGTGTATGTTATGTAGGAGAGTGATACTATATTTTATATATATATATATACACACATTTTTTAAGCAGAAAACTTGATGGACAGATATGATGTGTGGGCAGAATCAAGCCACAATACTGTACGTGTGCAGTATCTCAACACAAAATGCAAAACACTTTACTCTTACCTGCGTAGTGTACAGCACCCTATCACCAAAATAATCTACAACTCACTCAGCTGTAAACATCATGTTGGAATTTCTTCACAGTTTATAGTGTTGAAAATGGGAATCTGGGTACACAACACCAGATTCTGTAAGTTTGATTAGACCTGGACACTTTGATAACGCAGTGAATCTCTGTGCTAAAAGCCCAGGAAGCTAATATCAATGTCAGGTTCAGTCACACTCGGGGAAGCAGAGTAGTGCAGAGAAGAAAGATTAAGGACGGAGAATTCTGCATAGGTAATCCAATTCACCAGCTAAAAGTTCAGTATGACATATTTTGTCTTTTACCTGATCCGTTATTTGTTACTGCTAGTTTATAAAGGCAAAAATTGCACATATTCTTATTTAATTTCTTTCAGACAATCAGTAAAATGTTTGACTTTCACAGTGCAGACATATCTTGACATGAAAGGCAATTTCCAATTTAGTGGAAGTGTGCTCCCCAGAAATTTGAGTTTAAAGTGTTTGTTTGCAGGCAGGATTAGTAATAAAACAGCTAAATTGGAAGACAATCCTGCTCCAGTCACCTAGACAGGTGTAATATGGAAGCTAGAAGTTCAGTTGCATTTATATTGACAATAGTATTCCAGTAATGTAAGAGTTAAGAGACAAATTTGAATTAAAAGATATTCTCAATGATGTAGATGTTGTTCTTTAAGGAAGAAAAAGAATCACTTATGTATTTATTTATGGCAGTTATTTCTTGGTATGTATTTCCTGTCTATTTCTGTCTCCATCATAAAATCACAGGCAATCACAGCTCTGGCCTTCCCTGAGAAAAAGTGCTACGCTATATTTCTCAGCTTTCCTACATTTATTCTAACATACATCTCATATAAGTTGATCCACTGGTAGTTCCAGTTGCATACTTATAATGCAAGCATGCAAAACAAACAAACAAACAAAATCCCTCAAATGCAAGCAGTTCAATTAGCTAATTTTAATTGAATAGTAAACTCTGTATCAGCTAACAACATGTAGCTTGAAATATTCTTCCTAATGTTCTTCCCAATGGCATGTGTCTTGGCAACTTACAAAATTCTTCTTCTCTTCAACTTTCTTTTACTTTAAACTTCTTTAAAAGTTTCTTCTTTCCTCCTTTTGCTTCTGGTATCATTTCTTTCATCCAAGCCTGATGAGACGCTCTGGCAACCTCCAACATTTGGCTTTAGATCAGCTCAACCTAATCACCCTGCCTGTCTGCTGTTACCTACAGTGACGCTCTGTACATACACCTACATGTATGCTCTGTAGCACCTACACAGTAATATAGATAGAAACTAGATAACAAATATCTCCTTTTTCCCTACTGAATGACCTATTTTTCTTGCACATTGGCATGGATCCAGTATTATAAATTTGAAAAGTGTCATGCATAATTATGTAATGTAAAAAAAAGGATCTAGGCTCACTCACCAGGTGAACACTTACAGAGTTAACAGTGAAAAAAATAAGAAGATGATTAGAGTAAAAGTACACACAACCATGAAATCTGCAGGTCAGGTCTGTGCAGGTCAAGACAAAAACACTGTAAGCCCAACCAGTTACACTGCATTACAGTGCAGAGAAAAGAAAAGTGTAACTGAGGCAGTTAACTGTCAACTGTATGTTTGGCACTCCCTAGGCCATCTGTAACTCATGCATGTGCTATATATGTAAAAATGATTGTTAATACATTGCTTCATTACTATACTAGTCAAAGTGAGTGAGTGAGAGAGAAAGTGAGAGATGCAAACATTTGTGTTTGATTACATTATTTACCTAAGTAAAGGAAATCGACCATTCCAAATATTGCATCAACCGCCCACATGGAGAGAACAGCTTTAAGTCAGATTGCTCATGTTTGCTTTCACCATATCAGGCAAACAAAACAAATTGTGCCAGTGTAAATAAAAAAAAAAGTGTGTGCATGTGTGCATGACGGGCTGTATCAATTATCACCGGTTTAGAATCAAATTATGCAATGTTCAGTGAGGTGACATACAAGCAGATGGTGTACAGCATAATTAAGGTCAAACGCTGACCCTTTGTTCCTCTTGTGCCATGCTGTCCAAATATATTTTGTGTTTGTTTTTAATATGTAATTTAAATGCTGAATACTTATAGATGAATGCAAATTGCAAAGTCAGTAATATTTTCCATCTGATAATATAGATACCAAGCATGCAATTGTGCATATGTACTGTATATGCATGTATTACAAAGTGTTTGCTGTTTGTTTGCAAAAAAAAAAAATATGCATAACTGCAGAAATTAGTGCACAGTTTCTTAAATTTAGTGTCTCTCCTGCTCTGTGTCTGAATAGTCGACTGTGGTCAACAAAGTTAAATTGTATTACTCATCACATGTGTGGTCATCACTGCAGCTAAACCCACGGGATCAACAAAAACATGTTACCTGCAAGAGAGAAGGAGAGAGAAGACAACATTAGATGAGAGCTGCTTGCATTAAATGTGCTTCCACATGCTTAACATGGATAATTATGTTGTTGCAATAATGAATTGTGAGTTTACAACAATAGAAAAGATGCGTTTATATATATATATATATATATATATATATATATATATATATATATATATATATATATATATATATATATATATATGAAATCGTGCCAGCTGCTCCCTAACACTGGCTCCCTAACATTGACATGAAAAGGAAACCCATGGGAGAGACAAAGAGGTCAAAGTCATTGAGGCAACACTGGGAAATGTCACACAAAACAATATGTTTAAATTTGAGAAGTCTTTAAATTCTTGTACTGAGGTCTTACAAAATGTTCCAATGATTATACCCCCCCCCCCCTTCCCCCAGCCACACACACACACACACACACAAAGCATCTTGGAATGTAGATTTAAAATATCCCCCAGAGCTTTAGAGCAGTCCTCTAACGTGAATGACCATAAAATTGCCTGTGCTCTGATACAGTCTTCTGGAGCCTTAAATTTGTCAGTAGCAGAGGATTTTTCACATATTGTTTTTGTTTTTTTTTCCGCATTTATTCACAAATTTCTTTTCTTCAGTTTTATTTTATTTTTTTTCCTGAAAATGTCCCTGCATTGAGATGCCATCTGCTCTGATAGCTGCTAAATGTTTTAGGCTACCTAACTTTCATTACAGTACTGACTGTGGCCTTTTCTGCTTCTTTTATATATTTGCAGTCTTATATAATGGCATATATAAATAAAAAAGGCTGAGGTTAGGTACAAAATTGACTTGGTTAGACTAAGGGTATAGAGTTTGGGTTAAAGCAGAACTTTTGCTGTCAAGTGTCACTTTCTGTGTTTTATGATCCCTAAAACTGTAAATGTACCAGTGCATTATCCATCTTTTATGGAAGTTTCTGTAGATGGTAAACAGGATAAGGCAAAAAGTAAAATTCAATGCATGGTTACTGAAAAACATCCATAAAAATTAATACAAAAAAAAAAAAAAAATTTAAATTGCTTTTTACAAAATTGTTATACAAATGTTGTGATGCTCATAGATGACACACACAAACACACACACATTATCTATATATATATATATATATATATATATATATATATATTTGAGAAGGGAAACAAACAGCAGTCTGAACCTATCCATCCTAACCTCTTACCTATATAGACTATGTGGCTATAACTGTGTAACCTTATTTACCCCGGTTCTCCAGAGGCTTTTAAGTGATATATACAGAAGCTACATAAACAGAAAAAGGAGAAACCCAAACACACTAGTAAATAATAGAGCCTTTGACCCAAACAAATTGAAATGGATGTCTTTTAAAATACATGTCAAATTTTGCACTAACCAGTTTCAAAGGAGCATATCACCATAGCAAATAACTGCTAGTAAAAGCTCACTTATGCAAGTATTTGGAAAGCATTTTACTTAAATGTCATGCCATTGTCAGAGGATGTTACCTTTTTACACTTGCCCAAATATTTCTGGCCTTGAAAATTATTTGAGGTACACACTAAAGAGACTTTTTGAGGCAAGCCGTGGCTTCAGAAACTTGCTTCTGAGAACAGTTTTATTTAAAATGTATGACTGCTGAAACCTGACAAAACATAGTCACCATCTGAAACTAAAGGGGATTGTCAGGATGCAATATAACCATGACCCTGGGCCCCATCATCAAGGATAAGCATCTCTGGGATATTTCAGAATTCTGTTTATGAGTCTAGTTCTCTCATTTGCCTTTTCGCTTTTATCTCCATGTCTTTTCTTCTTCTTTTTCGCACAAATAGCGTGGACGCTGAGCAGTGTTGATGCCCCTTGCAGTGCTAATTAATTGTGACTCAGGGCCACGAAACAAGCCTTTTCATTTTGAACATTGAGCAACCCAGTGTCCAGCACTCATTGCAGTTGGTTTTAATGAGTCTCTCCAAAGTCCCTCCACCTCAACAGTTTTCTTTTCTATTATATGTTTTTGTTTACCTTACATTTCTCCTCAATTAATCTCCCTTTGTCAATGGGTGTTCTTTGTCATTGCCTTATAAACAAAATATTTGATGCCTCTATCAGTAGGATGAAATTCTCCTGAGTGGTATGGTCAGTGATTGCTTTTTTTCCCCCCTGACGGCAAAAAAGGAAAAAAAAAAAAATTAAATATTGCTACTGCTGCAAAATGAGTGCTGCCTTCAAGAATTTGAGGTTGGCTTCTCCTGAATGCTAAGGAGTTAACAGAGAAATACTGCCTTGTGTTTTCTTTGTGCTTTTACTGGATTAATTCAGAGCAGCAACAACATTTACAGCTAAAGCTGTTACGGTTCAATAATATTGGCAACAGGAGTTAAGATCTAAACAGAGACACACAGACAGACGGAGCTAAGTTAATGTATGGTTGCAGTTTTTTTTTTTTTTTTAAAGAAGTGGGATCCAACGAAGAAGCAGTCAAGCAGAAAAGGCAAGAATGCAAAGACTTTGTAATATTATTGGGAAGTAGGGAGCCAATGACTAAGCTAAGAGATTCACAGCTGTTGGAGGAAGTGACATGTGATCTGTTAAGTTGCAGGTGAGGAAAACTGAACATGGGTAACTACACTGCATGACAAAGTGCCAAGACGCCAATTTTACTTTTGCCATTGTGACAAATTTTGCCATCATGTTCCTTTTTTATGCATATGGGGCAGGTTGTGTTAAGCAATTTTAAATATAAAACCATAATACACCACCCATTTGCCCAAAGAAACCACAAATGTGACATGCACAGATATTCTCAGACTAGGTGTTTGCCTACTGTAGACATAAATGTGCTTTTTTCTCCACGTATTGTCTAGATTTAAACTGACAATTGGTGGCATTGTTTAAAGAATGGTATTTGTTGCTTGTTTGCATATGGTGCAAGTTTTATGAAGTATATTAAAATATGAAACCAAAACACACCCCAAAAAGACAGCCAGACTTAGTTTTCATTACCTGCATCTGCATCTTTCAATGTAAGGAGTCATAGGTAAACAATCACTAAGCAATTAATGACACAGAGGACCACAGTGTAGCTGTGAAGCTGTTCTACCTCTGTGGAGTTTTGGTAAAAGGCGCTTGGGGAGATACAGTAAGATGAGAGACTGGGGCCACTATAGTAATTTGGGATAATATTCCTAACCTATACTGCTATGGCCAAAGAGGGCTAGCCTTGACCCCCATTCCTCCTCTTCTTCTCTCTCCTTTTACACAAGGAGGACAGCCAATATGTGCCAGAGCAACATATCCTTCCCTCAGATAATGGAATTGCCTGGCTGTAATAATAATTTGAATTTCACACCCTGCTGCCTCGGTGCAGAGGGATCGCAGGAGCAATGGCATAAATTAGCCTCCATGCACGGAGCTGATCGATGACTGCCCCGTCTACCACCTATTGATCTGGGACAACTCCTAGGGATGCAAGTGTACCCTGCATTGCACACACACACACACACACACACACACACACACACACACACACACACACACACACACACACACACACACACACACACACACACACACACCACAGTTTTCTTCACCAAAAGTTAGCAGGAAAGAATAAAAGATGTAGAGATGAAAGACATATTAAAGGAAAAAGGAGAACAAAAATTGACATAATAAATTGGGCCACCATGTGTTGCCAAGAACAGCTTTAATGCACCTTGGCATTGATTCTAAATATATCTGATCTGGTGACTGAAATGACCATAGCACACAACGCACATTATTTTCATACTCATCAAACAATTTAGTGACCTCTTGTGCCCTATGGATGGAGGCACAATCATACTGAAAGACACCACGCGTCTCAGCATAAAGATTTTTCATCAGTGGATAAAGGTAATCACTCACAATTATGTGCAAATTTGAACTATCCTTTCACTCTAAGGGGACAAGTGGATCCAAACTGTTCCAGCAAAATGCTTCCCACAGCATAAGCAACTGATCCCCTACAGTAAGGGTGATTGGTTCAGTGCTTTCCTTTCTTTTCTCACATACCAGTATTTACTATACTTATTAATGCTGCAACATCCTGTTTTTTTTAATGATACCCTAAGTATTTATATTATGTCTTTATAACAAGCATGTAACATGTTTGTTCTCAGAATAGGCAAGACAAGTGAGTGATGTAAGAAAAAATAAATATGATATATTACAGAATGACACAACATGGACAACAGGAAAAAAAATCCCTTTCTAACTTTGATTTCACATTAAATTTCCATGCATTTTGCTTGAGGACAGAATGTTGTTCAGCCTGCCTGGAAATTGCAACTCACACTGAAGTTGTAGTCCAAAAAAAAGTCATGTGTACTTGAAACACTCACTCAGGGGAAGGGATAGGGAAGTATTGTGACATTTTTGGTGTGAACTAACATCTGTTTTTTTTTCTATCTCTAATTTTCCACCACTTCTCCTGTAGAAAATTAGTCTTGCAATTTATATGTGAAGCCTGAAAAGGCTTTAAAAATGCAGCTATGAAAAAAAAATAAGTAGAAAGGTTCACCATCAAAGATGAAAATGATCTTAAAAATGAGAACGAGACTCTGAGAGAGCTCCTCCACGAGAAAGCACACATACATTTACACTTGAAAATTATCTAAATCCACAACAGAATCACACACAAATATAGACACACAAACTAACCAAGTTCATCAAATGAACCACTTCACAGAACTAAGCACATCTGTAAGCATGTCCAGAGCAACGACCCAGAGTGCACTAGCTAAATAGGAAAAAAAAAAAAAATTGGGGGTTGGGGACTCACATACTGAGCAAAAATACCGTGCTGAAATATTGAAAAATTCATCAAAATCACAAATCGATAGCCCCACAAGAAGCCAAATCATTCTGACAGGAGAGGTAATTTCTCTGACCTTTCTGCATGTCTGTAAGAGAGTCAGGGACACTGGGACCAATAATGATGATGATCAATTCTCAATTCAGGTCTTTTCCCCAAATGCGAGGGTAGGGTTTTTTAAGGAATCACCCACCCCCACCACACCCTGCATGATGGAGTAAGAGCACTGCTCACATGTATCCATGTGTGTGTGGGGGAGGGGTCCAAGGCTTCAGGGTCAGGCTTATCCTGAGGCAAGGCTGGATGGCAATACTAAAGGACATCTCAGCGACAGGGTATTAGAAGCCTGCACATTTTAAAAGAAACAGGATTATTTTTTTATTTTATTATTTTTTGTGGATGCTGTAATGTAGTGTGAGCTGTAGCAAATAGTCAGTTATACTGTCCCTAATTATAGTTATAGCTAAATTACCAACTGGTTCTATAATGACCAAACTCTAACGTGAAGATCATTAAAAGTTTTACATACTCAATATGCTAAACACCCAATGTATTACAATAAGCTACTCTGTGGAGTTAGCATTGGCCGACCTTGTTGGTCAGGTCTCCATGCTTAGTGACTTCTATAGTCACATGTACTAAGGAAGTTATTGATATAATTAAGCAATAAAGAATACACTCTTTATGATAACTATTTAAACACTGATGGTGCTCAAAGTGCATTAAGCTGTGATAAATTAACTTGATAATTAAATATAATCATCCCAGATAACCGTACTGAGTCAGGGCTCTATTGTTGAGTGTTTTGAACAACTTTAATAGGTTGGAGAAAAAAATCTACACATGGCCAGTTAGATGCTTTCCAGCACTTAGACAAACATTATTTACATACATTATGTACATATTATCTGACTACTAAGTGAAGGAGCCTCTGTATGTCTGTAACTATATTTTCATCTGATTTACTGGCAGGTGTTTCTTAGGAGCTGAGTAAATGATGTGTCGAAATTTCTGAATTTTTCAATAACACTTTCTCATGTTTCAGTTTAAAGCATTTTTTTTAAAGGAATATCTGTTTTAAAAAAAGGTTCTCACCACATGTGAGAGTATTGTGCATGAACTTGAAAGAGAGAGCTTTCATTGAAAACACTTTTTTTTTTTTTTTAAAGGTCAAGTGAACCAGCTAAGCTGCAACTTAAGAACCAGCCCAAAGAATTGCTCACTTTCTCAAGTGTGAATGGGTTTCATGAAGTGTTTACACAGCATGTGATGGACGTTTAACAAAAAATACAACTTCTTGGGTTGGCTACTGCTAGTGGCATTAGCAAATAGCAGGCATTTTGTGTTTATTAGCAGTGATGTACACACATGGACATGTGCTGTGTGCCTACCTGCTAATGACCGCGTGCATACCTGGGTGGCAGTCTCCCTGAAATGGAAACTGCCCTTATATTGTATAAATACTGTGCTGTGAAACGGATGTGACAGGAATTCAGGAAATTCTGCATTTAAAACACATAAAGTTCTGGATGGATTTTTTTTTTAAAGTCATTAAAATCACTCCATTTAAATCCAGGATTGGACATGTCTCAACATACAACATTTACTTTTTTTTTTTTTTTTTTAACCTGCATATTTTATTTTTATGCCATGATAAAAATGCTCATGAATAGTGCCTCAAAGAGAAAATAGAAGATCATTTTCTGAAGATGTGCAGAAAAGAGCAATTGCGCTGCCAGTTCTTTCTGGAGCCATTTGATAAGCTTTTGATCTTTGTAACTGTGAATGTTACTTTCACAGTTACAAAACGAAACACAAAGACTTCACCAAAAGCCATCATGTCTGAGTGATGCAGCTTGTTGCAACACCAGTCAGCTGAGATGGATAGTATGTCCTTTGCGATCAAACTGAAAGAGATTGGCTTTTTTTTTTTTTTTTTTTCTTCACACATTTTTATTCTATAGACTCATTAAGTATCAGAAGAGGGCTGAGTTGTTGCACAGTTGATAGCTACTGGGTTGAACCATGAATGGAAGAGATATGTAGAAATAATGCCAACCACATTATTTTTCTTCCATCTCTGTCCGACAGGAAAAACAGCTGAAGGGCATGTATGGTGTTAAAAATTCTCTTTCAACCTCTCAGCCATACTGGGCCACGTCCTCTCTGTGGATCACATAGAAGCAAAATCACAGAATCTTATTCACAATTACATATGACACTGTCAGAACCGCTGAAAAAATATAAAAGAACACAATGTGATGCACTTTCCAAGGTAAAGCACTACTAATAGCAAACATTTACGTTCTTCCCCTCAGACAAATTAATTTGTTGTTTAACATACTGAGAAATATTAGTTCAGAAATATTTGTGTTAGTTTTTAAATACATCACCTGGGCTTATACTTCCTCACCTACTGGGTGAGCATTTCTGTGATGATTTTAATAACCTTCTATCAAAAGCGTGATGTTGCAGCATGCACACACTGTTGTTAACTGCCCTTCTATCTGGCTTAAATCAAGGATGGTATCAAGTGCTGTGAGACAACTGATGCTGTAAACCAGCAGTAGTTAAAAATAAAAATGAAGTGAGCGAAATTGAATTGAAACGATGAATTTTGACATTGCATAGTTCAATTGTACACTGATATTGCATATATCAGTGTATATTGCACATATTAAAGACAGTGGGATGAATGAATGGATACAAGAGTAGGATGTAAAACACAAACTGCACTGTACTGACTTATACACAAATGTGAAACACTGATGTCATTCTACTCAGAGGTCTCCCTCTCCACTTTTTCTCCCCTGCTTATCTGTAATTAAGCTAATCAGCAAAGCAGAACACTTAACTTAAAACCCACGCAACTCAAAACCTTAAAACTTTAATCTCCATGTATGGAGAAATCTCACCATTGTGGTTCCTAAGTTAGCAAGATGTGCACCCTGTTGCAGGCTTCAAGTCAATGACTTACAGGCTTCTGTGTGATTATACCATATGGTGTTTCTTAATGAGGAGGTTCTGGGTGCTGATATCAGTATTCTACTCTCACTTCCTCTCCCCACAGGAAGACACCCTCTCCCCACTCATAAGGAATTCACTGCACGTCGGTGGCCCACTTTGTAAAAGAAAGTCTCCTTGAATCATTGAAGCTGTGAGTCTCTGTTTCAGTCAATCCTCTGTGCACTGTGGGAAGCTTATTAGCCAAGCTGAGGCATTACAAAAGGATTTTAAAAAGAGAGGAGCAATTGCCTAAAGCCGTCTACTATGTCTGTCTTTGTCTCAGCCCATAACCTAAGTCAGGTGCATATCCAGGTAAGAAGAGACTATAACATACCAACATGTCATGTTATGTTTATTTATAGAAACAGAGTTTCCAATAGAGGTTGCATAACACATTAGTAAGTTTACACAATTCGGGCAAGCCTTAAAAAGATGAAATAGAAGCAGTAAATTATTTTAGGTTAAATTATGCCATTTTTGAGTCAAGTGGGGAAAAGCATTTTAACTACGATCAAAATTAAAACTCAAATACCTGGTTTTAATGTGCAACATGGACATTGTACTGGAGTACTTTTATTATTGATGGTGTCACTCTTTGTACAATGGAAACTGAAAGGCTAAACACACATATATGCAGACACACACACACACACACAGAGTTGTGTTTCCATGTCTTTAGAAGACATAACAATGACTTACATTTCATGGAGACTTACTCTAACAGTAACCATAGCCATACTTGGCTAACCCTTAACCAAGCAGTAACCTTAATCTAATTTTAAATTGCCCCAAAAGATGTCCATACAAAAAGATGTCTTTAGCTTAACAATATTAGGGGACTTGTTTGTTGCCCCCATAAGAACAGGTTTGACTTATTGTAATGGCTCCACTGCATGCGTATCTATTGCACTGTGGCACACATAGGGGGACGCAACAGGATTAAACAGAGTGCACAGGAGAGCAGTAAAACAGCAGTAGGGATTCTCACAGTGATTTGAAATTAAATCAAGCAGCACTCAGAGTGCAAACCTCCACCAAGGCAGCTCACGTTCTGGACAGTATTTAGTTTTAAGGGAATCATATTGTATTGTATTATATATTCATTTTGTTTCCTTTGTTCTTTTTAAATATACTTTAAGAGGTTTGTAGTGCAGTAAAAAATCAGATAAGGACAGCATGACCAATGTTTCCTTTGATTACACAAACATTATGTAAGTGTAGGAAATGGGCAATAAGTATTAAAGTTCACCTGCTCCCTAATATATCCCGCCCACTAACAGGTGCCATGATGAAGAGATAATCAGTGTTATTCACTTCACCTGTCAGTGGTCATACTGTTATGCCTGATCAGTGTATAAATTACTGTAGGTAAATAGCACAAAAAGATGTTTGTTTTTTCAGCTCTCTGATATCTTGTGTTGGCAATGTGGGCAATCATTATCTTTATAAATGTGGGAAAAGTGTCAAAGCAAGAAGAACAGAGAAGACTGGACAGAAACACACAGAGGAAGTTTGACCTGCTAAGGATGTCATCCTCCACGGCACTCACAAAGACCTTTTACGTTTCTACTACTGTCACTGTATGAAAAAATTTTTTTGTACACGTTATTTTAACATTTGCACATTTTTTTTTCATTTCTATTAACATTAAATCAGGAGTAAAAAAAAAAAGTCATTTGACTAAGAGGTGGGGGTTTTTGCATTTTGGTCAGTTTGCCCTTTTTATACTGTTCAATGTTCAATCGGCTACGGAAAATATAAACATGCAGCTCTTAATGGATCATACATAGACTGAAAGAGTTATTTGTGATCTTTAAATTAAAATAAACCTATAATTGACACTTCATATTTGCCCTTTTTAATGTGATTCTCAGGAATCTGAAACAATCTAATGTCATTCTACTGGGGTACACTGTAGATGCTTAAGCATGAGCTTGAAAATTGACAGCTCATCTTATATTTAAGGGGTATGAATCTGCCAAAATGAGACCAAAATACTTCCCCACGTCTCCTGGCTATTCTTACTAACAAGGTGAGCCCAAAACAGTTTGTCTCACCTTTCGAAAAGGGCAGGTGAGAAACATTTCTATCACGCCCCTTGGTCTCATAAATAACTCAGCCGAATAAATTACCCTGTTCATTTGACGTTTAACCAGATAATTACGTGGTGCGTTGCAGAACCGAGAGCTTGGTAGCAGGGCAGCTCTCTTCTTGGCTTGCCAATGGCTGCTAACCCAGCCATGACATTAGGCACTCCTCATCAATCTTAATGAATCCAGCATCACCACTGGACTTAGCAATGAGTTTCACCCTTACACACAAAAAGACGTGAGTGACACGCTCATATACTTATGAATATACATATTACTGAATGTGTAATGGACATGTAGAAACATGCTTAAAGCACGAGAACTGTTCTCGCTGTTTTACTCGGCAGTCATAATTAAATAAACTGATGAATTTGTTGCAGTTACGTATTAATGACTGACAATGATACAGAAATGCATCTGTAATTTTACCTGTGCATAAAATGATGGCATGAGTAGGATTCACTGATGAAAAAAACTGCATTTTCTTTCTAGACTCAGTGTTTTTCACAACATTGGGCGTAAATGTCATGTATACATAGTGTCTGTATATGTGAATTACCTGCTAAATGGTCCTGAAACAGGATTTTTTTAAAGTGATCTCAGTTCTATTTGTGTTCATGTTCAATTTCACTTCATTCTGTGTGCCAAGTTGCCAACCTTCAAAGAAAACATGGTTTAAGTCAACATTCTTGACTTTTTAATAGGCCAAGCATGTCTTCTTTTTAGCACTCAGTGTAGCCTCATTTATGTGAGTAAATACATTTGCCAATATTCTTCACTGGTTTATTATTTAAAACTGAACTATCTTTATGAACCTAAAATTGTAGCTGGAGGCCATTAATATAATTTGTCAAACTGCCTCTACAGTCTTTTGCCAAACTCAAGAAAATAAATCAGCTGTTCTGTTGGTGCTGTCATTTTCCTTGGAATATTAATTTTACTAACTTCTTATAATTAAACCATATAAATTACTATATTAAAACACACACACACACACACACACACACACACACACACACACACACACACACACACCACACACACACACGCAAATCTTAACCTTATGCTGTCTGAAGCATAATGATTCAGCATTTAGTCCTTGGAGTGTTTCGAGTCAATAGTGATTTATTTTCACACATTGTACGACTTTTGCTGTACCTCACGTTGCTTGCAGTTATGGAAATGTTCCATCTAAGCAAATCCTATGCTTTTAGGATCTTGAACATAAAATAAATCATGTTATTTGATTCCAAGCAGATGCCTTCTAACAGCTGAAAACAAATGACAGATTTGTTCATCTGTATTGCCTAATCCATGGCTTATATGAAGCAGGACATGTAGCTTTGCAAGGTAACAACACTGGGGTAACATATCATGCAAATCTAACCTGTTCTGGAGTAGGCTATGTTCTGGGCAAAAGATCATGACATACTAATCCACTGCCTACTGAGAAATCAGTGATCTGGAAAATGTTGCTCCCATTCCTAAAAGATACCTCAGACCTTGATAGCTTTTATAGTTTGACAGACCTTCATAGGTTTTGTGGTGATCTAAACCCTTTGTCATTGCCTGATATGCACCAATGAAGAATCTAGACTCTTAGACTCTAAGTTGCTCCATAGTGCGGGCTCCTTGCATCCTTTTGTATCCCTTATGGCGAAATGATCAACAAGAAATTTTCTTTGTAACATATATAATGTATTTATTTAACCACAATATGCTTGTTGTTATTGTTTACATTAGTTGTTATTGTCTCACTCGCTCTCACACACCCATACAGATATATGCATTACTCATTACACTGAGCTTTAACAGCCTGTAGCACATGCTGACATTCATATTTTTGTACACACATACCCACATGTACACACACACACACACAGACACACACACACACACACAGATGCACATGCACAGAAGGTTTCTGGTTGTGTATGTTACATGTGCTGGGAGCAAATCACTTTCAACTGCAGCAGGTTGACATTGTTCAGCACCAAATGTGAACAAATTAAATGAGGCAATTAAAGAGTGAATAAGCCAGCGTTGATAATTGCGACGTGATATGCCAGCAGCAATCATAATGAAGCTGCCACTCTGTTCAGCTGGCCTAGTAATGTTACACAAGATAGCGCGTGCGTATGCGCCACTTAGCTTAAACTCTGAATTCATTTTCTATACACACACTTATCCTAACCATCAGGATAGAGTTTCAATATCCCTCTGTCAGGATCTGTGTAATGTGGTGTATATGTGCAAGTGCTTGGAGAGAATGAGTGTGATAGAGAAAGTGTGTAAGAAGTATTGAATGACATACAACTGATCTGGAAATCTCAGTTACAGGAGGGGATCACATTATGTGGACAAGATATACACACACACACAGACACACAAATTTTATATTTTATATATATATATATATATATATATATATATATGAGAGGAGCCAGTCTGGCAGAAAATTGAGACGGTCGGCCATTTTCAACTCTCCCTGATCCTTCTCGGTTTATGGGCCGTGAAGCCTCTTGTCATTGTGACTCACCAGAGAGCCAAGTTAACAGGGCCTGTCCTCACCCCACCAGCACAAGAAGTATTACTCTTCATCATTAACCACCGTAGATACACCATAATGCACAGCCAAGATACAAAATGATTCCATAAAAAAACCCTGGCTAAAAGAACAACAACATAGACAAAATAAAGAATGAAAAAAACAAAACAAACAAAAAAAGTTTTGCAGGTCATGTAGTAAACCATCATAGTGTACACAGCATTTTTACATGGTTCAACAACCTATATTAATCTGCAACTAATTAGTTGATCGATTGCTTTAAGTAATTTTAAGTAAAACATTAAAATGACCGGCATGTTGTTAATTTAGATCACTGTAATCCAACTGATGGGGCTTTAGGCTGTTATTTTTTCCCTCTTGGAAATTATTAAATTAATGTTTCCATTTTATGACATTTTGTGTATATCTTAATAGATTAAACATCAGTTCTACTTAACTTTGACTATATCAATATTTAAACGTTACTAATTCATTAAAAAAAAGGGATAAATCATCAAAACTATTAATAAGTTATACCAATATCCAGCTTTGGAATGACTGTTCCTGGAAACTTTGCATTCACCATACAGCAACTTTAGTCATTGTTGCAATGCTACTGCAAAAGGAAGATTCTGTTACATAAAAAAATAAGCGGCTACAATCACTTTTACATGTTTTTCTTAGAAGAAAATGATCAATTTTAATTACATAAATGCTGTATATCAATACAAACAGATCTGTGTTGAGACCCATACATTAGCTTTAAAAAGCAAGCTGAGAAAAGAGCTTGATCTCACAAAGTTTTGTTGAAAATTAATAAAATGTGTGGAAAAACTCTTTTGCACCAATTGCCCGTCATGTGATAAATCCATAAAAAAGCATTTTGGTTTGTGTGCTATCTTCAGGAAAGCCAGCAGTCATTCTATCCTGTAAGTACACTAAGAGTACTTCCTCCTTTTCTTTTCTAGGAAGTGAGTTGCTCAACTCCTATACATACAGTAAGAGGTACTGAAGACAATCTGAAATTTCTAATCTCTAAAAACTCAGACACATCATGCTTTGTGCTACCTCAGTCATCCTTGTTGCACTGCCGCAGTAAACAGCCTAGCCTTGAAACTCTCTGTTTTCAAGCCTACCACTTTCACACACTCAATCTCCTCTCTTGTCACAGGGGATTCGGGCAGTCAGTGCTGGCCAGCCGCCATGCAGTCCCACTCTGTTTATCTGTTTGTAATCGGTGCCTTTCCTCTGCAGGGACAAATGGAATCCAATCAGTCTAGCTAAGCAATGACAGGGTCACAGGCCTGACACACTGGCCAGCTATCTATTTGTCAATAGTGTCAAATGGAGGGGTGGTCCAACATGTTGCTGGGCCATCACATCAGTCTGGCATATCACTAATGGTTGGGAGAGTGTGGGAAGAAGAGACAGATAAAAGTACCAGAGAAAAGAAATCCACACTGGAACACTGGGCAGAGGATTGTCAAGATAAGCTAAACTTGTTTGAAAAAGGTGTGCGTGCAAGCATGCTGATATGATTGAATGCACACTCACCAGCATGTTGACAAGCACACAAACTTTACATCTGATCTTTTGACTCAGTGAATAACACAGACATTAAAAAGCATTTCAAATACAAGAATATAAAGTTAAGACAAAAAATATAGCCAGAAGTAGAATTTAATGGTAAAGTTTCCCATTCACAACATAAACACAACAAACACTAATTACATAGACACACAAAAACTCATTCACACTCTGTATGCATTTGAGGGAAGGTTCTCATCATCCTTAAGGGGAGCCATTATACAAGAGTGGGTAAAAGCCCCACTGGAGACCTATTTCTATGTGACCTCTATTAACAACACCCAGGGTATCTGAGTGTGAAATGAGCAGTGTGTGTGTGTGTGGTGGGACTTGAATAGATCAGGCCATGGCAAAAAAAAAAAAAAAAAAAAAAAAAAAAAAAGGGACTCTGCACTTGTTCCTCTTTCTCTCTCCATTCAAATTCAAAGCTCTTAATAAATTAAACTCTCAATAAATTAGTTCTTTTTTCAGAAGTCCATGGTGATTACTCTTGAATGTCTCATGTTGGTAGTTAGGATAGTGCTCGTGTTTCCACAAACATTGGGGCTTCTACACTGTCTTATAGCTGACAGTCTTTGCAGCCTTTAAGGGAAAATTTGTTTTCAATAGAAAATGAAAGTGCATAAACAGACCTTGCACTGTGTGGAAAAAGAATCAAAAGCATTTTTTTTTTTTTTTAACTAGCAGCATGAAAAGTATGAAATTAAGTTAGGGTCTTTCAAAAAATAAAACTAGACCTATTTATCAAGCTTTCATCTCTCTGTGTTGGCCTGTATGTTCAGTTGTGGTCAGAAGTTTACAGACACTCATCATGGACATAAATGTTATGGTAATTTTGAGCTTTTGATGATTTCTTGAACTATTCTTTTTCCAGAGTGGAACAATAGAGCATACATCTCCAAAAAAAAAAAAAAAAAGAGAACTGGGTGTACAAGTTTAAATTTATTCTGGATTTTCTCTAAGCTCCTGCTCTAAAATCAACACCTTCAGGCTCAACTGAAATTTGCAGCTACCCACATGAACAAGCCAAATGCCTTCTGGAGAAAAGTTTTTTGGTCAGACGAGGCAAAGATTGAGGTATTTGGCCATAGTGACAAGAGGTAATATTTAAAGGTAAGACTTTCGGATCTAAGAACACTGTACCAACTGTCAAGTATGGTTGTGGTAGCATCATGCCCTGGTGTGTTGTTTTGCTGTCAGTGGTACTGGTACATTGCACAAAGTACATGGAATAAGGACTACCTCCAAATTCTTTAACTTCACCTCAAATCAACAGCTAGACCTTTGAAATTTAAGAACAGCTGGGTGCTCTAACCTTATTGAAAATGTATAGACTACACTTAAAAGCTGGGTCTGTGCCAGGAAACAAACCAATTTAAATGAACTCTACCAATTCTGCCAAAAAGAGTGTTCAATATCCAGCTAGAAGCCAGAAGCTTGCTGATAACTACCAAAAGTGTGTGGTTAAGGTGCAAATTGCTAAGGGACATTTCATGTGGGTGTACATATTTATTCGAGACTGTCTGTATACTTTTAACCCTGTGTACATTAGAGAAAATCCAAAACAAATTCAAACTTGTGCACCCAAGATGCATGCTGTAAAATCATTCTACCTTGGAAAAAAAACAGTTTAAATTGATGATTAAAAGCCCAAAATTACCATGATGAGTGTATGTAAACTTCTGACCACAACTGTATGTACTGTATGTATTGTAGCAGAGGCTGGAAGGTTTAGTTGTGTGGCACCAGTAATTCTTTAGGCACCGTCAGCATTATAGGTAGTTAGCATCAATAATTAGCCCACTATAGGCAGTCAATATATTTGTAAGAGATTTATGGTGCATAACCAAATGCACTGTGACCGCTCACCCTGATGACAGACCTCCAACAGGTAAATAAATCATTTAGTGCTGGATGTGATTGTGATATGACCATGCACACACAAATCCCTGCATAAACACACTAATACACATACTTACAGGTCACATCCACAATCCTTTGTTGGAATATCAGTAAAGTATACGATATTATGAAATTGTTCTTTAGTTACAGGGTTTGGATTAGTATTGTTGTAGTATTGTTCTAACATTCATGTAAAAGATAAGATAAGATAAGATAAAACTTTAATGATCCCACGATGGGGAAATTTGCGCATTACAGCAGCTCAGTACAGAGAAAAAATGAAAAAGGATGAGTAAGAACAAATAACTAAACTAAAACTAAAATAGAATAGAATAAAATAAAATAAAATAGCAAAAAAAACTATACACATATACATAAGCACTATATACATAATATATATATATCAATGTCAATACACACATTACATATACACACATATACACACACATCAAAACACTATATACAGATATCAAAATATTATATACATTTGTAGCCGGTAAGGTACATAGCATACACAGTATGCATTATATGGGTGAGTGTAATAAATAAAATGTATATGGACTGTATGGATAAAGTGATGGCAGAGGAGGTAAAGTGTCCAAGTGACTCAAGACATTATGATGTGTTATACAGTCTAACTGCTGTTGGGATGAATGACCTGCGAAAGCGCTCCTTCCTGCAGCGAGGATGTTTCAGTCTCTGACTGAAGGAGCTGCTCAGCTCACCCACAGTCTCATGCAGAGGGTGATGGGGGTTGTTCATGATGGATGTCAGCTTTACCAACATCCTCCTCTCACCCACCACCATCACAGACTCTAGAGGACATCCAACACAGAGCTAGACCTCCGCACCAGTTTGTCGATCCTGCTCCTGTCCCTTTCGGTGCATCCACCCCCCAGCAGGCCACTGCGTAGAAAAGGGCAGATTCTACCACCAGTGTCATAAAAGGTCTTTAAGAGCGTCCTGCAGACACCAAAGGACCTCAGTCTCCTCAGCAGGTGTAGTCGACTCTGGCCCTTCTTATACAGGACGTCTGTGTTTGTAGTCCAGTCCAGCTTGTTATTGAGATGAACACCCAGGTACTTGTAAGAGACCACTGTCTCGATGTCTTTTCCCTGGATGTTCACCGGTGCTGTAGGGGGTGGCTTCCTCCTGAAGTCTATAACCATCTCCTTCGTCTTGCTGGCGTTGATTTGCAGTGCGTTGTTCTCACACCAGCCTACAAAGTCACTGATGACCCCCCTGTATTCCTGGTCGTTCCCATCTGATACACATCCGATGATGGCCGTATCATCTGAGAACTTCTGTAGGTGGCAATGGTCTGAATTGTACCTGAAGTCTGAGGTGTACAGACTGAACACAGCTCCGCTGTGGGTGAGGGTGAGGAGAGTGCAGGCAATGATAGCACTACACCAGGAGAGAGGGGGGTCAGCGTACGGAAGGGGGTAGATGGGATACCTGACAGTACACACTTTAAAGTGTGTTACACTGATTGCGTTAATTTTTAAAGGAAACATTGCATTGGCAGAATCAGGCACATCATTACACAAATATAATCATCCTTCAATGAATTCCACCTTTGTGACAAAAAGTGATAAATTAGAGGAAATCCTAAAAGGATGATCAAATTAATTTGACTAATTTTACTGCCCATTATTTTTGTATAACTCAACAATATTCTTCTAAATGGATACTTGATTTGAACATCAGTGATAAAATAGTAAGTTATAGCTCACTGCAACAAACATGCAAATACATTATTAAGCCAAATAAATAAAATTAAAAACCAGTTTCCACAAGGTAAAGATATCCATTTAGAGCTATACAATGCTACTGGTCTCAGTGGATAACCCTGGCCTGTCTGATGTGGGTTTTTTTTCCACCAATCAAGTTTTTTGATTTTATTTTTTTTTCTAAGTACCTTTAACCTCACACTTTTATCTTAGAGGGTGACATCATTCACAGAGCATCACTGGGCCACTGAATGATTTGATGAGGTTGTAAATGCTATGCCATATAAAGTGATCAGATACAAAGCCAGCTGGCAATCTATAAGAAAATATCTTTTAGAAAAACGACTTCAAGACATGGAGGATAACATTTCTGAGGTTCTGGTGCTTTGTGGTATTTATTGACTTATTGATTTTATTTTATTTTTCTAAGTTATCTATTTGATTTTGTAATTTTTTTTACACTGCATTACATCTAAAGGTGTTCCTGTGTAGGTGTAAATTGTAATGGAACTTCTGAAAAAAAAGAAAAGAAAAATGAAACAGGGACCTTAGCACACCATTACAATAGAATCAGATAAATAAAGGCTGAATAAAGTTTCAGTTTGTTGGGGGGGGGGGGGTAGGCTGATAACATGATGCAGTTTTACAGAACCCTATCTTGTCAACTGCTTTAAAACATACCTTATCAAGGGATTCAAAAACATTGTTCAGGTTGAATATTTGCAGCAGTCTAGTTACAGTAGTTATGTAGTTATGAAGACAAACTCTTCAAAAAGTGTTGCATGTACCAGACAGAAACAAAAGGGCAAGGGACTTAGTATTAATATTAATCAAGTAATATCTGTCAAACCAACAAATGAAGTGAGCATATATAAAAAAATAATTAAAAACATATGATATGGATTCACCCTTGATACTCTGGTTGAGAGAAATACCAGTGTTGCAAGCGTGCCTCAATAAATGGTACATCACTCTCTGAAGCAAATTTCACTGGGCACTGAATCGTAAACAATTATTTCACTGTTATGGGATACATGGCACAGAAAAGCAACCATTTGAATCAAAGTGGAGGTTGTTGTGCAGGAATAAGAGGTGGTGTCAGTGATAAGGGAAGAAGAACAGATAACCCTGACTGACCAGCGCCAAGCGAATTTAGGTGTTACCACTTCCTTTCAAAGACAAGGAGAGGCAGGGAGGGAGATAGAAAGAGAGTGAAAGAAGGAGGTGGAAAAAAGAGACGGAGAGCAAAAAACAATGAAGAGAAAGCATAATATCTTGATATTACAAGACAAACATGGAAGGTGACACAATTAGAATGAACAGGAATGATGAACAGGGAAAGTCACAAAAGAAGAGGTGGCAAAAAATATCTGAAAGAATGACACGAAGGAGATGGAGGATGAAGACAAGAAGGTACAAAAGAGAGAAGAGGTACAAAAGAGAGAAAGACGGTAAAGCAAGGGAGGAAGTGAATGAGTGAACAGAAGTTAACTGGAAAGAAAGGGAGGAGGGTCAGAGTGATAAATGTAAAGGGAGGTCACTGGAGTGTGTAATAACAGCATTATTTAAAGAGTAAAGGTGGCCAAAAAAAAAGCATATAATATGAAGGTAAGCAAGGGTGATGTATTAATGGCACTGGGAAACCTTCAGTATATGTTACTGTACAGCCACCGTACAATTACACCCACTGAGGAAACATTAAGCACTTATACAGTTATATCTACTAAGCCTGAGGTCATTTACAATGACGCATCGCATTTTTTTTTTTTAAACAGTCAGGGGTAGTTAAGGACAAGCTTGATGTCTGCTTGGTTAGCCGTGCAATGATACTACAGTTATCACTAATTTGATATTAAAGATAAATAAAATAGTGCATTGAACCCCTTTCACTACTTTACTACAGTAATCAACAATTACAGTTGTTCAGATGTGTATTGCTTGTCTAAAAGTTTGTTTGCAGGTTATCAACCTAAATTAACATCCCTAAGCTAGTAAATCATTCAAATAATCTGAATGGACCATGTTTTAAAATCGCACTGCTCTTTTATATCTGCTTTTACTCACACAGAAAGCAGAGGTCTGGTTGAACTGAATGTCTCAGCATGCTTTTGACTTCTGCCTTTTGATGCCTAGAGATTTTCTTTTTTTAAAACCCATTTTTTGATCTTAGAATAATAAGATTTTTTTTTTTTTTTTTTTTTTAAAGGTTGAGGCTGAAGGAAGACATGGGGCTTCACTTGTATCTTTTTGATAAAAGTATACACCAGAGGTCATAGCTCCCATTAGGAGCTCTGAATATCTTGCAATCCCAATATATATTTTTGCTTTAATTGAATTAGTGTGATGCTTTGTGTCTAAACATAAATGCATCCCAGTAGAAAGAATATAGGCAGACAAATGCTTTGATCCAATCATATAAGTACAAACGAATATTGATACACCAATAATCAAGTCAAAGAGTAGATGAAATGTTTTGAACTTCAAAGCTACAGAAGGCCAGTCAGAAGCCTTTTAATTAGGGTTACAATTGACTCCAAATAAAAAATTAAATAATAATAATTAAAAGTCTTGTGTATGTTTATTAACAATAAACTTAGGTCAAATATCCACACTGCCTTATGAAGGCTATTTTCAAGCACTGAGATACAATATGTGCATATACAGTACAGAATCAAAATCAGGCCATAATTCAGATCCAAGGGGATCTCTAGCTTTGAATTAGCATTAGGGTTTGCATCTTCATTAGGAGGGTTCAACCAGCATCACAAATTCTCTTTACTTTTTTTTTCCCTCCTGAAAATCAACTGCAAGGAACATCAAGAAGAAAAGAGAACCATCAGAAACAGTCATTCTCCAAACAGCTGACATGGCAAAATGTGACAACCCTGAGGAGATGACATGAATAGTAATCAGGCTATCATAGGGCATAAAAAAGACCTGACAAAAGGTACTCTGAAAATCTCTCAGGAGTTTATTTTTCTCAGTGTTCTCAAGAAGATAAAAAATAAAAGATGCCTTTGAGGAGTAATATTTCAAAGCTTCTAAAGTAAAGTGAGAGATTTGTTGTCTTTGTGTTTGAGGTTTGTGGAGATCCACATACAGCTACACATACATTGTTTTTAGGTCCCAAAGGAGATGATGCTCAGTAAGGCATTGTGCAAGTCTAATACTGTTAGCCTATCTATCAACATCAAGAGCTCCTTCAGCACCATTAATTACTACTTTGAGTGTGGCAAATACAACCCATTTCTGGAAAAGTTGGGATGCTGTATAAAATGGAATTTATTTCACAGAGCATCTGTTTTAGACTGACTCCATCTGTTTTATGCTTGCAAATCATTAAATCCATATATTGAGATGCAAATATTGAGAATGATGACTTATTCAGACTGGCAGAAATGCTGGCCAATCACACGTCTACCAGATCAAACCCCACCATCCAATTCCCTGAACTTTCAGAAAGTACTACCCACAGGGATTTTTTTTTTTCCAGTAACACATTCACATTATGTGCCCATGCAAATATAAGCCCAGTTTTCTACTTGTGGGCTGAGACACTATCCAGTAAAACCATTCTTACACAGTTGTTGCTTTGGGAAGCAGCTTTAGCCCCCCCCAATAGTGAGGAAATATCCTTTGCTGTGAAACCAAATAAACACAAACATCATCAAAACTTATTTCTAGTTTTATTTTACCTTGGCTGAGTGGAGTGCAAGCATTAGCCAGCCTTTCCTATTGACTGATTATTAGTTTTTCTGTTTATATATATATATATATATATATATATATATATATGAAGTCTGCGGACTGTTGCCAATCACAAGTATTTTATGGCAAGGTCAACCTACTGAACATAAAGCAGAACACGTGGTGTTAAAAAAACCCTGCTTGTGCGTTCCCGGCTATACTTTTGGTGAAAAGTAGGCTGCAGGAGATGAGAGGAAAGAGGACTGGGGTTCATTTTCAGTCTACGAACTATGGCTGTCAGTCCCCCAGGACTCTATCATTACAAACAATTACATCAAACTCTACCTCCAAGACCAAAAAAAAAATCCAAGATCTGGATGCAGATGATATTACTCAGTTACCTAATTTCGACAGAGTGTAGTTATTTTCTTTTTCACACACATACAAATGCACAAAGTACCCATAAAGGCTAAAGATCACTCACAAAGGAACACTGGTAACTGTGTTAATATGTATGTGCAGACCAGGGTTATTATAGTTAACGAAAACGAACGAAATAACGAAAACTGAAATTGAAAAAACATTGTCGTTAACTGAAATAAATAAAAACTATAATTAAAAGGAAAAAAAACAATAACTAATTAAAACTGAATTGTGAGTTTACAAAACTAACTGAAATTATCTATAAACTGACTTTTATTTACTTGTTTTTTTTGTTTTTTGTTTTTTTTTTAAGCCTTGTGGATTGATATGAAATCATTTTTTCCGCTCTCCGAGTTTAAGCTGAGAGCACCATAGGCCAACTGTGTGAGTGCGTGCGCTCACCGCGCTGGTCCGCAAAGTAATGGCTGCGGTCTGCCGAGAAAGCGGCAGAGTCCCGTATGGAGGTTCTTTGAGTACAAACACCTGCACACGACCACAAGGTAATTAACACACACAATCCAGCTACACAAGCATAAATGTGGACATGAGGTCGGCAACTTCCGTAGGTTATGTACAGAGGCCGCAAAGACCCTGCAAGTTTAATTAGCAGCATCTAACCAAGCTAGCTCCAAAACAGAAGCAGCTTCAGGTGGTGAGAACATCAGGATGCAGCTGGATTTGAGCTTTGACGCCTTCAAAGAGATTGTTTTTGTCAAACACCACATGTAGGTGTTGTTAATCTACTGCACTGATGCTGAAGTTATTGTGGAGTTTATTGTAGAATTTATTGAGTTTGGGAGTTCATGTTTTTCTTTGTTTCTCCTGTTGATGTTCATGTGTGTCCTTAATATTACACACACTTAGCATGTCTTGTGAACAGTTGGTTGTTGAATATATTTCTTTAAATGGTATCTTTTGTCAAGTTTTCATTACACAATAGTCACTTTTGCGCCTTGAATCTTGCACCTGATTAGGTATGAAAATATTAAAACTAATACTGAAACTAACTGAAACTAGAAACCAAAATTAAAAACTAATAAAAACGAGAAAAACCACTCTGAAAACTAATTAAAACTGACTGAATTAGAGAAAAAAAAGTAAAAACTAACTAAAACTAAACTATAATGTAAAATCCAAAACTATTATAACCCTGGTGCAGACTGTGTAAAAGGTGTGGAATGCTTTAACGTGTTAAGCAAACAGGTTTAACTGCAATATGAAAAATATGAATTCATGAATATATGTTTTACCTTTTGAAGACTAAAATTACCATTTAGGTTACACATACACTACATTTCACTAAGAATATTTCCTTCTGAAATCTAATAGACATCCATTTATCCATTCATCCATTTTATTAACTACTTCTCCAGTTCAGGGTCATTTATTTTGTTTTGCAAACAGAAAATGTACTTTTCAAAAACTACACAATACATTTCAAAATACACATAAAATTGTACATAGACTGTATATAAAACAACGATGTAGCTTCTGGGTCTGAAAAGTGAAGTGTGGAAGTCATCTATAAACCCTCAAACTGCTTTCTAATAGACAATGAAGGGGCCATGTCCATCTTTTATATACAGTTTGACTTAAGGCTTACATGCATTAGGTACAACTTGCTGTAGTGAGTTGGACCCTCTTTTGCCTTTATAACTGCATTAATTCTTCGTAACATATATTGAACAAGGTGCTGGAAACTGAGATTTTTAGCCATATTGACATAATAGCATCAAACAGTTGCTACAGATTTGTCCATGATGTGAATCTCCTGTCTCACCACATCCCAAAGGTGCTCTGTTGGATTGCAATCTGGTGACTGTGGAGGCCATTTGAGTACAATGGAAGAACAAGAAGAAATGAGTTTGAGATGACCTGAGATTTGTGACATGGTGCATTATCCTGCTGGAACCAGCCATCAGAAGATAGCGACACTGTGGTTATAAAGAGATGGACACGATCACCTACTAGGGGAGGCTGTGGCATTTAAACAATGCTCACTTGGTACTAAAAGGCCTAAGAAAATTCCCTTGACAATATTACACCACCAGCAGCAGCCTGAACTGTTGATACATGGCAGGATGGATCTATGCTTTGCTGTTCATGCTAAATTCTGATCCTACTATGTGAATGTTGTGGCACAAACTGAGACTTACCAGATGAGGCAAGTTTTACCAATCTTCTATTGTCCAACTTTGTTGAGCCAATTGTAGCCTCAGTTTCCTGTTCTTAGTTGACACAAGAGGCACCAAGTGTGGTCTTCTGCTGCTGTAACCCATCTGCTTCAAAGCTCAAAATGTTGCTCTGTTCAGAGAGTTCTTCTGCATACCTCGGGTGTAACAAGTGGTGATTTGAGTTATTGTCACCTTCCTATCAGCTTGAAGGAGTCTGACCTGTGGTATCAACAAGTCATTTTCTCCCAGAGAACTGTAAACCCTGGAGATGGTTGTGTGGGAAAATCCATGGATTTAGCCATGTCTACATGTCTAAGACTGTTAACTAACTGCTATGTCATTAGTTGATTAGATATGTGTGTTAATGAGCAATTGAACAGGTTTAAACTGCTCAAAAAATTAAATAAACACCTCAAAAACACATCAGCTCTCAACTGGAAAAAGAAATCACACTGCTTATTTATACTAATAGGGACTGGGTGATGGGTTATGAATGAAAGGATGCCCCATTGTTTGGAAATTTGATAAATGCCAAAGCAGCTGAAACTGATTAACAACCCCCTCTGCTACTTAACTGACCAGATCAATATCCCAGAAGTTTAAAAAGTAACTTACTTTAATGATTACTTCATTTTAGAAGTAACAAAGTTAGATTACAAGTTACTTTATTAGTTACTTTCAACAGCTGCCCGTGTTGTGCCGAAAAATGATCGTCTGCCATAAAGTGATTCCGATGTTTTTATGTGTTTTTATGAGTAATGTCTTTGCTTATATTGGTAAATAGAGTGCAGTCAGCATGATTTATGAAGGGCTTATATATAAAAAGGAAGAAATAACCTGTTTAGCAAGAATCTTTAGGAGTCTGTGTTACTGTACCTACATTATAATCAATCCAGTGCTTTCTGGCCACTTAAAATATATTTTTAGAACTGTGATGTTATATTTGCTGTGATTTCTGCAGCCTTCTGAGCCAGATTTCTGTTTAAAAAGACATTTTTAATGTCAATGACAGTTTTTACCTTGATTAAAAAAAACTAATATATAAAAGTCACTTTTCCAAAAACTGAGTGCAGCTTCTACCTTGTGCTAGAAATGCTGTTTCTCGGTCAAAATGACCTGATATCATTCATCAGATATGTTTGGCATATGTTTCACAGATTACAGGCAGTCATTTTCTGGCAAACACCAAAAATCACTTTATGTCAAATACCGGCAGCACCCTCCGCTGCCTCAACATAAAAATGACATCCATGAAACGAGGGCGAGTCCAACGTGTTTAAGGGCAGCATTTCCTCTACTAGATACTGTCCGACCTACTCCTTCAACTCTCCCCCACTTACTGGTTTTGCACCGAAGTCCAGCTTTTGTTGTTTGGGTGCTGGGGGGGCCTCCTGCGTTAGCCGCAGTTCTGCTTCGCACCACCTGGTGGGACTTGCTCTGTAAGACGTAGTGTTTTTGAAGCTAGAGAGCACTTTGTCGCCAGCACAGAGTGCACAACTAACCTTGATATTGTCATCTTTGGCTGACACAAACTCATAATAGTGCCGGATTGTGTTTGTGTCGCTGTGTGCTATTACTGTCCTCATACTGAAAACGGGATGCAGTTGTTGCATCGGCCAGACGTCACTCCCCAAGATGTAAGAGGAAAGCAAAAATATCTTTTTACTGAGGAAAATTACAAAAATAGTAACGCACAGTGACTTGGATAAGTAACTTTAATCTGATTACTGGACCGCAAATAGTAACGCGTTAGATTACTAGTTACCGAAAAAAGTAACCGGATTAGAGTAACGCGTTACTGACATCACTGCAGAAGGACAAATTGGTGATTGCTAACCAACTGGTGATTGCTAACCAACGTTAGTCATGGTGGACAAGCAGAGGAAGAATGCTATAGTAATAGATGTAGCAATACTAAATGATAGCAACACCAGGAAGAAGGCATATGAGAAGCTCAAGAAATACCAAGGGCTAAGAGAAAAGCTAAAAAAGATGTGGAAGGTGAAGCCAACAGTGGCCACCAGGGTAATTGGAACACTAGGGGCAGTGACTCCCAAACTGCTGGAGTGGCTCCAGCAGATTCCAGGAACGACATACGAGATCTCTGCCCAGAAGAGCACAATCCTAGGAAGAGCTAAGCTACTGCACAGGACCCTCAAGCTCCCAGGCCTCTGATAGAGGACCAGAATTTGTAACAGGAAAGCATCGTTGTAGAGTCACCACGGCCAAGATATTTGACGGTGCATTCACCCCATTAAAAATATTGGGCTGACAATACTAAGGAACTGAACATTACTCAGGTAACTGAGCAACTGATTATCTTTCTGATACAGTCCACTCCGCTGCAGTAGTTGTTAATGAACATGCACTTGAGCCTAGGCCTATGCACTTGTTACCTGCCCTTACTTACCTGCTGTGAATAGCTGGTCAACGCTGAGACATCTAATCAATCGCACTTTGAATTACCATAATTACACGACCATTTGTCCCACTGGAAAAATTCAAATGGTTTCTAAAAGCTGTGAAATTGCACTTCACACCTAACAGGTTATTATTGTAATTGTTGCCAGAAGTCCACGAATGGCAGCACTTTTGAAGTTAATATGCCTGCCGGCGGTAAATAAAGGGTTAATACTTATTTTTGTAGGTTTCACCCACCTTTGGCTGGCTCCAGTTCATTACTGATAGGGTATAATTGGCCGTTTTGGACTACATTTGTTTTTACCTTTATATTTCACCTTAAAAACTGTTTAGCTTGCCTTGTTTGGTATGATCTTTTTTTTTTTCAGCATAACCTCATATGAGGTTAGAGCTAATTCTGTGACCCCCTGGTCTTATCACCCAGTTTACACTGCTGAGCAATTTAACCTAGTACCTTTTACTGTTAATGAAGTCCATAAGGCCCTTGTAGCTTTGGATCATAGGAAGTCTAGTGGACCTGATTTGTTAGAACCATTCTTTCTTAAGCTGGCAGCTGATTTTATAGCAGAGCCTCTTACTATCCTTTTTAACCTCACAGTGAAAAAATCTCAAATTCCTTCAGTGTGGAAATCAGCCTTTGTTTTTCCTTTATTAAAAGGTGGTGATCCAGTGGTGTTGATGAACTATCGGCCAATTTCCTTATATTCTGTTGCTGCCTATCTTGGCCAGGACTCCCTTGAAAAAGAGATTCTTAATCTCAACGGGACCTTCCTGGTTAAATAAAGTTTAAATAAATAAATTTTTAAAAATGTGACTATACAGTTTTTTTTGTTTTTTTTTTTCATTTTGACACACAGTATTAACACATTGGACCTGAAATCACACACAAAAAAACATAAAATTCAAGCAGAAAAAAAGTCTGATTTTCTTACAGTGAAAACCACCAACACCTTTAACAAACTATTTTTATAACTTAAAATAAAAATATAAATTGTAAATTTCAAAACCTTATGTACAAATTTAGCAAATAACAAAGTTATGCACAACTTTTTACATTAAGATACATGCAATGTCTCAGGTGTTTTTTGTACCACAATTTACAAAACAATCAGGTATCATAATAAGATGCAACAGAAATTATCTGTGGCACTCTAAAAAACAGTTCCTGTCCACCACAAGACAGAGGGGCACATCACAGGCCTGGCATGTCCAGGGCGTGCCACTACTCCTGTTGTACACCTAGAGACAGCGTTTCCATTTGAGTATCCCTTTGGTGGCTTTTAGCTAGCATCTGCCTTCTCCATGACTACACAACACACTAAACATGCTACACGAC
Organism: Archocentrus centrarchus; assembly: GCF_007364275.1. Taxonomy (NCBI): domain Eukaryota; kingdom Metazoa; phylum Chordata; class Actinopteri; order Cichliformes; family Cichlidae; genus Archocentrus; species Archocentrus centrarchus. The sequence goes on from NC_044366.1 coordinate 13,991,308, forward strand.
TCACTAACTGTACACTCCAAACACACTAAATGTCATAAATATCTCAAAATTCAAAACTTGCTATCGATTAGTGCTGGTTGGTTCCTGAATCACCTGGGTTAATGAGTCAAATCTTCCTACTGTATCATGAATCACGAATCCAAGGTCTCTATTAACCAGGATCATATGAGTCCTCTGGCTAGCTGCTGCTGTTAAGTACAAAATGCGAGTGACTGAGACCAGATAGTGGAGTAGCAGACTTACCGCACACCCAGGTTGTTGGCTGAACCGGGTGACTGACGGACTCACCAGAAACAGGCTGACTCAGGTGATTCACCTGAATCAGGTCACTGACTTCACTCCAGTCAGTGATTTGAGTAAATAATTAGTTAAATATTCCAATAAATAAGTACTTAAATTGGTTATGTGACTGATTTTATGCATATGTTGTTGTCATTTAGTCATTTTTCAGCTTGGATTGAACACTGGCCTTTTAGCTATTTATAGCTCTGTATTTAATTATTTTTTATTCAACTTATATCTTTTGCACATTTGGCATTGTTTCTTTTTATTTGGCTGTGGTTCTACATTTATTCTCATTTCTGTTACCTTGTAATTGCAGTTTTCCAATTTTGTTCAATTTGTTGTTTTTTGTGTTTAAGTGTTGTCTTTTGGTGTGTGAAATTTAAATTAAAATAAAAGTGTAAAATAAAAATGTTTAACCTAATTATTTGATATATGTCTCTCTGTGTGTGTGTGTGTGTGTGTGTGTGTGTGTGTGTGTGTGTGTGTGTGTGTGTGTGTGTGTGTGTGTGTGTGTGTGTAAGTGAGAGAGAGACTTTTAGTATTAGAATGGGATTTTTTCACATCTTGAGTAATTCATCTTGCAAAACAGTCAGTGATGTTATGAGTCTCGGATAGGGTGCACTTGTTAAATAGTTTCTAACATCTTTAAAATGGATACATTTTTCATATTTTATTGCAGGTGGTGTTAGAATTGGCTTACATATCAATATGACCAGGATCAGTCTGTCTCACAGCCAGATATTGCCTCTCCTTCCCAAGATATCCTGAAAAAAATGACCTAACTTAAACAGGCTTATTCAGTTTGTAACAAGTTGTAGTGGAGAAAGAACGAGATTTTTCTGTAACTTTTTATTGAATTTGCCCTTTACCACAAATGGCCTCTCAAATTAGTGGCAGTAATTTGAGGCAGAAACAGACAACTATGCAAGGTATAATATCAGCCAGAAGTGATTGGTGTTAGTAGGGTAGATCTCATTTCTGACATCTCTTTTCAACTGCTGTTCTTCCTTCTCTAACAGAAAGAAAACTGACAGTGTTACTCATTAGCCACTCTCCCTAATGACTGTTAATAATCCACAATCATTATAAAGATTAACTTCAACAGAAAGGTTAGCTTTCCATTGTGTCTGGGGAAAGTTGTGGCATTTAGAAGTGAAAACCCTAAAGCTGCATCAATCTCTACGCAGCAGCAGTTAAGTCACGACTTAAGGGAGAACAGCAAAGGGTAAAAAACAGGCAAACAATGGATAAGACATAAGCTTGTGGTTTCATCATAAAATTGTTGATGTATTAAGAGTTCCTTTCACTGGAACTAAGGTGCCGAGCCCAACTCGTGAAAAACAACCTCCCACCATAATCCCTCCCCCACCAAACATTATACGTGGCACAATGCAGTCAGACAAGTATTGTTCTCCTGGCAACCACCAAACCCAGAGTCAACCATCTGATTGCCAGACAGGGAAGCATGATTCCTCACTCCAGCAAACACGTCTCCAATGTTCTAGAGTCCAGTGGCAGCATGCTTTGCACCACTACATCACTGGCCTATCACTTCATGGCTGTTGTTCCTAATCTCGTCTATTTTCTTATAATACCACAAATAGTTGGACTGTGGAATATTTAATAGCGAGGAAATTGGCCCTGCGACAGGCTGGCGACCTGTTCAGGGTGTACCCTGCCTCTCGCCCTATGACAGCCTGGATAGGCTCCAGCCCCCCTGCGACCCTGAACAGGATGAGCGGAAGAGAATGGATGGATGGATGGAAATTTCATGACTGGACTTGTTGCAGAGGTGGCATCCTAGGTTCTTGGTTTTATACACCTATGTATGTGATTGGAACACTTCAATGAATTAATTGATTTGGATGGTTGAGTGAATACTTTTGGCAATATAGGGTGTATGACTGTCAGTTTTCAGTAAAAACTGAAACTAGTGTGTCATTTGTAAATTAGCATACTTTTTAGTGTGTGACTGGCTGCTTAAATCCCCATGAGCCATGTAGAATATCCAATGATTTTCCATTTGCCTGCCTCTGTTTTGTTTTTTTAATTCACTTTTTTGTACATAATGTCAGCAAGCATCTGCACGGAAAAGCAAAAGTACACATAAAAATGAGCAGACAATGCTCTCTTGAGTTTCAGCAACATACTATATCTTCTTTATGGTTTGACAATCATCATGAACCATTTTCTCAAATGTATGCAGGGAGCTCCCAGGGTTTGGTACTTATATAAGGCAGAAGCACAGTGACATCTTATCTTGCCACTGCAGTGCAAGAAAAGTTAAAAAAGTGAGTGTACAAAAGAAAGCTGTCAGTTTACACACATCCATTGTTGTCTGTTGAGATTTAAAATTAAATGTGTTTTTGATCAGGATACCACGTAGAAGGCGGAAACAGGTGAAACAAGAGCACAGCTGAGCAGGTGCCAATGCTTGACTGTTTTGGTTCTGTAAAGAGGAGGTGTGCGTGTGTGTGTGTGTGTGTGTGTGTGTGTGTGTGTGTGTGTGGGGGGGGGGGGGGGGGGGGGGGGGGGCTATTATAGCAAAGTCAGTGAAAAAGTGTTTGGTTCCAGCTTGAACAGTATGCATCCATGGTATGAACATCCTGGTGACACCAGTTTTTATGGAACTTGACCTCTGACCTTTACCGTCAGGTCAAGGTCTCTGAGATTCCAACTCGTCCAAGATTTAGGAAATTTATCTATGGTGTGAATTTGAACATTCTAGTTCACATAGTTATGGAGTTATGGCCATTCCCATGTTAAAATGCTCCCATGTTTGCACACACACACACACACACACACACACACACACACACACACACACACACACACACACGCAAGCACATCAGTGAGTCCATGATGGGGTAGATGTGAGGGATAAATAGAGAGAAAGGGATCATTTCAGATAAGAGAATAGTTATAGTCACTTGAAGTCATAAGTTTCAAACAGCCAAACAATAACCCATAAGAGTGACCATTAAGCAGACACAGTAATTAAAACTATATAAATTCAAACATACATAATTAAAGCACAAAAATTGCCTACTGTAGCTTCTCACTTGTAGTTTTGAATTCAGCTTTGAGAGGATGTTTTGGAGTTATGTCTTACAGCAGCCTGTCTTGCAACTTAAAAAAAAAAAAAAAGGCTTAAAGTCCGCATTCAAGCTCTGCACAGCTACAGTACAACTGAAAACTGAACTTCCAATGCTGCTGTTCTCATCGTTAGAAAAGAGCATGGCCTTTCAACTAAAGTGATAAATAGCACATTTTTTAAAGATTAATCGGTGATGTGTTAATAGAAATTAATGTTAATGGAAAAATTGACAAATTATGTTAATCTATCAATAGGGGTCCAGTTACTAAAAGGTCTTTCTGGGACAAACAACGAGGAAATTAAAATTAAATCACTGACTGCAGTTGGAAATGATCTTTTTTTATTATTATTATTCACAAATACAAAAACTGCAAAGAGACCTGATGTGATGTAAAATTTCTGTTAATTAAATGATATTTTAAGAAGTGCATATTCTATTTTAGGAAATGGTTTTATAGCCACCTTGTTATTTATACAAATCATGCTATTGGACTTTTTAGGCAAAAATCTGCACTACTTATTCTTTACACTGTGCACACCAAGTTATCTCCAGGGTGTACAGTATCTGCTGCTTTGACAAACTGAAAGATTGTCTGCAAAAATAAAGGCCACCCCAGTTGTATGAATGCTTCCGCGGCAGAGTGCACTGTCTAGACAGCACATCCACAGAGGAAAAAGAATTCCTGTGTCCACACAAATTGTGACAAATCACTTTGGAGCAGAAGCAATATAAGCTTTGATAACTGTGAAGGTTGAGGAGAAAACACAGGTGAAAAATAAAAACAAAAAGTGACTGAGGGGGACTGTGGGTTTGTGTGTCTAAATGAGTGTGTGCGGCTCTCTGGGCATGTAAGGGACAGTGGGTAATGTGTATGCAGGTGTCAAGGAAGACACTCAAGTGTGTGTGTGTGTGTGTGTGTGTGTGCATGGATGTGTGTGTTGCAAATAGCTTGTCATAAACTACTGTGCTATTAATATCATTGCCTTCACACTTTCTCTCACACACGCAGGTGCACATGCTCATGCACACAAAGCTCCCTTGCCAACAGAAACCGAGAAACAGCTCAGCACACAGAGCACTCAATGGGATTCGTGTCTCCACGTGTCTCTCTGGGGATCTTGGTCACAGGCTGTGCTGGTGATGAGGCCAGAGCCTGGTGGGCCTTAGAGAAAACCAGTCTGTTACTGGTTTCCCAAATCTATGCTTAAACTTTCCACCAACCTTACCCCTTAGTCTACCATCTGCAGCATCATCTGCTCCAGTATTCTAAAACAGTCCAAGATAATGAGTGAACAACTTCTCTGCCCTTCTACAGCAGATTCTGTGATGCAGCATTCTCAGTATTTGCAGTGTATGAATGCAAGAATAAACTCAATAAGGCAATTAGTTCTGGTGTAATAAAATCTCTTAAAAATTACTTCCAGTTTTTTTAATAATATACCCGTGTTTGTTAAAGGGACTTCTGCAGTGCAGATAGAAGGTCTGATTGTTTCTGGTTGGTTCAAGACTGTGATATGAACTGAATTAAAGTAATGTGTTCTAAAACCACTTATTTTTATTTGTTTGTTTTCAAGCAACATAAAACCTCTTGAAATATAAGTCAAAAGGGGGATGGTTTTTTAACTGATTTTTCCCTTAATTGCAATACAAACTTGTGCTACTTTCAGCTGTTCCCTTATTAACAAGTCGATGTCACAGCAGGTAGCACCACATATTTGATTTGGGAGATCTTTTTTTTTTTTTTTTTTGGAAGGGTGAGGGGGGGGTAACTCTGGATGCCCTTCCTGATGCAACCCCAAGAGGATATGTGTCTCCTCGCAGGACCAAACCAGTGATCTTTTGCTTGTTGAGAGTAGTTGACATCTACTAACAGCTGACTGACTGCTCTAAAAACCATGTCAGTCATGAAGAAAACCGTCATCACCTCCTGTTTCTGTTTAGGAACACTGGTTGGTATTTGGGAGATACAGTATGTGGCTACCATCTGATAATACCATAAATTAAAATGTATCTGTTGTGCTCTACCATATTCACTATGGTAGAGCATAATAAATGTTGAGGGTATTCTGGAGTTGAAAATTTCATCACCCATTAAACTTCAGAGGATGCCAGCCAAGAGTGAATATGAGGCAAACAAGTATATAAAATGAAATAAATCACCCCCTTAATTATTGCGATAAGTGAAGATCCTGCAGATAATTTCATATATTGTTATACATTGTTATAATCTCTTTCAAAATGCTGACTTTTAAATCTTATCAATCAATAATTAGTCTTTCAGAAAGAGCTGAGAAACCTGAGAAAAATGTCTTAACACTGATAGAGATGAACATTTCTCATGAAAACCAAATTATCAAGGAAAACAGGAGCACTGTTTGCACCGCTTAGTTATGTCTATAGAATTAATTTATACAGATGTCAAATTTGATGTGGGATAAGAATGTATGTAATACTAACATTACCAAAAAACTGAAAATGGCATTTTCACTTACACACATGCACTCTAACACATCCCACAACTCTCCTTCTGTTCCTCTGCTTAGCTCAGTAAGCATGAGACACCAGAGAATCCCATTCATCAGGTTTAGCTGCTAGCTAAACAGATGGGGTTTTGAGCAAACTCCTGCGGTTTCCCCTGAGACAGATTACAAACCACATCCAGTGAGTGTTCACAGAAAGAAAGCTTTGAATGAGCTTTGATAGAGAGAAAAGGATGGAATCTGGTTTCATATAAGCACCAACGTCTTATTCTGATTATTCCTGGCTTTGCATGATTCTCACACAGACTGAATGTGGCTATCAACATGCCCAAAACTCGTTTGATTAGACCATTCATCAAAGTCATGTCAGCTATTCACAAGAATATTTGTATGTGCTTTCCAAAACTACTGCATACAGTTCTGACAATATTATGATTGAATTCTTTATTATTTATTTCTTTATTATTTATAGATTTATGCTCAAAAGTTCATTATTTTGGTTAAAAGCAGCACTTATTTAAGGTTTCACTAAGGTTAGAAAAGGCTACAAAAATCACCAAGCAATTTAGCAAAAGTTTCTGAGGACCTGTATTCAAAAAAATTCTTAGACTATTCTTAAAGAACTCCTAAATTAACCATAAAAAATTCTAGTTAGGAGTCTAAGATGAAAAGGAACCCTGAATACATCAGCCTGTGGTTGTAATCCAGAATTGCTATAACTAGTGAATAGGATTATACATAAAATACATTTAAAAATATGCCACACCTTGCTGTTTTTGGTTGTGATTTCCTGTAAAAAGAAAATGAGAAGTGATAATAGTCTTCACAGATTTTTTTGTGGATAAGAAGCAGAGTAGGGACTGGGAAAATGCTTGAGGGGGAAGACAACTTCCAAAAGACTCATGGCTGTGTTCTTGACACTTCTCTCCCAATGCTATGATGCCTTTAGTCAGCCGAAAGAGCTCAACAATGCTGCTGGTTACGCGTGATGACAGTTCTTGTGCTTACAATTTTCTCTCACAAGGAGTCTTAATGCTCTAAGATAGCAAGTGAAAATCACTTTAAGAAACATGAGAGCCAGAAAGAGCTAGATGATCTCTTGCTAGGCAGTAAATCATCAGCTAAGGTGGTTGCTCTGAAAGTGAACTAATGGTCATGACCTGGATCAGAAGACCCCGACAATCTGCAAGTTCAGTAAGTTCAGCTATCCATAATCCAATGCAGCTACTCAGACACATATGTAGACATGTCAGATGCAGTCATACAATGGAAGTGGAAGCTGTTTAACCATACAAGACCTTACCTCAAACAGTTGATGACATAAAGTGGACCTCTTAGGAAGAAATGCTGTCCCTCTAGGTTAGCAAAGAGCAGCAGTTTGTCACATAGACACCAAAATTCTCTGTCACCACTCTTGCTGCCTCACCTTGGTAACTGTCTTCATTTTGATGTATATTTTGAGTAATGTCCAGTATGTTTTTATGTTCAAGCTCAAATTGAAACAGCTTGAACAGATAACATATTTACCTTACTGTAGGGTCCAGAGGCTGTTTCCCACTATTCAGTGTCACTACTCAGACTGAACTGCAAAGTAAACAACAGCCTATTAGCGAAAGGATTTTTGTTTTTACTTTTCTAAAACAACAACTCTACATGTTTTTAAATCAGTGAGGAAATGTGGGTGACTCCATTGTTAAATAGAACACATTCTATCAAAGGTGATTGGTAGAGCCAAAAAAGCTCCAAAAAGTCATGGATATCTCTGTTTAAAAAAAAAAAAAAAGAAAGAAAGAGACTGTATTGCCGAAAGTATTCACTCACTCATCCAAATCACTGAATCCAGGTGTTCTAATCACTTCCATGGCCACAGGTGTATAAAATCAAGCACCTGGGCATCCAGACTGCTTCTACAAACATTTTTTGAAAGAATGGGTCACTCTCAAGAACTCAGTGAATTCCAGCGTGATACCATGATAGGATGCCATTTGTACAAGTCCAGTCATGAAATTTCCTCGCTACTAAATATTCCACAGTAAATTGGGAAAGACAGCAGCTCAGCCACAAAGTGGTAGACTATGTAAAATGACAGAGCGGGGTCAGTGGATGCTGAGGTACATAGTGTGCAGAAGTCACCAACTTTCTGCAGTCAGTCACTACAGATCTCCAAACTTCATGTGATTAGCTCAAGAACACTGTGTAGAGAGCTTCATGGAATGGGTCTCCATCGCTGAGCAGCTGCAAGCAAGCCTTACATCACCAATGGGAATGCAAAGCATCAGATGCAGCGGTGTAAAGCATGCTGCCACTGGACTCTAGAGCAGTGGAGAGGTGATCTCTATATTCACACTTCTCCATCTACCAATCCAATGAATGAGTCTGGGTTTGGTGGTTGCCAGGAGAAAAATACTTGTCTGACTGCACTGAGGGAAATATTGTGTGGGGTTGTTTTTCAGGAGTTGGGCTTGGCTCCTTAGTTCCAGTGAAAGGATCTCTTAATGCTTCAGCATACCACAACATTTTGGACAATTCCATGCTCCACACTTTGTGGGAACCGTTTGGGGATGGCCCCTTCCAGTTCCAGCATGACTGCGCACCAGAGCATAAAGCAAGGTCCATAAAGACATGTATGCATGGGTTTAGTGTAAAAGAACTTGACTGGCCTGCACAGAGTTCTGGCCTAAACCCAACAGAACACTTATTGGATGAATTTGAGCAGCAAGTGCGAGCAGGCCTTCTCGTCCAACATCGGTGTCTGACCTCACAAATCTACTTCTGGAAGAATGATCAAAAATTCTCATTAACACACTTCTAAAACTTTTGAAAGCCTTTCCAGAAGAGCTGACACTGTTGTAGCAGCAAAGGGTGGGCTGACATCATATTAAACCCTGTGGAATAAGAATGTGATGTAAAGGAAGACAAGTGAATACTTTTGGCAATATAGTATATTTTTGCCTATAAAATCTTTGAAAACACAGATCTGCCTGTGAGTTATTTCACATACTGAAAGTTATATATTTTTAAGCTTATTTAACAGTATAGTATATTTAGTATCTAACCTATTTGATATAACCTTAGAAAAGGATATGACCACTTTGACCATACACTTTGTTTACTGGATCCTATGGCAGATGAATGATGAATTGAACTGCAAATATTTCCATTTCCTGGAGGGGAGAAAGAGACACTTTGTCTTTCCGTTGTCTTTTCTCCTCTGCTTAAAAAAATCTTAAGCCGCTGCCACTACCACTGCTAACAGTTTTTCACCTTTAGAGTCGTAACTTTAAAAATATGTCAACCACTGTTTGCACTTCCTGTCATATGGAGTGCAACTAGTGAGTGCTCCAGTGATGCTCAGTTGAGTCATTTGTTTACTTTTGGGTCACACATCACCAGCTGCTCGTATCTCCTCATGGTGTGCTTTCAAAGCCTGGAGATATAAAAGTCTGGAAGAACAATTGTGCCGTGGTGCGTTTTTGCCTCAAGTGGTGAAAACAAATTTATTGTTTCTACCTTTAGCGAGAACAGTTTTCTTGCATATTTTGCAAAGTATTGTGCTTTGTTGGAGGGTGCTGAAGTAGCTCCTTGAGGTAAAAAATCATTGTTTGAAACTGATAGGCTGCTTTGGCTCTCCAGCATTTCTGTGCTTTTCTCATTCTTGGGCCCAATGGGGAATATAAACGGCTGGCATTGCTATATCATTGATATTACAATATGACACTTTCATATCACGTAAAAAAATGTATACAGATATTATCGTGGACAGTACGATATAGCACAGCCCTACTGTGCAAACTCAGTGGAGATGGTGTGTTTTTAGGCTCAGGAACCATGCTGAGCCCTTGATGCTAACTCTAGTATTACCCTGATCATTTCCTCTCAGGTATATAAAAACAGTGTTCAAAGCAATATGGAACCTACTGAGGTCAAAAGATGATATCTAGATTTAGAAACCAACTAAAGGCCTTTACACACCGGACGCGTAAATTCTGTACAATGTTTCCTGTGTTAAAATATTTTTCGGCTCGCCTGTTTTTAATGCAGCCGTTCACACTGACCACGTCATTTCACAGGACAAATTTGTGTCATTTATTTTTTCAGATCAAGATTGATTTTTCTGACTTGCAAGCAAACAAACAGATCTGACCAATCAGATTGCATTTAGCAACATGTGAGCTTACAGCTCAAAACGTGCACCAATGTACTGAATATACAGTGATGTGGGAACAGTAAAATCATACTATTTTACCTCAGACACAACTACACGCTGCTCCGGGTCACTTGACTCTCTCTGAAATTATTCTCTGTCTCCTCACATGTGATCCCAACTCTGCCAACAAGAGCTCAAACTGTCCCACTGACGTCCTGAAATATGCGCGAAAGCGGTCATGATGCAGCTTCAACGCAGGGATCAAACCATGAAACTCTCCCTGCTTCTGCTTTCTTATGAGTCGGATGAACCCAGAATCTGTTTCATCCTTCTCTCATTTAGAAACATCACAAGCTCACTACATCATCGCTTGATGTCGACCTCATTTCTTTCACAGTGTGTTTTATAAGGACAATTTATTCGCAAAAAATTCAACGCATCCGGTGTGTGTGTAGGTTACACAAGTTCGCATCCGAAAGATTTCGAATTTCGTGTCACTTTTACATATTCCTAGAAAGTATTCCAATTTCTGCTTCAGAATGCTTAGCAAAAGCTCATATCTAATCAAAGCCTGCTTTAACTCAGTTTTGTGTGAGGAAATTCACATGGTACACAACATGTGAAACTGTCATTCTCTCACTGAGAGCACAACAAAGTTTCCATCTCATATTGCACATGTTCTGACAGTTGTACAGGGAATAACTGATAAATTTAATAAATATATGCTATTTGAATTATAAAGGGAAATCAAACCACTGTTGATTCATTCTTGCAGTTGATAAAGCTAAAGTAATGACAGTAAGCCCAATGGATGTAGTGATAGAGCATTTGTAATGGGGCATGTGCCTGAAAGAAGCTCTCACTTGGCAACACAGGAGTGCAGCTTGCCATTGTAAAAGACAATGAGATCCATGTCAGCTTTAGCTTCTTTAGATGGAGTATTTGCGCAGAAAATACACTGTTCTTTTCCCCAAGGGAATTTGACACAAAGGCAGAGAGAGGGATTTATGCCAAACTTTGTCCAAAAATATACACCAACTCCATTCTCTTCTCAGCTGGGATATTTTAAAATCATTATGACAGCTTCCAAGCTTTTACATGGTGCACTGACCACACTGGGCAGCCTCTGTGCCCTCTAAAGAGAAGATTTGGCAGATTTTGAGGAATCATATGACTAGACATAGTGTTTGAATAATTTTTTGGGATTTAATATAGTTCAAAGTGATACAGTTTGATGTATTATATATGTATGATAATACACTTTCACTAAATACACTTTCAGAGATATATTGAAGACTGAAGCATAGACAACTTCTATGGCATGTTTTACAGCATGTTAAATTAACTTTCTGTAAGAATATGGTGTCTGAAGTCAGTGACCACTCACATATTTTTGCCAAGGAAATTTTTATAGGTGGTCAAATGGTGCCTTTGACGAAGACCAAACTGTTTGAAATACTAAATTAAAGTGACAAATGTTTCTCTTTCTCTAGACTAACTATTTATTCTATCTTTAATAGTGCAACCAATCTATGCCCTCATCCTTTCAACATCTGAAGATGGATCTGAGTTCAGATAACAACGATGGATGGTGTGAATCTAATGGACACGCTACCTGGACAAGAAAAGTAAGACATCATCAATGTCTTTGCCCTGGGAGCATCTTTCCACCGGCATAATTTTACCAGATGTGTGAATTTTCATCCAAGTAGCCAAATCCAATGAGAACTGACAACAGCTGGTACTTCTTTTAGCCTGCTCTTGTACAGTACTCTAAGGATGCTGCAAGAAACACAACTGTGCAATCAGAAATTTAACAAAATCAAAGCATCTGTTGCATAATTATTCAGTATGGTTTTCATCCAGGCCAACATACCACACTCATGCATGACTTAGCTAACATGGCTCAGTGGATGTGTTGCATATTTGCCTTGAGGGTATGCTGCAAGAGCCACTGTCAGCTCACAGCTCATGATAAAAAAAATAAAAGCATTTTATTTAGTTGAGTAAGTGACAAGACACTGAGCCCAATTTAGTCACCTTGGTGAGGCAGTGGAGTATAAAACCACCTGGTAAAGCGCTCTGACTACAGATCTAAGGACTTAACGCTTCTAACACTGCCAAATGAGGTCCCGTCTGCTAGATATGAAGGAAAGAAAACACAGACTGTGTTATGGATGAGGAATGGAAAACGATATTTGTTACTCTTCTGGCTTTTGTGGCAGAAGTGAAGATGCTGTAGAAAATGAGGATGAGGTAATTGTGCTCTGAATCCTGAAATGCAGAGAGATTTCAGTCATTTTTAGATAAAACTTGGGTGGTGACTATACAGACTATATAAAAACTGACTTCACTTCTAGGCCTGAAAAATGAAGCCAATGGAAAAAGTCTCTTAAGCTATGCAAAGGATGACTCTTTTAGTTGAAAAAAAAGTACAACATAAAAGTCTGAAATAATTCCCAATTCCTCACTTGATCTGTGTTTTCAGAAAATGTTTTCCTGATAAATTTATAGTTTTAGCCACTAGTTTAGAGTGAGTCTTGATCAAGACCTTGTAAATTGTGATCTTGATTAGGGTCAATTAATAAAGCAGGGCATACCTTAGGCCAGGCCAAACTGGTCAGTGCTGCATTGCTACTGTATCAGCTGGCATGTCCTCAGTTTCTCAGTGAGACTCACTTGACTCATTTGTCACACTGGTTTCAACACACCAAGATGAGAAGAGCCAAAATACTCAAGCCCATAGCTTAACAAAACAATGTGTCACTATGACCATCTTTCTTATAACCTCTATTCAGAATGTCCATTGACTCCAAGTCCCACTCTGCATTGATAAAATCCAATACAAAATACAGTATATTCAAGAAACAATTTTAACATCCAAGATACATCAGTCTTGTCTGCAGCAGTATTCATTTGAAGCATTATGTAAGTGTAAGAAAACAGCAATGCTATCAATCCAGCTAACTCATGTCTCTGCCTGCACTTATTGGCTTTCTCATTCTTCTCTTAAATCTCTACACTCAGGCCGATTCACAAATAAAACCCTCATTTGTTACATTATATGTTTCCCAGTATTGACTTGGACTTCAGTAGTGCTAGTTCAGAGTTCATTAAAAGCCAGCTGAGTCTGAAATGGTCAATATTATTAAATAAATAGGCTCAAGAAAATGGAGCTGCTACTTGCAGTTTCAGGGACTTCTTAAAACTGTTTTCAAGGCTGATGCATTTTTGTATGCAAGCAAGAAGCAGGTTAATTTGAAGAAGCAGCTCCATTACCACCACCCCCCACCCCCCTTTACTACTATCTTGTATCAAATTTCAAACTGGGTGCAGAAGGGAAGTGTTAAAATTGTTGAGTTGTTGTTTTATCAGACCCAGTGAGCAGGCAGTGTGCCAGTAGTATATGCATCACGAGAGCCAGTCTTCACACTGAATCATTATTGGTAAATAGCGCAAAGTCCCAGGATAGAGCAGTTATTGCAATATGCATTTTTACTAAAACTGTGCTTGTTATTTAAAAAATTTTTTAAATGAAAAAGAAAGAAAAATGCAAACCCTATTACCACAACCAATACATGCCCTGCACTTTCAGTGTACAAGCGGCAGCTCATGACTAACCTTCTGTACTTCACAATGGCCGCAGCTGGCTGGAAAATTTCTACTACTGTCTGTGTATAAAAAGATTTTTGTACACATTCTGTTTTTATGTTTTTGAATAATAACACTTAACTATAAATCAGCAATAAAAACAGTTATGTGTCAATGAAATATTTTGCAATATTTAACTTTTTTTATCCCTGAGTCACCTTAAGCGCGCTGGCCAGCATTCATCTGTGGTAATTGTAGACCACTTAAAGACAAAGGCAATCGACCATTTGCTGTTAGGGCTCTTTGGGTGTGGAATGACCTGCCTTAGGAACTCTGACTTGCTTTGTCAATCTTCTTTTAAATCACTGTTAAAGACTCATTTAGATTGGAAGGCTTTTGTAGTCATTTTAATATAAGTTTAACATTTTTGACGTTCTCAGCTTTCCTCCATGTGTTAGATTCTCCACTCTGGAACCAGTTTTCAAAAAGTATCATTTTCACACCATTCTCGTGTAAAAGGGAGTCCAAAACACATCAAAATTTTACTGTTTTCATCTGAAAATATTCTCGTGTAATCGGGGTCTCATTTGAAGTGATATGTAAATTATTTTTTTCCATTTCTCCCTAGCTTATTTATTCTGTGTTTCTGGGAAGCACTTTGTAATGCTGGTTTTGATAAGTGCTACACAAAGAAACTTTGTATATATTATTATTATTATTATTATTATTATTATAGGTGTTGGGAGATAGTGTAATAGTAAATTTTACAATAACAAATAACTTTTTTTTTTTGACAAGTGATTAAATGTTTAAGTAAAAATTTCAATATCCAAAGAAGAAAACAAATATAGGGCACATAGTTACATACATTCAGTCATTTACAGGCTTTGCATATGTTATCTTTACTATTTATTCTGTGGCTCTAAGCATTAAAGATGGATGGATCTTTGCCACTTTTTTCCCCAAATTATTACATATTCAAAAGTATGGAAATTGAGCCAGGCTGATTTGGCCCTGTGTCCATGGTCCTCCAGCTGTATGGTTTTAATACACTTTTGGATTTTTTCCACACCTTGGCATGAACCCAGGTCTAGTTAAAATTTATGATCTCATATGATCTGAATAATAATTACAATCTACCTTGATGTGTTTGTAATTGAAGCTGTATGGTGTATCCCTCTTTTTTCTGATCTATTTAATTGTATTAATTTACTTGAGTCTGTTTGTGTATGTAGTGTTCTGTTCACTTTTTCTTTCCTTTCTTTCTTTCTTTTATTTTTTTTTACCCTTAGTGGTACAGGTACCCGCACACAAAAAGAGCTGTCTGTAGTGCTGGTCTTACAGCTTAGCTGTTTAGAGATTGATGCCTCTGTAAAGCTTCTATAGAAGCCTGAGCCTTCTGTTTGACCAATTGTCCAAGCAGACAGAGATTTCATTGAGGATCTTAGTTTGAAATAACACTTTTGCTTGTCTTCACAGGCCTCTATCCAGCCTAGTGTATGAACACAGCCTTGTGGGAAAGCAGAAAAGAAGAAAAGACTAGAATGTTTCTTTTGTTTGATCCTTTTTTTGCTGGTATATAACTCTGAGCCAATGTTTTTTTTTTCTTTTGAGCTAGTTTACAGTAATGCTTTAATTATAATACAACAATATGCTTAATGAAAAAAAAAATCACAAAAGCTGTGTAAATCATTAATGTGGATTTAAATGAATTGAAATAGAGTGTCTGTGAAAGAAAAGCAGAAAACAGTTACAACAGGATTAAAAGGCATACCATAACTTTGAATGTGCTGCATTTAATTTAAGAATATTTTGCAGAGAGGGGTGTGCTCATATGGTCTCAGTGGGCCAACTGATAATCCTTCCACTCATATCCGTAGCACACATGCTATGACACACATGCCAGGTGACACATCTAATGGTGCCAAAGGAGATGTATTACATCATATGGGATTTCATAAGGAAAGATTCCTATGATTCCCTACAAATAGTCAGCCAATCAGAGATTAAAATGAAATTTGAGGCTGCAAAAGGATTTCCCTTCTCCTGATTTATGTATACAGCAACATCTTGCTGTATACATCACCCAGCCAAGTCTCTTGCCACACAGGTCCTACCCCTTTACACACACACACACACCCACACACACACACACACACACACACACACACACACACACACACACACACACACAGATTGCTGCCATGGCATGAGCTACTGTGGTAACCCGTAACCCCCCTATTAGTGCTAAATCTCGACTGAACCCCACTATAGAGTAAACTCAAAGTGTGTCTTTACTGATCTGGCAGTGCTACAGAGAATGATGATAGGATATAGTACAATAGAGGAAGTCTTTGTAGACCTGGTTTCCTGTAGGTATACTGTATGACACTGCTTTGTATATTGTTGATTATGTTTCTAAATTGTAGATTTGGTATTTTGTTTTTTTGCTTTTTTTTTTTTCCTTTTAACAATGCAAGGATTCCTCACTAGGAACCATCATCAAAATTCTGTTTTGTTTTTGTTTTTGTTGGTTTACACACTTGTTTATTGTGGGAATTTGCAGTTGTAAACAGTCAGGACCTAAAGGATACATTGTTTGTTACAGTGTTTTGCTTGTTTGTTTGTTTTTTTAATTCATAAAACTATTTTTATTTATATATTTAAACAAGTCACTGCATTGCAAGTTATAATTCAATTCTTGTCACTGTCCTGAGTGAATCTTTTGTTCTTAATATGGTCTGCTAAGGTCTTAAAGGCACATTTTCTCCTCCTCTTTTGTGACATTGCCCTGACGTCTCTACAACTAAAGTGTCCAACTGCCCTCTGTCTGACCCTACACTGCCATTTTGTATGGCTCATAAACCTCCACGCCTCTCACCCCCCTGCAAGTACTACCATCCAGCCAGCTCCACTATGGGTACAACACTGGCCTTAGCCACTCCAACACAACTGAGTGACCAAACTCAATTACATGTGCCATTTATCTCTACTGGGGCCGCCTAGCCCTGTGGCTCCAGTGTAAATCTCTGGTCCCAGTCAATAATCTATTCTACAACTCGTCGAAGGGCCGACCATTGTCATTCGACATCCGTTTGGCAGACGATGGATGAATGGCAGAAAGGGGATAGAATAGAAGAGGGAGAAAGTAAAGTGGAGGGAGGTGAAAGGGGACTGAGAGACCAGAAGCCATCTATCTACTCAATGATGTGTGGTCACCATTCATTATGGGTCCTACTGCACCCCACCATCACCCACAGCCAGCATTAAGTTCAAGCAGTGCACTGGTAAAGGTTGGGTCGGGCCCCTCTGTCTTGACTGAAGTGTCTTGTCTTAAGCAGATGTAAAAGTGCATATATGAACTTTGATTTCTATGCTATACGATCTATAACATCTGCTGAATATCTAGCAAGTACAAAGCTAAATAATCTGAGACCCTCTGCCTCGGTTTGAAAAAGGATTAGGACTAAGTAAAGCCCATCAAACTCTCTGACTATCAGACAGACTAGCAATGTTACTGTCAGATGGTATGAGTGTGCACTGCAAACAGGAGTTGATGATAACCAACAGTAGTATGCAGTGTGAAACTAAAGATGTCATATTAGATAGATAATTGCAACTGATATAGAGGTGTGGGCTGCTGTTTTGCTCCCCCACAAACTCTAGGCAAAGCGATCTAATTAAACGATGAGAGGGCATATTCATCCTGTTGTCTGAGAGTCCACTGGTGATGGATGGGATAATGAGTTTCCTGAAGAGCAGCAGACTGGGATAATGAGTTTTATCCAGGAGAGGCTCACAGGGTGCTCAAGGAGGGCTGCTGCATCCCAAGTTAGGTGACAAACAACTCAAGACGTTCAGTGGAGTGTGCCTGCAATTGAGGAAATGGCATCATAACTGTTGGCCAACGCAGCCTATTATTTTGTGTGACTGGCTGTTAGAAATGAAAACTGCCAGACATGTTGGCATAGCAATCTGTGAAGGCGATCATTCTGCATGATGGGAAGGCTGGCCTTTGGTATCAGTTATCAGTCGTAGACAGATTAAATAATGGTTCATTCTCTGCGTGTCCTGTTAGGAGTCACTAGTGCAAGTCTTTGGTTTCCCTGTTACCCCCCCCAAAAAAAAAAAAAACACACTTTACTGCTATATAACAAACCTTATCTACACAAAATGGGTAGTTTTGTGTAGTAGTCAGTAGTCAGTGGCACCAAGGTTGTGGAACAGTCTGCCTCTACATCTACGCTCAGCTGACTCTGTGGATTCTTTTAAAAAACAGTTAAAAACTTTCCTTTTTAAAAAAGCCTTCTATTGAGAAATTTTAATGAATTTTAGTTTTAGTTATTATGGTGTTTAATTATTTTTAGCTTTACATTATTGGTTTTTAGATATTATGGTGTTTATTTACTGTCTGTTTTTGTGTGTTTTCTGCATGTACAGCGCTTTGTGACTAGTGTCTGTGAAAAGCGCTAAATAAATAAAATTTACTTACTTACTTACTAGTTTTTGTTTTTTTTAAATCAAATGAAATAAATAGAATTACAGAATTTTCATTTGGTCAAAATGTAGGTAATTTTATGTAGGTAAGGTTTGTTATATAGCAGTAACATGTACTATACACAAAATAATGAGCAATGCCACAGCATAATGACAGAACAACAAAATTATGAGTGGCATGATTAGTATTTGATGTGATGACATGGACATGATGAAGTGTGAATCAGCAACAACAATTATAACAAATGACCTAAAATAAATAAATTCCATCCATCCTTCCTTCCTTTTCCGCTTTTCCTTTTCAGGGTCGAATTCCCAGATAAATATAATTAATGAGAAAGCTGCACAGATTTTTTAAAATATATTGATACTTTGTCATTAAAGTACATCTTTACTCATTTGATTTTATTACTTTGTTGCTTTTCTGTGTCATGTTTCTGTTTTCCTGTTATGCAGCTGGCAGAAAAGTTTAGGGTGCCATCTGTGTAGACTTTTGCCTTCACAGTCACAGCAGGCTTGATCTACACTGCCGCAGGCATTTGAGAAAGACAGGATGAGGCAAAGCTGAGCATATCTTTACAATGGCCATAATGGCACAATGATGAGACTTCTTAATGCAGCTTTATGTCAGCAGGCAGCTGCTGGTGGTTCCAACAAGTACAAGTTACGGAAGGGCACAATAAACAAGGGTATGAGAAACAGAGTAAGTTTTTGTACATTTGTGTATGTGTGTACAACAGTGTGTGTTTACTTGAATACACACATGTAACATTGGAAACAGCATAGGAAAAGCTAATTCAGTTTCTCACACTGTCTGAGCAGCATTAAGTCAAAACAAGGGTGGAATAAAATCGGCATGTTCGGGAAAGTAAGTGCTACAGATCCATAGTAATTTCCAAGAGAACTCCTTACCTGTCACTCAAACTCTAGAGGGAAATGGCATGGAAATGTTTCAAAATTAGCACATTTGTGTAACATCCTCACAGATTATGAGCTTAGGTTGGGCAAACAGAAAATCGTCTTTCAGCAGAGGTAAGAATTGATGATTAGGAAAATCTGTATTTACATTCATGTTTTCATCTTCTGCTGCTTGCACATAATGAGGTGCATTCTAATTGCCAGCGGTGCAGGTGACTTATCCTATGCCACAGTATACACATCCACTGGAGCTTACTGGTGGCATTTGGCATAATAGAAAAGCTCTATATCAAGGATCCTCAAATCCAGGCCTCGAGGTCCGGTGTCCTGCAGGTTTTAGATGTGTCCCTGATCCAACACACCTGATTCAAATGGCTGAATTACCTCCTCAGTATGCAGTCAAGCTTTCCAGAGTCCTGCTAATGACTTCAATATCTGACTCAGGTGTGTTGGATCAGGGACACAACTAAAACCTGCAGGACACCGGACCTCGAGGCCTGGATTTGAGGATCCCTACTCTATATAAATGCCCAACCATGTCCCATGTCAGTCTGCTATACTGGATGCGTTTTTCAAATCTTGACAGAGATTAAACAGTGACAAAAATGTTGTTGTAGATTCTATATATTCAGTCTTTCTTGGTTTTCACTTTAGTAGTTGTTTCAACCTATTCAGCTACACTCCCCCCATCCCACACACACAAAGAGGCAAAGATGACTTATTCCTAACAAGACAAAAAAGTACTTTTCGGGCTGCAGATAGAGATCATATCAACTTTCCTCCTGTCGATTTTAAGACCTGCACATTGCTGCTATTGAACTTTGTGGCAATCAATGTCTTAAGTAAACACTAAGTAAGCCATGCTACTGGTGTTTATACAGCCGTGACCAGCCTGGTAAGAAACGGATAGAGTAATGAGACAGACAAGGAGAAAGCACTAGAGAGCAAGTGCTGGCTGAAATAGTCAATAACACATACCATACTGGTCTGGCATGGCAAAAAAGGAAAAGCAGAAATAACAAGTAGTGCTGGGCACAACAAACCCCGCCCTCAGCAGACATTTTAGATGATTTGAATGCTGTCCTTCTCGCAGACATGTCACTCTCCAAACACTGAATCACTGAGATAACACGTAGGCCCTATTGTCCATGCCCATATTTTTCCAATGTTTAAAAAGTTGGACTAAAATGACTTTCATTTTATGGTAATTTTCATTTTCTGTAAAAGCTTTATCTCTTAGAATGAGACAATACTGTATGTGTTTTGTCAGGTGGGCAATAAAAGGTGAATTGAGTGATTGGATTGATAGAGAGTAAAAAGCTGTGCCATATATTCACATATCTTGATTATATTTGATCAAATGTTACATGTCCAAGGACAATAGTGACATTATTCTTACTGCAGCAAATGAGGATGATATGTCTTTTTCAGCTGAGATATGGCCAAAAATATGAATTAAATTGAGTTTCCTGTGTTAAATTCAAGTAGCCCACAAATCCAGAATCTGGATCAGATCCAGATGGCATTTGGTTTGGCACATTTTGCCTTATGTGGAGTCTAAGGGACAATTGGCTGTTTTTGACTACTTTTGATTTTACCTTTATATTTCACCTTAAAAACTGCCTTGTTTGGTGAAATTTTTTTTCCCAGCAAAACCTCATATGCATGAAGGTACTTTATTTTTTATTTTTTTTCCATTTGGGAATAATGTATTAACACATTGAATCTAAAAATCACACAAAATACATAAACCCCAAGTAGATAAAATTAGGTTTCTGCCATCATTTGTTTCGGTATGAACCAGCCTGGTAGTTTTGCTGTAATATTGTTAACAAACAGACAAAACATAAAAAATACCCTGTTTCACTCTCCAGGGGCGGGGTAAATATAAAATATGAAGTAAGGAGCGTACTTGTGTCCTGAATTACACATATTTTACCAATAACCACCAACATGGTACAATCTGGCAGCCTGGGAAACATTTATGTTGAACATGGACTCATCTGAGGTCACAGGAGTACTTTTGGGAAGTCTGACCTTGCAGCAGTACGGTGTGCAAAAAGGACCTACATCACAGGAAACAGTCCCAACCACCACTACTTAAGTTTTGTTTCTACAACTCAGTGGCTATTATCAGTAAGCTGAGACTATTCACCTGTTGACTGTTTGAAAATTTGAATGGTGCTGCATGTAATGTTATTGCTATTTCACTTAATTACTCCTTAATTTATTCTGGAGTGTGCAGGGGGAAACCATTGAAGCACAATATACTGCACTATATACACATACTACACACATTTTGTTGGGCTTCTTCTTATTCTTTATCTGCTGTAAATTTTTTGACAGAACCCCACGAAAGTTAGATCAGAATGTGTAGCTCAGTTAGAATAGTGTGCCATGATAGAGATTTGTTGCACGGATTTTAGACAACCCAATGCACCACTGTTTCCCATCACTGAAATGAATGGGAAATTGTCTTAGAGTGAAAAACTCTGCCCACTTTGTAACCTGATCTCTAGGCTATTCTTTAAGAGGAAATCAGTGGGTAAGTACTGAAACACACTATTGTGACATCTGACTTTATTTTTCCTGTATCCTCTGATATTGGGACCATTTAAGCAATAGCTTTACAGCAAACTAACACATCTCTTATTGATCATATAAACAATAACAGCTATCCCTACCCTTGCAAACCATATTTTATTCTACAATAAATAACTTTGACTCAAAGTTTAAATGATTCACTACCTCCACATACACTATATTGCCAAAAGTATTTGCTCATCTGCCTTCACATGCATATGAATTTGAGTGACATCCCATTCTTAATCCATAGGGTTTAATCTAATGTCAGCCCATCCTTTACAGCTACAACAGCTTCAACTCTTCTGGGAAAGCTTTCCACAAGGTTTAGGAGGGTGTTTATAAGAATGTTAGAACATTATTCCAGAAGCGCATTTTTTTTTAGGTCAGACACTGATTTTGGGTGAGAAGGCCTAGATCGCAGTCTTCACTCTAAATCATCCCAAAGGTACTCTATCAGGTTTGGGTCAGAACTCAGTGCAGGTCAGTCAAGTTCTTCCACACCAAACTTGCTCATCCATGTCTTTAAGGACCTTGCACTGGTGCACAGTTATGTTGGAACAGGACAGGGCCATCCCCAAACTGTTCCCACAAAGTGTGGAGCATGAAATGGTCCAAAATGTCTTGGCTGAACCATTAAGAGTTCCTTTTACTGGAACCGAGGAGCAGAGCCAAAATCCTGAACAACCCCACACCATAATCCCTACCAAACTTTACACCTGGCACAATGCAGTCAGACAGGTACGTTTCTCCTGGCAACCACCAAACTCAGAGTTATTCATCAGATCGCCAGATGGAGAAGTCTGATTTGTCAATCCAGAGAACACGTCTCCACTGCTCTAGAGTCCAGTGATAGCGTGCTTTACACCACTAAATCCAGCACTTTGCATTCCCCTGGGTGATGTAAGGCTTGGATGCAGCTGTTTAGTCATGGAAACCCATTCCATGAAGCTCATGCACTGTTCTTGAGCTAATCTGAAGGCCACGTGAAGTTTGGAGATCTGTAGCGGCTGACTTTGGAGAAAGTTGGCGACCTCTGTGCACTGTGTGCTTCAGCATCTGCTGACCCCACTCTGTCATTTTGCACTGTCTACCACTTTGTGGTTGAGTTGCTGTTGTTCCATGGCCATGGAAGTGATTGGAACACCTGAATTCAGTAATTTGGATTGGTGAGTGAATACTTTTGGAAATATACTATAGCTGCTTTAAGCTTCACCTGACTCTTCACACATCTTCATACACACAGAAATGTTGCAATAGCTCACAGAAGTGATATTAAACGTGATTTACAAATGGAGCTAAGAAGAGGGAAAATGTACAAGTTCTATTGACACACGATATGAGAAGTGTGTTGTGAGATTTTATTTCTCCTGACAAGGAAAAACTATAATATACCCTTGTTGTCCCTTCTTTAATGCATCAGATAGTGTCCGGATTCAATCGAGTCATAGCCTTAAGCTTCAGGAACATTAATGTTACAAGCTTTGTTATAAGAGGTGCAACCTGTTTCATATCAGCTTTGATAACTCACACAAAAAGCATCGTTCACATATTCACATCCAGGACAAAGGTCAAAGTCTTTTGAAATTTCAAGACAAAACAGTAGCTTTAAGCTGCTTGTTGAAAAAAAGAGAAAAGAAGAGGAATTGAATCTGTCAGCCTCGTCATCTCATCTTGAAAAACACAGCACCTGCCTTTGAGCTCAGCATTCATAAGACACAAGAAAGACGACATGCTGGAGTAATGTCTACCTGACAGAATGCCCTCAGGCCTCCACAGTGTCTGAAAGTGCAGAAAAAAATAAAGAGGAGAGTGGATAGAAACATTCTTTGGCTCAAAAAGTCAAGTTACTCTAAGGAGCCAGACAGTGGTATAAAACAAAATCTTTTTTCATTTAGTGTTTCTGACATGGCTCTTGGATGACATGTGCATTTGCTTTACTTATGTTTGCTTCAGACAAAATGGAAAGTTTGACCGCAAAGGCCAAATTAGGCCTTTAGGCCAATGCAGAGGTCTGCAATCCCCCTGTGAACCACAATAGTGAAGCAACATTACAGCATAAACCAGCTGTGGTTTTATTATCCTGTTCTGTGGTTTTACATCTACCTTCAAACACTGCACTCAGTTGAACCTGGCTGTTAAGAGACACTGACCTTCTCCTGTTGATCCCTGGAGAGGTAAAATTGCAGCACTGATGAGTATTGTGAAAAACACACTGAAACCAAGAAACTGTTTTACGCTGTGGTGTTCTATAGGTCCGAGGAGACTTTAGTATTACTAAGCTATACAGTGTGAAGATATTTTTATAGATGCAATAATATATACATCTAATAACAATGGATATTTGTTGCATTTAATGTTGTCACTGCTTCTTCTTTATTATTCTAGTACTTTCAAATAACTTGAAATGTGGCAGTTGTACATGCGCTTAATTATTCATAAGTGAACTGTATATATGATACCTTGCTTCAAACTTATATTCCATTAATTGCCATTTTAACAATTTAGATTTAGGTGCATTAGATAATTTAACAGAAGGCTTAACTTACTGGCTTTTAAATCAAAACTACTCCCATGGCAAAGTATATAAAATGACTAATTAACTCTAAAACTATACTTTCCTAAAACTATCCTATAATGAAGCTTTGGGCAAAGATTATTTTTCTTCAATTGTCGTGCCATTAAGTTTTAATTAACACAACTAGGATTCATTGTCCTTTAATTATACTCCTTGAAGGAGACATTCATACTCACTATCAATAACTCTAGCTTAATCTAAATGAAAGGTTATCCTAATGGTCTCCAATAATGGAGATTTGTTTTTATAAAACTTTTTGTTTAAAAATTCTGTTTTGGGAAAAAGAAAGGATGACACCAAAGACTAAAAATATGAGAGTGAGGTACTAGATAATAATGTTAAAGAGCATAATAACACTTCCAATAACTAATAAAAAAGTTATCAACAAATAAAGGAAATTGCTTTGGTACTGCAGAGATTTGCAATTACATTAAAATAAAATTTGAGCAGCAGAAAATATATCTGGGAATATCTACAGATTTAGTGAGACTGCAAACAATATTTCTAAGAACATTCAGTCACTTTTTCTTTTTTTTTTTCTTTTTTTTGCTCATTTGAGCAACATGAAAAACAGCAGATCATTTTAATTAAGTTTTTGCATGGACTCTATTTAAATTTTTTCTCTTTTTATGATTTGAGCCTCATTTGCAACAAAGAAGCCTCAAAAAGTATTCCTGAGACAAAAATGAAAGAAAAAGGTACAGATGAAACCCAGTGTTCTTGCAGATTATGCAGCGGGTGAACAAAGTCGACTTGTTTAAAAGTGTAGTAAACCTCATTTGCAATAGTTTTTAGTTATGTTTTTATAGCCATCTTTTAATTACAAATACTGTACACCAAGTAGTAAAATGCTTGAGAAATATAGTTGTTTTAACAAGAGCCTTTGTTTTCTTTACAGATTTTCACTGTTTGCTTCTATTTTTTCTTTTGGTTGTTTTCAGTACCTGTACTTCAAATTATTGTCTGTATCCTGTATAAAACCTTCAAAATCTTGACCTGAATTTGTCACCTGATGAGGGGCTATAGTAACAGTACTGAGACAAGAAGGTCAGGTGCCTCTGTATAGCAATGCTGTAAACTCATTACTTTGTCCCAGTTTAAGGGCTAAAACTGACAATCATGAGACCATGAATTGTAATAGCTTTTCATGTACTGATAGAATCAGCTGCTCATACCCCATCAACACTGTGTGGACCCTTGATCCTGATAAACGTTCATTCAAAAGGATAAACATAATTTATGCAATCCTTGTTACACACACACACACACACACACACACACACACACACACACACACACACACACACACACACACACACACACACACACACACACTTTAGTCCGTAGTTCAGACATCTTTGTGTGACAGGGGAAAGTATATTAAATATGTAAGTAAAGTATGTTTGTTGATAAAAAAAAAAGTATACTATGTGTGGAGCATTTCAGGTGAAAAAAATGCTTGCAATAAGGGTAGAGAATGTTCATCTTATGTTGTGCATAAAATTAGGGTTCTTCTAAAAAAGGGCCTCAGTCAGTATATTCTGTTTTGTAATTTTGTATAAATCAACATAATTATAATGACATCTATCCATTTTCTTAACCACATCAAATTCAGGATCATGGAACAACTGGAGCCAATCCCAGCTCTCACTGGGCGAGAGGCAGTGCACACAGCTTGCCAGGCCATCACAGGGGTTACACAGGGAGACGGGCAACAATCTATGCTCACATTCGCACCTACATCCAATGTAGAATCACTAACCTAACAAACATGTTGGACATACTGGAGGACCTGGAGAGAACCCATGCTAAAGAATGCAGAAATTCAGTCACAGATACAGTGTGTGGAAAAAATTAGTGGACCACCTACACATTACTCCTAAAAGAGTTGCTCTGCCATGGAAACCCATGCCATGAAGCTCCCAGTGCATAGATTTTGTGCTGATGTTAATGCCAGAGAAGGTATGCACCTCAGCATTTGGTTACCCCACTCTGTAACTTTATGTAGTCTGTCACTTCATGGTTGAATTGCTGTAGTCTCTAAATCACCGCTTACAGTTGACCCTGGTATATGTAGGGGGATAAGAAATTTCACAAACTGACTTGCTGCAATTATACTACCACAATGGCATTCAGTGAGCTCTTTAAAACAGTACTTTCTTTCACAAATGTTTGTAATCTAGCAAACTGCATGGCTAGGTGCTTGATTTTACACACCTATGGCAACCGAACAGAAAATAACTGAATTCAAAACTAAGAGGTGTGGCCCAATATTTTCTCCATATAGCATAGATGTACTATATTACTTTATTGTATTTCACTGTAATTCCCATTTTTTATTTCTGTATATTTCAGGTCCTTTTGTCTGCACTCTCATTCAAGCTTCCCTCTGATCTTGATGTCTTGAATGCTGCATATTTAGGAATGCATTTCATATTTTCTTCTGTCCATCTGTATATGTGTTGCCCTCCCTCTCTCATAGGAGATGGTAATGGGATCTTAGCAGAAGTCTGATTAAAAGGACACTTCCTCCTTGGAGACCACCCGACAGTTTCCCTTTTTTCTTCGCTTCTCTTCCTCAGAGCGTCAGAAACCTTGGGTTTGGAAACAGAAGGGCCTGATAGCAGGCTCACGCAGTGCAAGCTAATTAAATTAAGCCTCCCTTAATAAAAGAGGAAGTGAACTTAAAGCTTTTATCCCAACTCCACCATCAAAGGAAGAGAAAAAATAAGGCATTGAAGAGGAAAACACACAACCTGAAGATATGAATTTCTTCCTGTTACATTACATCCACACTTCCCCTGAGCTACATTCAACCTCGTGTGGGGAAAAAAAAATAAATTAAAAAAAGAAGTAAATTGTTTTTAAAAGAGTAAAAGAGTTCATGAAGACCAGACCTAAAAAAAAAAAATGGAACAAAGTTTTATAATCATGTGGCTTAGGGTTAGGGTAATCACTGCAGTTACTGCATGTACACTGCTCAAAAAAATTAAAGGAACACTTTGAAAACATATCAGATCTCAATGGGGAAAAACATCATGCTGGATATCTATACGGACTGGGTAATGTGTTAGGAATGAAAGGATGCCACATCATTTGATGGAAATGAAAATTATCAATACACATAGGGGTGAATTCAAAGGCACCCTGAAAATCAAAGTGAAAAAATAATGCAGCAGGCTAGTCCATTTTGCGAAAATTTTATTGCAGCAACTCAAAATGGTGCCAATCAGGCTCCACAGTGCTGGGTAGTGAGCGCAAGGCCCACTAGAGGACATTGGGCCCTCAGGCCACTCTGAAGTCTTTCTGATTGTTTGGTCAGAGGCTTTCATACCAGTGGCCTACTCGAGGTAATTTTGTAGGGCTCTGGCAGTGCTCATCCTGTTCCACCTTGCACAAAGGAGAATATACCGGTCCTGCTGATGGCTCCTCCTCCCTGAGCCTGGTTCTGTTTGAGGTTTCTTCCTGTTAAAAGGGAGTTTTTCCTTCCCACTGTTGCCAAGTGTTTGCGCTTAGATTTTGATTGTTGGGGTTTTCTCTGTATTATTGTATGGGCTCTACCTTACTGTATAAAATGACTGTTGCAAACTGTTGTTGTAATTTGGCGCTATATAAATAAAATTGAATTGATTAAATGAAGTGTCATTTTTTTTAGCAGTGTATTTTTTCCAAGGAAAATACCTGAATGTAGTGGCATTATGTCATTATATCAACAGAGAACACCTAGTCTTGGCTGTGTTAATTACAGTTCAATGGGTTCTCACATTTATGATTTACTCGCAGTGTTATTTGGAAAAGGCAGATTTTTGGGTGAATGACTATGGTGATGAGCTGTGCACTGGGTTTAAATTTTTAGCATTTCAACAAAGGATTGAAGACTAAATAGTAATGATGTTAGAGACCTAGAAAACATAATTTAAAAAGGAATAAAGCAGACTAAATAGATAAATATACTTTTAAAATTATGGTTGAAAGAATTCAGAAGTGAGGGGGAAATTTCCTTTCAGCATGCAAATATGAAGAACTAGAAGAATGCCCTTTAATACTTGATAGTAAGCTTTCTTATTCTCAGCCTTTTCAATGAAGTAAAAGGCTTCTGAACTTAAGTCCAAGTCCATCACTGTCCATATCTTGGAAGGGGGAAATGAAATGTATTGGAGTGGGGCAAAGGGCACAAGTAGAAAGTCAAATGGATTATCATAAATTTACATGATCAAACTCTCAAGTCTATATACAAAGAAGCTGGAAATCTGAGAGAAATTGAAAACAAGTTCAAAATAGATACATGTCTACTATATGGCCAGAAGTGCCAGATAACTGTGCAAGCACTTACCAAAGATCGCAAGGTAAAAATCAATTTTCTGTCTGTTCCATGTGCCAAAGTCCTATGAGTATATATGGTGGTATACCAGGTCTGTGGAATCTGTATGACATTGGTCATAAGCCATAGAAGGAAGTGCTGTTCTTCTTTGGTTCAACAGGCCAAAGAGAGAAAACCAGAGAGAAGGAAAAAGAGGAGAAAAAGAGTCTCTCCTCTCATCCTCATTATGTAAACGAGGTGCATGACTGTTCAGTGGGTCCCTCGAGAGTTAATTACCAGTGGCTTCTCAGCCTAATTGGCTGAAACTAAAGAATTTGCCATTTCTTATTCCCATGCTCACTCTTCCCTACCCCCACTGTCTCTTATTCTGTCTTTCTCTTTGTTTCTTTCTCTCTCACAAGCATATTTTCCCTCACCCGCTTTTCAACCTGTTTTCTTGTTTTTCCTCTTTCCCTCCTCAGCATTGGTCTTCCAGCTTAGCTTGATGCCAGTCGAAAATCTGGCACCGATACTTAATTTGAGCATCTGCTCCAGCTGGCAGTGGATAAGCAGATTTTTACATTGCTAATTCCAGCTATTTGGCTAGACGAATCTACTGGATAAAGAAGAGAAACGTGGGCTGAGAGTTGCTCATCACTTAGAAACAAAAAAAAGAGATATTGAGAGCTGGCATCTCATCTATTTCTAAATGGATGCAAATTAAATTCAAAAAGACAGGGATAACAAGTTGGAAGAAAGAATGAAAGTGGGCAACACTGTGAAGAAATATTAATAAAACAGGACAGGCAAGAAGACTGGAGGATACAGAAGACTTTGATTTTCACTGAACACCAAAAAGCCATTCACACATTCATATTCTTTATTTTATTTTTTACTTTTTTTGACAAATCTAAAACAGCTGTATATAGATTTTAATCTTTTATTTATTAAAAAATTAAAGATTTGAACTGCATTTATTAAAGCACTGACTATTACAACTAATATATGAGTTTTTCAAGGCTCAAAATTTGAACAGCAGAGACTGTGATGTCCTCATATTTCTCCCCCTAGTATTAGTCAACCTTCAAAAATGCAGAATACTACAATCCCCATTGTGCTTGGTTAAGCAAAGCATTGACTTACTTTTGTGAGACTCTGTGCTGCTGCTATTAAAATCTGCAGTCTTTGCGAAAACTAATAGGGTTTATCCACAGGATGAGCTAGTCCACTTTAGCAATGCTGTGCCATACTGCAATGACATGCATTTCCACTCCAGCTTCACAGCCGGGGATAGCCATATTGAGCTGCTACTGCGGCTGTGGTCATGCTCAGTTGGCACGGCCAAATAATTAAGAGTCTCAATGGTGCGGAGGTTAGTTTCAGCTTAATGTTCCTGTTTGGGAAATCACAAATAACAGTTGCTTAGTTAACTTGAGATTTGTAATTTGGGGAAAAGTGGTTTAAGGGCTGCCCTGGAAAAGGAAATATGTCTTTGATTGTAAGACTTACAAAAAACAGTTAACTTGCACAACAAGTTGAGGATTTTCACCATTGCCATCTTGTTGTGAAACCAGACAAGATAAGCCACTTGAATTACATGACAAGATTTGGGGTTGTTACTAAAAAAACAAAAAAGCAAACAAACAAAAACCCTCTATATTACACATTACTCTCTACTTTTTAAAAGATAATGCATTGCTTTCCTTATTTACACCAAATAGAGGGTAATTCATCACCCCACCAGTACTATTGCTTGTGTAATTGTAGTTAACAGTACAAGGCCAAACTTTTCATATGCCCACATTTCTGCACAAATTCCTATCCTAATAAGTAAGACATACAAATGCCCTTTCCTTTAGTAGATTATTTAAGTATGGTGAACAAGTTGGTGAAAGTTAAATGGCAGTTGGTAAAAACAAAAAAAGAGCACTAGTGATAGTAATTCTGCTGTTGGAGTGAGTATGAGTATAAATGTACAATCGTACAAGCCTCTTCATCACTACTTTTGTTACAGTCACATGAAAGAGAAAGTTTTCATAGCACTCTATGCATTCCACTGAAAAACTAAGTACACCCTTACTGCATCCTTGGGAATTAAGAGGTTTGAGCAGCAGCCAGGTACTGCTAATCAAATATACTTGATTAATTGATCAACAGCAAGTATGTCCCTAGATACATGGCCCTATATCTGGTCTGGTGCATGTTGACACAATGCCTTGGAGGAACAACATCAGCAATGATCTCACAGAAACAACTGTTGCTGCCAATCAATCTTGGAAGGTTTAGAAGGTCATTTACAAGCAATTTGAAGTCCATCATTCTACAATAAGATAGATTATACACAAGTGGAAAACATTCAAGATAGTTGCCAATCTTCCCAGGAGTGAATGTCCCAGAAAACCCACCTGAAGGTCACATTGTGCAATGCTCAAAGAAATTACAAAAAATCCCAAGAGCTACATCTCCAAGTCCATGGTTAGTATGTTAAAGTTCATGACAGCACAATTAGAAAAAGACTGAGCAAGTACAGCTTGTTTAGAAGGGTTTGCCAGGAGAAAGCCTCTCCCTCTGAAAAGAACATGGCAGCATGGCTTAGGTAAAGTACCAAAGTACAAAAGCCATCTGTATGACAGGTAAAGCCTGGCTGAAATTGGGTCATGCAGCAGGACAATGAATACAAGCATACAAGCAAATCTACAACAGAATGGCTGAAAAAGAAGAGAATCAAGGGGATGCATTGGGCCAGATGAAGTCCAGCTGTGGCAAGACCTCAAGAGAGCTGTGAATAAACAAATGCCCAGAAACCTCAATGAACTGCAGTGTTTGAACATTGTAAAGAAAAATGGGCCAAAATTCCTTCCACATCAATGTACAAGACTTATAAAGCCATAGAGAAAATGATTACTTTAAGTTACTGCTGCTAATAAGGTGGTTCTACAAGCTACTCAGCCATGGGTTGGACTTAGTTTTTCACAGGACTGCATAAAGCCCTGTGAAAACATTCTTTTTCACATGACTGCACCTGCTGAAAATCAAGCCTTGCCTGCTTGGTTGGGGTCAGCATACACTCCACCTATACATCACTCTGATGATGGAGGCCTCTTGCTGCTAGCTTTGTGTTAGCATTATAGACTCAGTATAAAAGAGGAAAGCATGTTGCTTTCAAAGTTGCTTTTAGCGCTTTGATGTTGTGGTTGTAGCAGCAATTGGTTGCTGTTTGAGGAGTGAGCACAATTTTCTCTTTACTGTCAAACTGTTGTACTTTCATGCAATAAATAAATCCCCAAAAGAATGTGTTTCTATTTTTGTTCTATCTCCTGCATAAAGTGAGGGCATATAGTAATTGTTGTGAAATTAAAAAGGGAGACTGGGTCATTTCTTCCCAAAATAAGTTAAAATAGTGATCTGGGATCTTACCCAGCAGTGTGAATCGTGGTCAAAAGTCAGGTTATGTGAGAGTCAGCCTCCCACAGTCTGTTGATAGTCTCCTTTTACTTCCAGATGTTTATTGCAGTATGTGGAGTTTTCATCTGTGCATGTGACATCAGTGTCAGACTTTTAAAAGCAGACTGGGAGCAATTAAAAAAAAAAAAAAAAGACTTCATCCTCTTTGGTGCTTCTCTATCTGCTAACATTGTAGACAGCTGCCTAGTTTGACTTTTCCAAAAAAGTGTGACAGTGTGAAGGCAAACCCCATGATACATCCCATCTTCACAAGTTGCTATAATTTATATACCCTTCAGCTGCAGTTAGTCAAGCATTACAAGACCTAATGGTGTGAGAAAAGATGTATTAGATGTTTGTTATGTCTATTATTAAGCTCAAGAATGGCATAAAATATTGTATTATTGTTCAGTATAGATGCAGTGAGGGCAAGTGCCCCAGTGACACATACCCTGCCCGATGTGCATTTTGTACACAGCCAGGGCTTAAATTGAGCACTAACTCCCTCCTTGTAATTCTGATGGCGATCACAAACTTGTTCCATTAGTCATTCAGAACAAAAGTGCCATTTCTCTAAATTATCCACCAAGTGGTAAATTACACTAAATATAATTTGGAAAGCTATTTAAATATGTAGAAATTGAGTGTACTGTATACCAGTTAAGGCTGAAACTGAAGAATTCTTTCTGTTGCTGCTTCACACTGAAGTGATTCAATTAAAAAGAATGGAAGTGGTTCAAGTAACAAATTTACGTTTTCTCTGCAGTCCAAACCAAGCCAGAGCAGCTCCACCGATCACCTCTGTTCAAACTAGTTATGAAACCACCTGCACCCAACAGCCTTCAACTATTAAGTGTGATGACCAAATTATTTTTGAAGGAGTAAAATACTGAGGCGGATTGAAGACAGAAAATGGGAAGATAATAGGATTAAAATAAAAATGAAATAAAATTCTGCAGGCATTTTGAGTATAGAAGTGTAGCTGGCACTGTTCCATTACCCATTACTTGGCACAGGTGTCTTCACTCAGTAAAAACATGTTCTCACTTTGCACTGTCTTCACTTCATATTGGAATTTTTATTTATTTATTTATGTTGCCAAAACAGGTAAACTTACTATGAGAGCAGTTCAGGGAAGACACAACAAAACAGACCACAAAAAAAAAAAAAATCTGATTCTGAAATGCATTTTCTTATTTTAAAAATTACAGAAAGAAAAAAACATCTACAGTGAAAGTAAAACAGGACCTACTGAGCAATGTTCAGTACAAGAATTTAATTGGATGTCAGTAGGAAGTCAGTCAGTTTTATGTCTTTCCATTTGCTAAAGAAAACAGAGACATCCAAAGAGAAATACTGAGGGACTTAACAGCACTTTTGTGTTATATAAACAATGATCAGACCCCGGCGGTGGCGTGGACAAAATATGATTAGCTGTGCTGGCAGTTCAAAGGCACAGCACAAATTGTAGTTACTCTATGCACGCATATCTGTACATTCACAGCTGTGTTTTTAAAGATAACCACCGTATTCAACATGTTCTGCAAAAAAAATACTATTTATTCACTGTAATGAGCAGATATTAAAGCGCAAATGAGAAAGTAAAAAAATAACAGACACAAGAAGAAAACAGAGAACTATTAATGATAAAGATAGAATAAAGCGAAAAAAAAGACATTAAAGCTATAAAAGGTAGTATTTTTTTTAAAGAAATGTCATTAGCAACTTTCTTTATGTCCAGAGAGTGTCTAATTTATGAAACAATTGCATTGACACCCCCCACCCCCACCCCTCCCCACCAAAGCATGTATGCCAGTCACATTGTCCAGTTAATTATTCAACTAGGAAAATATATTTATTTTTAAATTGGGATTATGTGTTAACAACATGAAACAGCTTGGACCCAGCTTGACAGCTCCAAGAAAAAGAAAAGCTTTGAGGTTTCTGTGCTTTTTGAACTTCCAGGTGAATAAATAAATGTAAATAAATGTGGGACATTTGAATGAATCTCCTTACATTGCTGCCAAACTACAGTTTAGTTAAATTCCTTCCAAGTGGATATCTGACAGTCACTGCTGAAGAAGATAAATGAGATCTGTCTGTTTTGACAGAACATTTTGGCAGCCCTCAGTGAGCATCCCATCCTGTTATCCTCTCTGTCTCTTCCTCTGGATTTTACACCCCCCCCCCCTTCCTGTTCCTCACACACTTCGAGCAGCAGAGTGGATGATGCTGCTGCTGCTAGTAGCGGTGACATTTACAAAACAGCTGCTTTCCTCCTACTTTCCTCACCCTGCACCCATTACAGTGATTACCAGTACTGTCAATCACAGGTCCCCTTCCACCTCTCAATCTCACCGTTCCACCCTGGTGCTGATACACCGATCCAGGTTTTCACTGACATGGAGGGGAATGGAGGGCGATGGTGGCAGGAACAGGAAGCTTTTCTACATCTCAACAGGAAAGAAAAGCAGCAAGAGAGAAGACAAACTGCTACTGCTACTCTCTGTTGGTGTTCTTCTGGGCAACACATAGTTGCACAGAACTGGTGATTTATGTTGACAGGGACTGTCTATTAAATTAAACAACCAAAAGTAACCGTACAGAACAACTGACCGTGAGAGAAGATCCTACACATCACGATTATTTCACATTTTTGAGACCATCACCTGTGGTCTGTACTCATCATTTGCTCATCAGTCAAGTTGCTCACATGGTAGTAAATTACTTTACTAAAGCATAGGTTTAATTTACTTTTTCTTAGTATTTCTGTGTTGTGCGACTTTCTGCTTCAGCTCTGCTGTATTTTGGATGCAAATATTGTACACTGGACTCCCAAATTAAAAGTTTTAATTACTTATTAGTTTGCTGATAAATTGCATTATTATAAATCAAGCTACTCAGCAACATGTAAGTAATTAAGATCAACAGCTGCAGTGATCCAATAACATAATGTATGCAATTTTGAAAAGTGCAGCTCCACATAGTGAGTACATTTACTTTAGGTACTTCAAATGTATTAACTGTTTAGCTACTTAAGCAGGATAGTAAGTCAAAATACTTTTTTTTTTACTTTGCAAAACAATTTTCCAGCACAGAATTATGTTTAAACTCTTGTGCAGCACCACTTTTCATGTAATAAATCTATAACAGAACACAGGGCTGCGCATAATCACAGCCCCTCCTGCTTTGTTCTTGGTCCCACTTATGGCACCCAATTATTTAAAAAAAAATTTTAAAAACCCTGGAAATGCCCCTGCAGCAAAGTGATGAGCTTATTCCTCACATCTGCAATATATTAGCAGTTCCTTAAAGAACAGGTGCCACTGAAGTGAAATGAAGTCAGCAGAGGTCTCAGCACATCACACTGTCTTCTGTTTAATTTTACTTTTTGTCTTACGAGTAAAGCTGAACATAACGTCAGGCCCAACCGTGCTGTCTGCAAAACAAATTTTTGCGTGTTTGTGTACATCACATTTCAAACATGCTCAAACCATGCTCTCTCTTAAAGCATCTGTTCCAGTACATCATTAACCCATGTCACTGGACCAAAGACGAAAAAGCAGTGACTGGGACCGGTAAAATAAAGGACCATCCAAAAACCTTTGATCTTTTGTTGTGCTTATGCCATTAGTGTGGGGAGCAACACACACACGCACACACACACACACACACACACACACACACACACACACACACACACACACACACACACACACACCACTGGCTCACTGCCAAGACTTTGTTAGATCTAGCTAACGAGGAAGGCTCAGGTAGTCCTAATAGAATCTTTCCTGCTCTTATCTGTATTGACTTCAAACAGTGAGGAATGAATGGAAAACAATCTGGGTCTGACTTTGAGGGTGAGGCTGAAGAATACTTATGGGTTTGTGCTTTTCTACAGGGTGGGCTACCAAGCTCCTACTACACAGTGCAGATCAAAGTTAATTCCCCTCTTAATTAAGCTAAAATTGGATGAGAGCAGGCAGGGACTTGCTTTTGTTTTCTGTTCTGCCAGTAAATAATATGAGCTCTATATCTGAATACGTGTTTGTGAATGATTTCTTGTATCTCTACCTATAACTAGAGGTATTAGTGCATCGTACTGAAATGTATGAATCAATATCCTTGTGTTTGTGTGTGAGAACTAGTTGTTCCCTCTCTCCTTCTCTCCTGATGGCCAATCTGTCTGCATGTGGCCCAGTGTAAGCACAGTGGTGCTCTGTAATGAGACTCCTTCTGCCACTCTCTGTTTCATGGCCGTGTCCATGTGTTGTGATGCTAATGAGCCCTTGCTACCACAAACACCCCCCTTAATTGTCCTCTTTGATCTACTGCTAATTCTGCTAATTAGGAGCCCAACTTTCAAAGTTAAACGTTTTGTTTCCACCTCCAAGTGCGCCTCTTCTTGTGTGGATGTGCATGCGCAAGTCAATAAAAAAAAAAAAAAATCAATACAACTGCATAAAGAGAAAGAAGTTTGGGAATTATCAACTCCCCACCCATCAGTCCCTCTCTGAACATGGCCAGGGTTATGTTGGGTGAGTTCTATTGCAGTTCATGTGAAAGTAACACATTCACCTGTCATGTGAAATTCATTATATTAGCTGCATTATTGGCATACAACCAAATGTGCACACAAAATACATCAGCAGGCAGATCCTGCATCACGCTCCAGAAAGAGACAACGGCATGAAATCGTGTTCTGCGCAGATTATTCCAGATGTCTCATTTTGCATTGGTTTGCAGAAATACACATGCAGTTGCACAAATAGATTATTGTACTGTATGAGCAATTTCAGCTCGGAGATGGCAGCAAACACTTACTACTGACATAATCAAACGGATACATCCAGCAAGGCATCGTCTTTGCCCACCAATTTGTTGGCTCTGCAGTCTTACACAAATATGCAATAAGCTCTGCAAACCATCCAAAACAGAGCAATTACACTTTCAGAAATCAGATAAAGCATTTAGCTTAAGTTAAAAAAAAAAAGTTCTCAGGTTCTCTAACCCAGTGAGAATCAGTTGTTTTTAACAGTTTCCTCAATTTTATTTAGCAATCTATCAGAATTATTTATTTATTTATTTTTTGTATTCTTAAAGTCTGATAGTATTGCTACAGGTAGCCCACACAAATAAATAAAAAGCACACCTTGCCTACAGAGGCCTAGAAGGTGTGCTATCTATCAATATATATATATATATATATATATATATATATATATATATATATATATAACTGAGCATGTCACTGGCGCAGCATACCCTCAAAAACAGTCAAATCATCTCCAGGCTAATGTCAAGAGTCAGTACATTTACAAACACAATAGTCACCTAGACTGGCATGTGACAAAATCCTTTAAGAAGAACACTTAGTTGAAAAGACCACAGAGACATTAAAATACATTTAGTATCACTCAATTTAAAAGGTTCACACTTAATTAAAAAAGAGTGTATCCTGAAGAAGGCAAGTTGCCCTAAAGTGCATTCAAAGTGACAAAGAGACCTGGCTGTATTCACTTGCTGTGAGTAATCAATATTAATCACTGGATGGAAAAAAAAAAAACAAGCTGGAGATAGAATGAGGCCTTCCTCAACCCACTATAAACAGCCCGTGGTCACTTTTCATCCCTGTCAAACTGAACTGTGAGCGGCTAAAGCAAAATGAGCAATTAATAGTGTTGTCAAACCAGTGAAAGAATTTGCCATGTACTTCTTCAGCATATCGATTGCATATTAGATTCAACATTTCTTTTTTCTTAAAAAGTAATTAAAAATGGTTATAATTAAAGAAAGAAAGAGAGATTATTATTAGAGATATCGTTCCAATTTTGACAATGCTAATAACATGAAGAGGAGAGGAAAGAAGGCAGGAGCCTGACAGACCACAGCCAGGGGATCCCATGCCAATCGGAGCATGGCCTTTTAGCCAAGCACTCTGTCAGAGATGCCAGTTTGACGGACGATGCCCGCCCAAGTGACATTTCTCCAGGGTAGAAAAGAGGGGACAACACCAATTGTTAAAGAGAAAGAAGGGGAAAAGCACAGAAAAGCACCTATAAGCATAAAAGGGTGAAGGTAAGATGCTTATTTTGGAGTCAATTTTGTGTTATTTCCCAGGTGAGAAGTGCACCAAAATGCCATACTCATGTAGAAGTACCACAATTTTGCTTAAAATTGTCTTGAGAGGTAGATGTGTGCAAAACTCTACCAGCTGGTTTCCCAGTCATGGATTAAGCATGGTCCTAGACTAAAAGGAAAAGGTCGATGAAGACCAAAATAGGAAAAAGTATTTAGTCCAGGATTAGACATAATCCCTGTACGGGAAATTGGGCCTACTTGTTTGAGCGCACTCAGGTACAAAAATGCACTCACACGCATACATTTTTTTAGAAACATAAAACCTCAGTTTGTTCCATATGGAGGTGTCATAAAATATAGTTTAAGGGAATATAGCACAACTGCATTTTCAGTCAGGATGCTATAAATGTTAATAAAAGGATTTTCAAACAATTTATCATTTTTAACAACATATATCAAATATTCTTTCTGAATTTCAAACCCACAACAGATTTCAGAGAAGTTTGGACAACATGTTTGTAGTTGTAGACTGTCAAACATTTTCTTCCTCAAAATCATGATCCTAACAGAAAACTGAAGAAATTGTGTAATGTATTAAATGAAAGCCTGGTGGAATTTCTTAAAGCTAATTAGGTCAGTGGGCAACAAGTCAGGAAAAAAAAAATGACTTCTTTATTTTTTTTATTACTTAATCAACTAATTATTTATTTAGATTGAAATGTTAAGGTGTCCACCTTTAATTCTATCTATGTGTGTAACTGGCCTGCAATCTAGAGCTGTCGCACACTGAAAACATTTGGCACGCTATGAAACAAAGAGTGAACGAGCAGGTTAAATCATTTATCAAGCAAAACGATAAAACAGCTTGCTATCAAAACTAAAGCGCTGCCAAAATAAGAGCAATAAACTGTCACAGCTTTTGGAAAACAGCTTGTTGTTATCAAATTCAAAACAACCATGCAATAACTTTCTTTTCCATGCAAAATTAATCAGCTTTAAGGTTTTCTAATTATTATCAAACCGTTGCATTTTGTTTTCGTATTCTGCTAATCCTTTTGGAAATAGGGTTCTAGTTCAGTGATACTAAGGTTTTAACTGTACAGTACGAGGAGAGGACATTTGGCGCACATCATATTTTGAGCTCTCATTCATCCATTACAGGCTTTTGTGTCGTTTCTGGCAACATGGCTGAATTCACTTCATCATACCTGCAAGGTTGTAAAACAAACAAGAGAGGAGATCAGAGGTGAGCGGAGGGGAAGGCAGCGCTTGTCTGTTGGCTCGTAGCTCATTAGCATCACACCCATTAGCGTCCTGCCAGCTTCACTGCCCCATCTCCTTCATTCAATCCTCTGAGAAAGACTGGCTGTCAATGTAGAGAGGAGGCCAGCATGCCCCACAGAACAAATACCCCCACTGCCAATTTTTGCTCAGTCTTTATTTATCCGTGTGCTGGCCGAGTCTGAAGAATAAAGGACAGGTTAACAGACAGACGAGGGAAGTGTTTTGGCAAGATGCACTGCACTGTTGTGGATTGTAAACATCTTTTGTTTAAACATGGTTTTCTTGATGAAGCAGTTTAGAATGATTTGTTAGACTGATACACCTATTCATTCAAATTACAATCTCATATTTAGTGTCCTCTTGTTACTTTTCTGCACATTCTGATTGTGTCAAATTACCAAAAGCAAAACCACTGGTTTGTGATTACTTATAATAGCCACATTTACCGCTGTCAAATATTGATGCTGAAACAGCGGGAATGAGAAGTAGTGAAGGTAGTAATGGAGCCAGTATATAATCACCAGACACTGTTTTTTTCTTTCTTTTTTTTTTTTTAAAGTACACCTGTTTAACTGCTTGTTAATGCAAATAGCTAATCTGTCAATCACATAGCAGCAACTCTGTGTATTTAGGAATGTAGACGTGGTCAAGACAATCTGCTGATGTTCAAACCAAGCATCAAAATGGGGGAGATATGTAATTGTTTAAGTGACTTTGGCTATTGCATGGTTGTTGGTGCCAGACGGGCTGGTCTGAATTTTGAAGAAACAGCTGATGTACTGGGATTTTCCCACACAGTTATCTCTAGGGGTTTACAGAGAACGGTCCAAAAAGGAGAAAATAACCAGTGAGTGGCAGCTCTCTGGGTAAAGATGCCCCATTGATACCAGAAGTCATAGATGAATAGCCAGACTGCTTCAAGCCAAAGAGTAACTCAAATAACTGCTCACTACAACCAAGGTATGCAGAAGAGTGTCTTTGAATGCAGTTTAACCTTGAAACAGAGGGGCGTGGAGGAGGAGGAGGAGTTGAGAATAGGAAACTGAGGCTACAGGCTCACCAAAATAGATCGGAAGATTGGAAAAACATTGCCTGATCTAATGAGTCTCAATTTCTGCTACCACATTTGAATGTTAGGGTCAGAATTTGGAGTAAACAACATGAAAGTATGGATCCATCCCACCTTATATCAACAGTTGAGGCTTGTGGAAGTGGTATAATAGTATGGAGGATATTTTCTTGGCTCATTTAGGGCCCCACCAATTGAGCATCATTCTCCACAGTCCACACCTCCACAGTCAACAGATCTCAATCTAATAGAGGACCTTTGGGATGTGGTGAAATGGAACATCCACGTCACAGTTGTGCAGCCAACAAATCTGCAGCAATTGCGTGATGATATCATGTCAATACAAACCAAAATCTCAGAGGAATGCTTCCAGCACCTTGTTGAATCTGTGCCATGAAGAATTAAGACAATTCTGAAGGCGAAAGAGGGTCCAACCCAGTACTAGAAAGATGTACCCAAAAAATTGACATAGTGAGTGTAGTGGTGCAGGAGGTACATATATTTAAAGATGTTAAGAAAAGTAGAAGAACAAAGTCTGGTACTTCTTTTAGGTGTTTGTTATTACTTTCAGATGGGCCTAACAACAAGAGCTCTGTGCTTGCTCTCATTGTACATTCTGTATAATGACAATAAAGGCATTATTTTCTATTACAGTAAGTAATTTAGGGAAATTCTCAGGCAAATGCTTGGTGGAAAATCTGAGAAATACTAAGGATGCCCTGGTCCTCTCAAACTGTCTAAGTCTTGGGGTCAAAACATTAATCACCTGTGTGTTATGTGGGCATAATACAAATATAGTGTGGTACTGTGTTTAGACATGTACATGTGTCATCTAGTGTGCAAACTTTTTTTTTCTGGTGAATTATGACCTGGAAAAGTCATGATTTTGCCTTGAATTCAAAGTATAAAAGACAGCCTACTCTTCACTCTACACTTCCCTGTTAGTATGTTAAGAGTTTAGTTATTGTTTCCACAGCAGAAGGTGATGCCAAGGAAATAAAGGTAAGAAACAGGCATTGGCATGGAAGACTGAGATCTTTTGGTTGGCTACAGTCTCCTGTTTTCCTCCAGGAGGCGGACAACATCTCTTACACCAAATTACTATCAAGAACAAACAGACCAATACCTGTGACAAATATGCTACATAGACTATATATTTACATGCTGCAATCAAGTGGAGCCGATGCAGATGGAGATAACCACAGACTATTTTAGTAGTTTTGAAAATGTAAAATTAGTGCAGTCTAAATAGTTTTCACTGGGTACTGAAACAAATCAGACTGGTAGTTGGACTGTTAAAAATGAGTAACTGTGATGCACAAGCAAGACGTTGTATTGCATTATGTGATTAAAACTCTAACGTCTCTGCTAAAAACACATTTAGGCACAACCTACCTCACTCTAACTTCATCTTTAAACATCTGGCCCCTGTTCGGATAGTTCGGATAGTGTGTGTGTGTGTGTGTGTGTGTGTGTGTGTGTGTGTGTGTGTGTGTGTGTGTGTGTGTGTGTGTGTGTGTGTGTGTGTGTGTGTGTGTGTGTGTGTATTTTGGTTGGCATAAGGCAGAAAGTCAGGCCAGTCTGTCAGGCCCCCGAGGGCCCTCGTTGTTTGAGTCTCCATTAGGCTGATGAGGTTTGGCAGCTGAAGTTGCAGGAGTTTGTGCTGAGCTTCAACCCTCCTTGTGGCTAGGCCTAATTAAACCTAGACCTCAGTCCTAATTTAAAGATAATTAGCTGCAGGGATTAGCTACCACCACCACAGGCTGAGATGAGTCTTGTGTAAAATATGTAATAATGCTTGCTAAATGTTTTTCAGTGTTTTTTTTAGTGACAGACCAGTT
Organism: Archocentrus centrarchus; assembly: GCF_007364275.1. Classification (NCBI taxonomy): domain Eukaryota; kingdom Metazoa; phylum Chordata; class Actinopteri; order Cichliformes; family Cichlidae; genus Archocentrus; species Archocentrus centrarchus. Next base: position 14,033,507 of record NC_044366.1, read on the forward strand.
GAATGAAAGGCACTTACCATATGTAATTTGGCGGATGGTTTTACCCAAAGCGGTTTACAGTAACATGGCTGCCTACAAGTTTCCACACTAGAAAGCTCTGGTAAATATTGTGTCACTCTGAAACATAATGGATTATTACATTATGCTGAGATTCAGTAAAGCAAGCAAGAATTTGTGTGTTTGTGATATACAAAGAAACCAGCTGGCAAGGTCTCATTTTTGTAGGTGCTGCACAATAAACTGTCTGACCCTTGGGATCGGCCCTATGTTTTCCCATTAAGCTATACTGACAGCTTGACATTTCCCAGGGTAGAGGGCTCTGATTCAGGTATGTTTTATTCATCCTATTGACTTCACATTGCTGCCAAACCAAACAGAGAGCAAAAGCCTGAAGTGTGGTAGGCGGCAGTGAGAAGGAGAGCAGAAGATACCTGTTGTTGTGTTTACTGCTCAGATAGCCAGGCAGTCTGAGACTCAGAGACATCTGGGTGACACATACACAATACACTCATCACCATGCAGACAGAGATTGGGAGATATTGCAAACACTGAGTGGATGAAACTGCCTATTTACTGAGAAGACTTGTGGCAGACAGGTATGGTGAAAATGTGGGATTATATTCCTAAAGGTCTTTGCCTGCAGAAATGTACATAAAACTAAACTTAGATATATTTGACTTGTTAACTTCTTGCCATTCTGGTTGTTTATCACCATTAAATTGTAATTTTTTGGGGGGGTCTTTTTTATGTGGGCGTTCCTAGTCACCAGACTGTGTGAAACTCAAAAGTCACTTTCAAATTTTGTTTGTGTTTGTTAAATTGTTATAGCAAAATACTTAATAATGTATAAGTTTAATTATCTTATAAATGACAGCATAGTTCATCACATGAAACATGGTGTTATTAATTGGAATTACATTCATTTTGTCAGTATTTATCATGAATTATAAAACGACAATTTACTCAGTACAGCACACTTGCACATAATGTTTGTAGAATTTAACTGTGTTGCTTATTCAAAATTCTGCTTTCTGGAATACAGTCCATTGGGAAGTCGGCCAGACCAAAGTGGATCTTCTTGGATTGCCTGCACTGTGAAGCACCTGTCGTTTAAGCTGACTGACACCTGAAGATGGGCTTATACCTCCTTGCATCGCAGGTATTAAGCATTAATGCTGGGTTCCTCAAATATGTTTGCCTGTTTTTTCTTTCCTTCTTTTTTTCTTTTTGCCAGTCAATAAATAAAATATATCTGCATACAATATATTTTTTTTTCTTTTAGCTATAAGAATGACAAATTATTTAACAGGGTAGTTTTGCTCACAGCACAAATTTTACCTGAAAAATCAGCAGGGGCCCTGGAACCAGCTTTAGTTAATTAATCCAACTGGTGTTGCTGTATGTTTAATATATTGTCTGGGGTCTTAAGAGTGCATTTTGGTTGCTTAATAAGTCTGACAGATGGCTGGGATATCACCAGTGATGCAAAATGATTTCAGCAGTGCAAACCATCCATAGTTACTGGATTCTTTTGACTTTTTGGTTACAAAATGTAATCTTTATTGTAAATTCATTATCTTTAGAAGTTTATAGTTTGTGAGAATGTCCTATTAGGCTTCCGTATAACCATCTTCTAGTTCTTCTGGAATCTTTCCTGAAAAATGCCAAGACTTTACTACAATAAAATGTGAGAATTTGACCTTCTATTCCCCCAAGATCAGTTCTGTATTTACAAACATAAGAAATTAAAGATATTCCATGAATTTGGAATTTGGGGAATAAAACAAAATCTAAAGTTTGTTAGTTCTGACTTTTTCTTTTGAATACATTTAGCAAATCACTGCTCTTGTAAACACATGGGACCATTTTTGGATTGATTTTGCCTGGCTCTGTGCAGACAAGTGCTTTCCTCATCTCCAGGCATGTCACGTGGGACTGGGAGCTGGGGGCAATGGCGGGAGCCTCCTCTAAAACAAAGCACTTGGGGCAGGGAGACACTGTGGGCCCTGTTCTCCCTTTTGCCAGCTTCATGTCAAGTGGGTGTTAGCTTGGTGGGAGACCAGGACCCCCCTGGAGGGTAAAGCACCACACAGCCTGCCTCCAATTGAGCAAAGAGACACCCAGGGCGTATTGAAGATGCACTTATGATCAGACATTGCCTATTTCTATTGAAATAAACACAATAAAGACAGCACATTTTCAAGTAAGAAGAGGATTTGAGGCTGAAGATGAGGAATATCAATAGATCTGAATATGTGAATCATATGGTCTTTTAGGTAGAGGCTTAGAAAAATCAAGAATCTTAGGTATTTTTAAACGTTTCTGAGAAAAAAAATCTACATGTATCCAGTGATAAGAGGACTGATAAACTAATTACATTTTGTGCTTATATTGAGTTACAGTCATATCATTCCATGTTATTTGAACCATGTTGGAAAAGCCACAAGGTGACTAAGAACAGATGCACCGTGAAAAAGCTTACTCACCCTAGTAACCGTGGCAAGGCATTGTGGTCAACAGTGTCGAGTACTCTCCTTTCTTTGTCTTCTGCTTTCTCTGTCTGCCTCTCCCCAGCATCTGGCTAAGTCTCACCAGTGTCCTTGCTGATGCCCTCAGGTGAACCGGGCCATGTCAAACCCAAATACATCAATCACTCGGTGCCAGCCGTGGGGAAAGAGAAGGGATGGATTGGCAGAAATGTAGGGGTGAAAGCAAAGAAGAACGAAGGGGTGGTTAAGGTAATGTAGAGCCACTAGTCAACCCTCTTTCTCCTTGTTTTTTCCTCTCTTCCATCCTCCCCGTCTCCTTCCCCCTGCAGCAACTCTTACAGACTTTGGAGTCAGCTGTCACATCACAAGAGGCACTTCCAACTGATTCTTATCAAGAGGTTCATGGACCTAAACACATGTTGGAGAAAACAGAACAGTGGAGAGGAGAGCAAAAGAAGCAAAAGCACAGTCAAGGCCAGAAGAGAAAGCATTAGTAAAGGAAAGAAGAAAAAAGAGCAGTGCAAGAAGGGAGATGAGCAATGAAAGCAGGTCGAGGAGAAGGAAATAAGATAGCAAAAGAACAGAAGCACAAAAAAAAAAAAAAAAAAAGAGGTGACAAAGCTACTGGAGAGACTATCAGCAGGTGTGTGTGTGTGTGTGTGTGTGTGTGTGTGTGTGTGTGTCCTACAGAATGAAGTGCCCGCGTCAGAGCCCTGGCTCCCCCCCTGGGCAGTTTCTGATTAATTGTCCGTCCAGCTCCTGTGATAGCGACTACTTTAACCAAGACTCCCAAGACACTCACCCATGTCCCATCCTCCACTGAAAGACACCTCTACTTCTGTGTACCCAGCTTCCTGGCTGACCTTCTCTGACTAAAATTAGGATTTTTTTGTTTTTTTATTCCAATACCTCTATTATTTTTGGTTTTTTTCTGCCTCTTTTTTGGCTGCTACAAATAATCTTACATCAGCACCCCATTCACCTTGCCATCAGGGGATAATGTCTCTCTGTGGGAGAGGGGTTTTGGAACAAAGGCAGGGGGAGCTGAAAACCGCATGATATGCTGTGTGTTCCCCCCTGTGTGTTTACACATGCTCTGGTGACTGGCTGAGATAAAGCATTCCTGTCTCAGGTAAACAGTCTAGCACAGCAGGGTAAAATGGCAGGGTTGACTTTGGACCTGCCTTGCACTTAGTCAGCGCCTCTTGATATAAAGTACCATCTCACCCACCCATATCGTCACACACATCCTTTTAATCACACAACTGCACACACATAATTTCCAGGAGTGTACATTTTCATTATCGTTCAAATTTAACAATTACAAATTCAAATCTGCTATTCAACTCTATGAACAATAGCTGTCAGCATTGTGCCTTTATTTTCCTCCCTCTTCTCCAGACTGCATAACCATAGCTTCTAACCTGATGGCTATATAGCCAGCCCCCAAAAGCAGCCAAGGTCAATTGCCTTTCCTGCTCCTCTCATCTTGTGCTTTATGTACCTTCACATCCAGGGGAAAAGAGCTGCACTATTTCTGCTTTGCTGCAAGGTGACTGCTGCTTCATACGAGCGACAGCCGCAGAACCCAGGAAAGCCAAGAGTACCAATCATTTTAAGATCTTCTTATTTAGAAAGTAAATTTATAAAGTTGTATTCATATAAAAATGAAGCAAAAGAAAAAGATCTCATAGGTCAAGGCTTTGAGCTGCTAGTAGATGCCAATCTTGTTTAAAATTCTAAAAAAAAATCTTAATTAACAGCAGGGTTAATTCTTTAGCTACACATGAATCTACCTTCAACTGATATTATGGTGCATAAATAACCATTACGAGAGCCGATCAATACCTTCAACTCAATAATTACTCCACCAAGCAGCGACATTCCAGCATTTTTTGGTTCACGCTCTGTGTAAATCAGCATTCCTCTACACACTCCCAAAGCCATTTTTATGAACTCAGGTGGTCTTTTAATGTTAGCAGAGTAACCCCAGCAGTCAGCTGTGTAAAGGGTAATATGTCAAAACATTTGTCCACAAGTGCAACGGTATTCAGAGAATATAAACATGAAAAAGATTAAGGTAAATACATTGTCTGACATGCTGGGAATTTAGATGATGAGACTGAAGGCTGAAAAAGCCTCTTATCCCCGATGATGAATTGGTAATGAAAACTGAACTCTATTTATTTATTTTTTTTTTTTTTTTCACTTTTCACGTGCTTTGTACTTCATTATCTCTGTTTCTGCCTGTTTGACTTTGTGGTTCATTCTTTAGTGCAGTCATTGTTTTTCCTCATCTACATGATGAATAATAACTATTTGCCTAATATTCAGACAGAGACTTTGAGCGGAAACTCCTCAGCCACAGTCTATGTTGTGTGTGTTGTACTCAGCTTTGCATTTTTTTTTTCTGGTATTCAATAGTATGATCATTATTAATCCTGATGGTGTTGGATTATCTGTGGTATTATTTTTTACTCATCGCATTTTTTCCCTGACATCTGCGTAGTAAACTGCGGATATTTTACAATAGGATTTCCATTTGTTGTGTAAGTGATAGCGTGTTTGGTGCAACCATTTTTCATCCTTGCATAGATAAACTGTTTGCCGGTGAAGTCTGAATATCTCTCTTTCTTTCTCTCTCTCTCGTTCCCAGATGTCTCCTTACAGCTGCCATGAGTGACTGCAAACTCATTTATTACAGGTCACAAACACCAAGTGCTTCATTTAAAAGGACACCCCCACCACTAGCACCACCAACCCCCAACTCTCCGCACAAGTGAAAAATTGACCTGCAAGAATAGCATGCAGGGCACACCATTCCATTAACACCAAATGGAAGCCTGCAGGATTCAAAATGTGGGAGCGAGGTTCGAGGGGGTGGGCTGCAAAACAGAAAAACATGAGAAATAGTTTAGCGACGTATTTCAATCTGCTGCAGCTACCACAGTTAATGAGTACCGAGCACATAAAGTGCAGGGCACTGGTGCTACATCCCCTAAGGCACAAGAAGTGCAAAATCAAACATATGTATTGTGTTGTGGGCTTTTGGTGCGATAAAGGTTGGTAACTCTGACTACAAGTGTGCTGGCGGAGTCATTAAGAGCATAGTTTGTTTAACTTTACCTATTGCAAAAAAGTCTTAACCAACATACAGCGTCCCATGCCTGCTCCATATTTATTCAAGCACACAAATCACCAAATCAAGATTTTGTGTGAAGCATGTGTTCTGCCGGCCATATCCGATATCACTCAGAGCCGTCTGTAATTACATTGTACATGCAGATTAGCCATGAATATTTTAGAAGGGGATTACTAAAAGAGGAAAGAGACAGAGACATACAGAGTCGAGAGAAATCAGCCTTTTAACACACACACCCACATGCAGAACTGCATGAAAAGCTCGTTTGAAGGTGGAGCTAGTCTTTCATGCCCAAGTTGTCAGCCTATTATCATCCTTTCATATGTTTGCCACCATTATTAACTGTGAGCAGGAATAGAAAAATAACACAAAAAGTGAGAATAAAACACATCACTCCAGCGTGTCAGGCTGTCTCTTCAGAGTGGAGAAAAACGCATGGCAGACCAAGTCTTATCGTCGGACTCTCATTCTAAAATGTGGCAGTAATGAGTGTGTCTTAACAAAGATTAGCCATAATTTCCATTGTCATTTTAAGGCTCCCACATTATGTGGAGGCTTACAAAGCCACAGATGAAGGCAGAGGGTGGGCGGAGGAAGACGAACAAGCAGACACTGGAGCAGAGAGAGAGTCTCTGGAGCTTGGTTAGTCTGTCAGTCACCCTCTATCCCTTCAACCATGCATCCACATGCACACTGACAGACACAGTCATCACACACACACAGACACACACAAACACAGTGTATGTACGTTTCCCACACCCTTTGTCACCACATTTTGAAACCCTCAAGATGCGGTTGTCAAAAGGGTCGGCGCCTGACAGCCTCCTGCAGCCCTCCAGGAGGATGCAGAGGACAGACAGGCTTATTGTTAGAAGAGTAGCAGCAACAACAAAGCGGATCAAAAGTCTTACGAACTGACAGACATACATGGTGCGTTCAGACTCCCAACATCTACATTGTTTAGTGAACGCAGGACCGAGGCTTTCAGGGGCCTGGAACTTGCACATTTGCCTTGTACATCAGAGTGATGGCCCAGGGTGAAGGCAGTATGTGTGTAAGTGTGGGGGAGTTAGTCTTGTAGTGTGCGCACCAATCTGCTATGCACATTGGCACCGGTCTTCACTGGCAACTTTATGTGTATCCAATTAAAAATAATAGTATGTTAAAAATAAATATTGTATATGTATATTACCATAACCAAATTTCAGAATATTAAAAAAAAAAATAATGAAGCAGTTATCTGCAAGAAAATGTGACTGACAGCAGAACAGAAATAAGTAACTATAAACCAGTAAAGTAACCAGTTTTCTCCTTTAGGTAACTGAAGATCAACTTAGAATAAAGATCTGGGCCTGATATTCTTACTTAGTTTACACTGGCCAAAAAAAAAGGACTCAAATCTATTTTTCCTATTTATATTTACCCTGATAGCAGATATGAACCTTGCAGCAATAGTGATACAGAGTGAGTCTGTTCAAAGATTTTTTTTTTGGACTGACATGTCTACACTGTGTCTGTCACTGTACCTTTTCTTGGAGTGTTGTGTATGCTGATCTTATTACAGAACACTAAAAACGTCTGAATGGCAGCAAAAGCACTGCAGGGTGTTGTTTTGGTTTTTTCCTCTCAGCATGTTTTTTTCTTTTGGTGGCCCTAAAAGCATATTTGCCATCATAATGAAGGTGCATCTGATTGATTTCCCTTAACTAAAATTCAGTCCCCCTGCCTGTCTAACCTAGCTAGAGTATATTGTCAAGCAGGACCTCACTCATATTTGTGTATACGAGTACTTGCTGCACTACCTTGTTAATGAAGGACTTTGGTTGCTGTGTATTCAGCACTCAGGGCCGTGTTACACAGAGGCTATCAGCATTTCTATTTGCATGTCTTTCTTTCACTCCCTTCCCTTTCATTCTCTCTCCAACAAACGCAAAAACTCAAAGCTTGCTCAATTTACAGAGAGAAAAAAGAGAAATCATAAAAGCAAAGAACCACAGATGGAAGGAATGATAAACAGGAAACAAGCATTCTGTTTTCAATAGTTAAGACTTCTTATCAAATCTAAAGTAACCTAATAGCTTGTAAGTCATGCTTCAAACATAGAATTTGCATTTTAAATGCACGTGCAATAAACAGCTGGCCAGATTAAAGATGTATATCCATGGGTGATGGCTTCCAATCTAATTATTACATAATTCACTAAAAAGGACAGTTAATAGCCAAGCTGACAATGATATATGTCAAAACACGTGTACGTATCGTGCATTTGTAACGGCAGGTGATAAATGAGGGCGCATGGTTTGCAAAGGTCACAGAGGATATGAGCCAATCATTTCTGCTGCTGCAGATATGAGCCTGACTGGTCATAAGCCCATCAAAAAGCCAGAACTGGGAAACAATAGGTCTAGCTGTGTGTTCAGAAATAAAAATAAAATAAATCTCTTTTTTTTAATGCACTGCATTTGGAAGTAAACAATAGTAAAAAGTTACAAGACATTCTGGTAGTAACTAAATTATATTCTTTAATAATAGTCTGTAATCAGTAGGCCACTACACATAAATCTTGATGATTTCCTGCAGTCCAGCTCTGCAAACACTCTAGATTACACAAACAGAAGCTTTTGAGTCTTTAAAGTCTGTTTTTAATTTTTTATAGTTAAAGGGGAAACAGTGACTTGCCGGAAAGATTAATCTAAAATCCTACATCTATGTGCATCTAGCAGTCTTTTTCTCCTAAAGATTCTAAAATAGCTTGTTTTCTGAGTAATTTCATAAAGTCAGATGATAGTGGCAGTAACTGAATTTTCTTTATAGTAGAAAAATGGGTTTATATTGCTCCCCATATTTCACTCTGGCCAATACAGAAAGGACAAGAGCACAAATGTTTATGTTCTATTTTTTCCCCCCAGCAAATGGAAGTGGATCACTGCCTAATCAAAGACTGCCATTCTTCTAATAAAAAGCCTGGTGGTGGTGGTAAATGGTCAAAGCTCCTTTAACGGGTGGCAGCAGATATGACTGTAAGCGAGGTCTGTGCCAAAGCAAGGCTACATTGAAAGTTCAGTATCACACCATTCGTTCCCTGTGCTTGATACTGAGCAAAAAGGAAAAATACACAATGAGGAGAAGTTTACAAGAAGTGTCGATGTCTGTTATAAAAGGTACTAAAACTGCTTAAAAGGGATAAAATATGTCTTCCTTTTCTAGCAGGTTCCCTGTTGGTGTCTCCCTCAACTTACTGTAAATATTTAAATATACTATGACCACACAGTCAGTGTACAAATGGGACAGCACTGTTAATTTCGAGCCAATGAACAGTGTGTGCCACTATAATTTAAACGTTGTAGTTGCATTTTGTTCATGAAATTAGAAAAGAACACACTGCTCAAAGCTGTAGAACAGGCACATTTAAGGATGTAGTTCATCTACGCTGCAGTGATTACACTGTGAAAATGCTGCACACATGGGCACTTGCGTTCAACAGATGATTTGAATGCACTCCTGCGCACAAAATATATGAATATTCATAAACACAAATGGAGTTTTGGAATCTGGCCATATGGTTCAGAATCGCAAGCTGTATGAATTTCCAAACTCCTCCAGATTTAGTGTAAAGCTGCAGTCCAGTGAAGGGAAGAGTGTATAGTGGACTCACATGGGGCAGATTCAGCATATTGCAGACATGAAGCCTGCTGTCATGTAAAAGTCTGTAAGTCCAGTTTAGCCGAGGATTTATTTTTTTTTTAAATTATGTTGTTTATCAGTAAACAGGGGGGGGGGGGGGGTCCCATGAAAGTGAAGAAAAGTTGACAGAAAATATAACATTTTGGACATAAAATTTTAAAGCAAAAGATACGATGACGTATTTTATGTTTTTTCCCCTTAATTTCTTATGCCAGCTTTCAACGAGGAACCTCATGAAAAAAAAAAGAAAAAAAAAAGAAATTGTGAGCATGTACGAGTGTACATTTCCTTATTTGTATATTACACATCATGACTCACGCGAACTCCTGGCATCACACCAAAACGGCATAGCACGCAAGCACTTTTTTTTTTTTTTTTTTTTATGTGTTATGTTATTTTCACTTCCAAATAGATTTACACGATTTGGAGCTTCGCTGGGGTATGGTCCAAGCTTGTCTAGGCTGAAAGGAAATTATGACTCTGAGCTTGGATTCTCCCGTTTGCGACTCCCTTACTGAAACACAGGTGCGTCAGATAGCCCAGACAGAAATATAGTTTTTATTTTCTGATATGATTAAAAGAGATTTACGTTTAATTTAACTTCCTAATAGCTCGGACGCACGCTACAAAACAAACTCCACCTGGAATAAACTGATGTTATCGAAATTAAGTCCACTAAAATAAATGGACAACAATATTTGTTGGAACAACAACTTTTAATAAAATTATTTTGTGTGTAACACACGTGGTCGGATGAGTGTAAAGCAAAAGGTGGATGCATCCTCCCTGCCTTGTCTTCTAAACTGCATAAAACATTTTAATTCAATCACCCTCTGTTCGTTGTAAGGCTCTAATAGACGAGGATTTATTAAAACAGGTTACGGTATTAGACCTGTCTTGATCTGTGCGTATTACAGATGAAATTTAACGCAGTATAGTGCTAAAAATAACATTTTTTTTTTCGTGAGATACGCGGTGCCTAAAGAACTTACATTGTTGGAAACGTTTTGCACAGCAAGAGCCATACATCGCATTTGCATATGTGCAATAAACAAACAAACAAACAAACAAAAAATGAACACGAGAAAAATGCAATCATTGTCGAAGAACGGAGACAAGTGCAGTTATGTCAGGCGAAATTGCAGAATAACAAGTTTGAACGGTAAAATAAATAAATATGTACGATTTTTTACTTTGAGCCTATTTGTGGTGCTGTGTGCCTTAACTCGCATAAACATGACTTTAATATACGCGGTGAAATAGTTCAACAGACAGGAAGCGGAAAAAGCAGCTGTGTGTGAATTAAGATGTAGACATGCTGTGTCAGTGCAGCCGATACTTGGATTTAGTCTAATCTTAGTCGTATTCCTGCTTAAATGTGATTATGCATGGTGATGATGGTGGTTGATGAGGTGGTATTGCTTTTGTCTAACTCGTCTCTCTCTCTCTCTCACACACACACACACACACACACACACACACACACACACACACACACACACACACACACACACCGCAGAGCGAGAGAGAGAGGAGAGAGAGAGATGAGAGAGAGAGAGAGAGAGAGAGAGACGCGAGGAGAGAGGAGAGAGAGAGACGAGAGAGAGAGAGAGGCGCACAGACGTCGCGGAGTGCACCTATACCTCCCTGTGCGTAAAGAGCGCCCCTGCACTCTACAAGCAGTACTGCCACTGTCAGTGTGAAAGTCCCGTGCGCTGCAACGCTGATCGTCAATGTGGTTCCACGGGATCCATGAGGTCATTTACTATAAATAAGGAATAATCTAATTTGGCTGCAAGCCGCTTGTTTGAACCAGATTACAGAATTCGCGTACACGTTCACCACTGTTATCACGTTTGCACAGGTGAGAGAGCTACACTGATCACCGCAAACAAGAAGCCAAAAAACAGCAGTAGACTCTTCCCATACGAGTCACAGCAAGACTCGCGGCTTAAAGTACTCGTTTATATTCTGTGTTCTGAACCAACGGGTGTCTACTTGCGGAGCGTCACGCTGTTAAATACAACCCAATGTCCTGCCAATCGAATTAATTAAAACAGTAACCATGGGGCTGCGTCTTATTATCATGATGACAGTTGTTTTTATTAGGATTAATTAGTCATAAGGGGAAGAAAGAGCAGAGATTAAAGCAACTTTTGAAATAGTTATGCGTTAGACAGCCTGCCTATCCACAGGAGGGGAAACAAGAGCACAGTAGCCTGTTGTAAACCAAGGCTATTACTCCTCTGTGTTTGTCTAGCTATGTCCTGAGGACACGTGTGATGAACAACAAATGCTCTCATTTCTCTCCAAATTCAACAGTGCCGCTCTGCGCAAGAAGACGGAGCAAGTCACTCGCTTGGATCCTTTCGGCTTCTCAGCTGTACTGCTACAACCTGCCATCTGCTCAGACCAGCACCTGTGTTTCTGTGTAACTGTGATCTTTACGTCATCTCATTGGCTGTTGTTTAAGACGTTTCTCCAACGTTAGAATTCAGGGCTTGTGGTAAACAGTACGTGCGGGTTGGAGCTGTCAAGCTCCAATAGCCATATGCGCAACAAAGAACAACCAGTGACAGAAAAGTATGCTCAGTGGGTAGTTGTGCTGCGCTCAGCGCGCACTAACCAGCTCCGCGGACACACAGTTCTGCGCACTGGGGAACGTAGGGTTGGCATTCACTCACCTGATTGTGAAAAGCTGAACCCAAACAAGAGGCAAGTCAGAAGAAAGCCGAAGCAACACTGGGCAGTCGTTGGTTTCATTGTTGTGCTTAGCAAGTATCCCCTTTAAATTCACATGTCCAGCAGCGTATCCCTCCCTGAAACAGCCAGAAAGGATGGATCGTTTGCGTTTGACGCCTCTTAAGCGTACGACTTTGGGGACTTTTGTTGCTTTTAAGTAAGTTTGCAGTTTGCTCCGAGTGTCCTTTTCCTGTCCTCTCTGTGCCTTCGGGCTTAAAATTATGGTTTACTTGACAAGCAGAAATAGTCGAATAATAGTTTTCCTACGCACGCTCTGAAAAGCTTGTCTAAACCAGTGTAAAGCAGTACTCATGGCATTACTCCCCGACTTGGATACAGTATGCAGCTGCAGACTCGCATTGTTCAGACACACACCTCCATAGTCCCCGAACTCCTCCCCACTCTCTGTGATTGGCCACAGGTACCGGACGATCATTCTAACCCCACCAGCTACGACTTAATACGCGATGCCATTGGTTACCACAAGATGCCAAAGCCTCATGAATTTGTGCGTCGGCTCTGTTGCACCTGTCACACCGAACACAGCAGTGATAAATTCTGCCGAAGGATTTATAGGTGTACTGAGTAAAAGAGAGCTGAAATACCACTTACCACTGGTGGATTCCCATATGCTTTGAAAGATGTAATCTGGATAAAAATATAGTTTCATCTAGGTAAGACTTGATTTAACACTGAACTGTGAGAAGTGTACATAAAAATGGATGCCTAGAATGGAAATAGCATAGTTTTATCAGGTTTATTGTGAACTACGTTGCTGTTGTCCTGTAGATCCCCCTGGTTCAAAAATATTTATTCCTCTTGTCTAAAGCCCACTTCATTTTACAAAGCAAAATTAAGGCATGCATTCTTATAGCAATTTTTTTTGTTATGTTTTAGTTTGCGAAAGATTTTCATTATCGTCAGTTATCAGGCTGCATTACTGCTGAAGGCAATATCTCTCCATATCCAAGAGAAACCTTTCTCCACCCAGGGATGGCATGGTGTAAATGGACACAAATAAAAGTCAAACAGAACATTTAGATAGTGGTATTATTGTGCTCACAGAGCTATTTGTAATCATTTGAAACCAGTGACTTTGGAGTAATGGAAAATAACTTAAGATAATGGGAGTAAATGAAACAACGTGACAAAAGGTTATTACTTTCACCAGCTGCTGACTACTTTGAAAGAAAGGTGAATGCCTCCTGGAGTTGCAGTATGTCCGCACATCTGGGCAGAAAAACGTGCACTCTGACTGTCCCCTGACTTAAAGTTCCTTTGACACACACACAAGTGGAAGCAAAGTCTGAAAAGGGCTTGAAATACTTGAATAATGTTTGTGCTGTGGGGTAAGTCAAAGCAACACTTTTACAACCACTTTTTTTTTTCACCTATTTAAAGCTAAACCATGTTACAGGTAAAAATTGTATTTTAAATGATATAATGAATGTTAGTCCCCTTTTATTCAGTTGAAATACAAAAGGTCTTTTAGATTATTAGATTAACTATGCAGCATCAAAATAGGACATTTTGGAGTCATAAAGAACAAAAGTATGATATTAATGCTCTTTCTGTTGTTTTTCTGTTCTGCTGTTTTAACCTTATTATGACTACAGGAGGCAGTTTTCCCTGCATAAAAAAAAAAGTATATGCCGAACTATATTCTTCTCTAGGCAATAAACATCAATCCTTTACCCACAGTTTATCCAGGGCCCTTGTCTCCCCTATACTGAGGTATTCCAGTCACCTGCACTAATCTAGAGATTCTGATACTCGAGCACTAAGCTGAACTTCCCAGATCCAAGTGTACAGTTGGAAAATGGATGCATACAGTTTTCAGCTTTCACTTTCAAGAAAGTCAAAAGGCTCTGTTGTTTTCAGCTTGGCTGCAGAATGAATAGTGCACTGAACTGTGAGGGGCATTTCTTGAACCTCTGTTGCAATGTTGACCTTTCACCAGTGGGGGGCAGTCCATTTCTCACCACACAGGTCAAAAGACCGCTGGCGTGGCGCAGTGGGTGGTTAGGTGATTCAAGCTGCCACCAACTAGTTTCTTGACTCTGTCTTTGACATTGGTTTCCTATCACACAGCAGTTTTATTAATATTCCTCACCAGAAATGAGCTTTTAATATCACTGACACCACAAATTTATTAAGAAATATTGAAAATGAGATCTGGCAGCATGCTATGAGGAGAGGCTTCACTCTAAATAGCCCCAAATGGCTGGCGTTTATCATTTTAATACCCAAAAATGCAATTTAGCAATGTTGTGTATTTTTCATTATACATTATGCTATTAAGTGGCACCTTCTGACAGTATCAACCTAATGCTGTCAATTAGGTAATTTATTCCAGGGATTATGAGAGGGAATGAGATGAGGTTTTGTGTGTTCTTATAGGCGTTCCAAGTGCCTGCTGTACAGCTAAATCTAATTACATAACCCCCTGATTTGTTTAATGGATGAGACTTTGCTGCTGCAAGGAGGCACGCCAATAAAAGCCAGGCCCTCCAGAGGCGATTGTTGCCTCATAATGATGCCAGACACACAATGTGAGAGTTATGAAGCAATTTTTTATCATGCGGCACATTGTTTTGCTCTGTTGGTGCCATGCAAGTAACAGGCAATCTCTCCCTGCAGCATAGCACTTCTCCCCCACAACTTAGATAAACCTTCAGTATGATAAACTATCCCAGCCACATGTTGCAGAGATGAAGGAGGTTAATGACCACAATACACGTCCTGGTACTGATGATTAGCTAGTTAGTCATTGACAACTAGACTTTCATTATCTGTTTGTTAATTTAAGGCACATTTATTCTGTTTATATATTGAAAGAATGTCAGTTCTGTATAGTTGTTCAAACTCATATCCCCTCAAACACCAGATATTAAGAGGACAGGTTAAACAGTCACAGAGAGAGAAAAGTTCATTTCTGGGTTATGAGGGTTAAAATGTCTTTCACCAGAATGTTAAGAGTGTGGGTTTTCAACTGCAAACATGTGAAAGCAGCCATTACTACAAAAGTGCTTAGTTTTGAGCAGTTAAGTCATGTGCATCTATACAAAGGATGCTCAGATGGTGGATAACAGTACAGGTCTCCTTTTCATGCCTTTGATTGCTTCTATCTTTTCTTGACAATAAGGGAGAAAAAAGATGAACAATAACAAAAAACAAAAAAAAAAACTCCAGTTTCCTCAGATGCCAGAGTTGCAAAAAACTCAGAGGCATTTGTTACCATCAAAACAAATAGTTTGTGAATATCTAATATTGAGGTTGTCTAGAGAAGGCAGTGAAAAGTACTAAAGGACAATCACAACAATGTATGTCAGACTTTTTTTCACAGTGCTTAAAACTCAAATCAATATCATTGTGGCTGCGTATTAATAGTCCAAACGCTACTCGATTCAAAGCACATGTTTAGTTGTGTATTAATCATTTTAGATGTGGGTTTTGGACAGATGCTGATTCAAATAATGACAAAAGAACAAACCAGCATAATGAGAATTTTCAAGTATAGATTGCCACTGATTCTATCTATCAGTTGACAGCTCAGTCATCTGCAGGCTGTTCTCAAGTCATACAAGGACAGTGGATAAACAGAGATGACACATCATTTGTCATATTGACTGATAAAAATTCAATCAGCAGCCGCCCCCACCTTCCTGTTCCTCCATGTAATTATTCACTGTTAATGGACACTTTTTGGAAAGTAACTTTTTTCTTTCTAGTTTTTAAACACCTAAATTAATATATGTTAATAACACAGTATTTGGGTTCTGTTAAGAAATTCAGACCCTTTTGCCCCCTTTTAAGTCATAAGACAGTACTCATTTGCATTGCATAAAATAGTTTTAGCAAGTCACAGTGCCAAAGCCAGAGTGGAAGTGCCGTAATCTGCTGTTCCTCTGGTCACTCTTGTTGCTTGAAGCAACTCTGATGCCCTTTTTAATACACAAAACAAGGCATTCAGTGAGACCTAAGATATAGCTTGTTACACTTTCAAATGTAACTTAAACCAGTGTCTTATGTAATCTTGTCTATTCTAATGTAGTCCTAATCTATATCGTGCATATGCCATGAAAAGTCATGCAGTTTACTACCTTGCATCTATGGCCTATAATATGCACAGCAAAGTCCGTATTCTATGCACATCAAAAAATTTTGATATTCTAGATAAAAATAAACATACAACACTCCGGAGTGACTCTGAAAAACTGCTGGTGGTGTAAATCATAACAGAAATTCAGCTTATTATAACTATATGTTACTGGCGCTTGTGCAAACAGCATTAAGACGGTCAGTGCTTTTAATACAGAGTGTATTAATTACCTCAAAATAATTTATATGCTGATGACTGATCACTCTGTGATCAGAAGCCACAAGCCTGTGATTAATGAACACGGTATTACATTTGTTGCATCGATTCAGGCATGAAATCCACATGCAGTAACGTTCCATTATATACGTCACTATAATTTGGGTGTTTTTAAATATAACGCTTTTCAGACAGTTTGTTTGGCACATATTGATTACTCGCTGCCAATATTATGTGCAATTTATGTACATTTGCAAGTGTGTTTCACAGAAATTCAAACTGAAGGATTGCTTAAAGATTCACTCAGATTTTCAAGGCACGGCTGCTATCAGAGTAATTCCTACTTTAAGACAGATGAGGCAGTCTTGAGTCAGTCAGCGTAAAAACTGCACTAAAGCTAAAAAATGACAACCTGGCTGCATCCATGGAAGAGAAATTCCTGCATGTTTACATCAGTGTAGCAGTCCAGCCAAGCATAAATCATAAAAAGTCCATATTTTCCAGTGTAATTTATTCATATAGTCACTACGTTGGAAGTGAATAAGCATCTGGGATTATTTGGTTTTATACTGTTTGTTTATTTGTATACTGTATTTGTATATGCATTTATGTATATAAATATTTAATATGTAACAATCCTCAGAAATACAGATATTCTCATGAGTACATGGTTGTACAGTCAACGCTATTTTCTTGATATTTTCCTATTATCAGACTTATATGGTGGCTAAAGAATCATCTGAAACTGCATGAGCCCGACTCGGTGAGCAATAAGCAGTGTTAGCACATTACACACACATGATTACGTGGCCATTTCCTCAGTGAATGAGTCTCATCAGAAGTCAGTGAAGAAGCCACTGAGTGTGTAATTGTTTCCCATTAGGGGAAATGTGACTGCCATCGAGTTGCATCTCACTGCAGAGTTTGCTGACGAATGCTACTGTCCACTGAGTGAAGCAGGTTAATTCTGCTGTGGGTTATGATGGAATTACCCCAAACTCTGAAACTATCAGATCAGTTTTAGGATGAGGGTGATGTGTTATGTTGTTTTTTTTTGCCTGCAGGATAAGAGGTCAGACTGTTGCTGATTCACTTTAGTGACACCAGACTTGAAACATTATCAGTCATATCAGTGCCTGTAGCTCTAATGTCACTGTAGTCCAGATGCAGTCTTTGCAGTATGATGCCAGTGTAATGTGTCCCTGTTTTATGTGTCTTTTGCCATGTAATGTACCTAATTTTGCACTGCTTTACTGTAAGGGATTGAATGCACATACGCATTTGCATCTCTATATAGTCTAGGTTTTTGTTTTTTTTTTTCCTCCATCTGCAGTGTCAAACATACACGCTTACTAGCTGCACTGCAGCGATGAATAATGTTGGCAGGTGCCCTTGTGAAGTGTTGTAAATGGATAGCTTAGACTGCACATTACAGGTCGGTCAAATTCAGATGAGTTCAACCGTTGTCAAGTGAAACTTGAGGATGAGGCAAAAGAAAGGAATTTTTCAAGCTATTAATGCTGCCCTTGGATGAGCTTTGCTGGCACTCTTACTGAATAGATGGAAGGCGAATCGCCAGAGGTTTGTTAGGTTCTTTTTATAATGCTGCCATCTACGGATGGAATATGCCTCATCTGGAATAGTCGAAGGATGATGAAATAATAATTAGATCAACTCTACAGAAAAAAGAAAAGAAGAAGAAAAGAAAAGAAAAAGAAGTAAAGAAAAAGAAGAAAAAGAAAAAAAAAAAAGAAAAGAAAAAAAAAGAAAGAAAAAAAGAAAAAAAAGAAAGAAAAGAAAAGAAAAAGAAAGAAAAAAAAAAAAAAAGAAAAAGAAAAAAAAAAAGAAAAAAAAAAGACAAGAAAAAAAAAAAAAAAAAAAAAAAAAAAAGAAAGAAAAAAAGAAAAAAAAAAAAAAAAAAAAAAGAAAAAAAAAAAAAAAAAAAAAAAAAAAAAAAGAAAAAAAAAAAAGAAAAGAAAAGAAAAAGAAAAAAAAGAAAAAAGAAAAAAGAGAAAAAAAAAAAGAAAAAGAAAAGAAAAGAAAAGAAAAGAAAAGAAAAAAGAAAAGAAAAAAGAAAAGAAAAGAAAAGAAAAGAAAAGAAAATGCAGTATTATGCAAAAAATCTTGAGCCACCTCTCACTTCTAGTCCAGTCCTTGTTTTGTTGTTGGTTAAGCCACTTGACATTGACCTATGAATCATTCAAGTATAAAAAGGCACCAAACTCAAGGGATGAACTAGTGTTGTGTCTAAGCATAACAGACAACTTAGCAAAATAAATAAATTAATTCAAATTTAAAATAATCTTTACTTTGTTAACCAGCAGCCTGTTGCAAAAACATAGAACTTGTTCCCATTTCTTTCGTTGAATCTATGAGAAATGCCAAATACAACACAATGTAACAGCCATAAAATAATAAGATCTCACCAATGTCAGCCTGATGTGCAGTGTGTCCTTAAAAAATGAGGACACAGGACAAATGGGGGACAAAAGAAGCACCAGACCTAAAAAAAAAAAAAATATCTACAGCAGATAAACAATACCTGAAAGTCATCCTCTAAAGAAATATAAAAAAAAAATATTCAGCAAAGACCTGACTCTGGACCTGAGAGATGAATCTGGTCCTTCAGTTGATCCAGCAAAGATCCAGGGTGGTTGTCAAGAAACTATTCTTAAGGAAGGGAAACAGTGAGAAAGGGTCGAGGTATCCAAAATTACACAAGTACTGGAATGATAGATCCAAATTTTTAATTTTTGGTTCAACTTGTCATTATGACATTATGATAATATGAACAGAGGAAGTCAGAAAAGAAGGTACAGCAACGAGTGTCTACAGCCATCTATGAAACACAGTGGAGGTTCTGTCATGGTTTAGGGCTGCGTTACAGCCAGTGGTGCAGAAAAGTACCATCAGATTTTGATCCACCGTGCTATACCATCTACTAGGTGCCTGATTAACAATGGCTTTATTTTTCAGTATGACACTGATCTCAAATTCAGTGCAGTGAAAGCACATCTGGATAGAAAAACACAAAGTGGAACCCTATCAGTCATGGATTGGCCTCCCCAGAGCTCAGACATCAACATTATTGAAGCAAAGTGGGATCATCTTGATAGAGAATAAAACAAAAGGCAGCCAACATCCAAGGGAGAGCTTTGGAATGTCCTTCAAGGAGCCTGGAGAACTGTTCCTGAAGGCAACTACAAGAAAGCTGCCTCAGAGAGTTCAGACTGTGTTGAAGAATAGAGGTCATACCAAATATTGACTGTCTAGATAGTTAGAACTGTACAAATTGTACAAAGTCTGTTTTTGCCGCATATGCTGTATTTCCATGTGAGTTTGCCCATGTTTCAATAAATAAACCTATTTCCCATTTTCCCAGAAGATCATAAAGAAATTAGGGGTGGCTCAAGACTTTTACACAGAACTGCAAATAAAATAACCAAAGAGAACATGCTGGCACTTCTTGGATATTATATTAGATACTATAGCTAATATTCTAACATTAAATACAAGAAGCTTACCAATAATGATACAGAATAACTTCGGCTTGAAGGATCTCAGAAAATCTCATTTCAATTTAGTGTAAAGATTGTTTGTAGGAGACCAACATGTCCAAATTATTATTATGATTTAAAAAAAAAATTATTTTAAGATCCTTTGCAGTAAACTGTTTTAATAAAAGGTTATAACATTTAAGTCAGCTCATATAGTGCGTCATCCTCAAAACTGATGTAGTCTGAATTATTATTAAAATTTCTACTTTTGTTATGCAGAGTCTCAGTTGCTACAGAGTGAGCAACTGCTTCCCTTTAGTTCTGCAAATAAAACTTTATTCTAGTACTATAAAAAGGTAAGCAGGCCAATGCAAGGTCGCACTCCATTTTTAATTTGCTGCCACGGTAGCTTGAAGATCTAAAAACTGTTCCATAATGTATAAGCCCACAGTGATAGCATCAGCCAGTGATTACAGCATGCTGAAAAAGGTAAATGTTCTTAAAAGCATCATAAATACTTCCCTAATGATGACCTTAAAAACCACTGCAAATGTAATAATATGCAGTTTCTTGTTCATTCAGTTATTTGAAAAGCCTTGACAATGGATGTATTAAAGGAGAAATGACTGCACTGAGGATGTGGACGCAGAGGGTCTGTCCAGATATATATATATGTGTATACGCGCACACACACACCACACACACACACACACTTTTTTTTTTTGTTATTTTTGGTTGCACACCAAAAAAAAGATGGCAAGTTGGGGTTTTTTTGGCTCTGGTTCTTTATTTTTGATAACAGTAAGTCACCACTGGATGGCAGTAAAAGAAAGCATCTGAATAGTAGGTACTATCCAAGGGCATAGATGCTGCACAAGGAGAGGGAGAGCAGTGTGTGTGTGTGTGTGTGTGTGTGTGTGTGTGTGTGTGTGTGTGTGTCTGTGAATCTCTCTTTTTTTTTTTTTTTTTAGTTTAGGTGGGTGGCCAGACAGAGAAAAGAGACAACTTGAGCGTATTGTTGCAACGTGGTCCAAATTCTAAGCTCTCACGGTTCTCTGCAGAAAACTCTGTGAGAAGAGATGTGGCCAAGTAAAAATACTGGGCATAAATTAATAATATTCACAGATGGTCATTGAAAGGTGACAGTTCTCCCCTGAAGGACACAAACTAAAGATCATTTTTAGTTGAGAAAATGTTTCTTCTTTTGTTAGTGGAAAAATACAGCAATCATCAAAATCAAAAAAAAGTGACAGCGGAAAGCAGGACTTACTCAGATGATAGTTTACTGTACAGCAGCAGCTTACTGTACATGGTTGCTCATGTGTGGTAGCTCAAAGATCAGCCATGTATCAGTTTTTGTAAATATTAATGAAAACACTTGGGTGTGAACTAATTACCTTTTTAGGTGTTTTTTTGTTTGTTTGTTTGTGTTTTCAGATTGTTATATTGTGACATTCGCTTATTGAAGTGACTTAATAAACACCGGCCAGTCTGATCACCAAAGTAGCAACATTCACTGTCCAGTTGCTTTTGGGTGTCTGGACTTATAATTTCCATATTCTAATAATCAAATAACTGTGACCCCCACTGTAGGTTGAACACATAATTTAAACCTACACTGGTGACCTGACACGAGCTTAAATTTTTTTGAGTAACAGTATAACGACCAGTCTTTCACATTTCTCTCGATAAGAGAAGAACCAGGCTTGCTAAAGGTTTACTGGCACTGGATCACTTTAGAGCAAACACATACGCACACGCTCACTTTGAAAAGTGAGCGTGTGCGTATGTGAATTTGGATGGAAAGGGCCCAGTTAGGTTGGCCTCAGCACTGCGTAGAAATGTGTCAGGATTTCCATCCGAGCCTCCTCCTTCTTCTCTTGACCCAGGAGTCTGCAACCACAAGAAAAGCGCTGACATTTAAAATACAAAAGGTAAGAAGCATACCCAAAGTGCTTGTACCAACTGTTGTATTCTCTTTCTTCCATTCCACTCAGTTGCAAGACAACCTGAAATAGTCTTTGACAGAGTCTAACAAGTAGTTACTGTTACTATGATTATATAGCTATTACCTTCTACCGCTTCTGTACCCATTTTACCTTATGTTACTTTTGAGAAATGAATACCCCATATGTTTTCATTTTTAGCACGTAATACTAATTTTGTGTTCTATATTTTGCTAGATTGTTTGGTTTTGTTTGAGAAATCATACACATCATAGTTGCAAGATTAACAGTATTATAATGACAGCATTTCAGTTTGAGTAACAGTGTTGTCCCGGCCTTTTCTGAGAAGTAGACTAAAGCCAAACCCCTTGGATTTTCTGACAACTCATCAGCATCATTGTACAGAAACAATTGCGTGTGACCCACTGTGTTGATAGCTCACAGGCAGCAAAATATGTGCTGACTACAAAGTAGAACACAAATGTGCTATAATTCAAAATCTGATTTCAGTTTGAGTATTACTGCTCTGTTGAAATGCTTTCATTACTAGCATAAAGTACTATAAAGACTACTGAAGTGCTATGGAGGCACAGCAGTGTAGTCTAGGCTGATGTTGACTGATGATAAAATACAGAAAAAACACAAGGAGGAGCTGATATACTGTGCCTCCCCGGCCCACATTGAGCTGCAACGAATGTGATGCAAATGGAATAACATCAAGGGCTGACATTTTATTTTTGCACTTTGGTTTACAGTATGTGTGGTTGCCCTTTAAATCACTTGTGATAATTTTGAACATGACTCCTTCTGTCGACCCCTTTTAGGTCCCACCTCCAAAAAAAAAAAAAAAAAAAAAAAAAAAAAACTGCTAATACTCTGTAGTGGGAGAGCAGCTTTGTCACAGTCAAACCGAAAATTATGAAAAAATATTTACAGCCCAAGCAAATATTTTTGGAAATGACTGATAACATGTGCTTCCCAGCCCATGTCTGACATTCACATCACACTGAATATAGTTCTGAACTGCTGAAATGTCCCTCTCTTTATTTGTCAGTGTGAAAAAGGGGTTTGTGTTCACATTTATTTCCTGTTTTCAGTTCAGCTCATTGCAGCTGTGTATCCATTTATGTCAAACCACTGGTGTCTGTATCCCCACATCCCAATTTCCTACAGTAAACCTGTGGTTGTCTGCTTCGTGCCAGCCTTCAAACTTCATCTTGCTTCCCAGTATATTTTCACATTTCAAGATGATCAGCAGGTGTGGACTCTACAAAACCCCTTTTTTTTTCTTTCTGTCATGTTCTCTATCTTCCTGTGTCAGATGCATTCATCCCTCTCTCTCAATTTGTCTTTCTCAGTTTCTCTATTAGCGCTCTGTTCTTTCCTACTCTATCAGTCTGACTTCCCAAGAAGTATCTGATGTGTGTGCTGCTTTGATGCTTACTTTACAAACTTACCATTGCTGACTTTGCTCTCTCTCTAACTATGCTGCTCTTCTTCACACTTTTTCATTGCCTGGTGAAGGAAAGTGGAAGTTCCCCCTCTACTTCCTCCCACATGAATACTGAGACCTCTCTCTTTTTTCTCTCTGACCACAAACCAGCGGCCTTTTGCAGAGATGTCTGCACAGGGTGTCACAAAGTTGGCCTCAAAAATCTGAACTAGAAGCTTCATTTCCAGTGAACTGAAAATATAATTTGCTTGAAGCCTGACTTTAAATGGATCTATCTGTATATATTTGCATAAACTAAAAAATTCAGAAGTTGCTAACATGTATACCATTAACTGAACCTGTTACATCAGCACAGATAACCACTCTTGCTAGAGCAAATCCCAAGCAGAAATATTGCAATATACCACATCTTCTCCAATGTTTCAACTGTGGCATAACACCAATCAGTCACTGAATTGCATTAATCTTCCCCCAAACTCTTACATCACAACAAATGCAGGCAACACAAAACAAAGTTACATTATGTGATATCAGATATCTAGTCAACGTTATTACTTCTAACATATGGGTGTGTAACAGAAACTAACGAGGCGTGTGGGTTGTCCTGTGAGCATGCATATCTTGTGTTGGTGTGTGTAGGGCCTGTCCAAACATCCACCACTACCTGGCAGGAAAAACAGGAATAGGACTTGTCACCAGGCAATTGCACAACATTGATGAGGATTCACACTCGGCTGAAAAAAGATCTGGAACTACTCCCTGTACTGTGAGCTGAAACCTAAAGGACAGGCCTCCCTGTAGCTCAGACAGTGTGATTTTTAACTTTAACACCATTCATCTTTATTAACACGTCTTTGCCAAACGTAAATATTGTTCAGTGGTAGCTGAACTGCAAGTACTGTAAGGAAATGCATTTTCTGTTTGCTGATAGAGAAATTAAACTGATTCAGCCCAGCCAAAGATGGTTCATACAGTCAGATTTATTCACAGTATACCAAGGTTGCTCTTGATATGCTGTGCACTGGCTTTCTACAGTACTAGTATGAGGTATGCTAAGTGTTAATCTGAAGGTGTCTGTATGTAGGGTGGATACCAGTAGTTTCCCGTGCTTTGCAGCTTTTATTGTCTAACAGGATTTGCAGAAGAAGTGTCATGGGGAGTGGAACCTGGCAGAGGAAGTCTGGCAGCCATAAAGCTTTATTCAGCTATCTGTCCTAAAGAGAAAACAGTAGAAAAAAAAAACAAAAAAACAGGCACTAGGTGCACAATACCTAGCAGCCGCATATCATGCCAGTATTAACAGCAGGTTCCACAAACCAACGATTGTCATGGCTTACAAATCTTACAGACAATGTTGTATATTTTATTTATGTAGCAGCTACAAAATGCTACACTGCTGTATTTCTCAGGAGAAAACACATTCAGTCCTTTGAAATCTTACAGCTAAAATGGCCCGTTGATTAGACAGGTCATCATAAAATAAAGAGTACATACTTCGGTAACATTGTTACTTTGATTTCAGCTTCATGTACTATCATTTTCCTCGACCACTGAAAGCCATGACACTGACTCAAACCTTGACACAGACTAAAAAGTAAATTTTCCAGATGTCAGACTCCAAGTACTATCATAGTAACTAGGATCAATAACAGATCAATTATACTTATATAAAATAAAAAATAGTGACTAGTAGTGACAAATAACTGTGATGATTACCAAAAGCAAAAATAATTACAAGGAAATGTGGTATATTCTGACATGTTCATTACCAAAGAACTTACAATGTCATACTGGAATAACTTCCTATGTAATATAATTTGTTAAGAACAAAATTATGTAACGACAGTGAGTGGAAACCAAAATTATGAACTGATTGAGGGCTACAAAAAAGTGGGCTGTTTTGTATTAATTACTGGCTCAAAATGATGGCAACAATCTATTTCTTCATACTTACAAAGATATTTGCCCCTTTTTTTTTTTTTTGCTTTAGACATGGAATGTGTGATAAAGGTGTTTTTTTTGTTTTTTTTTGCAACATGAGCACTACAAAGTGAAGGCAGGTGTATCACTCCCATGCTGAAAGTATGACTCAAACAGAGATATGATCTAGATGGGAACAAACAATCAACCGACAGACAGAAAACTGGAGGAATCTAAACATGAAAAGATACAGTTTGGGGTCTGTTCAGTTTTGCGAGAGCCTTCAGGCAGCTTTGATTTTGTATATGTTTGCTGTGTGAATATGTGTGAGGGTGTGTGTGTGTGTCTGTGTGCAACACACTGATTAAAGAAGTAAGGGGGTGAAGAAGACTGCTCTGACATTTGAAGCTTCAACAGGCTCTAGTGCCCACCTGTTCATAGACAGAGACCAGAGTGGAACAAACAGTCATTACACTGCAAACGAAGGCAATCCTCTGCGGCTGTACAGTATGGATTTAGGAGGCATGGCTGCACACTTAATTTTTTAGAAACGATTCCTTACCTAGATAAAAGATACTGCAGGCATCTTACATTGTGGTTTTGTATTTCCTCATATAGGCTCATCGGTGCCGTGTTATTGAAGCTGTGAAATACTGATATCTTGTTGTTATTTATTAATTTGTTAGCATTTGAGCAACATAACATTTTGGCAATAGTGTTACTAGTATTCAGTGCTTGCTTAAAGTTCCCAAGTTTCCCTGAAGTCAAAATAATCAGGCCACCTGATGACCTATTTTTGAATTATTTAAAAAATGCATTGCTGCTTGGTGCTGGCAGTGGTTCTCATGGTAGATTACTATCTGATTTTATATATAATTATAACCACTTTGCTTTATCAGACATGGTCACAGTTAGTTTCAGAATAAACGTTTTTTTCTTTCTTTTTATTATTCCTGCTTATGAGACTGGCCTTTTATATGACTTAAACTGACAGTACGCATAAATCTGTACAACTGAGATATACTTTATTTTCATAATATGAAGCAGAAATTAAAGTAGAGATACAGACAGTACTAAGAAAATTCTTTCTTCATCTTCAGTAAACTATTCTATAGAACTAAACTTACCCCAAAGAGCAATGACTTTGGCTGATAAGATCATTCAAACACAACAGACTAGGATCTCAACAAATCCTGTGAGTCCCAAAGTCACCAGTTCAAGTGTCACCTGATGACCAGTTCACTATTTGGTCTTTGTGTGTGTGTTCATTTCAATTTCATTGTGAAAAACACTGGAATACCATCACTTATGACCAAGATTACAGATGCAAGATGCACAATTCACATTCAAACAACAACAAAGAAAAATGTGGAAGTGGAAAAGTGACGTTTTCGAAGGATGTTGACTTAAACTTTCTTATGTTGCATCAACAGATTTTAACATTCCATTTTTTTTGTCTTGCAATAAAATATTTTATTTGCAAGTAAGGTACAGTTTGCATGTTTTGCAGAAAACAATACAGGAATATGTTTGTCCTCCTGTCTCAAAATTCATGAATCCGACAAAGCAGTAAAACCATGTCTAGAGTAAAGAGAATGTCATGCCTCAAAATATACACTGAATTCTTCACAGCAGTGTGTCTTCATGTATGGTTGTTATTGAAAAAAAAAAAGGGCTTAAGAATACTCCAACTTCCTTCACCGTATTCAGTGTTAAGTCCAGAGAAATTATCATAGAATTTAAATTCAATATGCATCTTTTTTTCATAAATAAATCACATATTTTGAGACGTAAAAATAAACAACCTATGTAAATACCTGAGAGCCCTCACATCAGAAAGTTGGTATCGATATCAAAGTTGATCAATCAGCACACATATATGGATAATTTTTCATATTCAGTGCCAAATATACACTGTTTGTATTGTTTCTTAAAAATACAATGCACCCGGAACCCTGCCTTTTACATTTTTTGTAAACATTTTAAATAATAAAAAAAACACACACAAAGTTCACAAAACTATTTGCAACATTTCAGCAGAAAAATAGACATTTACCACACTGTACAAAAAACATTC
Source organism: Archocentrus centrarchus (assembly GCF_007364275.1). Lineage (NCBI taxonomy): Eukaryota > Metazoa > Chordata > Actinopteri > Cichliformes > Cichlidae > Archocentrus > Archocentrus centrarchus. The sequence continues at coordinate 14,060,775 of NC_044366.1, forward strand.
CCCTAATCTGTAACAACAGCATTAATCTTTCAAGTAAAGTCCTCACTCACTAGGAAAGCTGACAATAGACCTTTTTTTTTTTTTTGTTATATTTTTTTTGTTTGTTTATATGGCTGCTTTAGTACAGAAAAAAAGTGAGACAAAAATATGTCTATCTGTCAACAGATAGATAAATATAACTGTGATATACCTGTATCCCAAAGAGTGTTACTGAATACAACTCAACCCTAAGAAAAAAGAAACTTTAATATATTATCCTACATTAAATTTAAGCTGTTCTGTTCTGTACTGGGATAGAGAGAGAAAAATCTGGGTATCCTTAACATAGATTTTACCAAAGGATAAATAAACTGATAAAGTTTTTTTTTGTTTTTGTTTTTAGAGGCAAAAATATACAGAAATAATATGATAGAGGAATGTACAGAGTCAATATCACAGCTGCAAGATGTAAACAATTTCTAGTGCCAAAAACTTTACAAATTGTAAGTTTTTTTATGCTAGCTGGGCACCAGTTGCACATAAAAAGAAGCAACATGTAAACAGAGAAAAAGCTGCCTTTTGATTACAAGTAGATATTGAACAAAAAGAAGAGTTCACTGAGTTTAACCTTAGAGTGTAATAGCCTCTTCTTGATGTCAGACAATAGATGTTCAAAACTAATAATACCAACAGTTTTTTGAGTCCTAATTCAATAAAAATAGTACATGTTCATTAGACAGCATGGACATAAAGTCTTAATTTCCAGTGTGCCACTCCAAGATGGTTCTTTCAAAAGTCTAAATTGTGTTCTGACAGTGATTATTCGGAATTGTAACTACACTTCAACATTAAAACTAGAAAACATTTTACATTTCTGCTTTAAAGAGACATAAAGTGCATGACCTACTGTACCAAGCACAGTCTTATCTGAGTCCTTTCACAGAAGAGACAGTAACTTTGAAAGAACTGGCCTCATGGATCACAATGTGTTATCCTTCAATGTACTGCTAGATGACGGACAAGCAAGTTCAGAGGTGGTAATCTCCTACTACCCCTTTACAGTTGCATGAGCCTTGAATGTTAGAGGTTTAAAGAATCAATTTGGGATGCTACAATTTTCGGAAGAGTCTTCAGAGTAGTAGTACACGGTACTCACAAACCTTGAACTTGTCCTCTTGCTCATACTGTCTCTTTCTAGGTCCCCTTTGTCAAAGGTCATACATAAATTTGGTAACATTATGGCAATTCAAAGAGTGACATTCCGAGAGCAATGAAGAGAAACAGACATTAGTGTGTATCTGCTTGTGTGGGAGATGGGGCTTATGAGGAGTGGAGTAAAGGCAGCCTTAAGCAAACAAGATCAGATCAATAATATATTATTACATGACAATTTTAGGAATTTAGCTTTAGAAAAAAAGACATTTCCTTATATTAGTCATGTCTACAAATAGAATGATTACACACACATACAAACACAAACACACACACGCACGTATGCGCGCACACACACACACACACACACACACACACACACATTCTGATTAATTCAAAAAGTGGATTAGGTAATAAAGAAAAGCATACAGTAAAGCACGAAGTGAGGTACAATAGAGAACATCCAGCGCTGTCACTTTGGTATCCACTGCCATAAAGAATCATACTGCAGCCAGCCAGTTAAATGACTTCACAATCATTAATCCATCAAAAAGGAAACCATTCCTATACCACCATCTGCTTTTTTTTTTAATGCTGTCCATGTGGTCTGCCAGTTTTAAACAAACTACTGCATCATACTCAACGTTTAGAATACTCAAACTGTAAGCAACACAACATCTGAGTCAACAGGACACAGTAGTATTCCACAAGGGAACAAAAAAAAAAGTTTATTTATTTGGACATCTTACCCTGAAAGCTTAGAGAAAGAAAATAAATGAGAAAAATATGTCCATGACTGTACTTTTTAAAGTCATAGGGACAACAAGATTTACTAGAAATACTTTTTACTTTTAACTTTCAGACTGATTTTTCTTACTTCCTGTTTTTTTTAAATGGAGGTTGATTATAACAGAGAGAAATAAGTTTCGATACAAGCAACAATTTCAATTTCATGAGATATGAATAGGAAGAGCTCAAAATGTAAGACAAACTGAAATTTGTCTTTGATAAATATATAAGATAATCTAATTCCAAATTCACTGTATTCTCAGTGCTCTGCTAAGCAACCTCATGATAATTCTAGTCCAATCCAGGATCAAAATATACATTTTGATTTACAAAATTGTTAAATCTGCAAATGGTTTTCTTTTGTTCTCCAGTCTGCATATTTAAAATATACCTTTATCAGGTTAAGATTAGCCTAAAGTCATTTTCAATTGTTGCTTAAGATTTTCTTTTTTAGGGAGTTTCTTTTTTATTTGACAGGATTTTAAAATTACAAAATAGACAAACCACCAACAGGAAGCTGGTGGTTTCTTTTTCTGCACTAATGGTTCATAAATGCTTACAAGCCCCTGAGAGATGGAAAATATGGGTGGTATGATACGGTAACAAAAAACGTGCACCATTTGCAGAAATTTAAAATAGCATAATACAATAATAATGCCTTCAATAATTTCAATATTCAATCTGTTCAACTGTTAATTATGAGAGAGGCAGATACCAATAGCTAAAACAGGAATATAACAGTGTACACAAACCGTAATATTCCTGTAAACAGTCTTATTTAATTTTGCAAGGCAATGTTATATGCATCTGTATTTTTCTTTTTCTGTTTATGGATACATTTATTTGCCATTTGTATCGACACTTGTCTTTATAAATTACATACAAAGCCTACATTTTCTCTCTTTAAAAAAATTTATATTCATGGGAAAGTTTGTCCAAAAAATTAGCTTGTTTATCTATTAATGGGGGGTTGATAGCACAGTCTAAAGTCTTGGCATGCCCAATAGAGCCAGAATGTATTCAGTACATTATTACATTTGATAGCACTGATGATCAATTTGTACAATAATGAATAAGTGCTACTAGTTTGTAAAAGAAAATGATATTTTTTTAAGCATCATTACACACCACCTGCAGCCATGATGTTTTGTCTGGTGAACCTGAAACTGATTTTTATCAACCACATTGAGACCACAGGGCAGAAACATGTTCTAATCTACCATCTACATGCATGTCTTAAGAATGCAAACATTTATCACAAATAAAAGCATGGCGAGAGAGAAACACAAAAGAAGATACTTCAGAATAGACTGAAAAAAAAACCACTCGTCAATGCCCTCTGACAGCTGCTCTGATAAAGAATCTAATAAGATTTTGAAAAAAAAAATGTCCTTCCTTTTCATTAACTGCAATTAAATAGTTAAAAAAAAATGTGTCTTTGGCCCATACCTTCATGTGATTATTTAACTGTTCAAATTCACAATAAGTAGCTTAAAAAGAAGTCTGTGATTGTGCTACACTTGTCTACAGTGCTATTCAACAACGCAGTCTCAGAGGAGAGAAGGACGGATATCAGGGTATTGCTCCTTTCACTTATTTTGTCTTTCCCTAAATTTCTACCCATCCTCTTACTGGAAGGTGTGTTCACCACGTACTATGTGAGAGGAGAACTCATAGCGGTCCTTGCTCCGGTGTCCACAGATGTTGCACTCCAGTGGATCTCTGTATCCGTGGCAACCCATGTGGATGGTGTACATGACGTGATCCAGGAAGAGTACTCGACAGTGCTCACACTGGAAGGCCCTTAATTCCTGGCCCTCCCGTCCAAACACTCGTACCCCTTCCTGGCTCCCAGCTCTCTCTGTAGCCAGTCGCATTATCCCAGCCCCCACTCCTGCCCCACTTCTAGGTGATGCATCTCTAACCCGCTCACCTGAATAGACCACTGCTGGACTGGCATGGGACCTGAGACCCATAGGGGCATTGCTGCCATGGTAGCCGTGCCTGTCCTGAGGGCTGCTGCGAGCTGAGTCAGCAGATTCAACACCACTGTTGCTGGGTGATTCTTCTTGCCCTTGTTGGGGCTGCTTACCTGGCCTTATTAAACCAGTGGGGCCATTTGAGGTGGGATAACTGGGGAACTCATGGGGCTGAGGCGGCTGTGTTGGTAGTGTGTCACAGTTTCCCGAACGTTCTGTTCGTTGGCCCATTGGTAGGACATGAGGGAAGAGTGGGTTGACAATGGGCACCATGTCAGCCATAGACAGAGAAGGACCAGGATGGTGGAGCATGGGACGCAAGGTGTCTGGTCCCAGGTATGTGATGGCATTGTTGATAGCCTGGTCCATCATGTGGGCTGGAATCATTTCAGCCTGCTTCTCATACTTGCCAAGGCCAGTGTCATAGGGTAGTTCAGTATAGCTATAGCGAGCCATCTTTTCACCTGCAAATATTAGAGTAGTCCATGACTGCATGTACACAACAAGTCAAATGAGATATATGCATAGATGCAATAGCGTAAGTGGAGAAAATACTCTTAGTTTTAGCTACAATCAAATGGAAAACACATGCACAAATGTAAACACTGAAATTTCCTTTCAAGCCAGTGAAGCTTACAGCTTGCTGATATTTTGGTCTTGTTTTTCACATTTTGTGCATGATGTTTGAGTCTAATGGGTGGAAAGCCCCATCCATCTATGACTGCAGTGTTTAACCCCTCGAGAACAGGGATGCGGTAAGCTGTTTTCTCTCGATAAGAGCAATGGCAAAGTTACAGGTGTAGGTAACCACAGAGTGAAAAAAACACTTCCTTGCCTCTCAGTCATCTGCTTGCTCTAGTTGCTCAATCTCTTTTTCTAATAGTGTGGCAAATTAAAAAAAAAAAAAAAAGTAGGCCAAGGCGATATTGTGTTATTCTATATCATACTTTAAGATGCAAAATTATGGAGCGAGGGGAAAACAAATTCAAATTAAATAAGCTCAAAAATTAAAATCAGGTAAGTTGATCAAAAAAATCTGTTCTGTTAGTGCTCAAGTGCAGTCATTTGCAAGACTCCTTTAAAACAATTAAGCTTAATAAATTCAACATTGAACAATAACATATTTATATGATTACAGAAACATACAGCATGATTTATAAGTCAGAGTCAAGTTGAAGTAAAGTAAAAATAAACAGGAACATTGCATGATACTATCAGTGCAGAAGATAATAACAAGAAATGAATCCTCGAAACCCCAACCCCACCACCCTCCTACCCCACCCCACCCAAGAAACATACGAAATGCTCTACCTCCACAGTAATTAAAGTAGATAATTTGCTGACTATGTTTGACATGCATATATGACTCACCCACAAATTTCTGAGGTGTGGTGCTCTTCCTCTTGCCTACATTACTATGCAGCCTTTCAATCACAGGTGGCCTATCAAAGGTAGCCATGGTGTTGGGCTCTGGCATGGACCTTGTCTCTTTTGGAATCTCACCTTAAAAAGATTGAAAAGGTGATAAAAAAAAAAAAAAAAAGAAGGACAAGTATTAAGAATACAGCTGGGTGTTAATGAGAAAAAAAACCTGAAGAGATCACATTTATAATAAAACAAGATGAATTTTGCTTAGAATTTAGCTTTTATATTAACTTTCTTTAAAAATAAAAAAATAAAATCCAGTTCTGACCTAATCCCATAGATAATGCTGTTTGTAAAATAAATACCTTAACTGAGCAGTTTCTAAGTATACAAAAGACAGCAAAAGCTGCACAAATTAATGAACTGGTGATTAGTGCTTAATGGCATTATCCTGTATTATGTTTAATTTTACTGGTTTCAGTTTTAGCACAATTTTTCACCTGTGTAAGGCCCAGTGTTGGCATTGCGATCCAAGCCGATACCCTGCAGGTAACCATGGCAACGCTCTTTATGTTCCTCTAGAGATGTCCGCTGTTTGTAACTTCGCCCACAGTAGTTACACTTATGTGGTTTGCCAACTAAAAGCAAAGACATTTGATAGTGAGGCTTATTAATTTCATTCATCGCTGCAGACAGAGAGTGGGTAGTGTCCAATGCTGCAGTATTTAGGTGATGCGTAGTAGTAAACACTGTGAACAGTCAGTACTACAAACAAACCAAAACCAAGCTTCTGAGATCATGGAGGTTCCACTACTAGTGTGAGGATTCCACACAACTATTGCCAGACAGAAACACAAGTTGTGGGCGACCAAGACTGTTGCGCCATGAAGTCTGTATTTCAAAACGCTTTGGTCTGTGCAGCAAACTCCCACTGCAGTGGCACAGCATGAGTAAACAATGGAATTGATCATGCATCCCATGGTGGTAGGAAACTAACTCCAGGTTAAACTGCTATGGAGGTGGAGTGTGATTCATTGTTCTATTTAATTTGAATCCTTCCTACAAAGACGAGTGAAAAGATAAAGACATATTCTTTACATCTGTCTTAGTCCGGTCACTTCCTTTCATGCACCGAGTGTGTTTTAAAAAGCATTCAATGGATCAAGGCACCGATGGATCATCAAGTTTACATTAAACAAATTAAGTGAATGTTCACACAAAGTATTCAAATGAACTTTAAGTTAATTTTGCTAGAACTTGATTTATGTTGTTTAACTAAATGATTGTACACCAAGAAGTCATTTAGTTATCAGCTGACTTGTGATGTCATACTGTCCATACTGATGTAGAAGTTGAATCAAAAATGTTTTTTTTAAAAAAATATATATCATTGCAACATACTTCAATAAGTGAAATCCCAGACACTGTGGAGGAAAAGGTCTGAGACCTGTGTCAGAGTATTCTCAAAATGTTAATGAGTCATGAAGTGAACTGAAGGCCACAACAGCGTACCAATATGACAAACACGACACATTTAGCAATGTGATGTAGACATTCAGCAGCATAATGGTGACAGTATTACTAGAAGAAGATGTGAGGCTGATCCAGTGCTCTTTTCACTGTGAGAACAGAAAAACCCAAAATGTTTCACTTTGAGCATGGAGGTTGTAACACACACAGGCACTCGCACAAGCTACACATACATTCAGAGCTAGGTGATAGTTCACATGTTAACAGAAATACTCTTTCTCTCATAGAAAGGCAAGTCGAGTTATTAAAAAAAAAAAAAGTTCTAAATGTTATACTGCCTGTATTCGACTATTCCTTTGATGATGAGAACGAAATAAAACCCACTTGTCACACAATGACACGACCAGTCATGGCCAAGCTTACATTTCTTGTGTGAATCATTTAAAATGATAATAGTTTTTTCTGCTGTATATGTCATTCAGTACTTTTGTGGTCTATGAATGAGACTGCATAGGCTGAACTTGAAACTGGGGTTTATTATCCTTTTTTTTTTTTTTTTTCTTCTGAGTATGACCAGTTACAAGAGTACTGCATAATGACAAAAGGTTTCAATATTATCAAAGTGTGGGTAGTGTGGAAGTGCGGTGTATCTGTAGGGTCATCTCAGCAATATTCATTTTGGTAATGAAAGAGTTACTTCAAAATGAAACGTCATCATGGAAATAATTGCCTTTGCTTTCCAGCCGTGCAGTACTCTAACAGTGGAGTAGGCAGATTCAGTCAACATGACTATCACTCCCTTGTTCTCAGTGGCTTATACAGACTCTCACTCACACTACATAGGCTTTATTAGTTTTTCATATTTATGTAACCACCCACACACAACTTTCTGCAGATGTTGGACGAAGACGAAGAATCCACATTACGGGTGCTATTCTTATTCGTGCAAATGGTCCACTGTGAACTCAGACTCACTTCATTGCCTAATAAATAGGAACTTGCTTGAATTTTGACCTTAAGTTATATAAAACCCACGTCCCTGATTTTCCTGCTTTACTATTTCACTAATCAACTGTGCCTGAATGAGGAATGTCATCTGCCAGCGTAAGGTATACTCTAGCCATTGCTATAATTGTCTCTAACTCTAGTCTTCCATCTTTCCTCATCTGACCTCCCTGTTAATGCTTTCTTTTTCTCTTTTCTTTCCACCTGTTCTTCCTGGCAGGGCACCACACCACAAATGCCAGGATTGCACCAGTCAGATACTGAGTAGTCCCTGAACATAGAGGGGAAATAAGTCAGGACTGCACCCACAGGTCAAATTTTCCAATCATTGTTCAGAAGCATCAAATTTAACAGCTGTTAAAGGACAAACAAATTCAGGTGAACACATGTGAAAGGAAGAAAATGGTTGTGGCTGATAGTAGAGAGTAAGATGTGTGTAAAAGAAGCTTGCAAGTAACAGTTTCTAAGAGAAAAAGTATACTTGCAAACAGACAAAACTATACATAAACACACGGACATACACACAAGCACAAAAGTTACCTCTAACGAAAAGAGAACAATATATGAGTAACCCCCGTAGGGCATCACAGACAGAAATGACGGTATTGTCTGACCCTGATTTCAAAGGCGCAACAGAAGGGAGAGCACATCCTCATATAGGAAAGTGGGTTACAGTTGATACAGCCAGCACTCCCCATGTGTTTCTCAACAGACAGATTGTTTCCTCCTTAGCGACTAAGGAACAGCGTGTTTCTTGGTACCTAACCACAAAGCACTCACAGCGCTGTATATAACACGCAGATAAAAAAAAAAAAAAAAAACATCTTTCTAAAAGACAAGACATGGTCTCACCAGCCAGCATACAGACTATTAAAGTGGATAACAGTATGTGGCAATAAACTTTTTTAGTTAATTGTTCACCTCAGTATGGAAATGGAAACTGCTTATGTTGTCTGTTGAGCTGATATATATATATATATATATATATATATATATATATATATATATATATATATATATATATATATATATATATATATATATATATATATATATATATATATATATATATATATATATATAAAGTATTTGTAGAATTTAAACCCAGCAGTAAAATCACTTGAGGGTTTTTTTTTTTCAATAAGTCTCTGATGGCTGCAACAAAGTCTCTTCTGGTTAGCACAAGTGGATGAGTAAAAAGGGAAGAAAAGAGGCTGAGGAGGAGGCTTACCAGCATGAGTGCGCAAATGACCAGTGAGGGCATCGCGCCGCCGGCAGGCATAGCTGCAGAAGGGGCATTTGAAGGGTTTTTCACCTGTATGGAGCTTGATGTGTCGTAGCAGGTTTCCCTTCTGGGTGAACGACACACCACACTGGTTGCACTGGAACGGCCTGTCTCCTGAGAGAGGCAGGTACAGGAAGTCAATACCACAATCATTGTGGATATTTTTTTTTGAAAATGTCAACAAACCTACCAAGAGAAGGTTTAAAAGTGGATTTTTTTTTATTCATATTTTAAAATATGCCAACTGAATTATTATCACGACATATGACTCCTTGAACATTGCAGCTACTAATGAACAACAAACAATAAACAAAACAACTGTTCAATAAAACCTCCCATTGCAGTACTAAACCCCACAGTTATAATGCCAAAACTTCAAAACAAAAGGCTAATATATTTGGCACAAACTGTTGTGGAATCAATAATATTTTGTAATCAGTGCAGTACTTAATTCAGCATTCAAAAATACTTTGGGCTGAAGTAAACTTAGATCAAAGTAGTGTTAAGTAGTATAAGCACAAGTGGTACAATGTCTAAGCATATACACAAACCCATATATTTATGGACTACTTTCATAAGTTCTAATGAGAAATCTTTTAATCAGAACCAGATGGAAAAGAGAAATATGAGCTGTGATAATCAAAGTAGTCATGTCGTCAATTGAAACCTGTTGCGGAGGATTCCAAGGATATTTTTTTCCTTGATAATAATTCCAAGACACAGCCATTGTTTCAAAAAAAAGGCAGTCCACACCCACTGTTGAGGAAAACAACTCACTCTAAAGCTAGGGACACTTACATGCTGGTTTAATGGTTCGAAAAAGATAAATTCTTTGTGGATCATTCATCTCCAAAGATTTTCATCAAAGATATGTCGATCTTGCCAAATTGTTTCTTTACAGACTTTTGATGGCATTTGGAAAAAAAAAATACAATCAGTACCGTTTGCTTGTCGATTTCCAGATTCGGCTGTCACATTTGGCCCAGATAATCCATCCTGTGTGTTGTTTGGGCTGCCACTCATGGATTCCTCCAGTGCTACTACTTCTTCTCCTGTTTGGCCTATTTCTTCGGGTGCTGGACTTCTGTTGTCAGCCTCTTCTGTGATTTCTTCTTCTTGCTTAATTATCAGTTCTGAAAAAAACAAAACATAGTACAGTCCTGATGTGTTCCATTACAGCAAGTGTGAGGCGTACAATGAGTGTCAGAAATCTACTTTTACTACAGAAATGCTGTCCTCAGCACTCATGAACCATATCCAGCCCAGGCTGGCTACATGACTTTGTCAAAGGTAAATACGCATTACACTAATTCTGGTCATATTGATTTGTAATGAATGGAGCTGAACCAGGTTAAAGTTAGGGTTGAAGCACAAGGCTGAGTCACTTCTGTAAACTGAACTGGACTTGAAGGGGTTGATTTGATCATGTCTTGCTATGTACCGTAGATAGAATGAACAGGTCAATCAGATTAGAAGTACAGAATAATATATCATTATAAACAGAGGGGGAATCATTTTAGCACATTATTTACATACCAACTGATCTCATAGACAGCGTCAGAATGGCTTGACATGGTGACAAGAAGAGACAGAAAGGAAAAAAAAATACATAAAAACAGGCTGGTCTAGTTTCTGGCTGTCCCTGGAAAGAAAAGGAGTGCCAGAGGCCTTTTTTTTGGCTGCTGCTGACTAGCAGTGGGAGACTGACTGGATGGCAAAAGCAAAATATTGTGCAATATTATGCGTGAGTGTGAATATGTGTGTGTGAGTGTGGGGGGGCTGTGTGAACATGCATGTGCATGTGTGCGTGTGGCTAGGAGCTGATGGGAAACTAATTGCTTAGTTTCTAGTTGTTGGTTCCAAGCAATATGCAATATTATCCACAAAAATGAGAATTCTAATCATTTTCATTTTTTTTTTACTCTATAGGATAAAATCAACAAGATCAACACAGCAGACAAAATTGTATCTTTAGTCATTTACACACATACGCTATCTTACCAAATGCATGCTGTGATCAAGAACAATGAAGCATTTACAGTCACATTTAAAGTTTCACACGTTTGACGTCTTTGTTCTATGTACATCTGTCATACGTAGCAATATCAAAGCCATATGCACAGGGATTACTTGGCTTTTCTTGCATGAATTATACTTTTAATATAAAAAAAAAATCATATGAGCCTGCAGTGGATTTTTCTATGCACTACATAAAATCGTGTAAATAGCTTAAGGGGCTTTATGTGTTGCACAGGAAGCAGTTATCCAACTACCAACTACAACTCATCAATCCCGGCTGTCTTGTTTTGGGATGCAGTAATAGTCAGTATTATGAACATATGTGGTCGGTTTACTAAAGCCTCCCATTAGACAGCAATTAGCAGTTGTTCTCCTTGACTTGGAGTTAACTCTCACAGAAAACATACAAGAAATGTATGTATTCAGTCATTACTTATGATTGAATACATGCATATAAAAACTGCATTGTTCAAGCTGATAATGCATGTTTTTCAATGCCACAGTTTGTACAGAAAAACACTTATCCCAATACCCAAGTTGCAATCGAGCTTGTCTTCGACAGCTGTATCCTGGCAACACGGAGCAGACCTGAACGTCCTTGCTATTCAGCTCCTTGCATCTTTACATCTGTCTCTCCAGTGTGGCAGAGTGGAATGCAAAGAGTGGTCAGATGAGGATACACTTGAAACAATTGTCATGACAGAAAAACCGCCAGGAAAATAATTCCGTCTGAATTTTCATATAGTACACAGATAATCTAGAATCACGATCACTATTTATTGAGTGGGTGACTGAACCCCGAAACATATTAAGAGGAGATTCTGCCGCCCCTCAATCTGTCATCTAGAGCACAATTCAAGTCTTGCACTGTTTATTAGTGAGTCTTGCACTGTTTACAAGTGAGTGACAGTAATATAACTGCTGTACAGTTTTTGTGTTCTTCCTTGCAAGTTTAAGAAATTTCCCACCAAAATTTTTACCCCTTCGTGCTCAGTAGGTGATTAGAAGTAACCGCAGCCTTTCTTTTGTAACAAAACCACAAATGGCAACCATGTTAGGCAACTTAGAGGATGGACAACAGCTTTTTATTGGTGAAAAGTATCTCCCTGTGAAAACCATTGCACAGCCCACCTCTCTGCATCTCTAAACATGTGGGAACAAGCTTCCCCTTTTCTCACTTGAGGTCCCTTGTCTGACTTTGTTTCCCCTTTTCTTACTTTGCTGCTTCATGGTGACATTGCTAGAGATAATCTAAGATATAAGTCGGTAGTCTGAAAGCAACTAAGCAACACATCAGACAAACTGCAGCATGGTATAAGGCGCAATAGGACGCAGTTTTGCACAAGAGCTTTACTGTGGAAACTGCAGCTACTTTCTGTAACACTGTGTTACTTCAGTTATGTTTTATTCATTCATTTTCTTACAAAAATTCTCAATGCTTCATTTAAGATGAGAATGTCATTCTTGCTACATGTTTGGATAGCTTTTTAGAGTTGTATGGGATCTTTTTTATTTCTTTCCTTTTTTTTTACACTTTGCAGTTTCTACCCAAATTCAAACACAATCAAACAAACATGTTGCAAAGTACTATGCAACGCACCAGAAAAATGATCAGAGGCATCTGTTTTCTGATCTGCACACATTTGCCATGGTAATTCCCCTGGTGCAACCAATTACAAATGTACCAGCTATGTATTCTGCATTAACAGCTGACAGTTACTCTGGGGATACACAGTACATCTTTCCTTTCTTAATTTTCTTTTTTATGTGAGAAAAAAAACTCAAGACAAAGCTAACCTGTATGATCTAGTGCACATTTAAATGAAAAAACTGCCTCTGTTCATTCTACAGCTGCTCTTGGTAGACTCCAGAAATGTGTATCTAATAACTGAGCACTCACCACCAGGGGAATTAGGACCCTGAGGAACTGTCTGTCCATTAGGTGCTGATATATCCGCCAACATTCTCGAGTTCTCCTTACCAGGAGAGCATTGGCCGTTACCTGGGAGACACAGAAACATAGCAATCTGCATTGTGCTGTACAATACGGCACTTGAACAACAATGTCACTGTTATGTGAAAAAAAAATCCAGTTTTGTTCTTTGTGATGTTAAATATTCAACTGTATGGTGATGGTATATGAAAAGGTTTAAAAACTGAGGTTAACACTAAGAAGAAATGTTGCACGAAAAAAAAAAATGCCATTACAGAGGAAGACATTAAAGACTGTGACAGTAAATACCATACCTGACCTGATACTTACTGCTGGTCTATTTAAGTTAATACAGGCACAGAAGAGAAATAAATCAAATGTCTAGCTAAGTAAAAATTCCATGTGAAATAAAGAAAAAAGATGCAGAAGCATTGTGTTAATCCTTGACTTCTCAGACTGAAAATGATTAATTGCTTCATTTTCAGATCCACTTCAAGACATGTTTTGAATAGTCATAAGGTGCTCAACATACAGAATGCAAAAGCCAACTACCCAAAAGTTTTTACCCACCTATGGGAATATAATGTTCAGCAAATGTAGATCAGATTGCAGTCTCTCAGCAGTTTGTACAGAACCCAGGCTATGGATAGCCCGTGTCCACTCAGAGGGAGACCAAACCAATCCCTTATCCCCTTACACCCTGGCCCCATCAGGGTCACTAAAACAATGCAGTGGCAACAGGCAAACACCCCTTGTGACCCCTTAGGAACCACAGTGAGAAAAACTGTAAAGTATCCATTATGGTGTCACCACACTACCCGACTATCTCAAAAGGATAGCTGTAGCTATGGAATCTCCTAAAAAAAAATCAAAAGAATGTGATAATGTTCCATCTGAACTGCTACAATGATGCACTATTATACTTTGTTTTTCCTGAATATATCTTAAGTGACCTCTCATACATGAAAAAAGAAATACGTGTCAGATCTTCTCTCCCTTTGACAGCTCCTCTTATCTTGACAAGCTTTTTCTGTGGTATTGTTCCATTGTAGTTACAGCCTCACTGAGTGGGGCTTACTGGGAGACGTTGTCCATGATACAATCCCTGAGCCTAGGCTCAGGTTGCACAGGTTGGGGTTGGAGGAAATCTCAGGTGACCAACGTTGGCTATCCCTTGGCAATACTGTCCTGGAGACAGGAGTGGCCCAGATTTGTCATGGAGGATTTTCCATTACTGTAACAGATGCTGTCAGACACCTAAAAGCGCCATGGCTAGGTAATCCCAAACACACACAGACAGAGACACAAACACACACACAACAGTCTGCTAAAGTTGTGCATCAAAATAGGGACGAAAGGTGATTTAAGTAACTTGAACATGATATGGTTGTTGGTGTCAGCCGGGCTGGTCTGAGTATGTCAGAAACCACTGATCTCCTGATTTTCCCACACAACCATCTCTTGGGTTTACAGAGAATGGTCCATCCAGTGAACAGCAGTTCTCTGGGTGAAAATAGCTTGTTGATATAAGAGGTCTGAGGTGAATGGCCAGACTGCTTTAGAATAGAATAGAATAGAATAGAATAGAATAGAATAGAATAGAATGCCTTTATTGTCATTATACAGGATGTACAATGATATTTTAATCTCATTGTACATTTTATCTTTAATCTAATAGGAAGGTAAAAGTAATTGAAATAACCACGTGCTACATCCAAGCTATGCAGAAGAGCACAGAACAGCATTGTGAACCTTGAAGCAGATGGGCTAGAAGACCACACCGGATGCCACTCTTTCAGCTAAGAAAACTGAGGCTACAGTTCTCATTTGGAAAGACATTCTGTGCTCTGATGATGGGTTAAAATTTCATGTGAACATGAAAGCATGGCTCTATCCTGCCTTGTATCAATAGTTCAGGCTGCTGGTGGTAGTGGTGTAATGGTGTGGGGATTCCTGCACTTTGGGCCCCTTAGTACTATAGCAATTGAGCATTGTTTAAATGCCACTGTCTCCCTGAGTTTTATTACTGGCCATCTCTGTTCATTTGTGACCATAGTGCATGCCATGTCACAATGCTGAAATCATCTCAAACTGGTTTCTTGAACAAGACAATGAATTCATTTTACTCATTTTACTCAAATATCCTCCACAGTCACCAGATCTGAATCCAGTAGAGCCATAGACCCCCTTTGATATTTTGGAACAAACAAGTTTTAATGGTTGATAAATTGCAAATCTGGGATGAGCTAAAAATGCACTGCAACACACACATATGTTTTCAGGGACTGAGGTTTGCGTTGGTGCCCCAGATTTGCTGAGTCAAACCTGTATGAACAGATTAGGATATCAAACACTTGAATCATGGGGAGGTAAAGATTCCTTGAGTAATACGCCAAATTGGGATGATTTAATGCGCTGGCAAATGGAAAGGAACAAATGTGTACATATGAAACTTGTAGGTGTAATAATTGCTGACTTTGCTAACACACAATGAGTGCATAACTTCTAAAGTACACTCATCATCGCAGGATAGTAAATGGAATTTCTGCTCTTACAACTCATTTAAAGCGTCAATATCACGCATTCTACTTATTCATTTTGTCAAATATAGGCTCCTTTTGAGTTTCATACCAGCCACACATTTTAAAAAAAAAGGTGGGTTAGGGACATCAAGTAGATGGAGACGACAAACAATTATAAATAAAACAAAAAGACAAAAACTGTCTCTCTGAAGTAAAGCTGGGGACAGTTTTACCTGCAAAAGATAACATCGATAGCACATATTGTTAAAAAAATTTAGAGAATCTGAAGAAATCTCTGTATGCAAGAGACAACGGGCAAAAACCCAATACCACATGCCCCAAAGGTTCAGGCTCTGAGAGCAAGAGCCAATTGCATTATATTGGAGTGGAAATTGCTGCTCTACTACTCTACTACTACTAAAAACCACTGTCAGGGAACACAGTTCAACAAATGCAAGTAAAAAAAAAATATTATAAAAAGCTAATAGAAAAATAATAGAAAGCTAGTGGCCTATATAAACAAGATTCAGAAACATTGCCACCTTTTCTGTGCCTGAGATTATTTAAGATGGACTGAAGTGACATGGAAAACTGTCTTGTGTGCTGTCCTAAAGCAAAATTATACGGGAATGAATAAGTGCACACGGTAGCTATGACTATTGAACAATATATACAGCTTTCTATTTTTTTTTTCTTTCTTTCTTTTTGCAAATACATAGTGCATACAACATCTTTTTTTTTTTTTTTTTTTACCAGAACAGACATTGTTTATATCAGCAAATCAACACCACACTGCATTCTGTATTTATGATCTGACAACAGCATGGCTTCGTAGTAAAAAAAAAAGGCCTGATGCTGAGACTGCAGCCCATAAAGGCAACCAGTTAGGAAAAAACATGCAAACGAAAACAATATTGTTGTTAACATTTGACATGCTGCCTTTGTATTACTTTCAATAAAATGTAGGATCTGCAAACCATTTTACAATATTTTCTGTTACAGTGCACACAGTGTTCCAGAATTTTTGGAAACAATGTGTAAACAGAATGTTTCCATCTAATAAGGGATGTAGGAATTAGTGTGGTTGTGTACATGTAGAGGAGTGTAGAGGAATATGTGTGAGATTGTGATGATATATGACACAAAGGGTAGAACGCTTGACCTAAATTTTCACCTACAGTACAGTGAGCAATGCCTCGCCAGTACTGAGGAGAAAATAAAATACATGGGAGCAATGACAGTTTCCGTCCCGCATCCCTTAATGATATGCGGCTTTTGCAAGATATACAATTATTTCTTGGAAAATTTTTTTTATTTCAGATGTGATCCACAGATAGATGGGAAGAAGAAAAGCTTCCATTTCTTTTTCCACCTCCAACATTACTCGCCTGCCAAGTGTTCCTACAAGCACAAACCCCAAATGAAGACCTAAAAGTCCCCACAGCTGTCATCAACAACATGCTACCTGTTTTGAAATACGCACACCAAAGCGAAATACAGGGGTGGGGGGGGCAGGGAAGATATTCAAGAGACCTGCCCAAAGGAAACCAGCAAAGGGCAATGGAGCACCACAAAGTGCATATCCAGTATCTGCTGCATTCAACAGGATGTTGCTAATGCATTTTCTCTACCTGTAAGGGGTGAACAGGAAAAAGTCTATACTTGGGGGAAAATCCCTTAAAATGTTGTGTTGTGATTGCAATTTTTTTTCTTGGTTTAATATGAAATTAGCATTGCTGTAAAAATGTTGGATTCACTGTGAAAGTCAAAACCACTTATTAAGGTCAAAGTTATAATACTGATGCAATCATTATCATGCTCATATTCTGTAGAATATGAACATGCATTCTAATATATGGGTTATACTGTGTCCTTGATTTATAATGTATGGGTCACAGAGTCAAATGAATGTTAGATATAATAGATATAAAGACTTACTAGTACGATAGTCTTCGGAAGCCTCCATTACAAGTGCTTTGGGAGTGCTGCAATAGAAAATTGAGGTATTACTGCGACACTGACATTATTAATTTAACACATATGCAATTTTCGTAATTTTTCCATTTGTTTAACGAAGAACATGAATAGCTAAAGCTTCATCTCACAACAAATAACAATGCAAACCTGCAAGATTAACCTTTAGATAAAAGCTAGGAACCTGCAAGCCAAAATTTACAGCTGCTAAAAACCTTTAGATGCACAACTTCCACTCTACAGAAGTGTATTATAGCAACAGTAGGTCTGTGCAGTTTTCTTTTTAGAGAAGTAGTCATGTATATTTAGCAAGCTACCCTGTGAAGTATTTTAAATGTGTGAACAGCCGTTTTAGTTTCACATTCTACAATAAAAAAGTGTTCTCTAAAAGAAGTTGAATTGTTCACTTGATAGTTCCTCTATTCTCTTCTTTCCACGAATTACATAATCACTTTATAAATGTTATACATTTCACCAACGTTATTTAAGATTAGATGAGGCCCTCGACTTGTCGCGTGAATAACAAAGAAGGCAAGAGAAAACAAACAGAAATGTGCACCACACTGACAAATTAACCACAAACATTTATTAGGTTACAATCTGAACTTTAGTGCAAAACAGGCTGACCAAGCAACCAACACAATAAATGGGATTAGCTCAAAAAGGCATTCAACCTTCTGGAAATGCACTGTAACGCACACTTGTTTGCAAACTTTAAACTGAACGTTAACAACATATGGTGGGACACATTTGAAGCTGTAAATAGTTGCAAGTTGATTACTTATTTTTATGAGTTACAAACTAAAGTTTGGTTTGATCTTTATCGCTCAACTCTCTTTCATTGTTGAGTATATAAATTTATAGTCAAGTGGATTTATAATCAAGAAACATAAAGTGACTATAATCACAACAATTGCATTGTTATTGTTTTATTCCAGTAGTGTCGCAACAGAATTGTACTATATCACTGCACAACTGCTGGCTTCCTTGAAGAACTTAAAAGGTAGCCCTTCAAAAAAAAAAAAATAGTGCAAGTACAGAATCCACATCCCCCTTTTTCAGTTCTTATGATCAGACATTTATATTGTAGACAAAGAGTCAGCTACAATGTTCTTAGAGTCAGTACATAAATAAGACCTCCTTTTCCCTACATGGGGTAATCTTTGGCCATTTTACAGTCACAGCAACTAAGCAAAACCATTTCTTTTAAACAGTAGTTATTCTATATGATAAGCCACTAAATTAAAAGTGAAACGTGAAAGCAAAACAAGAACGTAATATGCAATCATAAAAAGCTGTATTCATAAAATTACCTTCAAGTGTCTCCCTTGTGCAAAATTAGTTGGTGCTTTCAGTCAAGGATGGAGGAGGGGGTGGCAAAACTGTCTCCACCTCCCTTTAATGAAACAAAGAGTAAAATATGCCTATTTAGTCCAGTGACGTCTCAATACGAAAGAAAATACTTCTTTTTAGATCAAAATGTCTCATTAGCAGTCCACTGAAAACGAAAAACATCTTCTAATTCATATGAGTCAGTTCAGAAAATCAGAGGAAAGTTGAGGCGGTGCGCGTCGATAGTGTCCCACAGGTGAGTGTCAAAGCTTCTGCGTGCGTCCCAACCAGTTTCCACGTTAAAAACGACACCCACGCCGCCGCATCGAGGTGTACGGTGATTTGATTCAAATGTACAGCATTTCATTAGAAGTCGCACGACTCTTGTCTTACACTGTGGACTTTTACAGTAGGAACAAAGAAGGGGGAAGACTCAACAAGTTGGTAAGGAAGAAAGAGAGGGATCAAACTGGATCCACCGGTTCCTAAGGAATTAGCCATAGCGACAGGGAGCAGCCAAGCTATTTCAACAACCAAAGAACTGGAAATCCGCGTGTAGGCAAAGATACAAAGCTACTGTGGAGATGTAACTCAAGGTCAAACCGGTAGAGCTTCATCAGTTTTAACTGGTGCTGCTGCTGCCGACTATAGGAATAATGTGATGTGGTGGCAAACTAAACGGTGGACAAAGTCAGTAATACTACCGACTCCAAACGATAATCAAAGTGGTGAACTGTCCCATCAGCGACAGTATTAAGTTAAATAAACATCGTCCTTTTAAAATATAGGCCTTCCACTTTTGAAACTACTTCCTAGTTTGTCTGTACGATTAGTTTAGGAAGCCAAATAAATATTTAGGCGACTCTAACAACAAAAAGGTGAGAGAAGTGTATTTTGCACATTATCAGGCAAGTTAAGTAGTAGGCTACGGACAGAGTGCATACCTGGCAGGCAACAGCGCATCTCTGGAAATAACCATCAGCTGCAAAAATCGTAAAGCGACTTTTTGTTCTTATTGTGGCAACGCGCTGTGTTTCTCGTGTTAAGTGATTTTTGCTGGCTGTGTTGCCTGGAAGGTTTGGAGCTGACTGACAGCTGCAATTCAACAGGTTATCCGATCACCGCAGTCTACAGCAGAGCCCGTCTGGCTTTCCATTCATCAGACAGACGCTCCTTGTCTGCCTTTGCTGCAGACATGCGCCTCTAGCAGCTCTGAAGCGTCTGTAGCCAATTGATAGTCGAACGATCTTCAGTGGCTATATCAAAGCAGTTACATAGTTCAAACAGGAAACCGATTCACGCACTAAGGTTTCTCCCGCTCTCTCTCTTTTTTAAATTTACCTTAAACACGTAGGAGTTTATATAATCCCATGAACTCCAGACTGAATGTCTCGGCTTGAAATGGAATTCATTCTTGTCCGACATGTACCATGCAGCGCGGACTGACAGGTAGTTTGGTTCCGCAGCAGCAGCAAAAGCAACAGTTGTTACATCCACCACTGACTTCCTCTTCCATCTCCTCCACAGACAACCCGCACGAGCTGCTATTCTGGGAACTTGGTCTGACACAGAGAAACGGATCACAGAGTGTGGACCCAGTCTGCCTCCCTGCTCGGCAATCGATTAGGTTACAAGGGGCCTCTTATTTCTAAGGCTGTTGCCAGATTATATCCCCGTGACGACAATACATAAGTGGCATACTCTATTGGGGGTTATCGTGTATTCAAGGATATGTAATGTGACCATATGCATTCTATATTTAATTATAATATTTATTACTGAATTACTACACTAAAATTGCATTTCTTTGGAAAAAAAATGTGGTAAAAGATTGGTTATTTTGTTTTATCAAGAATCCAGTCTATTAGTCTGCAACTACTGCCATTCAAGCAATTACTGTACAAGCTACAGTAATAGTGATTGCAATATCAATACCAGAGTTTAAGAAACAGATCTTCTGATATTCATTCTTTTGTATTAACCCATAATTGTCATTTTACAAACTTACAAAAAAAAAATAATAACAATTTCAGTTTGTTACTGTCTAAAATTGGCTGGTATTCCTGTCCATGTTCAGGTCTCACAGTTGTTTGGACATTGAACCAATAAATAAATAAATAAATAAACTTTCAAATACTCTCTTCAAATTCTGTGCCCATTAGCTTACATGTAAGAATAATTTGTACCAACACACAATGACAAAACCGGAAATGTTTTAGAACACATCACCAAATACAAATCATTTCTTAGAATAAAGATAAGAAATAATGACACTCGTTAGGTCATGCGGCTTGGTTTACAGTGACATCATTGTAAATGTCAGTGTGGGGGATTATGTACTAAAGGGTGCTTTTAAACGTGAAAACAAAACCAAAAATCAAACCAAATCAAAAGCCACTTGAGGGTGCAAGTCAGTTTAACACCATTTCCCGCATGTACCATGCTCTAATGAATCAATGGGTTATTTTTTTTAATTATATTGTCCTAAATAAATAAACAAAATTTTCCAATATTTAGAAAATGTAGAGCTTGAAATTTATGTAAAGACAAGTGTTTTCATCTGCTGAGGTCAGCTTTTGCTATTGGATTTCTGTTTTGAAACAACCACTTGAGATTTGAAGTAACCCAGTCAGATATATGCCACACAAATCAGCAATTTCTAGTAAAACCCTTAAAGTTCAGAAATGCTATCAGAACAATGCAACTTAAGTATCAAAGTTAAAAAGTTATTTTGCTATAAACAATTTAAAAACAAGTAATAATTAAGAAAAGGTTTCATAGGAAACTTTTTTCAAGCAGAGGTCAGTATCATGACTGGAACAAATGAATAAGTGAGGTGACATAATTACAGAACCACACACCCTGAACAGCGATGGATGAATATTTCCTGCCCCGTGTACTCCCTTCTGGGTCCCTCCAAGGCTGAAAAATGAAGCCAACACAGAAGTGCCAAAACTTGCAGTTTCTTTAATAGCCACTTGAGACTGGCTCCAAAAGTAACAAATGTTTCCCTTGATAAAAACTGCAGCAGGCAGCTGTAAGCCAGCAGCTGTCTGCTATGGTTTACCTCTACAATTCAAATCACTGAGCTGGACTTCTTGACCAGTTTTGGTCTAACTCTGTCAAAGTTTGTGTCCAGTAGGTGAGTGATGTTCTAGTATTTTATACTGCATGTTACTTAGGACCTTTTTTTTATCATGCACCTGTGGATTGCACCTACACAATCTATGAATGCAGGTTGCTAACCAAGCTTTCCTTTAGAAAACAAACTTTCAAAATAAAGTGTTCTGACAGAGGAAAAGTAGCCCATCATGTATCTTTATGGTAGCATTTACATGTCTCTGTAAGCTGGCGACTAGCTTCCTTACAGTGTTAGCCATGACTGCTGACATCCTGCTAGCAGGAATCAGCTCGGCATCATTGTAAAATAATCTAGTAAAATAAGTCAGTAAAACTGACATTATGTAACATACACTTAGACCCATTAGTGTACAGTAGTCCCCTACAGCTGGACTCTTGATAATAGGCACAGTGAAAACAGTGCTACAATGCTGCTTAGTTGGCCAGAACCAGCTTCATATATATATATATATATATATATATATATATATATATATATATATATATATATATATATATATATATATATATATATATATATATATATGTATATCTCAACTCACATTTGAAGCTAATATATATATAAAAATAGATATATATAGATATAGATATAGATAAATTTATGGTTGCAAGTGTGAGTTGAGCTGCTGGGAATTACAGAAATTGTATTCACAGTTATGTTTTCTCTGATCAAGAGTTATTTAATATGCTCTTAAACATATTTGGAGAGAAACAGCTCATATTATTATTACAATTTTGGATTTATCTTTGTTCTATCAAATACAAACAACTGAATCAAATATTTAAACTTATTTGCCAAGTCTATCCATAATCCTGTCAGACTTCAAAGTTAGACCGTCTGGTTTAAAAAGGGCACTGAGAGCTCAAAATTGGCTGTGAAAATATTAATTTTTTTCATACAAAGGTTCATATTTGGTCAAAATTTGACCTGTGTTTGACTTTTGGTCATCACTTTGTCATACAAAAATATTATGTAAAAAATATGTACAAAGCACAAGTTTGACAAAATGCATATAAAGTGCTATCTGTGCTGTCTAGTTACTACCTTCAGTTGCCCAGGCTACACCACACATACTTATTGCCAATGCTGTAATCTTCATTAGACATTCAGAAATTAGGCAGATTGTGTGGCTGTCGCATGTTTTTCTTTATTAGCACAGTCTGTATTTGAAGAGTAGTGGTTTAAATCTAGTTATCAGTAGAAGGGAATACGATCTTTAACTCAAAGTTTACATGGATTTACTTGATAGTTGTACTTGATGATTTAGTAGGAAATGTTGCACTTTCTTTCATGTGATGGTTTTTACTTTTCATATTTAAGCATATAATCAGTTTATGAAATAGATTGCAATAAAGGGATAAAGGTCACAGTCTTGTCCAGGAATTGAACACATTTATCTATATACGTGTCAGAGAAAGAGGACTTAGTTGATTTCAGAATTGCCCACTACCACAGCTACAGTAGAGGGCTCTCACTAAATTGCCTGTCTGGTTCATTTGTTGACATCATTACTGTGACTGGTTGTCAAACTGGAACGTGGATATTTCAGCTTGACCTCAGGAGTGCCTTTGTCAGGCCTCGGTCTCAGTCAAGGTGGTTTTTACCGAAACATTTAGTCAGAATCAGCCCATTTTACCCTTTGTTGGTAGATACCTTTGCAGTTTAGCTTGTTGTACTTTGTGTTTGTATCATGTACCCCCCCCCCCACACACATTTTTTTTTCTTCTTTTCTTTTGTACATAGTCTGCCTGAACTTCTTTTTACATCAAAAGCTTACATGTGTCCAATACATTTAGTCCACCAAACACTGCCTGGATTCAGTCTGTTGTGTTATCATCATGATGTCTGTTTCTTTTTAAAACAAGTCTGAATATTACCTTTGACCCATGCTGGTATTTCTTTCTTTCTTTCTTTCTTTCTTTCTTTCTTTCTTTCTTTCTTTCTTTCTTCTTTCTTTCTTTCTTTCTTTCTTTCTTCTTTCTTTCTTTCTTTCTTTCTTTCTTTCTTTCTTTCTTTCTTTCTAATAATTATGGCCACTGTTTTTTTTTTTGTAATGCAATAATATGTGGGTACTTCTTATATTTCCACAATGATAATATTGAAAAACACATAAATTACGAGTAGTCAAAACAATTATAGCAGTTATAGCAGTAATACTGATAGAAACTCAGCATATAAACTTAATATAAACAGCAAGAATGAACACGTTTCAATTACTGGCACTGAGCATTTTACTGCCAGTGTTGTGTAATGTAAATGTGTGACGCATATTGCTACACAACACCTGTCTTTTATTACTCCTCCCTCCTGTGGTACATGCAGAATTACACTGTAGTACTCCAAGTATGTAGTTGTGTGTAGATTTCTTTTTATGCAACCTTCTTTTTAAATGTATTCAGTGTAACCAAATAACACTATCTACCATTAAGTGGCTGAATGCTTCCCCCTAGTGCCAGTGTGCTGAATGATTTGATTTTTGTTTAACAGCACAGCATAAATCAAACAGTTTTGCACAACTATGAATAGATTGGATGAACATATAGATACTTAAAATGAAAAGGTTTTGTCATTCTGAGCCTTACATAAATACCTTCTTCAAACTCAGAACAGTATAAGGAAGAGTATTTTCTCTTCGCTTCTATCTCTCTCTTTTTTCTCACCCCCCACCCCCCACCACCACACACACACACACGCACACACACACACACACACACACACACACACACACACACACACACACACACACACACACACACACACAGACAGATGTCAAGCATAAGGCTACAAATAGAGCCCTGGAACTGAAACCTAATGGTATCAGTTACAACAGTGGTTTTCCTCCTATGATACATCAAAATATCTTTTAATAAAAAGTTCTGTACACAACATGGGCACATAGATGAAATGCATCTGTCATTTGTGTTATTTGTAACACATGTGTCACCACTCAAAATGCATTGTCGTAACAATGTAACGTAACTCCAAACCACTATTATACTTCTGTTGTTCTACCATGCTGTCGTTCTACCATTCATGCTGTTCTACCAGCATGAATTTTGCTTCATGTCTAAGTGTGGTCAGACAGTTTCATTCATAATATAAACTTCCATTAGTCAAAAAGAAGACATGTTGGAAAATTGTCTAGCAAGGTCAGACAGAGCAGATAAAGATATGATCAACTCTGAGCAAAGCGCTTGTTTTTCTTTTTTTTTTTTTTTCCCCCCACAGTCAGTTTTCAGTTTCAGACACAAGCAAATGCTAATAACTGCCTCAAGACCCTTTAACCTCAAAAAAGAACCCCACTGCATATACACCCACGGGTGCGGTTATTGCATCTGTGGTAATTTGTCATGCTGTCACATTCTCATATCTACAACTGCACATATATATACATTCATTTAGGTCCGCAATTTGTTGGGCAAAGACACATTTTGTGCAATCTTGTCTCTGCACCCCACAGCAGTGGGCTTTAAAATAATTAATATGTAATTGAAGTGCAGATTTTGAGCTTTAATTCAAGGGGTTTAACAAAAATCTTGCATTAACTGTCATTTTTATACACAATCCCCCATTTTTAGAGGCTCAAATTTAGTTGGACAATTGACAAACTAGCAGTTTCATGGTCAGATGAGGCCTATTCCTTTGTTATTTCATGACAAATGAAACAGATGTAAAATCTGAAGCTGATTCAGGGTGTTTTGTAGTTTATAGCTTTTCACTGTAATTTTAAATATGAGGCCCAACGGGATGTCTTTAAAAGAATGAATGCACCGGCCAACTCAGCAACACCAAAAGGCCTGAAAAACTGTTCATATTTCATGCCTTCACATCATGGTCCAGGTCATTACAGGTCCTCCTGGTCAGTGTCTTTACCAAATTTTGAACTACAAATCTACTTAAAATGTATACATGCCTATCTGACATTAATAAATTATTGATTAATCCTTAATTGTTTCAGATAGCAGGGGGTGGAACTGTTGGGATTTATTATATCACCGTGTATAACCATTACAATTGTTAAACACTTTCCTCAATGCTATATAATTTAAAATACTCATAACTACCATCTGCAATTCTCAGTACAATTCAACATTGATTAACGGTTAAAACACAAAACATTCAAAGCTGTGGTAGGAAGCCTTGCGTGTGTGGGAGTTGCATATGTGCTTCCTCACACACACTGAAATGACTTCTCAGGTATCTTCATAATCTTATGACTCTCCCACTCCTAACCCCTCCTTTGATCTCTGTTTTAATGTCAGTTTGCTCTCAGATATTGCGGAAATAAATGTATTCTAATTTATTTTTTTAGATTGTTTTGTTACAAGGGAGATGCTTGTGCTTTCAGGTGCAGATGCTTATAATAAGTAATAATGCTTTCAGGTGCTGATGTTTATGTCAAGTCACCCCTTGACCTCTGTATGACCTCTGTTCCTTTTGTGCATTATATATGATCACCCCTATGCTGCTCGCTGTTTCGAGACTTCCCCCAAGACCAGCAGATAACTTTCGCTTTGGGAACCCGAATAAATGTGATGGGAAAACAAACCGCTTTTGTCCCCCTTGAACTCGTCACTGTCCCGTGAAAAAAAAAAAAAAAAACAACAAAACAAAACAAAAAAGCATGGAATATACAGTTTCACCAGTTTCCAGTTGAATAGATATGGGTCAAATTTGGCTCAGAACAGCCTCAGTGTACAAAATTTAGTAGCATCTGTACATTGATATAAAATTTTTAAATATTATTTTGTGTATTTTGGGTCATTTTAGCAAAAGTCACACAAAAAGAATGATGCTTAGGGTATTTATCTTTTTTAATGCTATCAGATGTCAAAATGGATCAAATTTAAGTATTTAAGGGTTTAGAAAAACAGCTTCACAACATCTAACCAAGGCAAATGAACTTTCAAGGATGTGGGTGTGTCACTGTCATGGTCTACAGTCAAGAGTAGTAAATAGAGAGTTTACAACAAGATGCAAAACCAGTGGTTACAGTGAAGAATCGGAAAGCCATTTGGTTATGTCCACGGATTCTAGAAAGTCACTGACTGGAAAAGAACTTCATCCAAGTATTTAAAGTTATGTTACTTTGTCTAATTAACTTTGACAGATAATGGTGGACTATGTATGGCTGTAATTCTGAAGTCAGCACGAAAGTCTGCATATCAATCATATTGATTGTTTGATTTAAAATCCACTTTGGTGTTGGTGTACTTAAGCAAAACAACAAAATTGTGTCTTTGTCCAACACATTATGGACCTAACTGTATGTACACAGAGAAAGAGTTTTTCTCTTCACCTCTCTCTCACTCTCTTTTTTCTCACACCTCGACCACACACACACACACACACACACACACACACACACACACACACACACACACACACACACACACACACACACACACACACACACACACACACACACACACGGGGAAACCAACTAAAAATATGTTATATCCCTGGAAATGCTGACAGAGGGCACTGTAGCTCTATCAAATGCAACCCCCTTTAAATGTGCAGAGCCTACACAACTCTTTTCCTCACTGCTGTAATAACCAACAAAAACAAAGCACAACACCTTCAAGTAGCAGTGCAAGGAAATTACCCTTTCTTGGCTGACAGTTAAATATACATTGAAATCTCTTTAGTCTCTTAAGTCCTACACTACCACTGGTGCATTCTGTAAGCATCGCCGCTCACTTTGACATTGCATGTGTTGTCAGCTCAGTGGTGCATTCTTTTTCGAAGGCTGTTATGCCAAAATCTGAAGCAGCGTAATGACAAGTGACTTCATTTCAAAGCCAAACACCTCAAACCAGTCATTCTAATTGGGAAATCACCTAGCATGCTTACAAATGAGGTATTTAATCAAATATTTAAAACAGAACTTGCCACACTTACATCCATAGCCAGGCCTGGGGAGGGTGCTTGGAGGGACAGCGCATGGTGGCCGGGCCTTAACCCGAGGGGCCAAGCTGGACACAGCCTAAGAGGAGATAGGGGTCTGCCCACCTGTAGGCCCACCACCTGCAGGAGGTGTCATAGGGGTTGGGTGCAGTGTGTGTGTTGGGCAGTGGCCCTGGAAGATTCCTTGGCAGGCTTATCCCTGGCTATTGAGGCTGGCGATTGGGAGATGGAAAGTCACCTATCTAGAAGGGAAGGAACCTGAGCTAGTATGTGAGGTTGAAAGATATGGCTAGTTGGGCTCACCTCAACCCATGGCCTGGGCTCTGGAACCAGTCTCCTGGAGAGGGGGTGGACTCTGTTCCAGTCTGGAGTTGCCCTCTGTGAAAGGCAGCGGTTTGGGGTGGGTATCCTTGTGTCCCCTCAGCTATATGTTGGAGTTTTTTCCTATGGACAAGAGGGTCATTTCCCTGCCCCTTTGGCCAGAGAATGGGTCCTGACTGTTGTTTGTGCATATACACCGAATAACAGTTCAGTGTACCCAGCTTTCTTGGAGTTGCTGTGTGGTGTGCTTGAGAATGCTGCATCTGGTTATCCTACTGGGAGACTTTAACGCTCATTGGGCAACAACAGTGAGAACTGAAAGGCTGTGATTGGGAGGAATGGCCTACCTGATCTGAACTTGAGTGGTTTCAAACTGTGATTGGACTTCTGTGCAAATCACAGTTTGACCGTAACAAACTCCATATTCAAAGATAAGGATGTCCATAAGCCCATGTGGCACTGGGACACCCTACATTTCAGCTCAATGATCAATTTTGAAATCATATGTTCTGGACACTCGGGTGAAGAGAGGAGTTCAGCTGGCAGGGGGGGGGGGGGTGTTGGACAGACAAGCAATTAAGCAGAAGAAAGAGTCTTATCGGCTTGGTTAGCCTGTGGGACTTCGGAGGCACCTGATGAGTACTGGCAGGCAAAACGAAATGCAGCTCTGGCAGTTTGGTGAGGCCATGGAAAAAGACTTTCAGACAACCTTGAAGCGATTCTGGCAAACCATCAGGTAACTCAGGAGGGGGAAAGTGGTGCTCTACTCACACAGTGTATAGTGCAGTTGCAGAGCACTTGTCCAGCTCTTTATTCTCTCAAGGATATTCGAGTGCGCATAGGAGTTTACCCATCCAGTCTACGTGTGTTTTGTGGACCTGGAGAAGGCATTTGACCGTGTCTCTCAGGGTATCCTGTGGGGGGTGCTGTGGGAGTATGGGGTATCCCTGTACAACTGCAGTGAGCGCTGGGTCTAAATTGACATCGATAAGTTGGACTAATTTCTGGTGCGTGTTGGACTCGGCCAGGGCTGCCCTTTGTCACAATTCTTTTCATAATTTTTATGGACTGGAGCGGTTCACAGCCAGGTATGAAGCGGCGAGTATGAGGATTAGCACCTCCAAGACTGACGCAGTGGTTTTCAGCTGGTGGAGTACCCACTTTGGGTCAGGGACAAGTTGCTGCCAGATGTGGAGGAGTTTAAGTATCTCTGAATCTTGTTCGTGAGTGAAGGGAGAGGAGAGCAGGAGACTAACAGACAGATTGGGGCTGCCGTTGCAGTGATGCAGATGCTGCACCCGAGTGCACACCAAGTGAAAAAGTGAATACTGTCGATTTACTGGTTTATCTATGCCCCTACCCTCACCTGTGGTCACGAGCTTTGGGTAGTGACAGAAAGAATGAGACGGAAGATACAAGCGGCAAAAATGAGCTTTCTCGAAAGGGTGGCTGGCCTCTCCTTTAGAGATAGGGTGAAGAGTGCAGTCATTCAAGAGGGGCTCAGCATAGAGCTGCTACTCCTCCATACTGAAAGGAGCCAGTTGAGGTGGTTTAGTTGGGTGAGGTGTTTCAGGCATACTAGAAGGAGGCCCTGTGGTAGACCCAGGATATGCTGGAGAGATTATATCTCTTAACCTTCCCTCGATAAGCTAGAGGAGGTGCCTGGGAAGAGGGACATGTGGCTTTCTCTGCTTAGGCTGCTGCCCTCATGACCCACCCCTAGATAAGCAAATGAAAATGGATGCTATTTCACCCAATAGCTGCTCACACTGTAAAATAACCTAAAAAGAAAAAAAAACAGACTTATCACAAAGCGTAATTAAAAGAGAATATTACAATAAATGTAGTAATACAAGTTCAATATCAGTAAACCGAATTACAGAACTGGTTACACTAATTTTTTTTTTTTTTTGCATATTGTTTTACATTTTGCCTGCTGGAGCATTAGTAAACTGAGGAGTCTTCAGTGATGTGTTCTTGGGAAAAAATCCTCGCTGACAAAGTCTTAATGCATATATACAAAGTTTATTACAAAAAAGACAATATCAAAACAGATGCTTTTCTAGCCATCTGGGAGAGGAGGCCCAATCTTCCTAACTCCCTGAACAAAGAGATCACACAGATTATATAGAGGTGGTCAAAACCCCCATACTCCTAACTTTCCATATATGGTTATAAAAACAGCTTCATCCTACTAACCTATAGTAGACATATGGACAATGCCTTATATGGGAGCAAGAGAGCCTGCACAGGGGCCTCTTTGTGCAGGATGTTTAAATCAAATTTCCTTTGCATGAACCCTTTAAGGAAAAAGAGACAATACATGCATTTAACACAGACTTTAGCATGACAGTACAGACACCACAAAACACATTCTGTGCTGCTCTTAGAAACTGTAAGTAGGTGATTTGATAAAGTTTTGTATTTAAAATGTGTCATGGTCCTGGGCCGTGGCCCAGTGTTTTTTGTTCTTTTGTTTTTGGTCTGTGGTTCTTTTCTAGTTATGTTTGTTGTCAAGTCTTTGTCTCTGTGCCCTTGTCAAACTTCCTGTTTTATTTTGGTATGTCTTGTTTCTTGTGTAGTGTATTTGGTTTTGCTTCCCCTTGTCTCCTCAGGGTCATTGTGTTCAGCTGTGTTTCCTGCTGTTTCCACTTTCCCTCGTTATCCCGTGATGTATTTAAGTCCTGTGTTTTCTCTGCTTGTTGTTGTGTTGTTGATGTTGCTGTGCCTGTGTGGCCCTGTCTATCTTGCTTCCAGTTTTTGTTTAGCTCTTTGTTTGACTCCCAGAAGGATTTTGTTTCTTATCCATCCCAATAAACACCTTTTAAGTTATGTCAGTATCCGGAGTCCTGCATCTGGGTCCATCTCTGCCCGTCACGCCACCCGACATGACAAAATGTCATCTAGTGGGCTGTTTTTTGCACTTGGTGGTATCTGAAACTGTGTGCTTTACAGACTGCCTTGGACACTCTTTGTAAGTGAGTCATTTGTTACAGATAATTGAGTTTCACAGTATCTCATGGTATTTCTTAGTTCTGTGACTTTATGCATACAAGCAAACTGCAGTGTTAATTTGAACATGTTAGTTAGCTGTAGTGGCCTTTTATGTTTATGCGCAATCTCTATACTATAGCAGGTGGCTAATTTTAGCCAACCATGTACCCTTTCTATAATACAATACTTTTCAAAAAAGGTTTGGATTTTATTAGTAAGACTTAATTTTACATGTTTTATGCTTAATATATTTAATGTTTAATTGATATATCTTTACATTTCTGTGCTCTTTCGGTTTTATATTGACACACGTGATTTCTCAGCAAACCTCACAAGAAAATCAATCACTATAGCTTTATTGAGACAAAGTTGTTAACTAGCTGTCTAGCTTTGTCTAGTAACACATTGCAAGGGCAGCATTTTGCAAGGCAACATTAGATTAATCTGAGTGGGCGTGTGGTGATGGTAATCGAAGTAAGTGGGGAGGATTTGTGTTTGAGTGTGATTGTGTGTAGGAGGCGAAGGTTTGGCAGTTGTGTAAGTTGTCCATAAACTATATTTTAGGCTAGTATTTAAGAAGGCAACTAGTTATATTTTTTGCTGGTCAAGGCTGGCTAGTGCTTGCTTCACTAGTGGCTGCTGAAAATTTCTGATGTGATTGTTCTAATCATTCAGGCCTGCTGAACTACCTGCTGTGCTTTTTACATTTATGCATGAGCACTGATGCAGCATATCAAAGGAAATAGATCATGATTATTTTGACTGCCTGTGTTCTGCTTAACATTAATGTACGTGTTTTCCCATATGCATGCCAAACATTAATTGCACTTTTTTTTGTAAGAATATATCAACATGTCTACAGTATTTGTCAGTTTTTCATAGTCTGGTTATTCAATTTATATTGACAAGTTACAGCCAATAGCAAGGCTTAAACTGGAATTTGGCATGAGGGTGAATGCTAAAATCCAGTGTGGCAGTACCGCAAAAGAAATGACAGTTTGTAACGTGAGTCCTTTGTGTTTCTGCAGTACCAATAAATAATTCAATAATTATCAACCCAAATCTACTGCTGTGTTCACAGAATATTTGATTTTCTAAAGATATTTCTCAAGTACTGAAAATTCTGTTTAAGGATAAAAGGCTGTCTAACTTTAGCAACTTGCATATATATATAAAAAAAATTATATAAAGCCTGTCATGTCTGGCATTTTTCACAATTGTAATGATGATCTGAATGCACTGATGTACCAAACATATTTGCTTTTATAAGAACAGCTCTAAGTTTTCTATAGGCTATTCTTTTTAATGTTTATATTTTTATCTTTTTATTTAGTTATTTATGCCAAGTCTGACAGTCACACATAATTTTATTTGCAGTAGTGTGTGTATGCGCCTGTCATGCAATGTACTCAATGAGGGCAAGAAACTGCAACCATGCCATCCAGAGGCGAATAGGGAAGGACTCAGGGGACCCAGGCTGTCCACAGCCCAGGAGCTCAGAAGACCTGAGGCCACACATCCTGATGGCAACCGTGTGCACACCCCAGAGGAGGGAGACCACAGACAGAGCCCCCACGGTCAAAGGGCAAGAGTCAACAGAGCCAGAGGCGACGAGCAGCCCACCCCCCACCCCCGGCAGGCCGGCATCAGCACCCCCAGCACAAGCCGAGCACGCGGCACCCAAGAGCAGCCCGACACCCAGCAGACCCCCCCACACACACGCGCCAAAAAGGCCCGAGCAGGTCAAAAACCACGCTGAGACATCCAGCCATGCACCCACACCCCAGGGGTGGCAGTGACGACCAGTGGGGAGCAGCATGGAGCGATAGGGTGGATAACTCCTGCCCTCCTCAGCCGTGTCCCAGAGGTGCCAAGGCTCGGCAAGCCCCAGGCCCAGCTGTCCGCGCGCGCGCACACACTCACCAGTCGTTCACTCTACAAAAATATTTTTATTGTTGCTAGGTTAACTGCTTATATTTTTATTTTTGATTTTGGTTCTGACACAGCTATGTGTTTTGTGAATTCTGGTGCCTATTATTAAAGCTTTAATTACATTAAAGATTATTTCATGGTTATTTTGTTAAATACAAATTTATGATTAGAGCTGTTTAAGGTACTCTATCAAAGTAGAGTGAAAATTATCTCTCTCCTCTGTGGCTCATTGCAGCAACTCTAAATGATACTCAGTAGCTTGTTTGGACCCCACAACATGGGGGCATGCGCCTAATGAGACGATGGATGGTGTCCTGGGTGATCTCCCCCCCCAGATCTGGACCAGGGCATCTGAGCTCCTGGACAGTCTGAGGTGCAATCTGGCAGCGTTGGATGGACTGAAACATAATGTCCCAAAGGTGTTCTATTGGATTTAGGTCAGGCAAGCATGGGGGCCAGTCCATGGTATCAGTTGCTTCAGGGGTGGCTGTGGCTCAGGAGGTAGAGCAGGCCATCTTCCATTCCTGGTTGCTCCAGCATGCCAAAGTTTCTTTGGGCAAGATATTGTATGTATTCATCGGAGTGTGAATGTGTGCGAAATGTTAGAAAGCACTTAGATGTTGAAAAAAGTGCTTGTATGAATGTGTGTGTCAGTTGTAATATGCTAATTTGTCTGTGCAGGTGCCAGGTTTTGATTGGAGCAGTGTGCTCCAGCCTGCGAACGATTGGCTGCGATAGAGGGTCACGCCCTATTTAGGAGGCTGGATGGACAACTCGTAAAAAAAGAGCATCATTTGTGTCCCAAGCGTCCAACCAACCACCATAGTTGAGTGTTCTGTTCCAGAGTGGGTAGGGGTGAGCCCCCAGTTTGTTTACTCAGTTTTCTCCTGTGTTTATTCAAGAAGTTTATTGTCATGTACACCGCAAAACACTGTGGTTATGCTGAGCAATGAAATTCTTACTTGCGACTGCTTTACAAACAATTGAAATAAGCAACTAAGTTAAAATAAAATTTAAGAACTAGTATATTAGGAAAGTAAAAGTAGAAAATAAAATAAATAAATAATAAAGCAAGTGCAATATATACAGATATATACAGTACAGATGAAAGGCAGGTAATCACAGTTTGGTAATCAGTCAGTGGTTCAGTAGCCTGATGGCCTGTGGATAGAAACTGTTTTTTAGTCTGGTTGTTCTTGCTTTTACACTCCTGTAACGTCTGCCAGACGGCAGGAGTGTGAACAGTGTGTGCTGTGGGTGGGTACGGTCCTTGATGATGTTGTGTGCCCTCTTTATTACCCGGGTATTATAAGTGTCCTGTAGTGATGGGAAGGCAGCTCCACAGATGAATTGTGCTGTTTTGATGACACGCTGGAGAGCCTTCCTGTCCTGACTGGTGCAGTTTCCATGATGGAGTTTGTCAGGATGCTCTCCACAGTGCATCTGTAAAAGTTGCTGAGGAGCTTGGGGGATAATCCGAATTTCCTCAGTTTCCTTAAGAAGAAGAGTCTCTGTTGAGCTTTCTTGACAGTCTGTGCTGTGTTGTAGGTCCAGGTGAGGTCTTCACTGATGTGGGTGCCAAGGAATTTGAAGGTCTTCACTCTCTCCACCTGAGTCCCGTTGATGAATAATGGAGCATGCTGGTCTCTTCTCTTCCTCGGGTCAATAATCATCTCCTTAGTCTTCTCTGTATTTAAGGAGAGATTATTTTCCTGGCACCAGGACACCAGCTGGGCCACCTCTTCCCTGTAAGCTGCTTCCTCTCCCCCAGTAATCAGCCCAATGACGGTGGTGTCGTCAGCAAACTTGACGATGGAGGTGTTGCTTTGGGAGGGGATGCAGTCGTAGGTGAAGAGGGTGTACAGGAGAGGACTGAGCACACAGCCTTGTGGGGTTCCAGTGCTCACTGTCTTTGTTTTTGATGTCCTGGTACCAACTCTGACTGCCTGAGGTCTGTCTGTAAGGAAGTCCAAGACCCAGCGGCAGAGGGAGGGTGATATTCCGGGGGTGAACAGCTTTTCAACCAGCCTGCTTGGGATGACAGTGTTGAAAGCTGAACTGTAGTCTATAAACAGCATTCGAACATAAGTGTCCTTATTTTCAAGGTGTGAGAGGGCTGTATGGATGGCTGCATTAACAGCATCATCAGTTGAACGGTTCTGACGGTATGCAAATTGCAGGGGATCTAATGTGTCCGGAATGGATCCTTTAATATATGGGACATGACCATCCTCTCAAAGCACTTCATTACAAGTGAAGTGAGTGCAATGGGACGATAGTCATTCAAAGAGGTTGTGTTGGTTTTCTTGGGGAGGGGCACTATAGTGGTGGACTTGAAGCATGTGGGCACAGATGATTGGGAGAGGGACAAATTAAAAATATCTGTAAAAACCTCGGCCAGCTCTGAAGAGCAGACCCTCAGAGCACGGCCAGGGATGTTGTCGGGGCCAGGTGCTTTTCGGGGGTTGGTCCTCCTCAGGGCCTTGCACACCTCAGTCGATGTTACAGTGGGTGAAGAGCTCTGTGTTGCCTCCGGTAGTAGAATCTCTCTACGTTGGATGGAGTTGAGGGTGTCAAAGCGAGCATAGAACTGGTTCAACTCATCTGGTAGGGCGTTGTTGCAGGCTGTGATCCTGCTGTTCCTCTGCTGAAAGTCAGTGATGTGTTGCAAGCCCTGCCACATGCGTCGGGAATCAGAGTGTTTGTAATATCCCTCCAGCTTCAGTCTGTACTGCCTCTTGGCTTCCCTGATGGATCTACATAGGTCATATCTGGTCTTTCTGTAGCCCTCTGTGTCACCAGAGGCAAATGCAGTTGAGCGTGCATGCAGCATGGAGCGTACCTCACGGTTCATCCATGGTTTCTGGTTGGGATATATCTTGCAGCATTTGGTGGGGACAATATCATCAACGCATGTGCTGATATAACTGGTAAACACTGATGCATATTCCTCTAAATCCACAGAACTGTCCTCTCTCAGAGCAGCATTCTTAAACACATCCCAGTTTGTGGCATTAAAGCAGTTCTGAAGCACCAGATCAGTCTCTTCACTCCAAACTTTAATGCTTTTAATTGCTGGGGGGGCTTGTTTGAGGAGCTGCCTGTACTTTGGATAGAGGAACACAGAAATATGGTCGGACTGTCCAAAATGTGGGCGGGGCACAGCCTTGTATGCATCCTTCACATTGCTGTACACGTGATCCAGAATGTTGTTATTCCTTGTGGGAAAGCTCACATGTTGATGGAACTTAGGGAGAACAGTCCTGAGGCTGCAATTGTTAAAATCCCCGGCAACAACAAACACAGCATCTGGGTGGGCGGTCTCATGTTTGCTGATGATGTCGTGCAGTACTCCTAGCGCTGTGGTCCGATCGGCTCGCGGCGGGATATAAACAGCCAGCATTAACACAGCACTGAACTCCCTCGGTAAATAAAAGGGTCTGCACTTCACCATCAACACTTCGATGTCAGTACAACAGTGTTTCTCCACCACCTGAACGTCCACACACCATCGCTTGTTGACATAAACACATACACCGCCACCTTTGTTTTTACCCGAGGCAGAGGTGCGGTCTCCGCGGTGCACTGAGTGGGTCTGTAGTTGAATGGCCGAGTCCGGCGTAGTTGCAGTGATCCAGGTTTCCGTGAAGATCAGAGCACAGCACTCCCTGATCTCCCGCTGAGCTATTGTCCTAGCTCTCAGCTCGTCCATCTTGTTTTCGAGAGAGCGGACATTAGCTACCAAAAGGCTAGGCAGTGGTGGTCGTGTGGCTCTAGCCTTTAGTTTAGCATGTACCCCTCCTCTCTTGCCACGCTTCCGTCTTGGATGCGCACTTTGTCGGCTGCTCTGCCTGCCTGAGCGTGATCGTGGTGTTACGGCCTGCTGGCTGGAGCTGGCATGATCCAAACACAGAAGAAGGCTATGGTCCAAAAGGTCTAAGCTAAGCCCATGGGAAACTTTTCCAATGTCCAATAGTGTTTCTCTG
This sequence comes from Archocentrus centrarchus, assembly GCF_007364275.1. Classification (NCBI taxonomy): domain Eukaryota; kingdom Metazoa; phylum Chordata; class Actinopteri; order Cichliformes; family Cichlidae; genus Archocentrus; species Archocentrus centrarchus. The sequence continues at coordinate 14,097,864 of NC_044366.1, forward strand.
CTGTACGTGATCCTTGAGTACAAGCACTGAATATCAGCCACACAAACTAGCACTAGAATAAACAACAAATACAATTGGTGTAGGGAGCGTGTCGCAAACACGTCTGCCACGGAGGGCGCCATGTTGGGGGGGGAAAAAAAAAAAAATATAGGTACGGAGGTAAGACTGTCATTTCTTTGTTTCTTTTTGGTTTAGGTCAGACGCCGGATCACGGTCGTTTTTAGTTCCCGTTTTGTTTATTGTTTTGGTCTGAGCTCACCCTGATGTGAATTGCTCTGTTTGTCTATGAACCAATAAAGCATTTCTGATTTTTCTTACTTTTTTTTTTTTTTAACTAGACGGTTGTGTGGCTGCTTAGGTCTTGGGGGCGAATGGTGGTCTCATTCATGTTGCGCTCTGGGCCCCTAGATGGGTCGTAACAGCCATATATCCTCCAGGGACTGCCTGCATACTCTCGCCACATGAGACCAGGCATTGTCGTGCATAAGGAGGAAACAGGACCCACTGCATTAATGTGGGGTCTGACAATGGGTCCAAGGATTTCATCCAGATACCTAATGGCAGTCAGGGTCCTGTTGCATAGCCTGTAGAGGTTGGTGCATCCCTCCATGGATATGCCATCACTGACCCACCACAAAACTGGTCATGTTGAACGATGTTACAGGCAGCATTTAGTTCTCCACAGCTGTCACATGTAGGGTTGCAACGATTCCTTGAGTAACTCGAATGATTCGATTATAAAAATTCTCCACATAAATTTATTGCTTCGATGCTTCATTTAAACTCTGCAGCTCAGGCATCTCCATGTAAGCGGAGCGTTTTATCCACTGCTGTGACGGATTTCCTTCATTTGGAAAAAAACAACCCTTTAAGACCGAGTGACTCATCGCTGCCTCCACTGCTCTCTACACCCGTGTGTGTGTTTTGTACTGGCTTGAGAATTTCCACTTACCTGGAGACACCTGAGCTGCAGAATTTAAACAAAGCATCGAAGCAACAAATTTGTGTAGAGGAATTTTTATAATCAAATTATTTGAGTTACTCATGGAATCGTAGCAGCCCTAGTCTGGTGTGATGCCGCCTGTTTGGCTTTGCCGCAGCCGGCCAGTTTTTTCCACTCCACGGTAGTGCTGTTTTTCTCTGCTCTGCTGTTTTCACTCTGTATCAGTGATGGTATTGCCTACCTTGGTTTATGATCACCTGACAGTGTTTATCTGATCCTCAATGATGGCTCAGGATACCTTATCCTCCGGTGTTCACATTTTCCATCCTTTACTTCTGGTGGCTGAATTTTCAGACCACAGAGGAGGAGAGTGAGATGAGCAGGTGTTCAGGAAGCACAGACTGTTCTGGAAGCAGGGTCGGGCGGGTGACGTTGAGCATTTCTGGTTACCTGAGCATGGCACTATTTAATGCCCGATCGCTCTTGTTGAACAATTTTATACTCTCAAAAAAATTTTTTTTTTTTAAATATTCGTTACTGAAACCTGGCATCATGTCTGACTTTTCATCCCTCACTGAGCTTTTCCCTGGTGGTTATTCCTTCATCAGTCTGCCTCAGACATCCAGACTTGCTGTGGTGTTTTGGAGCCGGTTCTCCTGTCGTTCAGCAAAGGTCGGACACGTTTCTTCATGTGAACTATAGTTGATTAAAGCTGATAAGGATCCTTTGTACTATACTGTGGTGTATTGTCCTCCTGGCCCAAGTAGCTTATTTATAAAGGAGTTCAGTGACTTATCTTCCATCATGAAGTTGTCCAGACTGGTTATAGTCAGGGACTTTAATATCCACACTGATTATGACTCAGACCTTTTTTTTTTTTTTCTCCTTTAGGTTTAAATATTCTATTTATTCTAAGGACAGTTCTATTTCTGACCATCATTGTATTCTTTTACTCGAGATGGTAATGTCAAAGCTCTAGTTCACTCTTGTTTTTACCATTTAAGGAATATTGCTAAGTTAAAATCCATTATGTCACACTCTGAACTTGAGATTGTTGTTCATGCATTTATTTATTGAATCAATAAAGAGATTGGTTGCTGCAACATTTCTTTCTGTGCTTGACTATGGTGATCTGTACAGTATATGCACACTTCATCTCAGTGTACATGCACTAGACACTGTATCATGGAGCATTAAGATTTATCTCAAATTCTAAAGCTCTCACTCATCACTGTATGAGCGTGTCGGCTGGTCCTCCCTTCATGTTCGCAGATTCAAACATTGGTGTATTCCTACATATAAGCGTGTATTAGGTCTGCTTCCCTCTAATCTTCAGACCCACTTGCAACAGAAGAGTTTAGGTCCTTACACTCTGAGGTCTCAGGATTGTCTGTCTGTTCCCAAGGTCAGGACTAAGACATGCAAAAAAACCCATTCCAATTTGCTGCTCCTTCTACATGGAATGAATTACAAAAAGACCTTAAACTTAAGGACCTGGTCTCAATACATGAGTTTATAGCATTTTTAAATCTGCATGTGACTACGTTGAGTTGTGGATGTTTTGATTTTTAATGACATGCTTTTTATATCTAATTATCCTGTGTTTAATCTTATCCTGTTGACTACTATGGTCGCTTTGTTTAAAATTCTTTTAATTGTGCTGTTGCTGTCTTGACCAGAACACTAATAAAAAGATTTTAATCTCAGTATGTTTTTCCTGGTTAAATAAAGGTTAAATAAAAAATAAAATTTCACAATATTTGGATTACTGTAACACTGTTGTCTAAGCAAAAATTCCTTGGAGCATCTCCAGGTTGTTCAGAGTGCTGCTGCGAGGCTTCTGAAAGTCTTCCAAGTACTCATGTCACACCGTTGCTGATCCAGCTGCACTGGCTCCCCATTAAATTCACAGTCCAGATTCTGGTTATGACTTTTAGAGCTCTTCACGGACAAGAACAACCTTACATCAGTGAACTCTTACATCCATACATCCCCATCAGGTCTCTGACATCATGTGATTAGGGCCTACTGGTTTTACATCATACAAGGCTGAAAACTAAAGGAGACAGAGCTTTTGCAACAGTGGCTCCCCAGCTCTGGAACTCTCTCCCTTTGTGCTTGAGAGCTGTGGATTCAGTGGTGTCTTTTTAAAAAAAAAACAAAAAAAAGCTAAAAACTCACCTATTTAGTCTTGTTTTTTTCATTTGTTATTTTATCACTGATTTTTAAGGGGACATCCATGCACAAAATGCCATAAAAGCAAACCCGTCTCAAAAACTGCAGTTATATTGTGAAATAGGCCTATTCACACTAAGCCCATAGTAATACTGTACAAGTGGAATGTGTTGCATATCTATCATGGAGGCCAGATCTTCTTACTAATTTCATGACATGATGCAAACCAGACCAAAAAGCATTTTTCACTCATTTTTTCATTTTGCTTCTATAAATTTTAAAGGGATTTGTGTGCATTTACACTTTAATCAGTGTAAGACTATTTTACCAAAACCAAAGCATTTGGTAGAAACTATCATGGCGTGGAGCCCCATAGTGGATCTAACTTTGCAGATATGGGAAGCATTGACATCGGGGCAAAGGAGCATTTAATCTTTTTTTTTTTTTTTTTTTTTGTTCGTTCATTCAACCTCCCAGCCCCTATATTATTTTATAATTCTTTTGCAATCTTCTTTTTATAATTGGAAAGGATATAACCACAGCGTTCCATGTTAAACATGTAGTTGTAACCATGGACACCCACTGGGTCCTACATGAAGGCTTGGTCCCAGTAACAGCACCTGCATGGGTGACTGACTAAACAGTTGCCTGCCACAGACAGCCACTCAACTCAATATAACACCAACACCTTTCAAAACCCCTCTAGGCTTTGACTGAATCTATTAACTGAAAACAAGAAGTCAGTGTACAGTTTTGTGCTCAGCAGACCGCAAGACAATAACAACTCACTTACATCTGTTATTTTGGAAAAACACATCACTATATAGAGGCTGGTTGAGATTTATTCTTATATTATTCAAAATGAATTCAATAAAAGATCAGCTTTTTTTAAATCTCTTTATGAACACATTCCTTTTACCTTGCATGGACAATGCCAATAAAAGTAACCCCAAAAGTCAGTTTGATCAATGCAGAAATAGTATTAAAGCTTATTTAGCTATCTTAACACACCTTTACAACCACTCTGTGTTCACATACAAACAGGTTGGTTATTTATGTATGTATGTGCTATAACACATACCCTTCTGCTATCACATTCAGTTCCCATTAGACACTCATTGAGGCTACAACTTTATCTAGCAGAACTTTATTTTGATTTCTTACCTGCATTGATGTAATTAATTGAAATCTGTCATTAATTAAGAGCTTGAGGTTCAGACTCTTGAGATGTTTTTTATGGATTTATTGTTTGTTCAAAAACTGCCCATCTCATACTGTTTAACTAACAATCTGATCCTTTGTTGACATTTATTTGGTGCTCTTTTTTTTCCCTCATTGAGCAATTGAAGGCCATTTTAAATTTGGGTGCAGACAAAGTAAAGTCAATAGATGGTTTAATTTATTCTCACTCTGTCTGTAGACCTTCAGCTGTGAAATTGCAGAACAGAAACAGAGAAACACTGAGAGAGCATTTACCTGCAGAACAAAGCCACACCATTCTTGCTCACTTCATTCATGTTATTTGTTGTTGTACATGTGTGTCTCAAACTGTGTATGCATCCTGTGTCTGGGCCTCTGTTTTTGTACAATAGGATTCCTGCACACATAAAGCTGCAAAGACACCAGTCAGTCATCCTTGACCTTTTGGGAAATGTTTTACAAATTAAAGAAAGGGGTTTTAAAGCTGTGACATATCACCTTACTCTGTACTACATCACACTCCAATCATACTTAGCCTTGTAGAACTGTGCCCTGGATTTGTTATGGTGTTTTGATGCTCACCGTTTACACAGGATTTATAATCATGACTTCAGTGTCCCACAAACGCTCAGACGATCCAGTCATAGACTTAGATGGAAAACAAATGAAATAATCATGCAGTGGCATCTGGCAGACAGTCCATCATGGCCAAGGTCAAAGAACTTTCCATTTTGTGAAAGCATTAGGATGTGTTTCTGCTCAGTATTTGTCATGACCACTTTCAAAATAGTCTTTTGTGCTTGTTGGTAGGAGTGACTTAGAGTCCAGCCATGTGTATCACACCATCCATCTGTCAGGAGGTTGCAGCAGTGTTCAGTATTTTGCGCAGGACTGATTTGAGTTCTCCTACAACAACTACAGCTATTTCATTTCTATTGATCATGTTTTTTTTTTTCTTTTTTTTAAACTTCAAACAACATGGTCTGTAATGGCCCTCTAGCAGCATTCCACTCTACTATTACATTCCACTATATCAAAGTCCTATTTTAAGACAGTTATAGTGTGGTACTCTGTCAAAATGATAAAAGAAGACTTGTAACCATACCACTTGCAGTTGAATTAACTGAGGTTTTTGTTATAGAAAAACACAAAATATTGTGCTTGAATTGCGCAACAGATCAATGTGGTGTTGCAGACAGGCAACTGATCAAAATCCAACATCTTCAACTTAAAGACATTTTTGCAGTTTCATCAAGGCTTTGGCAAAATTTGATTCTACATTGTTATCAGCTTTGAATCACATTGGAGAAAAAAAATATATAATCCAAGATATATAATTCATTTAAACACGCCCAAGTCTGAAGGGTATGGGATGAGTAATGCCATTATACCAGCCTTGTAAATGCGAGTGGTCACAGCTCATATGTAACAAAACTACCACAGAGTGCTCCACTGTTCTGGAGTTGGACTAAATTAGAGCAATCAATTTTTTGACCTTAGACAAATACTAAAAGGATACATACATTTCTTATGTCAAAAGTTAACAGAATGTTATTAACAGTACATGTACAACATAATGTTGCTGTGCTCATTTGTATCAGTAATAATTAATAAAACGATAGCAAGCAAAACTAATTGGATCAATTAGAAAAAAGAATCTTAATTTGTCATGTATTTCTGAAGCATTTTATAAACTCTGAAGTGCTTGACGCTACTGAACATGCTTCACTGACAAAATATCACACCATGTTATTCATGAGTGTTTGTTATGAATAACAAAATAGGGTCTGGAGTGCCTAATTGCCTAAGTGATTAATTGTTTCATAGTGTAAATGTGAGAAGGTGAGGTATTGATGCACTCTGTAAAGTAAATAGAAAAATAAATAAAAAATCACCAAATGTTTAAATTCCCCAAAAAGAAAAAAACAAATGTAGTACTTCCATTTTTTTTTTATTTTAGGTTTTAGGTTTGCTAGTTCTAGCTTTTATAATGAATACCTGTTCACCTGCTCATTAACACAAATATCTAATCAACCAATCACATGGCAACAACTCAGTGGACTGAGGCATGTCAACATGATCAAGGAGACCTGCTGAAGTTCAAACTAAGCATCAGAATGGGGAAGAAAGGTGATTTAAGTGACTTTGAATGTGGTTTGGTTCTTGGTGCCAGACCCACTGTATTTCAAAGCCTAGCAAGGTGTGTCTAATCAAGAGTCCACTGAGTTTATGAAGTTAATGATAACTAAATCACCAGTTTGTCACAGGGCTAACACAGAGAGACAGACAACCATTCGCACCTATCTGCATCTCTTTGGACTATGTGAGGGTGCCAGAGTACCCAGACAGAACCCATGCAGACATGGGAAGAACATGTGAACTCCACACAGAAAGGCCCTGGCCAGATGGTAGATTTGAACTCAGGAACTTGTTGCTGTGAGGCAACAGTACCAACCACCACACCATTGTGCTGCCCCAAATGAATAGATGTTTGGACAAACTAGTCATGACTTTCTGTTTCTATCTGATGTGACAATTGTATGCATTTGATAGTGTCTTGGCTTGACATAGTCACTAGTTTACAGTTAACAGCAATTTGACATGTCTACATGTCTATGTTTTGAGAAATCACACTTACACTTACGCACTCAATAACCACTGAAACTATGTTGGAAATAAGTGGGGGTGTTTACAATCTGTGGACCCCCGGTTTCTCATACAGTAAGTGACTCTTTTCGCTACTGAAGAACTGTGAGGTATACTGTGATGACAAGTGAAACCTTCTCACGTTCTCTTGATTCCTGCTGCATACCCACAACTGGTGTGCAGCATAAAAGCCTTATCTTAAAATCTGTTGAAAACAGCACCTGACTTAAAAGAGATTTTGTGGTCTAGAGGCAGTTGCATGTTTTGTGGAGGGGGTGGGTGAAACATACACACACGTGTGTGTGTGTGTGTGTGTGTGTGTGTGTGTGTGTGTGTGTGTGTGTGTGTGTGTGTGTGTGTGTGTGTGTGTGTGTGTGTGTGAGTGATAAAGAGAGAGACAGAGAGAGAGAGAAAGAGAGGGGGAAAAAAGCCCGTGTATGGAATGTTAAAAAAATCAAAGTAGGATATATAACAAAGGATATTTTGCAATTTTACCTTATGTAGGACAGATCTGTAATTTAAACTGAACCCTACTTACATACTTAGATGTATTTAATTCCATTAGTTTTAATAAAATTCAAAAATTTACAATGATTTTACTGCAGTACTGTATGATTTATTGTTAATGCGTTATGTTGTGACAAAGAGAGGTGATTATACTCATATTTACCTGCATAGACTATACAGAAGAAAATCAAAATGATGAGCTATTTTGCTGCTATAGCTTTAAATTGGATTTTTTTTTTCTGTGCTGTGTTTCATGTGGCTTCAGAGTTCTGGTGGATTAGTGGAGAAACAATGACTTGTACATGAATAATGTCATCAGTGGTTTAAAAATTCTATGTGCTCAGGTAATCTTTTCATTATGAGATAATTCCTGGACTTCAGCTTAATAATCAGATCTCTATTGCCACATTTTTTCCTAATGAAAAGCAAAAAAAAAAAAAAGCTCCTCTGGCAGTTATGGTAATATTATATATATATAATATATATAAATTGTGTTCCTTCTTCTTGATGTTGCCATTACTTGGTATTGCAGCGTCTATCACGACGACTTTCTACATTTGTTTGGCCACCACTACTATGTCTGGTTGGTTAGCCATCACAAGTTTGCCTGTCTGTATCTGGAAGTCCCACAGGATCTTAGGTCTGTAGCTCTGTTGTTCTCAACCACCCTTGGGGACATGTCCAATTTTGATCTTGGGACTTCCAGGTCATACTCGGCACAGATGTTCCTGTATACTATGCCGGCCACTTGGTTATGGCATTCCATGTATGCCCTGCCTGTTAGCATCTTGCACCCTGCTGTTATATGCTGGATTGTCTCAGGGACATCTCTGCACAGCCTGCACCTGGGGTCGTGCTTGGTGTGATACACCCCAGCCTCTATTGATCTTGTGCTCAGAGCTTGCTCTTGTGCTGCCATGATCAGTGCCTCTGTGCTGTCTGTCAGTCCAGCTTTGTCCAGTCATTGGTAGGATTTCTCTATATCAGCCACTTCTTCGATCTGCCAGTGGTACATGGTGTGCAGAAGCCTGTCCTTCCATGATGGTTCCTGTTCTTCCTCCCCTTCTTTCTTGGGTTTCTGCTGAGGTACTCACTAAGCACATGATCCTTTGTCGCCATCTTCCCGATGTATTCGCAGATCTTCCTTGTTTCATCTAGGACAGTGGTTCTGACACTCACTAGTCCTCTGCCACCTTCCTGCCATTTAGTGTACAGTCTCAGGGTGCTGGATTTGGGGTGAAACCCTCCATTCATGGTAAGGAGCTTTCTTGTCTTGACATCAGTGACTTCTATCTCCTCCTTTGGCCAGCTTATTATCCCAGCAGGGTATCTGACAACTGGCAGGGGGTAGGTGTTGCTAGCCCGGAGCTTGTTCTTCCCAATCAGCTGACTCTTCAGGACTTGCAGCTTTCCTAGCAACCTCTTCATGTTTGCCTATGGGATTCCCAGGTACTTGTAGCTGTCCTCAGTGTCTGCAATGTTGCCTTCTGGTAGTGTAATCACCTCATTTCTGACTACTTTTCCTCTCTTAGTTACCATGTGACTAAACTTCTTCAGTCCGAATGACATTCTGATATCATTGCTGTAGATCCTGGTTGTGTGGATCAGTGAATCGATACCTCATTTACTCTTAGCATACAGCTTGATGTCATCCATGTAGAGGAGGTGGCTGATGTTCACTCCATTCTGTAGTCGCCTACTAATCTGGGCGATGTCCGAGCCAGTTTGGCTTTAATCACGTATCTCTCGCTCATATTCCGAGGTAGACTTGGTTAGCATGGGGTGGGGGGGTCACGCCCTGGTCGGGATTCGAACCCATGACCTCCTGCTCCAAAGACCATAACGTTACCACTACACAATTCCAGCTGCTGTGACGTCAGCTCTGAATGGGTACATTATTGTGTCGTTGTTAATGTTTGTCCAATAATGTTTCTGTTAGTTTACCTGTCAGAAACAAGGTCTCAAAGTTTTGCTAAGCTGCACCATTTCAGATATATTATATTAGCTAATGAGAAGGACAATAAGAGCAGCTACATTGGCTCCTATTTTTTTTTCTCGTATTAATATCAGCATTCATTCTGAATAGTAAACCTCTTCATGAACTGAATCATCTGTAAACTTTTCAGTTGTTTTGCACAGAAAATATTTTTTATTTAATTTGAAGCCTTATTTGAACTTTCGGACAGAGGCCATTTTTATTTACTTGCACATTATATTTTCATTTAAAAATAAAAATTGCATTCACTTTAATATGCATTGTTTATCTGATATTTCTTGTGATGGTCACATTAGTGTTAAAAATACATTTGATCAGTTTCAAACTCGTATTTTTATGGGTCACTATTTTAATTATGAGAAGAGACAACAAGGTGATATCAGGTGGGCAGGCTTGAACAGGTGAGATAAGATTGAAATAATCACTGACTAATCAACTAATTGATAAAATAATTGACAGATTATTTGACTACCAAAATAATCTTTAGTTGCAGCCCTAATATACACATATATAAAATATATGTGTGTGTGTGTGTGTGTGTGTGTGTGTGTGTGTGTGTGTGTGTGTGTGTGTGTGTGTGTGTGTGTGTGTGTTACCATAAGTGTTGACAGGATCTGATTGCTTAGCCACTGTGTGAGAAACTCTTTATTTTTTCCACTCACTTCTTAATACAATAGATTTCTACACATAACTGGAACTGCTGCATCTCATTGTGAAACTAAAACAATATCCATCCAAGTCCCTGGCCCTGATGGTTTGCGTCATTATAAAATGTCATGCAAAATATATAATCTGAGAGTTTGAACTAAGCAAAAAATTGCTGACTGTTGACTCACTTCCTCAGATATCAAGTAGAACTGTATTTTCTAAAAATAATCAGAATAGCAATTATGCTAAATATCACAAAAGAATATTTTCACAAAGTAATGTTACTTGTGAGAAACTACAGTCATGTCAGGGATCACAAAGGAAATTTTCCTTTTACCCTGTTATTCTCAGAAATGGATGGACTGTAATGTATGAAAATTCCCATGGCAGACTAGACACCAGGTAATGACAATACATATCTGATCCTGTAGCTGATGCAAAACCTGGAGTTTTAGTTCTCATATCACTAAAAGTTGTATTTATCTATGTAAAATATAAAGGGACTATATTAAGGCAATAAGCCTTCAAAAAATATGGAAGGTCATTGGTCATTGTCATATTGGAAGACCCATTCACCACCCATCTTCAGCGTTCTGATCGAGGGAAGGAGGTTCTTGTCCAAGATACTGAAGTCATCCTGTACCCTTAGCAGAAAAAACAGTCCCAAATGATAGTATTTCCACCTCCATGTTTGACTGTGGGGGTGGTGTTCTTTGGGTCATACTTGCCTTTTCTCTTCTTCCAAACACAGCTGGTTGAGCTGATGCCAAAGAGCTTGATTTTAGTTTCATCTGACCACAACACTTTCTCCCAATCATTCTCTAAACCATTTAGATGTTCTCTGGCAAACAGACCTGTCCGTGTGCCTTCTTGAGTAGGGGGACCTTGTGGGCACTGTAAGAGTTCAGTTCATTATGGTGTAGTTGCCACCAATGGTGTTCTTGGTGACTGTGGTCCAAACTACCTTCAGATGATTAACAAGCTTCTCCCATGTAGTTTTGGGCTGATCTACCACCTTTCTCATGATCATCTTCACCCCATGAGTCAAGCTCTTTTGTGGAGCTCAAGACTGGTCATTTTATATTTTTTCCATTTCCAAATAATCACACCAGCAGTTGTCACCTTATCACCAAGCTTCTTGCTGATGACCTTGTAGTCCATTCCAGCCTGATGCAGATCCGTAATCTTGTCCCTGATGTCCTTTGACAGCTCTTTGGTCTTGCCAATGGTGGTGGAGAGGTTGGAATGGAAGAAATTGATTCTGTGGACAGGTGTGCTTTTTACATACAAGTTTAGATCAGGAGCATTTGTAATTGACTGATTGGTCGTAATCTGTGTGCCACATGGGCACATGGCAAATCTGTGGCTGTGCACCCATGTTCTGGCTTGGTTGTAGGGGGATCAAATACACTGCAATACAAATAAAAGGAACACTTTTTAATCAGAGTATAGCATCCAGACAATTAAACTTCTGAGATGTTGATCTGGTCAGTTAAGTAGAAGGGGTTGTTTTCAGCTGCTTTGGTGTTAATGAAACTAACAGGTACACTAGAAGGGCAACAGTGAGACAACCCCCAAAAGAGGTTTTACAGGTGGAGGCCAATGTCATCTTTTCTTACAGTTCTTTCACAAGTTTTGCATTTGGCTAGAGTCAGTGTCACTACTGTTAGTGTGAGGCGATACCTGGATCTTACAGAGGTTGCACAGTTAGTCCAACTTTAGGTTGTTAGGTTAATACGTGCCATTGGTAGGAGGTATGCTGTGTCTCCCAGCACAGTCTCAAGAGCATGGAAGAGATTCCAGGAGACAGGTACAGTAGTTACCCTAGGAGAGCTGGTCTGGACTGTAGCAGGACCAGTATCTGTGCTTTTCATAGATAAGAGCAGGTTCACTCTGAATACATGTGACAGGCATCAAAGAGTCTGGAGAAGCCATGGAGAAAGTTATGCTGTCTGTAACATTGTTTAGCATGACTGGTTTGATGGTGGGTCAGTGATGGTCTGGGGAGACATATCCATGGAGGGAGGCACAGACCTCTACAGACTAGGGAACAGTACCCTGACTGCCATTAAGTTTTGGGATGAAATCCTTGGACCCATTTTCGATTAAATGTCCCCCTAAAGGTCATTCCAGAAGCTTAATTTCAGCCTCCTTTATCCATTTAAAAAAAACTGTTTTGATTTATACACGATAACCCTCAATCATGATCACTAATGAGAAGTTAATAGGACTTGGCCGAGAAAAATAATCTAAAATAAATACAAACTTGTGCACCTAGTTTTTCTTTTTTGAAGTGATTAAAGATATATGCTCTACCGTCATGCCACCCTGGAAAAATAAAAGTTCAAAGAAATCATTAAAAGATGGATGGATAGATAGAAAGAGAGAGCCGTTCTCCACGTGCTGAAATAATAAATATAATATAAATAAAATAAATAAGGATAAGATATTTACAATGAGTAGAGGCAGTATGAACAGCAAATAAACTTTCTATTCAAAATTGTATGCAATTTACTAAAGTGATGCAGTGGATGTGCAAAGAGATTCTCCATTTGCTTGGATATGGTCAGAGTTCAGCAGCGTAACAGCTCTGTGGTAGAAGCTGTTTTTTAGTCTTGTGATTCAGGCGTACAATGTCCTGTAGCACCTCCCAGAAGGCAGGGGGAGTGAGAGGCAGTGTCCAGGATGTGTGCTGTCCCTGACTATGGCTGTGACCTGCCTGGTGCAGTGGATCCTGTAAATGTCCTCTAGTCTGGGGAGCTGGGTGCTGATGATCCTCTCAGTAGTCTTGATGATGTGCTGGAGAGCTTTCTTGTTGTCAGTGCAGCCAGAGTACCATACTGAGATGCAGCATTTGAGGAGAGACTCAATGGCTGACCTGTAGAAGCTCACCAGCAGCTGTTATGGGAGTTGTGCCCTCTTGAAGCCCCTGGAGAACTTTCTTGATCGTTGTGGTGTTGATGGTCCAGGTCATATTATGGCTGATGTTGACCCCAAGGTATCTGGTGCTCTGCACAATCTCCACTCTCTTGCCACTAATGGTCAGAGGTGGGAAGTAACGAAGTACTAATACTTCGTTACTGTACTTAAGTAGATTTTTTAGGTATCTGTACTTTACTTGAGTATTTATTTTTTTGACTACTTTTTACTTTTACTCCCTACATTTTTACACAAGTATCGGTACTTTCTACTTCTTACATTTTCAAAACAGACTCGTTACTTTTTAACACGTCAGGGAGAAGTTTGCGTTTCCGGTCAGTGCGCCGTCAGTCATCAAGCGATCTGAGCCTAAACGGAGGAATATTAACAAATAAGAGACAATCGTACTGGCGTATCCTCCATCACCGGGGCTTATCGGGTACAAAGGGATTAAATACACAAACCCATATAATTAATGTCTCATTTATAGCGCTATAATCAGGGGTCACAGCGGGCCGGACCGAATCCGTAAGTTATGCTCGCGGGACATAAACAGCTTAGCTAGCGGTACTGAAGAGGAGCGAGCATGAAGGGAGTAACGTGTGGCAGGTAAATGCAACGTTTCTAAATGCTCAACAAATATCAGCAAACACACAAAGTGTGTGCAGTTTGTCACACAGTGTGTCTACTAGCTAAAAGAAGAGCTGCTGCATTTCAGGGAGAGCAAAGAGAGAGAAATTCACTCAGAGATGGAGGAAGGGGACAGGAGAGGAAGAAGAGAGGTTAGAGTTAAAGGTAAGGACTGGAAAATAAACTGAAGTATGCTGACTTTGTGTTATTCAAAGATTGTATGAAAATACTGCAGTTTAGTACGTAATAAACAGGTTATCTTGTTGTACTGTATTTACAGTAAAGCTCTGTGTTGGTGCACTTTGTGTTCATGGTCAGAGTTACAGGTTACATCAGTGCAGCAGAGATGAGTTTGAATCAAAGCTGCTGATGCTGAGATTCATTCACTGAATCCAGCATTTCTACAGCCTGTATGCTGTCAGTGTAGGGGATGGAGATCAGCTCAGATAGCTGTGAAATACTGGGTTACATCTTTGTGAGTTCAGTTCATCCACACAGAGCAGTAAACCTCAGAGCAGCAGCAGCAGGTCAGCTGATCACAGCCTGCACACCAACATCATTTATTGCAGCTCACAATAGAAAGCTGTGATTCTTCTCCCCATGCAGAGCCACTACAGCTGATCTTAGGGTTCCTCCAGCTTCTGAATCCCACTGTAACCCCTGAGTATCCTCATGTTGGTGTTTAGGTGGAGGCACAGTCACCCTCTACTATGGAGGACACAGAGAATAGAGCTGTGCTTAAATTCCCTTTCAGAGTTTGTGATTCAAGCTGAGTCCATTCATTAGAATTCAAATTTAGATTGGAATAATGTTTGTGTTCTCATGTATTATTTTATATTATTACAATAATATATAATAAGGTTCAGTTAGCTTTACACAAAAATAGCAGGTAGAAACGTCCTCCAAAGAGATACTTTTACTTTCTTACTTTGAGTACATTTCAGAGCCTGTACTTTTTTACTTTTACTTAAGTAAAGAAGTTGAACCAGTACTTCGACTTTTACCAAAGTATTTTTTAACACAAGTACTTGTACTTCTACTTAAGTACAGAATGTCAGTACTTTTGCCACCTCTGCTAATAGTGATGGGGTAATGGAGCAAGGGGCCTCAGTCTCCCGAAGTCGCTGGATGTGATCCACAATGGTGTTGTCTGCAAACTTTCTGATGGTGTTGATCTCATGGGTGGATTTGCAGTCCTGTGCGTAGTGGGAGAAGAGGAAGTGGCTCATGACACAGCCCTGTGGTGCACCGATGTTCAGGGTGATGCTGGGGGGAGATGGTGTTGAAGGCAGAGCTATAATCAATCAATAACATCTATAAATAGCTATCTAACTGGCCTAGGTGGGTCAGAGCAGTGTCGAGGGCCAGTGACACAGCATTATTGGAGACCTGTTTGCCCTGTAGGCAAACTGGTGCTGGTCCAAGAATGGGGGCGTGCTGTTCTTCAAGTGTCCCAAGACAAGTCGCTCGATGCACCACTGGTGTCAGGGCCATTGGCAAAAAGTCACTGAGGGGCCCCTGTGTAACACTTTATTCTGTTGCAATAAATTTGGTCCAAGGTATTGTTTCCTCTAGTTGGGAAATCAATAAACTGGTGAAATCTTGGCATCACAGTCCTCAGATTGGCGTGCTATTATAAATACGTCATCTGGGGGGTCATTCTTAGCCCATAAATAGCATTTTTTTTTCTTCATGGCTGGCTGTTTTCACAATTGGAACGATGATCCGAATGCAATGATTTACCAAGCATATTTGCTTTTACAAGAACAGCTCTATAAGTTTTTTATAGGCTATTCTTGTAATGTTTGTATTTTTATTTTTTATTCAGTTATTTATGCCAGGCCTGACAGGCAATAAGGAAAAGGATAGAGAAGAGGGGGGGACAAAGGGGAGAAAGGAAAAAAAAATACTCTAAGATATACATACATACATACACACATTCACATGTCTATACAAATGCATATACATATACACACAATTTTGCTGTTTGCAGTAATGTGTGTATGTGCCTCTGTCATGGAATGTACTCAATGAGGGTAAGAACTGCAACCATGCCCCCCGCAATCCAGTGAGCAATGAGCAGCCCACCCCCCTGCAGGCCGGCACCCCCGGCACGAGCCAAGCATGTGGGCCCCGAGGCCCCAAGCGCCCGAGAACCGCCCAACACCCGGCAGAGCCCCCCCAATGCCAAGGAGGCCCAAGCCACCCCCAGGCCACAGCCGCCAAGGGAGCGGGTCAGAAACCACGCTGAGACATCCGGCCACGCACCCACACCCCAGGGGCGGCAGTAACTCCCGCAACCGTGTCCCACAGGTGCCAAGGCTCAGGAAGCCACAGACCCAGGCCCAGCTGTCCACACATGCACGCACACACACACGCACACACGCAGGCACACACACACGCACACATGCATGCACACACACGCACACATGCATGCACACACACACACGGATTCCATACATGGACCCCTAGTGTGTGAGAGCGGGTACCAGCACAGAGCCAGCAGCAACCCAGGGAAGCAGCCAACCCAGCCCCGAACAACTAGCCAGTCCCCACCCCAGGCAGGGTGCAAAAAACTGGGGTGTGAGAAGACCTGCCCACCCCCTCCTCCCACCCAACGGGGGGGGGGGGGGGGGGGGGGGGGGGTGATGTGAGTGTATGTAATGAGAAGAATGTTTATGACTGTGTGAAAGCTATGGTGCTATTAAAATTGGAGGGGCAGATGTAATATGAGCACTGAATAACAGTGCCCATCCACACTGCCCCCCCAAGGCCCTCAATGTCTAAAATGTAAATAAAATTGAGGAGCAGGCAGCAGTGAGCAGACAAGTGGTACCACCTCAGCAGCGCCACCCACTAACCATTGTGTGACACACCTGCCCCCCAAGGCCCTATATGTACTATGATGTGTTGTGAACTGACTGATGCAAATAAAAAGGAGGAGTGGGACATCAAGCAACACAGCGAGCAGAGCCAAGGAGGTGGCCATACTCACTGGAGCACGAGCCCCCCCTCCCCCAAAAACCTACGTGTGTGTAATGTGATGTTAACTGAGTGGGAGGAGGGGAAGGGTCAGGATAAATATGACCGGGAGGCAGAGAACTACCCGCCCGGAGTAAGAGAGCCAGCTAACTACTGGCTCACTAGATACCCCAGTTCCCTACACCCAACCGCAGTGCAGGGAAGGCAGGTCCAGGGCCTGAGTGGCCACACCCCCAGGACACCGCCGTGCTCCAGGCCGGCACCCACACTGCAAACACACACCCCACAGGCATACAAAAGACAACAAATATCACACCCACACACACAATTACAATAAACATCACACTCTCACTCTCATCCACACACACATACAATCACACACAAACACATACACACAGTGGTCCTGAGTCCAGGACCAACCGGCCCCATGTGGGAAACTGCTGCTCCCTTACCTGAGTTGCTCTGCAGCCCCACAGGGAGGGGCACCCAGAATCCCGGAATGCCAGCCAGATATCCCGACACGGGCCAACCCACCCCGTACGGTGGCGTGCCCAAGGGGGCATAGACCTCCCCCAGCGCAGAGAGGGGCCCAACCGGGAAACAGGCGACCCCGGGCACCAGGGCCCCAGACCTGGCACCCCGGCCCCGCAGAGGAAGCCGGCCACCCGGACAGGGCCAGCATCCACCACCACGAGCCCCCCAGCCCCACACCCCAAGACCATAAAAGCATCCGTCCAAGCCCCCACCACCAACAACCAGGGCCGGGACAGAAACCACAGAATGGCAGCCACGGTCTCCAGTCCAAGAGCCATCAGACACCCGAATCCCCCGGCCCACCCCCAGCCACCTGCCGGGTACACCGCAAGACAAGACTACAGCCGGTCACCCCCATCATGTGATGGAGCTGATCAGTGGGGACCAAATTTGGCCAATTGGTTTTTGGAGGTGGCAGACATTCTTTCCAGACTAATGTGCTCTAAAAGTAGATTCTTATAGTGAGCAATGCATAAATAATTTTTTGATTTCCAATTCATGAGGATAGTTTTCTTAGCGATGCAAAGGCAGTAAGAACTATGTGTGATATATTTGTTTCCATGTGTAATTCACTTACATCACCTAAAATGCACAGTTTTGGTGAAGCTGGGATATCGCAATTAAACCATGTGGATAAGTCCTCACATATCGTCTGCCAGAACCTCTGAACAGGCATACAAGACCAAATAGCATGCATATAGTTTTCAGGCTGATTGCCTGAACAGTGGGTGCATATATTTGTGTCTCTGAGGCCCATTTGGAACATCCTGTGTCCATCCTGTGTTCTATGGAGAGTTTTGTATTGTATCCAGGGGTTTCTGGAAGAGCACACGTAGGTTGCCATGACAGACTGCTACTTCCGCTGTTCGGTTTTATACTTCCGGTTACCCAAAGTTAGAGCCAGAGTTAATGACAAAATTCGGTTACTTTGTGCTGTAACAGGCGGCTTTATTAGTTGGAACATGAGCTCGGGTTCAACTTGTGCTGTTGTCGGTTGTCACTACATCAGTCTGTACATTTTTTCAAATTATTTTATTCTGTAAATTTGTTCTTTTCCCCCCAAATTATACTACCCAGTTGCACATCCTATTACCGTATGTTTTCCTTATGTTTTAAGTTTTCCTTTAATCTACAGCCTCTTATTTTTTACGTTATTTTATTTATAGTGTGACAATACAGTATGCAGCCTACACAAAGCTTAAACAATGCCTGCCTTCATGTAAACACGTAGCAGTTAGCAAGATGACAGCTGCGTGTCTCCCCGATCACAGCTTTCGGCCAGTCCAGTGTTTCTGTTTCAGTGATCTGAACACTCTGATATTCAGATAAGTGATATACCTTCCACAGAATAGCTGCCGCATCACTACATGATTTCCCTAATCCGCGATACAGGAACAGCTGACTGTCTCCACCGCTCCACTTTCCCTTAGCGTGACCCATGCTAAGCGCTTAGCTTGGCCGATGCGCTGGGTCGGCTCTACAGCTGCTTTAAGGAAAACAACGTTGCCTCGTTTGTTCAGCATTACTTTATTGATTTTATTGCTTTGAAGGTAATCTGGTGCTCTTGTAATTACGTGATTCCCCGCCATCAACACCTTTGGAAAAAACAAGGTAACTGATAATGTCGACGTAGCTGACTTCAGGCCATAATTTCATGTCATTTACACAAGTGATGGGTGAGGCACTGTTACCTCGCTGCTTTTTAAAACATCCTTGCAATGTATCCACCTCCGATGTGGTACCATTTAGGCCAGGTAAAAGAAACTGCAGTGTCAAAATGTATAAATGAACGGCAAGTGTGTAAGCCCGCAACCGTAAACAACAGCGCAAACAGAAGTAAACTACCAGTTTCTGCTATTTCCGAATTATGGGTAGTGGCACGAAGTCAGGAATACTGTGGTTAAGTTGTAAATTTGGACTTTTGGTCATTTTGAAGGTGTTTAAACATATGTGTCCAGAAGTTTTCATCTGGGTTGATGGAAAGATCTCGCTCCCATTTTGCAGTTGGGAGGGATATTGTATCATTAATTTTTAATAATAACTTATTTAATATTTTTGATAACAATTTAGGGGTATAAAGATTTAGAAAATCTGTTACCAATACAGGGATTTCTAATTTTAGATTATTTAAGTTAAACCTTGCCTGTATGATGGACCTCAATTGCTGATATTCAAGAAATTTGCTATTGCTAATTTCATATTTTGAAATAAGTTGTTCAAATGAAATAAGGGTCCCATCATGAATGACATGTTCTAAATTCTTTATTCCTTTCTCTTGCCATGCTGAAAAATTTAGTACTGTCTTTTTCTGACTTATATCTGGACTGTTCCAAATGGGTGTCAGTTTACATGGGATAAGTGAAGGCTTAGTTATCTTTAAAAATTCCCACCAGGCTGTCAGGGTGGTGTTTATGTTAAGACTTTTAAAGCAGTTATGATGTTTAATACTGGAGCTAATGAAAGGTAAGTCGGACATTTTCACTCTTCCACAGAGTGTTTGTTCTAGATCCAGCCGTGGGCTGTCTAAAGGGTTTAATTTGATCCACCTTGAAACATACTGTAATCTATTGGCTAAGAAATAGTGATAGAAGTTTGGAAGTTCTAGACCACCACTGCATTTTAGCTTTTGTAATGTCTTCAAACTTATTCTTGAGGTTTTATTTTTCCATAAAAATTTTGAAATGTATGAGTCTAATTACTTAAACCAAGCAACAGAAGGTTTGTTAGGGATCAGTGAAAACAGATAATTGATTTTAGGTAGAATCATCATTTTTACTGTGGCAACTCTCCCCATGAGAGATATAGGTAGAGAGTTCCAACGTGTGAGGTCATCTCCTATTGTTTTTAGTAGAGGAATATGATTCAATCGTACCAGGTCTGACAGCCTGTTGGAAAAATTTATACCTAAATATCTAATGTTGCCTGACTGTAGTGAGGTAGTGGTGGTATTCTGATAGTTACAATTCAAAGGTAAAACTGTTGATTTACTCCAGTTGATGGAGTAGTCTGAAATAGATGAGAATTTATCTATAAGTGTGATTGTCTTCAGAAGAGAGGTTTGTGAGTTCCCAAGGAAAAGTAAAATATCATCAGCATAAAGGCTTATCTTATGGTCTGTGTTCTCTGTTATAAATAGCATTCTGCAGACTTGCCAGCTCTAACTTAGCATTAGCTTGTGGTGGTATGTAAACAGCAGTGAGAAATACCACTGTAAACTCCCTTGGCGGATAGAACGGTCTGCATTTCAGCATTATAAACTCCAAGTCCCAGGGAGCAAAACATCTGTACAGTATCTATGGAGGTGCACCAGGCGTTACACATATAAATACACATTGTGCCTTTGTCCTTACTGGAGTCAGCTATTCAGTCCACTCTGTAAACAGTCCAGCCTGCTAGCTCCATAGCAGCATCAGGGACATTTGGCTTCAGCCTGGTTTTGGTAAAAAAATAAATAATAAAAGGAAGCACAGCTGCCAACACTGTCCAAATGAATCCTCAGTCTGAGTTTGTCGAGCTTGTTGACTATGGACTGGGCGTTCGCTACGAACAGGCAAGGCAAGGCTGGTCTGTTGGGTGAGCTCTTTAGCCTAATATGGATGCTTACCCGCTTGCCCCGCTTTTGCTTCCTCTCCCGTCTCTGCCTTTGCTGCTTGCTGCTCCAGCTTGTAATCCAGGCAGGCACAGATTTGCAGCGTAGTGCCTCCAGTATATCAGATGGTGGTGGAATGTAGTTGTTATTCTGAAAGCTTAAAATGTCCAGCCTGTTGTAACTTGTGTAGACAGATCCCGATTGAAGGAAATGACTTACAGTACAAAAGGAAACAGTGAAAAAAAAAACACTACAAAGCACTAAATAACGGCATCTAGAGTAAAAGCTCTGAGCTGCTTCATCTGTGCACACCGCCATCTTGAAGTCATATGTGTGTGCGTGTGTGTGTGTGTGAGTGTAATTTTTAAAGCAGGCTTCTGACATGTGCTAAGTGTCCTTTGGTGAGGGCCTTAATGCACTGGCTTCCAAGTGTTAACAGTCCAGTTTTAGATGATGGGAGGAAGTCACAGTTTTGTCAGCTAGTGCACTGTGGCTCTCCTTCTATTAGGATGTCTGTGTTTTGCATTTGGTTTCTTTGTTCTTTTCTTTTTTTCACTTGTTGATTTGTTCTGTGTTTTTGTTTTTGCTTTATATTTCACTTGCTGGTTAGATTTAGGCACTGAGAACTACTTGATTAGACTTAGGTGATAAATAGTACTTGTTTAGATTCAGGAAAAGGTCATGGTTTGGTGTGAAATATACAGTAAATGACAACTTGGGAGTGACAGACCTGTCTCAGTAGTGTCATAACCCAGTGCATCAAGCTCTCTTACCCAAGAGCACCATGTGTATAAATAACAAAACAACACTAATGCCCGGCAGTGAGAACAGCCTAAACAATGATTAGACGTTTGCCTATACATGTCATATCTGTACTAAAAAATGTGCATGAGTATTTATTAATAGCAATCAGAATGTTTTCCTTAATTTTACCTAATGTGCGTTTCTTGCCGTCCAGGATTATTGCAACAAAGAAGTAAGGGAAATTTATTTAAGAGAAAATTATAGGGAGAAAGATATGTTCCTTAAAGTTAGTAGGGAGAGAGGGAGACAATGTCTGAATGATCAGTGAATGTCAAGCTTCAAATTTCAAATTCAAATCAGATTCTGTCAGCTGTGATGGGCGTAAAAAGGTTTTCATGATTGAAATGTTTCCACCATTTAATCATTAACATTTAAATCCATTTTGAAGCTCAGGGGGCATCAGTACTGTGCTATGGCTTTTAATCATATGAAATATTTACCCATTGACTCCTGCAACCAAAACAAGAAAAACTGGAATGCAATAAGGGAACACATTTGAAAAACAAGTAGATTTGCATGTTAAGGATATTGGCTAATGGAGTCAATCCAAGAAATGGACATTTATTATTAGCATTTCCTTTTTGTGCTTTATATCTAAATCCCCACACATCAGTGAGAACTATGCCACAACTGTTACTGTGAGGTGAGAAATGTAGCTTGTTGGTCTCACATTAGCAAATACCCTCAGTCTCCTTTATCCTGTTCAGACAGATCGCTACAGTGTGTCTGGTGTACCTTTCTCTCCACTGCACTGTCAGCTCTGGTAATTGACTCTTGCAGTCTCCACTGAGCTGTCCACTACATGGCCTCTCAGGCTCCACACCCAATTACAGGCTGCAGCTCCCTGATGGGCTGAGGTGGGTGACTCAGGGGAAGTGAGATTAGTCTTTGATGTGGAACTGAAGGTCAGGTACATATACCTGGGCAAACCTACATTTCAGTGCCAATAATCCTTGTAAAACAATTAAGCTGGTACAGGTGATACAACATTGATGCAGCCCTCTGGATTTGACACATTTATATAAAGAAGTGTTGCTGAATTGTCAGTGTAACCAATTAACTAATGCACAATTGTAGCTCTCTTGCTCTGTATAAGACAGCATCTGTCTTATACTGCTCTGTATAGCCAACATCAAAAAAAAGAGGATTTTTCTTTTTGGACATCTACCATAACTCAAAAAGCCAATATGAGGGTGCTACTGGCCAGAGGCAGTCCGTTAAAGATCATATCTATCTGGGTCAGCTGTGTTTCCCAGAGGGAATGCTTGAGTGGGTCTTTGTGTTTTGTATGCACATGTCTCAGTTGAGTATATTCAGTAGGCCATTGCTCCTTTCTTAGCCTAAAATCAACTTACCAGAAAGTGGACTGTCATATCTCATGTCTCAAATTTGTAGTTTTATTTGTCACTTCTCATTAATTTTGAGCGCAAGCATGATCAGATGATCAGATAAGTTGATAAAGAGAATAGAGAGATTATCTTGAGGTAAAATCAAAAGTGAGCACATTGAAAGGCTTCATAATAATCCTTAATTACAATGTGTGTGCATGAGTTATCCATAAACATTTTAGACAGTGAATTTAGCATTTTTTTTTTTTTGTCCTCATTTGTAGCTCTCTTGCTTTGTATATAAGATGGCAGCACAGCAGTTGTCGCTACACTGTAGCACCTTCTAAAAATGACATTCAAGTCAAAGACTACAAAGTGTAATTCAAACAGAGACAGTGAGAAGTTTTTTTGTCAGCACAGGCTGCTTGTGCTTTTTCCTCAGGGCTTCATAAGCTATTGAGTTCACAAAAATGGTGGGCATGGATCTTGTTTTTTTCTCAGCACAATACTAATGGACATGCTGATATTAAACATTAAAGTCACTAATCTTCTCCATTTCAGTAAAACACATTCAACAAACCCATTTCACTGCAAGCATTCCACTTGCTGCAATCAGCAGACTCTATCACAGTAAATCAAAGAACATAAGGACCTATTCAGTAATGAGATTACGGAAACTCGAAGCAACCTAAATGTAATTCTAGGCAACCATGCAATAGCAGCTGTCACAAATAAGTTGCTATGGACATTACATTTGTTGCAGCATAGCGTAATCAAAACCTACATCAAGATTATCTGCACATCCCTTGTTATGATGAACTGGTCTATTATGTCTGTAGAATTGTGACTTAAACTTGATTAAAAGGTCTTTTTTAAAAACGCATATGTCCACTCTCATCCAACCCATAATCACCATACTACATCCCCTGTTAGATGAGGATATAACAAAGGAAAAAAAGCCCAAGATGAAGGGCCAATAGTTTTTGTTTGTGACATGTGAACCAGAGATTGCAGTGGATGTGATTCCTTCTCACTGGGCAGCTATAAGCGCCTCTATCAGCCAGCCACAAAGAACAGTGAGAGAGGGAAATGTTTTTAGTTTAGTAGTTTTGAGGCCTAATGGTTCGTCTAAGATGTGCACAAACCAATTAGCCTGGCTGACCTCAGAGATGGAGTGTCAGCCTGTCATTCATGGGGAAGGAGGGGCAAGAGGCAACTCTTATCTCTGCCTCACTGTTAAAGGGCGCAGATGAGGAGATGAAGAGGGTGGAGGGAATTGATGGGAACATCGGGAAGAGTGGAAGGGTCAATTAGGAAAACCACTAGTGGTACCAATCCCTTAAAAAAAAAAAATCCAATGTGGATTATTGTATAATTATGTAGGGACAATGTAAAATCACTATTATCTCTCACTGTACTACTACCAGTATTATTATTCACTGGATTTCTAGAAGAATCCTATAATTACCACCACCTTAGCACAGACTGGTGCAAATTTTACATTTTCTGATATGTTAGTCTGAACACTAGGTTATGAAGCTAGGGCTTAAGATGATAAGCTACAAAAGCACTTTGTAATTCTGGCTTTTAATAACTTTTTTTCTCTTTTAGACCTCTGTGACATTCCAGCACGCCTATAATCCAGAAAAAAGGAGAGAGGTTTTATTCCATAGGTCTTTCGATAGGGATATTCCCTAGCATTTGAATGGTTCAGCTGTCTTAAGTGTCATATGGAAAACTTTGTTTGAACATGTTTGAACTTTTGAACCTGGGCTCTGTTTTATTGTATTCTCTATTGTTTTCTCCAGGGTTTGTACAGAGATGCTAAACTAAGTAGCTGGAGGCATAATTCATTTGTTTTTAAGGAAACATACATGCATATGCCTTTAGTCTCTTGATTTTTGTTTAGCATGGCATCAAACCATCTGTTGCCCCCCCCCCCCCCCCCCCCCCCCCCCCGCCCCATCTTAATTTCCTGAAAGACTTGCATTGTTTAATTTAATTCAGTGTTGCAGAACTTTTTTTTTTTTACTTTACACATTCTCTAAAATGCAGTTAAACTGATTATGAATATATCTGATACCAATTATTGATATGTTTATTCAAAGATGAAAGATGCTTTCAAGAAAATAAAATTGTTTTATACATTAATTGGTGGGTGACACTGATGGACAGTTTGATTATAAAACTGATGTTAAAACAATCATCAAGGCATTATCATATAACCCAAGCCATCTTTTGGACCAGAGGGGTAAAAAATGTTTTAGAGTGCATAGCATTGCTTTGGCCCACCATCTTGTTCTGTCTCATAGGTTTTTCCTGTCCCTGAAGGCCCTATATAGACTCTTTACTCTTTGATCATGACTTCTGTCAAAGCTAGAAGCAAAGATTGATCATTTTTAAGACCAGGTTGTGGCAGAGTCATCTTCTCAGTCCTGGTTGTTAGCGCATGATATATTGCTGCTGCCGTGCTCTTCCTGGATCTAGTACTGTATGAGATTCTTTGTCGCTAAACTGATGAACCCCAAACCAGAAGCACCCAGACAATGTCATCAATATATTGTCAATGTTCTACACCAAGGACAAAATGCAACAAAAAATGACAGTTTATGTGTAATACTTCTAAATGACAGAAGACAGCACTATAAGTTCCCTGCTGTGAAATCCTTATTGGCCAAAAAGGTTAAAAAGTCTAATACTACTTGAACACAGATTAGTATTTCTTTTCTTTTTTCCCCAATGAATTTCAAACAATAGGCAGGATAATCAAAAAAAAAAAAAAAAAAAAACCCACTAAATTATAACATGATGAAGTGGTTGTCCTTGTGATTGGATACTGTGTCTTGCAAAAAATGAACAGGAGTAATAGCTCTAATGACAAGTACTTTGTTATCCAGTGGTCTCCTGGACCAATGTATAGATAAATATCCAGTGTGCCCTTGCCTGTGCCTTCAAATCGAAATCATTCAGACCACTGGGACACCAGATTACTTTGGGGACACAGTATTGACTGTGAATATAAAGAACTCTAACCAAGGGGGGAAAAAAACTAGCTGTACATTACAGAACATTGTTGATTTGCATTGCAAGGCACAGTTGTTAATGTACAGCAAATGTAGCACATGAACATATTTTAAATGAGTCAGTAGGGGGCAAAATTGGTCCAACCATCTCAGAATCAATAACCTAACAGCAGCTGTGAGAAATGCCCAGCTGTGTGGAGGATGTAGAGAACATTATAGAGAAAAAGACAAAATTATTCCTCATTGTGGAGCTCTGTGGAGGACTAGCATTCTGCCAGAGACATTTAACCCTACTCTCATTCCTTGTTCTCATGAAATATTGTATTCACTTAAACGAAGGTCACTTTGTGCTTTGTGAAATTTTATAGGTAAAAATAAAGGCTCCTGAATTGTCTAACAATGTCTTTGTATCAGTAAACCAACAGCAAGCTTGTTATGCATGTGGAAAAGCAACCATTTCAGGAACTATAGTGCAAGTATTGCACTAGTATCACACAACAGTTTGAGATTGTAGAAGACATACTGTAATTAATTAATCGATCCATAAATTAATTAATCAACTGAATTAATTTATATTAAGTCTAAAACAATAGAATATCTTTGTTTTGTGATAGTCCATGCATTTCAAACTCATTTTATAACAAAGGCTTTTTGTTAAAATGTATTATGTAGTTCAATCAAAACATTAAATATGTAAAGCTGCACAGAATTAACAGTGGGGAAAAACAATGTTGCTTCCCACCGAGTAATTTTAACCATGACTGGTTGCAGAGACATGCCCTCTTCCTGTTCCTGTCTGTGCTGTCAAGTTTCTATCAGGCAATGAATTGTGTGAAGATTCTTGAGGAGTGCTGACATACTTTGTGTACACCTGTATGATATCTATACAGTTGTGTTATGTGAACAATCTTTCAAGCGTGAAAATTGTATGTAGAACAAGAAATCAAGTGCTGTGTGATCAATCTAATCCAAATGACAAATCCTACAAATGGTTACAAGTAAAATCTAACCAAAAAAATGTATTTAGGATTTGTTTAGGAAAGGCAACCCTGGTTTTGGAAGACAATGGGAGGAGGATTGTTCAAATTGTTATCCCTGAAATTAATTTGATTTCTGTGTAGAGTTACAACACATAAATTGAAAGAAAAATCTTATTATTGAAGTGGGTTACAGTTATGAATAAACTGTATTCAAAATATTAGTCCATTTAATTAAAAAGGAAAGGAAAGGAAACCATACTGTATGTAACATCTGTCTGAGCCAAAGTCAGAGACAGTCCATCTTGGAGGTGACAAATTTGATCTGTAGGAGGCTTGTATTGAAACCAAAGTCATTAAAGTTCATCCTTATAGTTGTTTTTTATTTTGTTTTTGTTTTTTTACCAAATTCCCTGGCAAGCCATCTGATAGTTCTCTATTTATTTCATTCAGCCAAGCATAGCAATAGTTCAAACACCCCTTGAAGTCAAGCTCTGCCCTCTGGGCAGGACAGCTGATTTTAATGCGAGCCCACATCAACTGATAAGATTCTCCACATCCAACTGGTAATTTCCTGTAGACTGTGCTACTTTGGCCCTTCCACAGTTGCTGCATCTGCCAGCTTCTTTGTAACCCATCTTGATTCTAACGTATTTGGCAAGTTAAATTTTTAAAATGTTTATCCAGATAAAAGATCCAGGGAGATCAAAAATCTCTTTTTCAAGAGGGACCTGGTCAAGAGACCAAAAGAAATCTTGACAGCTATGAACATATATAAATGCACAAATGCAACTGTTACATACTGCCAACAAGGAAGCACAATATCCAGATCAAATGCAATAAAAGATTAAGATTACAGCAGGTGCAATTCTAAATTAATTTCAGTGCAAGAGTAATCACACTGGCCAAGAGTACCATTTTCATGATCTTGCTGATTCTGATGCGGTGTTTAGAAGCGAAAGTTAATCAAGAGTTACTTATGTAGCCTGCCCTGTTGTGGTGCCTTAAAACAATATAATGTTCAAACATTCAAAATCATTATGAATGATATAAAGTTAATGATTTTTGGTGCTATGTTGATAAAAAAATAAATGTAATAAAGCTGGAATTGATTTGCGTAATAAACAAAAATGACGACATAAGCATATAAAGCAGTGTTATACAACTATTGCAAAAGGTTCCAGAAGAACCACTGAAAAATATCAAAGTCATTCTGTATGTCTAGAGAAGAGGAAGGGATATAGCTGAAGTTTACACAGATGCAGCAGCTGGGAGGGCTCGCTCTATTTATCCTATTTATATTTCTTATTTCTATCTTGTATTTATTATGTCGGCACCTGGAGGATCGCTCCAACAAAAAATAATTGTATTGTGCAATGACAATAAAGATATCTTATCTCCTCTTCTTTTTCTTTGATCTTTCCAATAACATCTTATGTATCAGCTCAAGAGTTAAAAACACAAGTTTAGTCTTAGTCTTTCACTTTACCTGTGCACCAAAGATTACCTAGTTTGCCTCTGTGGTTGAAGAACATCATTATCAGCATTTTCAGTGGAGCTTTATTCTATCTTTCTGGTCTGATCTTGTGTGCTCTCTCCTGAACAATTCAACTTTCAACCTAAATTACCTCTGGCATACATTTTTCTAAAATGGGTCTCATTCTTCAGCACCCTCTGGCAAGTTTGCTAGCCTTAGGTTGTTTACTCACTATTTTGTCTCAAAGCCTTTATCTTCATTTTTTCCCATCCCCAGTCCATGTCTGGTCTTAGTTTAGAGTATAGTTGTTGATAATCAGAACTTGTTCCCTTGGAATCATAAAAAAGGTCATAAATTTTCCTCTTGTGTTGCTGAAGAATGTATATGTAGGGCCAAAGAGGCTTTATATGGCATTATTGGAATAGCAGAGTAAGAATTAATCTCACTATACTAAGTACCTCATTTTGGACTCTTTTGTCAATGTTACCACTAAAATCTAGCTTACATTTTTGATTCTATCTCCTGTTTTATTTCATCTGTAATCTTGTTGAAAAGATAAAGACATAAAGAAACATAAAAATTAAGTGCTGAAATCCATATTTAGATTTTCTTATATTAACTCCACCTAATAAAAAGGCATTAGGTCACTGTGCATCTTGTGAGAACATTGTTATGTTAACACATAGGCCCGCTGAATTATGACTGCCTGAGCTTTCACAAAGGTCTGCTCAAACTATCAGAGTTGAAACAAACAAAAAGTTCATTAGTGTTCCTAATGACCTGAGTGCCTTAGATGTACTTTGCTAAGTCACCTCCTGATTTTTTACCAGAGGAGGAAGCTTGATAGACTAAGACAGGTTGAACTCAGACAGAACCCTCAGAAAAAGTTACAGATTAGGGTAGACGAATATACCAGATCCATCTGAAAAGAAGCTGGAGCAATCCCTGTACATTACTACAGCATGGAACTTGCATGCTCTCCTAGCAAATGTTATGGCAATTAGGAATACAGTTTTGAGAGAAAGTCATTTCAGGTCAGCAACCACACGGTGCCAACAGCATGCTGAAGTGCTCCAAGAACTATGTCCAAGTCTCATGGGGGGAATTTGGATACAAAACTTTGAGTCCTGCAAACTCAACCCCTAAGAAACCAAAAATGTCAATGATCATTCAGTCTAAATTGACCAACACAAACTGTCTGCTCAACTCAGATAGCAGGTCTTGTTGTAGCTCTGATATTTTGTCTAACAGCGGTGGAATTGCCAAAAACCACGGCACGTGCAGCCAAAGAGAAGCTACCAAAGTCAGCCTCTCTTCTTCCATCTGAACCAGTTGGAGAAGTGGCTGGAAGAGAGGGAATGGGGGGAGGGGTAGAGGTGAGTCTGGATTCATGGGTGCTCTGCAGCATTCCACCCCAGAGGTGGATTGTCTTTCCCAGGAAAAATAAATGATGTCAATGTGTCAAAAGATTTCAGCATCTGCCCTATCAAAGAGATGCCAGATATCCATGACCACTCTCCTGTGTTTTCAGCTCCAAAGGATTTCTGTGTCAAATCGACTGGTCCAGCGTCCAATGACCCCACAACCCTCACGGACAGTGCTTCAACCAATTAATGTGTCTGCGAAGACCAAGTGGGGTAAATCATTGGACCTACAGTGCTTCCCTACTGCATTTTGGCCTAGAGTACCTTTATCAGTGGAGGACTCGGAGTCCTCAGGAAACCAGTACCTTGATATGGTGGGACCTCTGCTTACACAGGCCTAGGCTCAGTAGGTGCCTTTGAAAGTGTGCAGGAGAATGAGTGGGACTACTTGCACCATGTCTACCATGAGGCCCATAAAGTGATGGCAGTCTCCAAGCGACCACAAAATATAGCGGGAAGCAGTCAAGGCAATCATAAGGTCTGCTACCTTTCTAAAGTCAAGGCAACAGCTGCTCTCCTAGAGATTTAAACCAACAAAATTTGTAACTTGGGTTACATGGAGCATGGAGAATGCTGTTGTAGTTTCGGAGGAATAGTCCAGTAGCCAATAGTCTACTGGATTCTGCTGCCTTGCAGTCTCATAGTTGCAAGGAATGCATCCATGCATCAAATGGAAGTTTGAGCAGCAGAAAGGCAGAACTTGGAACTCAAATATTCTACTCTTGAAGTCAAACCTTAGGAGGTACCAGTGCCCCTGCCAGATGGACTGCTATCTGGAAATGTGCATTCTTAAATCTCTGGTGGTAAACCAAATCCCTGCATTAATATCCTGCCATAGCTGTATGTTTTGCATCTCAAGGGACAAAGGATTCATTTCCCTGAGGTCCAGAATGGTACCAAGTCTACTATCATGTTTAGGGACTGAAAAGTAGTAAGAGAAAAGCCTGCCAATCCCAAACTTCCACCTCCCTTATGATTCCTCATTCATGGTGGTGGACCGCTTTTCCCACAGTGTTTGCACATGATGGGGTTCACTCAGAGATGTAAAAGTGGCTGATGTCATCACAAGGTGTTCTGTGTTTAAAAATAAATAAATAAAAATAAACTGTAGGCAATGGGCATGTGACATGGTGGAAAGCCCCCTCTTTCAATGAGCATAAGTAAAGCCTCCACAGCTGGGGACTGAGAGCCCTTGGGCCTCCACATTGGAATCTCTGGTGCTGTGTGAGACACAGGTCTGGCCCTCCTCGAGCCCCTGGTACATCTAGACATGCTACGTGAGATTTCCTGAACACAGCAGCAACCATCCAGAGCCTGCTGCAACAACTGAACTGCGTGTGCTTTGGGTCTTATTTCATGCCAGCCAGGAAAACACACTAGCATTAATTACTTTACATTAGCATTAAGCACTTAGCTTAGTTAATTATGGAAGTGCTTGTATAACTTAGAGTTGGTTTTAGGAGTCTTGACAAATTATGTCAAACACCAGAAGGATGCTTAAGCTCTGCTTGCTGCATCATGATAGAGGAGGAGCATGAAGAAGCTGCTTGAAGCTCACCCACACTACTGGAATCAACAGAATGGACAGGTGATAAAGGTAGAGGAACACAATGGTCCCAGTATTAACCAGATGGGTCTAAGTAGCCATGGCAGATTAGTCAGCAAGCCATGCATAACCCTGTAGTTCCTACTAGAGCATGTGCCTTTGTTGGAGAAAGGAGTGGAGGGATTACCAGCAGGGTGAGAGCCTGATCCATTGTGCGGGAGCAGTTTGCAGGATATTTTCTTCCAGTCATGTATGTTTGAAAATATTAGGTGGTCAATTAAATTGTTTGCACCCTGGATCTTTAAATTAAGGTTGGATGGGCAGATGTACTATAAGCACAGTGTCTGCAGGTCCTCCTCAAACCTATAGGAGAGGGTAAATGAGAGGGAGAAACCCTGGGTAAATGGCTCTGGAGGACAATTTTCTCACTTGTTAGAGCTTCAATATTCCTGGGAAGCTCCCAACAGACAGAAACTGTAGCATAAAACAAATAAGTAGACTTACCCACGAAACACACCTTCAATCACACAGTGGACATTTAGGTCCAAATCATCAGGGATTTCATATCAGCACAGGTCTTTTATAGGGAAACAATGTTGAGTGACCAGGCCGCCTGGATCTACACACTCTAACAGGGAGGGTCATCCCGTACATATTTAATATGTAACATGGAGGACAATCTTAGCAACTCAAAATTAGGGTTGTGACAACTTTATTAAGGCCAAATAAAGTTCTTGGTCAGTTCCTTGTCAAAGCAAACTGCCTGACAAGACTTTTGGTGCGTGTATTTATTAACATGTAAGATTTTCAATGACTGTCAGTAAACTGCTTTCAAAAAGTACCATTACTGCTATTGTATATTAATTATTAAATCTGTGTCTGTGTGTTAGTAATCAAAAGTAAAAAGCTTGAGGTGAAAAACAGATTATGGACACATTGTTCTCCTGTCTGAGTCAATTAAACAAGTAGTTCCCTTAATGCTAACAGTACTGTGGGGAGGCTACTTAGAAGAGGCCTTTGAAAGGAAGGTAAGCAACTACACTGCTCAAAAAAATAAAGGGAAGACTTAAACAACACAATATAACTCCAAGTAAATCAAACTTCTGTGAAATCAAACTGTCCACTTCGGAAGCAACACTAATTGACAATCAATTTCACATGCTGTTGTGCAAATGGAATAGACAACAGGTGGAAATTATTGGCAATTAGCAAGACACACTCAATAAAGGAATGGTTCTGCAGGTGGGGACCACAGACCACTTCTCAGTACCTATGCTTTCTGGCTGATGTTTTGGTCACTTTTGAATGTTGGTGGTGCTTTCACACTCGTGGTAGCATGAGACGGACTCTACAACCCACACAAGTGGCTCAGGTGGTGCAGCTCATCCAGGATGGCACATGAATGCGAGCTGTGGCAGGAAGGTTTGCTGTGTCTGTCAGCGTAGGAGGCACTACCAGGAGACAGGCCAGTACACCAGGAGACGTGGAGGAGGCCGTAGGAGGGCAATAACCCAGCAGTAGGACCGCTACATCCGCCTTTGTGCAAGGAGGAACAGGAGGAGCACTGCCAGAGCCCTGCAAAATGACCTCCAGCAGGCCACAAATGTGCATGTGTCTGCACAAACAGTTAGAAACCGACTCCATGAGGATGGTATGAGGGCCCGACGTCCACAGATGGGGGTTGTGCTCACAGCCCAACACCGTGCAGGACGCTTGGCATTTGCCAGAGAACACCATGATTGGCAAATTCGCCACTGATGCCCTGTGCTCTTCACAGATGAAAGCAGGTTCACACTGAGCACATGTGACAGACGTGACAGAGTCTGGAGACGCCGTGGAGAGCAATCTGCTGCCTGCAACATCCTTCAGCATGACCGGTTTGGCAGTGGGTCAGTAATGGTGTGGGGTGGCATTTCTTTGGAGGGCCGCACAGCCCTCCATGTGCTCGCCAGAGGTAGCATGACTGCCATTAGGTACCGAGATGAGATCCTCAGACACCTTGCGAGACCGTATGCTGGTGCAGCTGGCCCTGGGTTCCTCCTAATGCAGGACAATGCTAGACCTCAAGTGGTTGGAGTGTGTCAGCAGTTCCTGCAAGATGAAGGCATTGAAGTTATGGACTGGCCCGCCCGTTCCGCAGACTTGAATCCGATTGAGCACATCTGGGACATCATGTCTCGCTCCATCCACCAACGTCGCGTTGCACCACAGACTGTCCAGGAGTTGGTGGATGCTTTAGTCCAGGTCTGGGAGGAGATCCCTCAGGAGACCATCCGCCACCTCATCAGGAGCATGCCCAGGCGTTGTAGGGAGGTCATACAGGCACGTGGAGGCCACACACAATACTGAGCCTCATTTTGACTTGTTTTAAGGACATTACATCAAAGTTGGATGAGCCTGTAGTGTGTTTTTCCACTTTAATTTTGTGTGTGACTCCAAATCCAGGCCTCCATTGGTTAATAAATTTGATTTCCATTGATGATTTTTGTGTGATTTTTGTTGTCATCACATTCAACTTTGTACAGAACAAAGTAATCAATAAGAATATTTCGTTCATTCAGATCTAGGATGTGTTATTTGAGTGATCCCTTTATTTTTTTTAGCAGTGTATAAGGGACTAGTCAGTTTTCATATGCTGTAGAACAAGGTGTATTCCAGTAGAGGATGGATACAGAGGTTTTGCTGCTTGATCACTGTCAATGCCCAATCAGGTTATTGGGCATTGAAGAAGTGAGGAGAAGTCCACGAAAATGGTTGAGAAAGCCCCAGTATAGCTGCGGCTCAAACGAGGACAGCCACTGGAAGCAAAGTAGCTACCTAGCATCTGGGTAGAAGCTGGGTCTGATTACTCTATGCTGGGTCGACTGGAGGATGTATTATGATGGGTCTGAAACACTCAAGGATCCCAGTGTCCAGAAGCATTAGCAGATGTTAGTATAACAAGGTTAATGGGACCTCATTGAACAGGCTATACATAACTGGAAAAACAAAACAAACAAAAACAAAACAAAACTCCTTGGACAGAACAAAAGTTGGAAAAAAATTGAAGGGAAAAAAAAAACTTTTTTTCCCCTGAATAACAGAGGACTTGCATGAAAGGAGACCCAATAAGACTTTTGAAAGAGAAACATAAAAAAGCCATACTGATTTAAAAAAGTGAATATATTGTTACTTAAAGCTTGTGTCACTTATCATCACTCATTTATCACTTAGTTTTAAGTAATTTTAAGTAAACATTTATTGTGTTGTATTTATTGTAATAAACACATAACCAGTCAGCCCAGAGATGTAATGAAACACCTCACCTTGGAGGCACCCAAGAGGGATCCCCATTAGATGGCACTTCAAGTAGCTCATTTTCATGTGTGGCATAACCAGAGCATCCGTTTCAGACAGAGCAACATCTCCAATGTTCTGATAACTTAAAGTCTGGCAAGTTTCCTATCCAGATGATGAAGGCAACAATGGCATCTGAATAAATAGTTCCATTTATTAAAACTGCATAGGCGCAATTGGGTGCTTTTGACTGGGGTCCCCTTGGAAATTGCCATCACCAGTGATACTGGTTACTGTTCAAAAGTTGATAGCAATTTATCAATAAAGGAAGGAACCATCTAACCAGGCTTGATTAAGTGTTTCAAGTTATGGTGAGGAATTAGACAATTAGATTTTCATCAGTGCCTCCAAAGACATTTTATTTCTTCAGTA
This sequence comes from Archocentrus centrarchus, assembly GCF_007364275.1. NCBI lineage: Eukaryota > Metazoa > Chordata > Actinopteri > Cichliformes > Cichlidae > Archocentrus > Archocentrus centrarchus. The sequence continues at coordinate 14,132,920 of NC_044366.1, forward strand.
GTGGCCTTTTTTAAAAACTCTAAAACATGAATATACATTATGAGCCATCTCAACCATAAAAATCTTTTGTGGTAAACATAATTATCCACACCCCACATAGTGTTGTGATCTTAGTCAAGAGCTGCAGCAAAGTGTTTTGAACTCTCCTCTGAAGCCTTTCAAACACAGACAGGGAGGGAAAAGGAGATAAGATTATAAGATTACAGGTAAGCTGTACCAAGCATTTTTTTTTTACTTATTTTTTGAGCACAGAAGTGTTGTTTTCTAGTTTGCAATTAGATAATGCAGCTTCACTGAAATAGTTGAGAGAGAGTTGAGAAAGTTTTGACATGAGGAGAAATCTTTCTTAAATAACTAATCATTAATGTGATTAGAAGCAATGTGATTAGAGCAGAAGAGTAAATCATAACTGTATGTGTTGAGCAGCAAAAATAATAGATGAGAAAAGGTAATCTTCAACAGAATAAATATCTGAAGGCAATGCACAATAACAGAAAGCCCGTTAGCCTTGCTGTGCTATAATCCAGCATAATTTAAGTTATGATGTGACACAAACTGTAGTATAAAAAATTTGAAACAAAGTGTATGATGCTTCAAATTTCACTGATGTGTTCACTTAACATCACTGAACAAAGCCTAGCTCAGCTTTAGTGTTATCACTATTTCAAGTTGCATGCACAACATACAAATAAACATTTGATATTTTATTTCTTAACCACCTCCGAACATCCCAATTCATTATACCAAAAGAAATTTCCCTTGCTTTAAGCCTAGCAAAATGTCATTTAGTTCCATAAGCTGGTTTCTTTATGAGGACAAAGAGCGGTATAGGACAGTGACAGCTTGTATGAGGAGATCTGGTAGAGATCCTCCTGTGAGGAGAGTTAAAAGAAGAAAGTAAAGTGTTGGATGCGCTTTGGATTAATTGCATTTGACACCCATCCTTTCCTTGTGAAAGGTTGCACTCTGTAAAACTGACAAAGTATAGGATTGGGTACAGATGAACAGAGATCATCTGGAAGCTGTGTGTCAAAGAAAGGGTATTGTAAGGATACACAGGTTTCACTTTGATCATGATGAATGCTCAGCTGACGCTGCCTACCTTTTTGGTCTACAAAGATGCTGTGGGGTGGGTTGGGGGGTATTTGAAGTCTCATAATAGAACTAGGGATGGGGAGAGTTGAGCTAGTCAGAGCAGGACTCCGTTATGGCTGCTGAATTGCTTTGAATTGCTTTTTCCTCTCGACATGATCATTAACTGTCATTTTGTAGATGAAAACATGACATGTGAACAGTTGACATTGGCAGCCTAATTTTATTATGTGAAAGCAGTTCATGAACATTTAAATTTCTGTTTTACAGTGTGTGTTTTTTAAGCTGTATCCACAATAACGCTGCTGCATTGATACAAAGTTGAGGGCTTCAGCTAACTAAAGTCATATGATTTCTACAGATACATGTTTTTTAATATAAAATACTGATATGTACGCAATTAAATGTTTCTCATTCATGTCAAATGACAGCACATTAAAGACTGTAGTGTTCAGTGCTAAAGAGAGTTGCAGGGAAAAAGGCATAGTTCACATCAAAGAAAATGAAATGTTCCTTAACATTCTCTACCACCCCCTGCTTTAAATCAATACAAAAACCTTGCTTTTTTACTCCAACCCCAAAATACAACTTAATGGCCCTGTATAAAATCCCCCCGTAGCCAAGAATAGTAAAGGCCAGTCTCTCCTGGTGATGCTTTGCCATGTTTCTGTATTCTGGCTGCTATATTCCACATAAGTGTTCATTTTCATAGTGGTTTATGTGTTTCCATTTGAATTAAAATGATATTGGCAGCCATGTCTGGACAGCTGGACACTGCCTTCACCCATAAATCCCTGTTAGGCCTTCTTTGGGAGCAATAATACTTTTAGTATTCTTAGAATCATTTTCAGACAGAATTAGTCAGACTCCCTTAAGCTAGACACATGATGCAGCGGACTGTAAATGAGACTAGATGGTTCTCCATTCTTGCTGGAGCTGTGAAACAGATATGTGTATACTCAATGCTATTGTTTTTACTTAGAGCTTAGGATCTCCATATTGTCTGAGTCACCCAGCCATTCAAAGTCAATCAGTGAGTCAGCGATACAAACATTTAGCCTATTCCCCTTCCCTCACTCCTTCATAACATTAATCATTTTAATCACATCTGTATTCTCAATCAGTCCCTCCCACACTCTATCAATTGGGGTGCTACTTATTTACATTGCAGTATATCTGGATTCTCACAAGACTTGTGAGAGAGAATCCCTTTCCCAGGCTTCACAGTAGGCTCAGACAAATCTGTGCCTTATGAGAAACTACAACGCAATTAGTTCACAGGTTTGGGTGAGTCACCTGACAGCACACGCTATATTGCCAAAACTATTCACTTATCTATCCTTGAATTTAGGTGTTCCAATCACTTCCATGGTCACAGGTGTATAAAATCAAGACCGCTTCTACAAACATTTGTGAAAGAATGGGTCGCTCTCAGGAGCTCAGTGAATTCCAGCGTGATACTGCGATAGGATGCTGCCTGTGCAACAAGTCTAGTCATGAAATTTCCTTGCTACTAAATATTCCACAGTCAACTGTTAGTTTTATTATAACAACGTGGAGTGATTGGGAATGACAGCAACTCAGCTATTAAGTGGCAGGCCATGTATATGCTGAGGCACATTCTGGAGTGACGAATTGCACTTCTCTGTCTGGCAATCTGATGGATGAGTCTGGATTTTGCAAGGGATTATGGTGTGGGCTTGGTCCCTTAGTTCCAGTGAAATGAACTGTTAATACTGTAGTAAACCAAGACATTTTGGACAATTTCATGATCCCCACTTTGTGGGAACAGTTTAGGGATAGTCTCTTAATGTTCCAACATGACTATGCACCAGTGAACAAAGCATAACATGAATGAGTGAGTTTGGTGTGGGTTAAATTTGCAGCTATATATTTATTTGGAACATGTCTGTGCTTTTTGCAACATGCCTCCAATGGCGTAGTGGTGAATACTAGTGGTTCGCATGGCAAGTTAAAAGGTCGCTCTTTTTAATCCAGCCGGAGGCATAAATCCCCTTTTGGGCTTGCGTCAGGAATGGTATCCGATTTAAAACCTTGCCAAGAAAGTGTTAGGCCGTGGTTTGGTGACCTCTTGGGTTTCCCTTAGGCTGAGAGGACACAACTCCTTACCTCTGTAGAACTTAATTGCTAATACGCATACTCTGTTCCCTTTCGTAACTTGATCAACAAACTGACCCACTTCTGGGCAAATTGCCAGCTGCTTTCTGAAATGTACTAAAAATACACATCCCCAAAGTGACCCTTACTTTATGACAGGTCTGACAGGTCTAATCATTAATGCGGTCATTTCCTGGGTAAAGACATTTGTCACAATGTCACATTTTGATATCTCTCTCCTATTTAAATTTAGTATAAATGTAAGTATGACAGGCCTTACCCCTGAACTACTAACCTTAGCATCACTTATATGTGTATATATGACCACTATTGCTACTAACAAATGATACTATAAATGGATACTATAACTACTGCTACCATAGCAATAAAAAATACCCAACAAAAGCAGCTTTTTAAGCCTGTGCTTTTTCAAACATCGTCACATCACACCATATAAAGCATGTGCAAGGGCCCCCATTTCTAAAAAGCAGCATTTTCATCCATTTACATGGAAATGGAGGCCGGAGCATTTCAGAAAAGCTCCACTCTGAAGTCCTGTCCAAAAAGTATGGTTTTCCCTCCGTTGTCATTAAACAGGAGGCCAAAATGCATCAAAACTGTTCTATTCTATTCTATTCTTGTCATAATGTTAGGTTTCTGTTAAGTAAGTTCCTGATATATTTTGTAATTCTTAGTTTGTTTACACTCTGTTAAGAATCATTAACTGTTACACAGTTAATGATTCCTGTCTTTGTTAAGTTTTCCCTTCTTTCTGACTGTGTGCCATCTGACTGCTTTTTTTCAGTAACGACTAATCTAACGCGTTACTATTTGCAGCTCAGTAATCAGTTTAAAGTTACATATCCAAGTCACTGTGCAATACTATTTTTGTCATTTTCCTCAGTAAAAACATATATTTTTGCTTTCCTCTTGCATCTCGGGGAGTGACGTCTGGCCGATGCGACAATTAAGTCCCGTTTTCAGCATGAGGACAATAACAGGACACAGCAACACAAATTTAAACAATGGAGGGAGGAGAGAGATGCGCGTTTTCTAGCTGGAAATACAGGCACTATTTTGAGTTTGTGTCAGCCACTGTAAATATCAAGATTAGTTGTGTACTCTGCGCTGGCGACAAAGTGCTATCTAGCTTCAAAAATGTTAAATTCAAAGAGACATTTGGAGTCACAGCACGGCACAGTCAGACTTACAGAGCAAGATCCACCAGGTGGTGCGAAGCAGCGAGCTGCGGCTAATGCAGGAGGCCCCCCAGCACCCAAACAACAAAAGCTGGACTCTGGTACAAAACCAGTAAGTGGGGGAGAGCTGAAGAAGTTGGTTGGACAGTATGTAGTAGAGGAAATGCTGCCCTTAAACACAGTTGACTCGCCCTCATTTTGTGGTTGTCATTTTTATGTTGAGGCAGCGGGCGGTGCCAAAAATTGACCGTCTGCCAAAAAGCGATTTTTGGTGTTTGCCAGAAAATGATCACCTGCATTTAAACGGCTGTAAATGACTTGTTGACCTATAATCTGTGAAACATGTGTCAAACATATCTCTCATGAATGATATCAGGTCATTCTGAGTGAAAAACAGCATTTCTATCACAAGGTAGAAGCTGAAATCAGTTTTTGGCAAAGTGAATTTTATATATTTGTTTTTTATCAAGGTAAAAACTGTCATTGACATTAAAAATGTCTTTTTAATCAGAAAACTGGCTAAGAAGTCTGCAGAAATCACAACAATTATAACATCACAGTTCCATAAAGACATTTTAAGTGGCTTGATTATAATGTAGATACAATAACATAGACTCCTAAAGATTGCTGCAAAACAGGTTATTTCTTCATTTTATATATAAGCCTTTCATAAATCATGTTGACTAAATCAAGCAAAGACATTACACATAAAAGCACATAGAAACATCAGAATCACTTTAGGGCAGACGTTCACTTTTTGGCACAACACCAGCCGCTGTTGAAAGTAACTAATAAAGTAACTTATAATCTAACTGAGTTACTTCTAAAATTAAGTAATCAGTAAAGCAACTAAGTTACTTTTAAAAGGAGTAATCAGATTACTTTTTCAAGGTAATTATGCCATCACAGTCTCCTCAGTGTATATGTACTGTACATACCTGCAATTGTTCTTGTGCCAGATTGTCTTGTTATATTTGTTGTTAGGCCTTCTAGCGTTGTTTTTTTTTTTTTTTTTTTTCTGTATTTTTGTATTCCTGGTGTTAAAGTCTTTGGTTTCCTTGTGTATGACATTTTGGATTTCACCTACCCTTGCTGGATTCTACTACTTACTTTCCTGTGTATGGCAACTGCCTGTTTCTTGTTTAAAATTCATTTTGTTTAATTTTATTCTACCCTCTGGTATCCTACATTTTGCTCTCATCCTCTGAGATTGTTACAGTACAATAGTTTTTTTTTTTTTCTTTTTTTACAATTGAGTGTCGTATCAGTAGTGGATAGTTACCACTGATAGTATACTGGATAGTTACCAATATAGTAATGATGAAATTCGGGTAGACTCAGGTGTTCTGGCTCTTGGAAATGGAGTATATTAAATCTTGCAAAAGGGATACTTAGGGGCCCTTTCATCTGTGCCCACTGAGGGTTTGAATCAAAGTCACTACAAATATTTTTTTGTGCCTTGATTAATGTGTAATCAAAATAGAGTGTGCATGGTAGTCGTTTAGCCTTTAAACAATATCTTAATAAACCCCCTTATTGACAGTATGGGTGAGTATACAGTTCACTTTAGGAGTGTCATTAAGTTGACATTGATCAAGGGCTTCATTAGACGTTCTGAATGGCTTCCATATCTGAAGGAGCATGCAGACTATGTCAATCCATCCACTGGACTGAATAAAGATGTCAGGCTATAAAGCAAAGCCATTTCCCCATGCCCCATAAATTTACCATCCCATAAATATACAGAAGTTTTTTAATTAAAATACAGAAAATATCTGTATTTTTAGGGGACAGCAAATTAAAATACAGTTGCTGTAATTTTAAATTGTGTACATACAGCCTGGGAAAGGTTTATAGGCGTGTGAGAAGGTTTATAAAGCCTTAATACACATATAAATAATAAAATCAATATAACACCGCTACTTTGCAGACTTTCACCTATCGCAGGGGTCACTGCAACGTAACCCCCGCAATAGGTGAGGGATGACTGTACTTGCCTTGAAGATGGAATGTATATTGTTTTCCCCACTGCTGATTGTGAATGGTGCTTTTTACTCCCTTAAAAATTGATACTTAAACAATTTTAGAATGTCCCTGCACCCACGGTGTTTATCCGAAAGTAAACAGCGGTTCGTCTTGTAAAGTCCATTTCTTTGTCCTCCACCTCGTTCAAACTATAAATGGCCCATTTCCCACACCCCGATTTTTCCCTTGTTGCTGCCTATTTGAGCAGACTTCACCTTCTCTTCCAAAAGGTTAAAAATTTCACATTGTCGCCTTGACCTCTCCAATTTGAACATTAACTGCTGCTGACACTGCACTGCAAAGTGCCCACTCTTTATCCCTTGTTTTCATTCCAAACTAAAATGCGAAATCTGATTGGTTGGAGAATGGTACCTGATTTAACCCTGTTGAGTACAATGGTTGCCACTATTGTGTTTGGTGGGCACCAGGGCTGGACTGGGACAAAAAATCGTCCCTGGCATTTTTGGCTTAGACCGGCCCGCAACTATGTCTTAATAGCATTTGACACTGTCTTACTCTTATTCAATGTTAGCATACCTTTTGCTAATAATACTTTTATACTTTTTTTACACTTACTTTAGTAATGTTTAAATTACAAAGCATTTACTTATCATTTAGCTTTTTTAAAATCTGTTATTTCACCTGTTTGAGTGCTTTTTAAAACATGTTTAACCAGCATAGAGGCTACAAATTCAAACTACTGTGCAGCCTTTCAAAACACCTCTAACCTAAATATCTAAAATGCTATGATGTAGCCTAAAATGGACACTTGCTGCTCATCCAACACTTCTTGGCCTTGAGCATTTGCTATTTTATCAGATTAAGGTGCCGTGACTGCCAGATTTTGGGAAGTATGCAAATACCAATATTAATGATACTAATCAATCACCATTGCTCATCATTCTTATGTAATAGAGATAACGTTACCTCCATCACATTAAAGTCCCTGTATTATCCTAACATTACTACCTGCTTCATACTACACGTTCCCGCTCACTGTGTCCCTCGGTTTCCAAAGCCTGCATCTCTGGCTGCTCCTCCCCGTGTCCACTGCTGCTGTCTTCACCTACAGCAGAGCCAGCCCAAGCCTTCAAGGGGCCCTAAGCAAGGTAAAGACCCTACAATAATTACAGAAAAAACCCAACAGTCATCCTAATCTTAAAAATAGAGAGGGTGTCTGTCTCCTGAATCCAAGCTGGGAGCTGGTTTCACAGAAGAGGGGCCTGAAAGCTGAAGGCTCTGCCTCCCATTCTACTCTTAAGTAAACTAGGAACCACAAGTAAGCCAGCAGTCTGAGAGTGAAGTGCTCTATTGGGGTGATATGGTACTATGAGCCAATGAAGAGAAGCCAATATGGGAGAAATCTGCTCTCTCTTTCTAGTCCCTGTCAGTACTCTAGCTGCAGCATTTTGGATCAGCTGAAGGCTTTTCAGGGAGCTTTTAGGACAGCTTGATAATCGTGAATTACAACAGTCCAACCTAGAAGTAATAAATGCATGAATTAGCTTTTCAGCATCACTCTGAGAAAGAAATATTAGAGTGTAGCCTACTCATTAAATTAGTGTTGTTACAAGTATAAAAATCTGGACAGTTAGAATAGTCTCTTCTTTCTTTCAGGAAATTGGCATTTGTAAAAAATTAAAACAAACCAAAAAACTTTCATGACAAATGTGGGTGAGCTTGGGGGCCCCCTGGTGGTCAGCCACATATGTCGCCTATGCCTCGGCCAGCTCTGCCTACAGCTTGCTGTTGCGAGAGCATTGCTATTACAGAGGATGTGGAGCAACGAACATGTCTGTGATCTTTACACATTTTGTAGCATCTACAGCGACACTCTTCAGTTTCTTCGCACGTAACTTCTCCGCACCCCCTTTCTGCCGCTTCGGTTTCTCCATGTTCCCTCTCCTTTAACACGCGTTCAACACTGAAACTACTAGCGGGAGTTACAGGGCACCACGCAGAGAAAGGGTGGGGCCGCTTTCATCCTATATCCTGATTGGTTCCATCCACTGTCTATATTGAAGATGGGCCAATGGGCCGCCCCCTCTGAATTGTGGGCCGGTCTCTGAAAAAAAATAAAAAAAAAATCCAACAGCATCGGCCCTGAGGACAGTCGGCCCACCGGGAAAATGCCCTGTACGCCCGATTACCAGTCCAGCCCTGGTGGGCACTAGTTCATGAAGCGTAAGGTTATGCTCTAAGTTAATAAAGGCGGAGCCTCCCTGCCTCTGTATGTGCGTGTGTTCCGGCCAGAGCAGGGCAGTGTGGCTACCAGTGAACAAGAGTGTAGTGATGGGAATTCCAGCTCTTTTCAGAGAGCCGGCTCTTTAGGCTCGGCTCCCAAAGAAGAGCCGGCTTTTTCGGCTCCCAAATGGCTCCTTAGATTTTAATAAAAAAAAAAAAAAGTGTAAAATGAATTACTAATGTAAAAACATACATTAGGCCTATATCAAACATTTCTTTATATACTCAACATATAATAGAGTGCTCTAAATACAAATTATAAAACAAAAGATTGGAAATCAGAAACACAAAGGGCCTTTGAGGAGTTGATCCTGTTTCTCCTGCCTGATGACCTGCCCTGTTTTGTTCTTCTGATTACACTGAGGGATGAACAATTCGTATACAGCATACCTATGTAGGTTGTTTGTGCATCCTGCTCAATATTAAATTTTAAATTTGCAGTCTACTCTCTGTCTATCAGAATAATCCTTTACCGCCAGGCGATCGCTGCTGAATCGCGGGGTTTCCTGACCTTACAAGCTGCAAACAGCTGATTAAGACTTAGCCTCTCACCGCAGAGTCAGCTGGTCCAAGGAACTTGATCAGCTGGCTTTTCACCTTAACTCTGCAACCATTCGTGCTATCGAAAAAATTCAAACGGTTCCTGAAAGCTCAGAAATTGCACTTCACAGTCATGCAGTGGTATTACGTTATTTGTGACCGTAAGTCCAAAAAATACCGGCACTTTTGAAGTACGCTGTTTCTTGTTCGACATGTTTGGAGGTATTAAGTTAAAATGTTTCCAGTTTTTGCTACACTTTCCGTCACTCATTTTTCTCACCGTTCCCCTGTGTAGCCTCTATGTAACTCGCAACTTCCTCTGGCTCTTTCCTGTCTCCGAGCGCATTTTGCAGGAGCCCCTCCCTCTCTGGTGTTTGTTTACTCACTGCGCAGTGTGTCCATGGACCCTACCCCAACCGCTCAGTGTAGACGATCATATGCTACCAATCATCTTAACCAATCACGTGCAGCTTCCACAAAAAAAAAAAAAGGAAATGAACGAAAAGAAAAATCGGGAGCCGGCTCCCGTCGTTCACTTCAAAGAGCCGGCTCTTAGAGCCGGATCTTTCGCGACCGACCCATCACTACAAGAGTGATGTTTTCCGCTTCGTGTGTACTCGATGAGTAAGTCAGTACTTCTTTAAAGATGTCTACACCAGATATAGATAGTGAGGTAGAGCCAAGAGCCTCTCGTGTGAATGAGAGACCCGCTGCAGAAGAGCCAACAAACCCTTTTGTTTCTTTTATATGACAAAATTACAATTATAGAAATATCTGAATACTTTTACTGTTACAAAATTTATTTTAAAAACGTAGATGTATGTAAAATTATGTTAAGTGATACTTGATGATGGAAGCATGTAATTTCACAGGCTTTTAACATTTATTTGCATTCATTAAATTTGTGGATAAGACTAATATAGAATTTGCATTTCTATTTTTAATACTTTTTCTGCAATTTTACTAATTTTGGTAATTAAATACACCATCTGTGAAATTACCATAATTATACCATTTGACAGTTTACTACTACTTGTTAGATGTTACATACTCATAACCACTGTTTTTGTGATGAAAACATCCGTAATTATATCTGTTAACAAATCCATGTAAATTACAGAAACTTTAATTCTTTTACTGTCATTTTTTGCATAATTTTACACTCATGCATAAAATTTACAGCATTAAGCTAAAACAGTTTTATCTTTTAAATAAGCAGGATATATTGTGAAATTATGTTAAACCCGTGACTGCATTTTTATCGTCTTTGTCTGGGAAAAAATTAATTTGCCATAAAAGTAAAAAAATCACATTTATTTACACATACAGCTTTTTCATGTTATTTTGCATTACACATGTTAATGCACAGGCTTTTTATTTTATTGCTAATTCACATATTTAAAAACAGGAAAAATTCTTTTTTTTTTTTTTTTTTTTTTACATTGAGTAATTAACAGACTGTGTCTGGGGTGAGAAAAAATGTTTTTGTCTTTTGTCACAATCAAAGAATACTTTGTGCCATTAAGGTTAATTGTTATGTTAAGCTGGGCTATGGTGCAAATTAGGTAATACTGTGCCGAATTTGGATAAAGAACTTTAAAAAAGTGAAGGGGACGTGGCTTGTGTCCAGTAGACTGCAATTAACAAGTATTTATTTTTAATTTTTATTTATACAGGTAGTCCCATTGAGACTCAGTGCCTCATTTGCAAGAGAGACCTGTTTCCAGAACATAATAAATTTACAACAATAAAAAAAAAAAAAACCTTTAGAAGACAGCTGCCTTCAAGTAAGTGAGTGAGAGCCTGCATGCGCAGGGTGCTTAATTCTGTCAAGCAAACTTCTCATATTATCCCTAGGAGAGGTGTCATAATAGTAGGTTGATGCAAATGTTCATTTGCTTTAGGAAATATAATATTAAATCTGGTTCTACTGAAATCAACCTTTCAATACTTTTCAATATTACTGAATTATCCTAGTAAAAATAAACATCTGGTAGAGGAGGTCAGTGGAAACATGGGAGGGGGGAGTGAAATACACTTGTAGAGTCCATCATCATCCTGACAAGATATCTCAGTCACACAGGAACTTTGTCAATTTAGTAGACTTGACTTTTTCACTGACACATTCAATTTGTTTTGGTACATGAAAAAAATTATGTGTGAGTTGCAGTACTTTCAGGTTATTCATAATGTTCTACTAAATTTATGCACAGTTTAAAAAATATTTTGTTTGGGGAATTTTAAAATGTTCTAAATCAACTGAGAAAAACTATAAATGTGATTTATAACATTCCTACTTATCAAACACCACTTGATCTAAGTATGAGAAAATTCCTTTTATTTGTGAAGCTTGAGTTTCTCTTGACGAGCAGTTTGCATTCCCTATAAATGCAATTTATAAAATGGGAAATTGGTCAGTCTGTTCAACAGACTACTATATTTTGCTAAATCTGCACAGCAAAATCGCAAGTATTAAGTTCAACACTAAAAGTATCTATAGAAAGTGTCTATATGTGTCCATAAATTTTAATATTATTTCTAGGGGTGGGACTTTAACGCGTTAATTTTAATTAATTACGGGGAAAATAACGAATTAAAAATTTTAACACATTTTAATCGCTCTTTGCACCGTGGAACGTTTCTCAGTGCACGAATTCCAGGCATACAGATTATATCGACACACAGTGTCCAAATTCAGGGGCCGCATCGTTCGCAGCCCACGAAGACTGCAAAGGCCGGAAGTGAGCGGCTAGCCTTCATATAAGCGTCGCCTGCCCTCACCTCAGCGTAGCTCATGTCACCTAGCAGCCAGGAGAGCAAAGCACAGCTGTGGAAAAGCAGCTGGTTAAACGGAGAACCAACTCTTGCTCCTTTTTGTGGTTTCATTTTAAGTCTTTAACTCAAAATAAGCTGTTAAAACAAGCATAACACATTTCAACATCAAGGAATACAGCTGAGCGAATGATTAATTTCCAACTATATTAAGTGAGACATTATTGTTGAATAAAACTATCCAGTTATGATGCTTAACTTTAATTTCAGGAGTCTGCTTATCACAGGAGCACTTCCACCCTTCATTGGTCTGTGTAGTAGACTGGTGGGAAAATAAACAAAATTTTGAAGTTTAACCTTATGTATATTGATTCATTCATCAACCAAACTTAAATTAATATTTCTCATGTTAAATATTGAAATGTGATTAAAATGCGATTAATTTCGATTAATTAATTACAACGCTTGTAATTAATTCAATTAATTTTTTTAATCGAGTCCCACCCCTAATTATTTCACTTTTGGAAGTACTACATTTCTACGACTCACCTAGAGTTATTTTAAAACAGTGTCAGCAATCCAGCCTACACTAGAGTCATTATAATAACACTTAACAGTGAAAGATAAGAATGTAGAATGTTGTGAACATCCACTGCCCCCTATTTGTCAGGTCAACCACACACCGGTCTATTACAAAGGTACAAGGCAAAAAGTTACAGAAAAAATGCTGTGTTTATATGGCAGGTACTCCAGAAGTAGAAGTGAGTATAGCATGGGTTTATACAAAGTGACATTACAGGACATTACACATTTGGTCATCAGTGTTGCATGAAAATTGCCACTCATGAGGTCTGTAGTATACCACATCATCTAAACAGGTCAGTGTGGACATACTTGCTTTACATCCATCCATTTTCTTCTGTTTATCCAGGGCCGGGTCACGGGGGCAGCAGTCTAAGCAGAGAAGCCCAGATCTCCCTCACCCCAGCCACCTCCACCAGCTCATCCGGGGGGGACCCCAAAGTGTTCCCGGGCCAGCCGAGAGATATAATCTCTCCAGTGTGCCCTGGGTCTGTCCCAGCGCCCCCTCCCAATAGGACATGCCCGGAACACTTAACAGAAGAAACAACCAGGAGGCATCCTAGTCAGATGCCACAACTGGCTCCTTTTGATGTTGAGGAGCAGCGGCTCTACTTTAATGAATGGCTGTACTCCAGTGACGTGCAGTCAGGGGAGGCAGGTGAGGCACGGCCTCACCTGTCATCGTGGAAATATAAAATTAAAAAATAAATTAAATGGTTATATTCATTCAGTGATTTGTATTTTAAAGTTCTTTTCCATTTAACTACACCATTTTTAGATTAGTTTTTTCAAAATCGCTGAATTTTCGCATTTGCCGGTCAAATACTAAGAGACGAACGGTGAGGCACCAGCCCGGCGAGCCGCACCACGGATTGCGCAATCCGTGGTGCGGCTCAGTATAGTCATTGCCAATGACTACTAAGTGTGCTGGCATGCTATGCAGTGAGACCGGATTACTTTCCCTTTGCATGTGGCTATTAAAATGTTCTAACACTTTTACTATATGAACTAAATTTCTATATTTTAGCTGGTGTATATAATGCACAGTTTTTTTTTTTTTTTTTTCATTAACAACTGTATGTGTGTGTAATGCATTCTTGTGTTGAGCGATCATGAAACTGCTGCGAAGAGACACTAGGTGAGGCACGCAGTTCTCGTGCCTCATGGTAGGGGGCGCTGGTGATCCCAGGGACTCTACGACTCCTCGGCGGCAAGCTACCATAAACAGTTAGCAAGGCCAGTTAGTTTTTCCTGTTGCTTGGCCTTATGTTCAACATGGAAGATTACATAACTCAACTGAAAGAATTTTCTAAACTGGACTTTCAATCGAAGCAGAAGATAATAATTAAAGGAAGACCAACACCGGAGCTAAAAGGTTTGCTTCAGACTATGTTAATGTTAAACAAAACAACTGTTGCCAATCAAATGGTGAATAAGCTATATGTTTGTAAATCTGATGTGATGACGTCAGTGCCTCACCAGTCACGACCCTCACCGCACGTCACTGCTGTACTCCTCACCCTATCTCTAAGGGAGAGGCCAGTCACCCTTCAGAGGAAGCTTATTTCACTTGAATTCACGACCTCATTTTTTCAGTCACTACCCAAAGCTCATGACCATAGGTAAAGGTAGGGACATAGATTTACTGGTAAATCAGCTCCCTCTTTACCACGACAGACCGGTGCAGTGTCCACATCACTGCAGATGCAGCCCCAGTCTGTCTTTCAATCTCCCACTCCCTTCTCCCGTCACTTGTTAACAAGACCCCGAGATACTTAAACTCCTCCACCTGGGGCAGCAACTTGTTCTTGAGCCAGAGTGGAACTCCACCCTTTTCCGGCTGAGGACCATGGCCTCAGACTTAGAGATGATGCTGATTCTCATGCCAGCCACTTCACGCTCGGCTGCGGACCATTCCACGGCAAGCTGGAGGCCACCACCTGATGAAGCCAACTGGACTGCATCATCTGCAACAAGCAGAGATGAGAATCTTAGGCCACAAAGGCAGAAGCCTTCCATCACTTGGCTACGCCTAAAAATTCTGTCCATAAAAATTATGAACAGAATTGGTGACAAAGGGCAGCCCTGCTGAAGTCCAACACCTACACGAAACGAGTCCGACTTATTGCCGGCAGTACATACCAAGCTCTCGCTGGGGTTGTAGAGGGATTGAATGGCCCGCAACAATGGGCCAGGCACCCCATACTCCCCCAGCACCACCCACAGGATAGCCCGAGGGACGTGGTTGAATGCCTTCTCCAAGTCCACAAAACATATGAAGACTGTATGGGCAAACTTCCATGCGCACTCCAATATCCTCGAGAGGATGAAGAGCTGGTCCAGCGTTCTGCAACCAGGATGAAAACTGCATTGTTCCTCTTGAATCCGAGGTTCGACTAATGGACAGACCCTCCTTTCCAGCACCTTGGCATAGACTGGGGAGGCTGAGGAGTGTGATCCCCTGATAGTTGGAGCACACCCTCCGGTCTCCCTTCTTAAAGATGGGGACCACCACCCCGATGGGGTTGCAGAGTGTTGCAGAGGCATGTCAGCCAAGACAGTCCTACAACACCCAGAGCCTTCATAAATTCAGGGCAGATATCATCAACCCCAGGGGCCCTGCCACCAAGGAGGGATGGGCGAGTCTGTGGTTTGCCAGAATCGCTTCAAGGCCCTCTGAAAGTCTTTTTCCATGGGCTCACCAAACTCCTCCCGCATCCAAATTTTTGCTTCGGCCACCGCTTGAGCCACGTTCCACTTGGCCTGCCAGTACTCGTCAGCTGCCTCTGGAGTCCCACAGGCTAACCAAGGCCAATAGGACTCCTTCTTCAGCTTGATGGCTCCCTTCACCTCCAGGCTGAGGGGATACAAGAATAGCCACCCCAGCTCATTGCCTCTCACTGAGAGCAACTCCATATTGGAACAGAGTCTAGCCCCTCTCCAGGAGACTGGTTCAAGAGCCCAGGCCATGCATTGAGGTGAGCCTGACTACTTCTAGCTGGTATCTCTCAACCTCACGCATAAGCTCAGGTTCCTTCCCCATCACAGAGGTGACATTCCATGTCCCAATAGCCAGTCTAGATAGCCAGGGATTAGTCTGCCACGGCCTCTGCCCTTGGCCACCGCTCAACACACATTGCACCCAATGCCTACGACGCCTCCTGCGGGTGGTGGGCCTAGAGGGGAGCGGGCCCATGTCCATCAACATGGGCTGATGCCTGGCCACCAGACGCCCTTCCTCGAGCTCCCTCACAGGACAGCTCTCCCGGGCAGGGTAAACAGTTCCTTAGGCGACTCATCCATAGGGGTCTTTGGGATTGTTCTTTGTCTGGCCCCTCACCCAGGACCAATCTGCCATGGGAGACCCTACCAGGGGGACAAGCCTCCAGACAACACGGCTTGTAGGATCAATGGGACACACAAACCCCTCCACCACAGTAAGTTGGCATTTCACGGAGGAGTACTTCCTTTTTCCTCATATAAATCCATTAAAAAAAAAAACATTACTGAGAGAAAATGAGTATTGCCATTTCTATTATATTGACAGACCTATTGAATTAAGGCATATCATTTTTGAATACTGTACACATCCCAATCTGATACTCAGTTCGATAGCTTTTGACCCAGGTAGTTGTGAAAACATTACGGGGTATATCAAATGTTTTACTGAACTGCTGACCAGTTGAACCAAATAAATAAAAAAAAAAAAAAGAAAACCCAACAAGTTTTGTTTTTTGTTTGTTTGTTTTGTTTTTAACAAGTTTCATTTTAATTTCTTTTTATAATGTTCTTTACAGATGTTTTGAGGATGTTGTGCTTTCCTTTAAACCCCATGCATCGCGTGTGTATGACTGGCCCAATTTTCTTAATGTAGCTTGCATAAGCAATCATTAGATGTACTTTGAAATCAAATTTTACTCTAGTAAAAGTGAATATCACAAGCTTTCTAAACCTAATATCAGATAGGTCAAAACTGGTGAAAATGGAATGTTTACAATTTGAACTAAGAAGTAGCAATTTCCAGTAGCTATGATTCTTGAAAACTAAATCTCCAAACATCAGTGGGGTGTCTGAACTGCCCAAGGTTTTTGAGATTTAGCTAATTTGGCCTGTTTTTTCTCTGTAATCCATAATTAATGCTCACAATTCTCTGACAATTATACTGACTCTTTTGATATTGAATGTTGACAGTCAAAAACAATAATTTGCACTAAATGACTCAACAAAACCGAACAGACCATTTAAAGCCAGTACCAGTAACCTGCACAACTGAACATGTCACAGGTGTGGCAGTAATGTCACTGAGGCAGTTAAACAACTCCTCAGTAGCAGAGCTATTAGGATGGATGGAGATTTGCCCTGAGTTCTTCAAGGCTCTGTATGTGTGGGGCTGTCTTAGTTGACACATCTTTTCAACATTGCATGGAGGTCTGGGGCAGTGCCTCTGGATTGGCTAAAGGTTCTCCAACTTCTCCTTCTTTCTCAGAAAGAGGTTATTTTGGGGTACCGAAGAGGAAAGTCTGCTTGCTGAAAATCAGATTCAGGAGAAACAATGCCATTTTCATCCAGGATGTGGAATACTGGACGATCTCTTTACTCTGATAAGGATACTCAAAGGTGTATGAGAGTTTGCCCAACCGCTTTACATGTATTATATGGATTTGGACATGGTGTATGACCATTTCCCTCAGGGTGTCCTGTGGAGAATATATGGGGTACCCTGTTCGTACTGCCTATTTGGTCTTTGCACAAACATAGTGAGAGCCTGGTTTGTATTGTATCGTTGTGCGTCATGTAGCTGAATGTGTTACGTTAGCAGACTGTAGGCGTAACCGTATTCGGCCTGCTCTTGGTCTTGGATTCTATCAAATACCCCCCCCCCCCCCCCGCCCCAAATGCGACTTATAGTCCAGTGCGACTTATATATGTTTTTTTCTTCTTTATTATGCATTTTTTGGCTGGTGCGACCTATACTGTGGAGCGACTTATAGTCCGAAAAATACGGTAGTTCAGACTCATTCCCAGTGGGATTTGGACAGCACCAGGGCTGCCCTTTGTCACAGATTCTGCTTATAACTTTGATGGACTACATTTCTAGGCATAGCCAAGTGACAGAGTTTCCAATTTAGTGACCTCAGGATCACCTCTCTGCATTTTATAGATGATGTGAGCTGTTTGGTTTCAAGAAGCATTGACCTCCAGTTTGCACTGGTGCATTTGTAGCCAAATGTGATCAGCAAGCAAAACATACTTTGTTTGTTTGGGAGAAATAAGGAGACAGTCACTTTTTTAGTTGAGAGAGGAAAAAAGTTAATTATCCAACAGGGGCCCAAACAGCCACAGTGCACAGTGGTAAGCCAACAATAGTCAGTTTGTGATAGCCCAATTTAATTATGTTGTGCTTAAGTTTTCAGTTATCATCATCCTAAACAGAGCCACTAATAAAAAAACGGGCAGCAATTCTCATTCTCTGATATTTTAGTTATGTTTATATACCACCAGGGCCGGTCACCTCTGTTTTACCAACATTTCTACAGATTTTCTTTTTCACCCTGTAAACATTTGTTAATGATAGTGATTGTGACAATACTATTGAAATTGATGTCCCAACATCTGAGCAAACATAAAAGTTGACTTTTCATAATTGCTTCTAGTGTCTCTTGTTGATTTCCACTGGAACTGTTCTGGTTCTACTACCATGGAATTTGGTTACTACCAGGCAAACAGCACACAATTCCAGAATTCTTATCAATCGATTACATGACAGATTTTTTTTATTATTATTATTTCAAATTTAGTGGAGTTGCAGTTGAATTGTATGTCAAATGTTTTAATTCTCTCTTATTTTTTCCCCATATTTTTCCAGTTTCCAACCAACATTTCACATTCTGAAAATTAAACAGCTAAACTGCTCAAAAAAATAAAGGAATCACTCAAATAACACATCCTAGATCTAAATGAATGAAATATTCTCATTGAATACTTTGTTATGTAGAAAGTTGAATGTGCTGACAACAAAATCACACAAAAATCATCAATGGAAATCAAATTTATTAACCAATGGAGGCCTGGATTTGGAGTCACATACAAAATTAAAGCCGCAAGCGGCGATGAGCGGGCCCTCGCACCCGGCGCGCGTCGACCCCTGGCGCGCTCCAGCCAAGCCGCGCGTCGACCCGTGGCACGCTCCAGCCGAACCGCGCTCGGAGGTTCTCGCAGACGAGAGAGTAGCTGGCTCACCCGGCTGCTGACGGCTCAGCAGGCTAGCCGTACTTCGCGTCGATCGTCTCCCGCTCCCACTAGGTGGCGTCGGTGAGTGCCCACTAATTAATATGTCACAATGCTCTATGTAATGCCTGCAGCCATCAATGAAACTGTAATGACCATAGGATGATGAGTATCAGTGTCCTACTGATTTCCTGTTGCCACTAGGTGGCGTTATGAGTGTGAAACAAAGCTGATAGAGGGGTGTGTCCAGTCTCCCTTACCCTCCCATTAAGCCTGTGAAGTTTGAGGCAGATCGGACAATGTATGTCAGAGATGTAACAATTTGGTGCACTGTGGTATATGAGTAAAATCCCACATTTAGAGGGTTGCTACGGCAACAGCGTTCAATATTCTACAAAACCATGAATATCTTTTGATGGGCTACTTGTGTAGATGATCTGGAGCCATTTTGGTGTGACTGGATGAAAAGCTGTAGTAGAAGATGATTCAAATAGCAGGCCTGAAAAATGTGAGAAATGCTGCAAAAATGAAACCTTAATTAGAACATGTCAGGCTTCCTGTTGGATTTCGGCTATCGGTCCAAGAGACTTTTTTGTACGTCTTAGGATGTTACTTCAGCATGCACGATTTCAGGTACACAGACCAAGCACTGCCCTGGGGCTGATGTTTAGAAGCTATCTGGGCCTGAAATGGAAAAAAAGTCCAAATTCAGAGGGTTGCTACGGCAACACCGTTCAATATTCTACAAAATCATGAATATCTTTTGATGGGCTACTTGTGTGGATGATCTGGAGCCATTTTGGTCTCACTGGGTCAAATGCCCTAGGAGGAGTTGAGGCAAAAAGGCCTGGAAAAGGCGAAAAATGCTGCAAAAATGACACTTTAAAGTGAACGTGGCTGACTTCCTGTTGTGTTTCGGCTATCGGTCCAAGAGACTTTTTTGTAGATGTTAGCATTTTACATCAGCAGGCACATTTTCAGGTACATAGAGAAAGCACAGCCCAGGGGCTGATGTTTAGAATCTCTGTGAATTTGAAATTGAAAAAAGTCCAAATTCAGAGGGTTGCCATGGCAACCCTCTTCAATATTCTACAAAACCCTGAATAACTTTTGATGGGCTACTTGTGTAGATGATCTGGAGCCAATTTGGTGTCACTGGGTGAAATGCCCTAGGACAAGTTCGTTCAAATAGCAGGCGTGGAAATCGCAAAAATTGACACCTTCAATTGAAGATGGCCGACTTCCTGTAGGGTTTGGGGTATGGGTCCAAGAGACTTTTTTGTACGTCTTAGTATGTTACACGAGCATGTACATTTTCATACATGTAGAGAAAACGTAGCTCCGGGGCTACTCAAAAAACTTGCTATTTTAAGATATTCCGAGCTGCCACTAGGCGGCGCTCTAACGTTTATGGACTTTATGCATATGAGTGTGTTCAGGGCAGCATGCTTATCACACCACTGAAGTTTGAGCCAGATTGGGCAAGTTGGCTTTGAGTTACAGCCATTTTTGTGTTCATGGCGAATCATCGAACTTTGCCGTCCCATAAGGGTCACGCCCTTTTGTCAAAAACTCACAGTTTTGAAAACACAGTAAGTCCAACTTCTTAAGGCTTTCCAGGTGAAATTTGAGATGGTTCTGCTAAACCACCTTGGAGCTGGACCTCCAAGTGTAAAATATGACATTTCCTGTTCCCACTAGGTGGCGCTGCGACTGATATTAAATATTGTCATATGTATGTGTTCAGGGGGGCACCCTCATCCTACTGGAGAAGTTTGATGCACATTGGATCATGTAGGTATGAATGAGAGGCAATCAAATTTCATGGCGAATGATCAAAGGTCAAAGGGGCATAAGGACCCCTCCCCCTTGGCAAAAACTCACCATTTTCGAGATTTAGATTCCCCTGGGGGTGTAGGTTAGACAAACCAAATATGAAGATGATAACGTCTAAAACCTCTGAGTTATTAGAGAAAGTGTGAGGGCTGCAAATCGCCAAATTTGCATAATTAATTCAAAATGGCGGACTTCCTGTTGGGTTTAGGGCATGGCTCC
The DNA here is from genome assembly GCF_007364275.1 of Archocentrus centrarchus. NCBI lineage: Eukaryota > Metazoa > Chordata > Actinopteri > Cichliformes > Cichlidae > Archocentrus > Archocentrus centrarchus. Next base: position 14,153,775 of record NC_044366.1, read on the forward strand.
AAGAGGATTTTTTGTGCGCGTGGACATGATATACATGTGTATGAAGTTTCATTCATGTACGTGAAACACAGCGGTGGGGCTCCAGTTTAGGGGGCGCTAGCGAGCCATTTGGGCGCGCCCTTGCCCGAGCCCATTAAAATACTTAAATTTTCACCAGGTGTGATGCATGTGCAAAGTTTCATGAGTTTTTGAATATGATAAAGCCCCCAAAAAGCCAATTCATTTGCCTGAATAATAATAAAATAAAATAAAAAAATAAAATAATTAAAGCCGCAAGCGGCGATGAGCGGGCCCTCGCACCCGGCGCGCGTCGACCCCTGGCGCGCTCCAGCCAAGCCGCGCGTCGACCCGTGGCACGCTCCAGCCGAACCGCGCTCGGAGGTTCTCGCAGACGAGAGAGTAGCTGGCTCACCCGGCTGCTGACGGCTCAGCAGGCTAGCCGTACTTCGCGTCGATCGTCTCCCGCTTCCACTAGGTGGCGTCGGTGAGTGCCCACTAATTAATATGTCACAATGCTCTATGTAATGCCTGCAGCCATCAATGAAACTGTAATGACCATAGGATGATGAGTATCAGTGTCCTACTGATTTCCTGTTGCCACTAGGTGGCGTTATGAGTGTGAAACAAAGCTGATAGAGGGGTGTGTCCGGTCTCCCTTACCCTCCCATTAAGCCTGTGAAGTTTGAGGCAGATCGGACAATGTATGTCAGAGATGTAACAATTTGGTGCACTGTGGTATATGAGTAAAATCCCACATTTAGAGGGTTGCTACGGCAACACCGTTCAATATTCTACAAAACCATGAATATCTTTTGATGGGCTACTTGTGTAGATGATCTGGAGCCATTTTGGTGTGACTGGATGAAAAGCTGTAGTAGAAGATGATTCAAATAGCAGGCCTGAAAAATGTGAAAAATGCTGCAAAAATGACACCTTAATTAGAACATGTCAGGCTTCCTGTTGGATTTCGGCTATCGGTCCAAGAGACTTTTTTGTACGTCTTAGGATGTTACTTCAGCATGCACGATTTCAGGTACACAGACCAAGCACTGCCCTGGGGCTGATGTTTAGAACCTATCTGGGCCTGAAATGGAAAAAAAGTCCAAATTCAGAGGGTTGCTACGGCAACACCGTTCAATATTCTACAAAACCATGAATATCTTTTGATGGGCTACTTGTGTGGATGATCTGGAGCCATTTTGGTCTCACTGGGTCAAATGCCCTAGGAGGAGTTGAGGCAAAAAGGCCTGAAAAAGGCGAAAAATGCTGCAAAAATGACACTTTAAAGTAAACGTGGCTGACTTCCTGTTGGGTTTGGGCTATCGGTCCAAGAGACTTTTTTGTAGATGTTAGCATCTTACATCAGCAGGCACATTTTCAGGTACATAGAGAAAGCACAGCCCAGGGGCTGATGTTTAGAATCTCTGTGAATTTGAAATTGAAAAAAGTCCAAATTCAGAGGGTTGCCATGGCAACACCGTTCAATATTCTACAAAACCCTGAATAACTTTTGATGGGCTACTTGTGTAGATGATCTGGAGCCAATTTGGTGTCACTGGGTGAAATGCCCTAGGACAAGTTCGTTCAAATAGCAGGCGTGGAAATCGCAAAAATTGACACCTTCAATTGAAGATGGCCGACTTCCTGTAGGGTTTAGGGTATGGGTCCAAGAGACTTTTTTGTACGTCTTAGTATGTTACATGAGCATGTACATTTTCATACATGTAGATAAAACGTAGCTCCGGGGCTACTCAAAAAACTTGCTATTTTAAGATATTCCGAGCTGCCACTAGGCGGCGCTCTAACGTTTATGGACTTTATGCATATGAGTGTGTTCAGGGCAGCATGCTTATCACACCACTGAAGTTTGAGCCAGATTGGGCAAGTTGGCTTTGAGTTACAGCCATTTTTGTGTTCATGGCGAATCATCGAACTTTGCCGTCCCATAAGGGTCACGCCCTTTTGTCAAAAACTCACAGTTTTGAAAACACAGTAAGTCCAACTTCTTAAGGCTTTCCAGGTGAAATTTGAGATGGTTCTGCTAAACCACCTTGGAGCTGGACCTCCAAGTGTAAAATATGACATTTCCTGTTCCCACTAGGTGGCGCTGCGACTGATATTAAATATTGTCATATGTATGTGTTCAGGGGGGCACCCTCATCCTACTGGAGAAGTTTGATGCACATTGGATCATGTAGGTATGAATGAGAGGCAATCAAAATTTCATGGCGAATGATCAAAGTTCAAAGGGGCATAAGGACCCCTCCCCCTTGGCAAAAACTCACCATTTTCGAGATTTAGATTCCCCTGGGGGTGTAGGTTAGACAAACCAAATATGAAGATGATAACGTCTAAAACCTCTGAGTTATTAGAAAAAGTGTGAGGGCTGCAAATCGCCAAATTTGCATAATTAATTCAAAATGGCGGACTTCCTGTTGGGTTTAGGGCATGGCTCCAAGAGGATTTTTTGTGCGCCTGGACATGATATACATGTGTATGAAGTTTCATTCATGTACGTGAAACACAGCGGGGGGGCTCCAGTTTAGGGGGCGCTAGCGAGCCATTTGGGCGCGCCCTTGCCCGAGCCCATTAAAATACTTAAATTTTCACCAGGTGTGACTGCATGTGCAAAGTTTCATGAGTTTTTGAATATGATAAAGCCCCCAAAAAGCCAATTCATTTGCCTGAATAATAATAAAAATAATAAAATTAAAGCCGCAAGCGGCGATGAGCGGGCCCTCGCACCCGGCGCGCGTCGACCCCTGGCGCGCTCCAGCCAAGCCGCGCGTCGACCCGTGGCACGCTCCAGCCGAACCGCGCTCGGAGGTTCTCGCAGACGAGAGAGTAGCTGGCTCACCCGGCTGCTGACGGCTCAGCAGGCTAGCCGTACTTCGCGTCGATCGTCTCCCGCTCCACTAGGTGGCGGCGGTGAGTGCCCACTAATTAATATGTCACAATGCTCTATGTAATGCCTGCAGCCATCAATGAAACTGTAATGACCATAGGATGATGAGTATCAGTGTCCTACTGATTTCCTGTTGCCACTAGGTGGCGTTATGAGTGTGAAACAAAGCTGATAGAGGGGTGTGTCCAGTCTCCCTTACCCTCCCATTAAGCCTGTGAAGTTTGAGGCACATCGGACAATGTATGTCAGAGATGTAACAATTTGGTGCACTGTGGTATATGAGTAAAATCCCACATTTAGAGGGTTGCTACGGCAACAGCGTTCAATATTCTACAAAACCATGAATATCTTTTGATGGGCTACTTGTGTAGATGATCTGGAGCCATTTTGGTGTGACTGGATGAAAAGCTGTAGTAGAAGATGATTCAAATAGCAGGCCTGAAAAATGTGAGAAATGCTGCAAAAATGAAACCTTAATTAGAACATGTCAGGCTTCCTGTTGGATTTCGGCTATCGGTCCAAGAGACTTTTTTGTACGTCTTAGGATGTTACTTCAGCATGCACGATTTCAGGTACACAGACCAAGCACTGCCCTGGGGCTGATGTTTAGAACCTATCTGGGCCTGAAATGGAAAAAAAGTCCAAATTCAGAGGGTTGCTACGGCAACACCGTTCAATATTCTACAAAATCATGAATATCTTTTGATGGGCTACTTGTGTGGATGATCTGGAGCCATTTTGGTCTCACTGGGTCAAATGCCCTAGGAGGAGTTGAGGCAAAAAGGCCTGGAAAAGGCGAAAAATGCTGCAAAAATGACACTTTAAAGTGAACGTGGCTGACTTCCTGTTGTGTTTCGGCTATCGGTCCAAGAGACTTTTTTGTAGATGTTAGCATTTTACATCAGCAGGCACATTTTCAGGTACATAGAGAAAGCACAGCCCAGGGGCTGATGTTTAGAATCTCTGTGAATTTGAAATTGAAAAAAGTCCAAATTCAGAGGGTTGCCATGGCAACACCGTTCAATATTCTACAAAACCCTGAATAACTTTTGATGGGCTACTTGTGTAGATGATCTGGAGCCAATTTGGTGTCACTGGGTGAAATGCCCTAGGACAAGTTCGTTCAAATAGCAGGCGTGGAAATCGCAAAAATTGACACCTTCAATTGAAGATGGCCGACTTCCTGTAGGGTTTGGGGTATGGGTCCAAGAGACTTTTTTGTACGTCTTAGTATGTTACACGAGCATGTACATTTTCATACATGTAGATAAAACGTAGCTCCGGGGCTACTCAAAAAACTTGCTATTTTAAGATATTCCGAGCTGCCACTAGGCGGCGCTCTAACGTTTATGGACTTTATGCATATGAGTGTGTTCAGGGCAGCATGCTTATCACACCACTGAAGTTTGAGCCAGATTGGGCAAGTTGGCTTTGAGTTACAGCCATTTTTGTGTTCATGGCGAATCATCGAACTTTGCCGTCCCATAAGGGTCACGCCCTTTTGTCAAAAAGTCACAGTTTTGAAAACACAGTAAGTCCAACTTCTTAAGGCTTTCCAGGTGAAATTTGAGATGGTTCTGCTAAACCACCTTGGAGCTGGACCTCCAAGTGTAAAATATGACATTTCCTGTTCCCACTAGGTGGCGCTGCGACTGATATTAAATATTGTCATATGTATGTGTTCAGGGGGGCACCCTCATCCTACTGGAGAAGTTTGATGCACATTGGATCATGTAGGTATGAATGAGAGGCAATCAATTTTCATGGCGAATGATCAAAGGTCAAAGGGGCATAAGGACCCCTCCCCCTTGGCAAAAACTCACCATTTTCGAGATTTAGATTCCCCTGGGGGTGTAGGTTAGACAAACCAAATATGAAGATGATAACGTCTAAAACCTCTGAGTTATTAGAGAAAGTGTGAGGGCTGCAAATCGCCAAATTTGCATAATTAATTCAAAATGGCGGACTTCCTGTTGGGTTTAGGGCATGGCTCCAAGAGGATTTTTTGTGCGCGTGGACATGATATACATGTGTATGAAGTTTCATTCATGTACGTGAAACACAGCGGTGGGGCTCCAGTTTAGGGGGCGCTAGCGAGCCATTTGGGCGCGCCCTTGCCCGAGCCCATTAAAATACTTAAATTTTCACCAGGTGTGATGCATGTGCAAAGTTTCATGAGTTTTTGAATATGATAAAGCCCCCAAAAAGCCAATTCATTTGCCTGAATAATAATAAAAATAAAAATAAAAATAATAAACGAAGCAATTACAATAGGGCCTTCGCACAGTTCGTGCTCGGGCCCTAATTAAAGCCGCAAGCGGCGATGAGCGGGCCCTCGCACCCGGCGCGCGTCGACCCGTGGCGCGCTCCAGCCAAGCCGCGCGTCGACCCGTGGCACGCTCCAGCCGAGCCGCGCTCTGAGTTTCTCGCAGACGAGAGAGTAGTGGGCGCACCCGGCTGCTGACGGCTCAGCAGGCTAGCTGTACCTCCCGTCGATCGTCTCCCGCTTCCACTAGGTGGCGTCGGTGAGTGCCCACTAATTAATATGTCACAATGCTCTATGTAATGCCTGCAGCCATCAATGAAACTGTAATGACCATAGGATGATGAGTATCAGTGTCCTACTGATTTCCTGTTGCCACTAGGTGGCGTTATGAGTGTGAAACAAAGCTGATAGAGGGGTGTGTCCAGTCTCCCTTACCCTCCCATTAAGCCTGTGAAGTTTGAGGCAGATCGGACAATGTATGTCAGAGATGTAACAATTTGGTGCACTGTGGTATATGAGTAAAATCCCACATTTAGAGGGTTGCTACGGCAACACCGTTCAATATTCTACAAAACCATGAATATCTTTTGATGGGCTACTTGTGTAGATGATCTGGAGCCATTTTGGTGTGACTGGATGAAAAGCTGTAGTAGAAGATGATTCAAATAGCAGGCCTGAAAAATGTGAAAAATGCTGCAAAAATGACACCTTAATTAGAACATGTCAGGCTTCCTGTTGGATTTCGGCTATCGGTCCAAGAGACTTTTTTGTACGTCTTAGGATGTTACTTCAGCATGCACGATTTCAGGTACACAGACCAAGCACTGCCCTGGGGCTGATGTTTAGAACCTATCTGGGCCTGAAATGGAAAAAAAGTCCAAATTCAGAGGGTTGCTACGGCAACACCGTTCAATATTCTACAAAACCATGAATATCTTTTGATGGGCTACTTGTGTGGATGATCTGGAGCCATTTTGGTCTCACTGGGTCAAATGCCCTAGGAGGAGTTGAGGCAAAAAGGCCTGAAAAAGGCGAAAAATGCTGCAAAAATGACACTTTAAAGTGAACGTGGCTGACTTCCTGTTGGGTTTCGGCTATCGGTCCAAGAGAGTTTTTTGTAGATGTTAGCATCTTACATCAGCAGGCACATTTTCAGGTACATAGAGAAAGCACAGCCCAGGGGCTGATGTTTAGAATCTCTGTGAATTTGAAATTGAAAAAAGTCCAAATTCAGAGGGTTGCCATGGCAACACCGTTCAATATTCTACAAAACCCTGAATAACTTTTGATGGGCTACTTGTGTAGATGATCTGGAGCCAATTTGGTGTCACTGGGTGAAATGCCCTAGGACAAGTTCGTTCAAATAGCAGGCGTGGAAATCGCAAAAATTGACACCTTCAATTGAAGATGGCCGACTTCCTGTAGGGTTTAGGGTATGGGTCCAAGAGACTTTTTTGTACGTCTTAGTATGTTACATGAGCATGTACATTTTCATACATGTAGATAAAACGTAGCTCCGGGGCTACTCAAAAAACTTGCTATTTTAAGATATTCCGAGCTGCCACTAGGCGGCGCTCTAACGTTTATGGACTTTATGCATATGAGTGTGTTAAGGGCAGCATGCTTATCACACCACTGAAGTTTGAGCCAGATTGGGCAAGTTGGCTTTGAGTTACAGCCATTTTTGTGTTCATGGCGAATCATCGAACTTTGCCGTCCCATAAGGGTCACGCCCTTTTGTCAAAAACTCACAGTTTTGAAAACACAGTAAGTCCAACTTCTTAAGGCTTTCCAGGTGAAATTTGAGATGGTTCTGCTAAACCACCTTGGAGCTGGACCTCCAAGTGTAAAATATGACATTTCCTGTTCCCACTAGGTGGCGCTGCGACTGATATTAAATATTGTCATATGTATGTGTTCAGGGGGGCACCCTCATCCTACTGGAGAAGTTTGATGCACATTGGATCATGTAGGTATGAATGAGAGGCAATCAAAATTTCATGGCGAATGATCAAAGTTCAAAGGGGCATAAGGACCCCTCCCCCTTGGCAAAAACTCACCATTTTCGAGATTTAGATTCCCCTGGGGGTGTAGGTTAGACAAACCAAATATGAAGATGATAACGTCTAAAACCTCTGAGTTATTAGAAAAAGTGTGAGGGCTGCAAATCGCCAAATTTGCATAATTAATTCAAAATGGCGGACTTCCTGTTGGGTTTAGGGCATGGCTCCAAGAGGATTTTTTGTGCGCCTGGACATGATATACATGTGTATGAAGTTTCATTCATGTACGTGAAACACAGCGGTGGGGCTCCAGTTTAGGGGGCGCTAGCGAGCCATTTGGGCGCGCCCTTGCCCGAGCCCATTAAAATACTTAAATTTTCACCAGGTGTGACGCATGTGCAAAGTTTCATGAGTTTTTGAATATGATAAAGCCCCCAAAAAGCCAATTCATTTGCCTGAATAATAATAAAAAAAATAATAATAATTAAAGCCGCAAGCGGCGATGAGCGGGCCCTCGCACCCGGCGCGCGTCGACCCCTGGCGCGCTCCAGCCAAGCCGCGCGTCGACCCGTGGCACGCTCCAGCCGAACCGCGCTCGGAGGTTCTCGCAGACGAGAGAGTAGCTGGCTCACCCGGCTGCTGACGGCTCAGCAGGCTAGCCGTACTTCGCGTCGATCGTCTCCCGCTTCCACTAGGTGGCGTCGGTGAGTGCCCACTAATTAATATGTCACAATGCTCTATGTAATGCCTGCAGCCATCAATGAAACTGTAATGACCATAGGATGATGAGTATCAGTGTCCTACTGATTTCCTGTTGCCACTAGGTGGCGTTATGAGTGTGAAACAAAGCTGATAGAGGGGTGTGTCCGGTCTCCCTTACCCTCCCATTAAGCCTGTGAAGTTTGAGGCAGATCGGACAATGTATGTCAGAGATGTAACAATTTGGTGCACTGTGGTATATGAGTAAAATCCCACATTTAGAGGGTTGCTACGGCAACACCGTTCAATATTCTACAAAACCATGAATATCTTTTGATGGGCTACTTGTGTAGATGATCTGGAGCCATTTTGGTGTGACTGGATGAAAAGCTGTAGTAGAAGATGATTCAAATAGCAGGCCTGAAAAATGTGAAAAATGCTGCAAAAATGACACCTTAATTAGAACATGTCAGGCTTCCTGTTGGATTTCGGCTATCGGTCCAAGAGACTTTTTTGTACGTGTTAGGATGTTACTTCAGCATGCACGATTTCAGGTACACAGACCAAGCACTGCCCTGGGGCTGATGTTTAGAACCTATCTGGGCCTGAAATGGAAAAAAAGTCCAAATTCAGAGGGTTGCTACGGCAACACCGTTCAATATTCTACAAAACCATGAATATCTTTTGATGGGCTACTTGTGTGGATGATCTGGAGCCATTTTGGTCTCACTGGGTCAAATGCCCTAGGAGGAGTTGAGGCAAAAAGGCCTGAAAAAGGCGAAAAATGCTGCAAAAATGACACTTTAAAGTAAACGTGGCTGACTTCCTGTTGGGTTTGGGCTATCGGTCCAAGAGAGTTTTTTGTAGATGTTAGCATCTTACATCAGCAGGCACATTTTCAGGTACATAGAGAAAGCACAGCCCAGGGGCTGATGTTTAGAATCTCTGTGAATTTGAAATTGAAAAAAGTCCAAATTCAGAGGGTTGCCATGGCAACACCGTTCAATATTCTACAAAACCCTGAATAACTTTTGATGGGCTACTTGTGTAGATGATCTGGAGCCAATTTGGTGTCACTGGGTGAAATGCCCTAGGACAAGTTCGTTCAAATAGCAGGCGTGGAAATCGCAAAAATTGACACCTTCAATTGAAGATGGCCGACTTCCTGTAGGGTTTAGGGTATGGGTCCAAGAGACTTTTTTGTACGTCTTAGTATGTTACATGAGCATGTACATTTTCATACATGTAGATAAAACGTAGCTCCGGGGCTACTCAAAAAACTTGCTATTTTAAGATATTCCGAGCTGCCACTAGGCGGCGCTCTAACGTTTATGGACTTTATGCATATGAGTGTGTTCAGGGCAGCATGCTTATCACACCACTGAAGTTTGAGCCAGATTGGGCAAGTTGGCTTTGAGTTACAGCCATTTTTGTGTTCATGGCGAATCATCGAACTTTGCCGTCCCATAAGGGTCACGCCCTTTTGTCAAAAAGTCACAGTTTTGAAAACACAGTAAGTCCAACTTCTTAAGGCTTTCCAGGTGAAATTTGAGATGGTTCTGCTAAACCACCTTGGAGCTGGACCTCCAAGTGTAAAATATGACATTTCCTGTTCCCACTAGGTGGCGCTGCGACTGATATTAAATATTGTCATATGTATGTGTTCAGGGGGGCACCCTCATCCTACTGGAGAAGTTTGATGCACATTGGATCATGTAGGTATGAATGAGAGGCAATCAAAATTTCATGGCGAATGATCAAAGTTCAAAGGGGCATAAGGACCCCTCCCCCTTGGCAAAAACTCACCATTTTCGAGATTTAGATTCCCCTGGGGGTGTAGGTTAGACAAACCAAATATGAAGATGATAACGTCTAAAACCTCTGAGTTATTAGAAAAAGTGTGAGGGCTGCAAATCGCCAAATTTGCATAATTAATTCAAAATGGCGGACTTCCTGTTGGGTTTAGGGCATGGCTCCAAGAGGATTTTTTGTGCGCCTGGACATGATATACATGTGTATGAAGTTTCATTCATGTACGTGAAACACAGCGGTGGGGCTCCAGTTTAGGGGGCGCTAGCGAGCCATTTGGGCGCGCCCTTGCCCGAGCCCATTAAAATACTTAAATTTTCACCAGGTGTGACGCATGTGCAAAGTTTCATGAGTTTTTGAATATGATAAAGCCCCCAAAAAGCCAATTCATTTGCCTGAATAATAATAATAAAAAAAAAAAAAAAAAAAAAAAATAATAATAAACGAAGCAATTACAATAGGGCCTTCGCACAGTTCGTGCTCGGGCCCTAATAAACGAAGCAATTACAATAGGGCCTTCGCACAGTTCGTGCTCGGGCCCTAATAATAAAAATTAAAGCCGCAAGCGGCGATGAGCGGGCCCTCGCACCCGGCGCGCGTCGACCCCTGGCGCGCTCCAGCCAAGCCGCGCGTCGACCCGTGGCACGCTCCAGCCGAACCGCGCTCGGAGGTTCTCGCAGACGAGAGAGTAGCTGGCTCACCCGGCTGCTGACGGCTCAGCAGGCTAGCCGTACTTCGCGTCGATCGTCTCCCGCTCCCACTAGGTGGCGTCGGTGAGTGCCCACTAATTAATATGTCACAATGCTCTATGTAATGCCTGCAGCCATCAATGAAACTGTAATGACCATAGGATGATGAGTATCAGTGTCCTACTGATTTCCTGTTGCCACTAGGTGGCGTTATGAGTGTGAAACAAAGCTGATAGAGGGGTGTGTCCAGTCTCCCTTACCCTCCCATTAAGCCTGTGAAGTTTGAGGCACATCGGACAATGTATGTCAGAGATGTAACAATTTGGTGCACTGTGGTATATGAGTAAAATCCCACATTTAGAGGGTTGCTACGGCAACAGCGTTCAATATTCTACAAAACCATGAATATCTTTTGATGGGCTACTTGTGTAGATGATCTGGAGCCATTTTGGTGTGACTGGATGAAAAGCTGTAGTAGAAGATGATTCAAATAGCAGGCCTGAAAAATGTGAGAAATGCTGCAAAAATGAAACCTTAATTAGAACATGTCAGGCTTCCTGTTGGATTTCGGCTATCGGTCCAAGAGACTTTTTTGTACGTCTTAGGATGTTACTTCAGCATGCACGATTTCAGGTACACAGACCAAGCACTGCCCTGGGGCTGATGTTTAGAACCTATCTGGGCCTGAAATGGAAAAAAAGTCCAAATTCAGAGGGTTGCTACGGCAACACCGTTCAATATTCTACAAAATCATGAATATCTTTTGATGGGCTACTTGTGTGGATGATCTGGAGCCATTTTGGTCTCACTGGGTCAAATGCCCTAGGAGGAGTTGAGGCAAAAAGGCCTGGAAAAGGCGAAAAATGCTGCAAAAATGACACTTTAAAGTGAACGTGGCTGACTTCCTGTTGTGTTTCGGCTATCGGTCCAAGAGACTTTTTTGTAGATGTTAGCATTTTACATCAGCAGGCACATTTTCAGGTACATAGAGAAAGCACAGCCCAGGGGCTGATGTTTAGAATCTCTGTGAATTTGAAATTGAAAAAAGTCCAAATTCAGAGGGTTGCCATGGCAACACCGTTCAATATTCTACAAAACCCTGAATAACTTTTGATGGGCTACTTGTGTAGATGATCTGGAGCCAATTTGGTGTCACTGGGTGAAATGCCCTAGGACAAGTTCGTTCAAATAGCAGGCGTGGAAATCGCAAAAATTGACACCTTCAATTGAAGATGGCCGACTTCCTGTAGGGTTTGGGGTATGGGTCCAAGAGACTTTTTTGTACGTCTTAGTATGTTACACGAGCATGTACATTTTCATACATGTAGAGAAAACGTAGCTCCGGGGCTACTCAAAAAACTTGCTATTTTAAGATATTCCGAGCTGCCACTAGGCGGCGCTCTAACGTTTATGGACTTTATGCATATGAGTGTGTTCAGGGCAGCATGCTTATCACACCACTGAAGTTTGAGCCAGATTGGGCAAGTTGGCTTTGAGTTACAGCCATTTTTGTGTTCATGGCGAATCATCGAACTTTGCCGTCCCATAAGGGTCACGCCCTTTTGTCAAAAACTCACAGTTTTGAAAACACAGTAAGTCCAACTTCTTAAGGCTTTCCAGGTGAAATTTGAGATGGTTCTGCTAAACCACCTTGGAGCTGGACCTCCAAGTGTAAAATATGACATTTCCTGTTCCCACTAGGTGGCGCTGCGACTGATATTAAATATTGTCATATGTATGTGTTCAGGGGGGCACCCTCATCCTACTGGAGAAGTTTGATGCACATTGGATCATGTAGGTATGAATGAGAGGCAATCAAATTTTCATGGCGAATGATCAAAGGTCAAAGGGGCATAAGGACCCCTCCCCCTTGGCAAAAACTCACCATTTTCGAGATTTAGATTCCCCTGGGGGTGTAGGTTAGACAAACCAAATATGAAGATGATAACGTCTAAAACCTCTGAGTTATTAGAGAAAGTGTGAGGGCTGCAAATCGCCAAATTTGCATAATTAATTCAAAATGGCGGACTTCCTGTTGGGTTTAGGGCATGGCTCCAAGAGGATTTTTTGTGCGCGTGGACATGATATACATGTGTATGAAGTTTCATTCATGTACGTGAAACACAGCGGTGGGGCTCCAGTTTAGGGGGCGCTAGCGAGCCATTTGGGCGCGCCCTTGCCCGAGCCCATTAAAATACTTAAATTTTCACCAGGTGTGATGCATGTGCAAAGTTTCATGAGTTTTTGAATATGATAAAGCCCCCAAAAAGCCAATTCATTTGCCTGAATAATAATAAAAATAAAAATAAAAAAAAAAATAAAAATAATAAACGAAGCAATTACAATAGGGCCTTCGCACAGTTCGTGCTCGGGCCCTAATAATAAACGAAGCAATTACAATAGGGCCTTCGCACAGTTCGTGCTCGGGCCCTAATAAACGAAGCAATTACAATAGGGCCTTCGCACAGTTCGTGCTCGGGCCCTAATTAAAGTGGAAAAACACACTACAGGCTGATCCAACTTTGATGTAATGTCCTTAAAACAAGTCAAAATGAGGCTCACTATTGTGTGTGGCCTCCACGTGCCTGTATGACCTCCCTACAATGCCTGGGCATGCTCCTGATGAGGAGGCAGATGGTCTCCTGAGGGATCTCTTCCCAGACCTGGACCAAAGCATCCGCCAACTCCTGGACAGTCTGTGGTGCAACGTGACGTTGGTGGATGGAGTAAGACATGATGTCCCAGATGTGCTCAATCGGATTCAGGTCTGCGGAACAGGCGGGCCAGTCCATAGCTTCAATGCCTTCATCTTGCAGGAACTGTTGACACACTCCAGCCACATGAGGTCTAGCATTGCCCTGCATTAGGAGGAACTCAGGGCCAGCTGCACCAGCATACGGTCTCACAAGGGGTCTGAGGATCTCATCTCAGTACCTAATGGCAGTCCTGCTACCTCTGGCGAGCACACGGAGGGCTGTGCAGCCCTCCAAAGAAATGCCACCCCACACCATTACTGACCCACTGCCAAACCGGTCATGCTGAAGGATGTTGCAGGCAGCAGATTGCTCTCTACGGCGTCTCCAGACTCTGTCACGTCTGTCACATGTGCTCAGTGTGAACCTGCTTTCATCTGTAAAGAGCACAGGGCGCCAGTGGCGAATTTGCCAGTCCTGGTGTTCTCTGGCAAATGCCAAGCGTCCTGCACGGTGTTGGGCTGTGAGCACAACCCCCATCTGTGGACGTCGGGCCCTCATACCATCCTCATGGAGTCGGTTTTTAACCGTTTGTGCAGACACATGCACATTTGTGGTCTGCTGGAGGTCATTTTGCAGGGCTCTGGCAGTGCTCCTCTTGTTCCTCCTTGCACAAAGGCAGAGGTAGCGGTCCTGCTGCTGGGTTGTTGCCCTCCTACGGCCTCCTCCACGTCTCCTGGTGTACTGGCCTGTCTCCTGGTAGCGCCTTTAGCCTCTGGACACTATGCTGACAGACACAGCAAACCTTCCTGCCACAGCTCGCATTCATGTGCCATCCTGGATGAGCTGCACTACCTGAGCCACTTGTGTGAGTTGTAGAGTCTGTCTCATGCTACCACGAGTGTGAAAGCACCACCAACATTCAAAAGTGACCAAAACATCAGCCAGAAAGCATAGGTACTGAGAAGTGGTCTGTGGTCCCCACCTGCAGAACCACTCCTTTATTGAGTGTGTCTTGCTAATTGCCAATAATTTCCACCTGTTGTCTATTCCATTTGCACAACAGCATGTGAAACTGATTGTCAATTAGTGTTGCTTCTGAAGTGGACAGTTTGATTTCACAGAAGTTTGATTTACTTGGAGTTATATTGTGTTGTTTAAGTCTTCCCTTTATTTTTTTGAGCAGTGTAGTTTCTATAAGCAGACTTGCTCTAGAAATGGCTTATCAAAGTTTAATTTTTTTTTATCTCTAAGTGTGGAAGAATAAAGTCACTCCACTGCTACATGTTTGCTATGAAATTAGTCATGTCCACTTTTAAGTTGTTGTTAATCCTGTCAAGATAACTGAACTGATATTATTCCAAGCTGTTTAATCAAATTTATTCTTTCAGACAAATTAGACTTCCCTTCAAGCATGTTCCATTTCTGCTTGGGGATGAGACTGTTACAGCTTTGCTTTGCTAGTGATAAATGTTGGGACTCCACTCCAGCTTGAAGTGAAATTAGATTACAGCGGGCTTATGAATCAAAAACACCTTGCCATATAGCACTGACTAATAGGACTCAGGCAGAGTAGATTCATGCATCAGATTTTGTATGACTGCCTGGGAAAAAAAAACAAAATAAAACAATACAAATAAAACAGCCATGTGTTTCTTTTTTCATTAATTGTTCTAATATTAAATCCCATTGTAACAGAAGAATACAGGAAGGTCAGCAAGGTAAGGGACAAGAAGAAGCTTCAAGGGCTTCAAGGGTAATCATATTGTTTTTAGTTTTATGGTGCCAAGGAATATTTTATCACACTATAACTTTTTTACTAGTCTCTTTACAGTGCCATCATATCTCACCATTGAAAGGTATGTAGTGCCTATAGTGAATAAAGGAAGACTTTATATTTCTCCAATAACCTGCAGTTTGTTGGAATGACTTGTCTTTTTTGGGGGGGGGGGGGGGGGGGGGGGGGGCTGTATTAAGAGCTAATTAATATTTTATTAATTCTAGTCAAGCAGGCAATCTATCAATCAAATGTTTCCGCTACCCTGGGAAAAATGCCACTCTGTGGGCAGATTTCATGAGATGTACATACAAACATGATGTTCCCACAACATAATGGCATAATACTAATATACTCTATATGTTTTCACTTGATATTAAAGCAATATTTTAAGGTCCTCTTATCAGAAGACATTGGGGGTATCAGCTATGGTGGTACAGACAAATTGCGAAGTAAGAGACAAATCTAATAACAGTAAAGAAAAGATAACTGAATAGTTTGATAAATTTAAATGATGTTAATTATACCATAGCATGTGGTATGACCCAGTCTCCTGGACTCCTGGGAGATTTCTTTTAGAAAATTTGCTCTGTCCATCTACTACAGTTCCAGAATAGTAGAATTTCTGCCAAAGAGCACTGAATCTGCTCTGATTGGCTCACAGAACCTTGCCAAGACACTTGGCTGATTATTTAGAAAATAAGTAAGGAAGCCCCAAATCATCTCCCAATATGAAATATCTAAAGGAAGACAGATATACTAAACATGTTATTTGCTTTGAGGCCTTCGTGGTATTGAATTACTAAATGCAAACAATACATATAATTCCTAAACCAGAATGTCAATGATGTAGTGGCTCATCCAACTCACAATCCATCAACAAAATTAATATTGTATCAGTGTATAACTTTGGCAAAAAATGTTGGATTCTATAGTTTTCTCTGGGCCTCTCCCAAATCGGACTAGTGACATGTTAGCCATATGTTCTCCTTAAATTTCTGGCTGTCTGAGTGGTGTCCAAAAAAACGATGTGGGCTTTATAGATAATAGGGAAACATTCTGGTGGAGACCTGGTCTTGTTAGGGGAGTCGTATCCATCCCACTTTTGATGGAGCAGCTCTCATTTCTATTAATCTAGCCAAATGTATTGAAACTCCAAAAACATAACTATCCAGAGTTGGGATCAGGAAGAGTTCCAGTCTTATATGCCTGTCTGCAGCTTCTCTTCTCCTGTCATGCCGCAAATATTCATCCCATAGAGACTATGTCTGCTCACAGACCACTAAAAAGCAAGCTAAAAATCTGCAAAATAAATGATTTAAGCATAAAAATTCCAAAAGAACAATATAACATCCTTAAGTGCACCAAAGAGTAAAACATCTTACTATTCATCACTGATTGAAAGAAATAAGAACAATTCCATTTTCTTTTCAGCACTTTAACCAGACTGATAAAGAGTCAGAGCTCTGTTGAACCGAGTATTACTTTAACCTTAATGACATCATGAATTTCTTCACAAATAAAATTTTGACCACTAGAGAAAAAAAAAAAACTTCACAACCATCTCACAGACATATCATTACCTACAGCTACTTTCATTATTACTGATATTTATTTAGACGCGTTCTCTTTGATCTTTCTGAGTTAACTTCTATAATTTTTTTTCTTTAAACCGTCAGCTTGTCTATTAGACCCCATTCCTACAAGACTGCTCAAAGAAATCCACTATTAATTAATGTTTTGATCCTAAATATGATCAGTTTATCTCTATTAATGGGCTACGTACCATAGCCCTTTAAGGTGGCAGTAATTAAACCATTACTTAAAAAGCCATTACTTGACCCAGCTGTCTTACCTAATTATAGACCTTACTTTTATCTCAAAAATTCTTGAAGGAGTAGTTGTGAAACATCTAACTGATCATCTGCAGAATGGTTTATTTGAAGAGTTTCAGTCAGGATTTAGAATTCATCACAGTACAGAAACAACACTAGTGAAGGTTAGAAATTATCTTCTTATGGCGTCTGACAGCAGACTCACACCTGTGCTTGTGCTGCTAAACCTCAGTGTGGCATTCGATACTGTTGACCATAATATTTTATTACAGAGATTAGAGCATACTGTAGGCATTAAAGGTACTGTGCTGCGGTGGTTTCAATCATATTTATCTGACTCCAATTTGTTGTGTAAATGGTAAGTCTTCTTCACACACTAAGATTAATTATGGAGGGCTACTCAATTATGGAAAAAAATAATCACGATTATTTTGGTCAATATTAAAATCACAGTTATTTAACACAATTACTAACTTTGTTAGCAAACTGCATTTATTGCACTGAAAGAACAGTGAATACTGCTGCTCACTGCCTCTGGCTCTCTGGGGCTCTTGCCCTTTGGCCATGGGAGCTCCGTCTAGGGTCTCCCTCCTTCCTCCTCTGGGGTGTGTGTGGTTATCATTGGGATCTGTGGCCGCAGGTCTTCTGAGCTCCTGGTGGGCTGTGGATGGCCTGGGTCTTTCCCAGTTTAACTC
This sequence comes from Archocentrus centrarchus, assembly GCF_007364275.1. Lineage (NCBI taxonomy): Eukaryota > Metazoa > Chordata > Actinopteri > Cichliformes > Cichlidae > Archocentrus > Archocentrus centrarchus. The sequence continues at coordinate 14,171,146 of NC_044366.1, forward strand.
TAGATCCTGGGGGACGTTGTTGCGGCTTCTCACCCTCGTTATTGAATGTGCTTCATAACAGAGACACGCACACACACACATATATTACGACATAACACAGCAAGATTGTGTGTGTGTGTGTGTGTGTGTGTGTGTGTATGTGAATATGCGTATGCATGTGTACCTATGTCTGTCCCCTTATTTCTTCTCTTTTCTCCCCTCCTTTTTAAATTTTTTTTCTCTCTTCTTCTCACACTTTCCTTCCTGCCTGTCAGACCTGGCAGTCATATTTTGTGGACAATAATCAAAATGAATGAATAAATAAAAGGACAAACATTAACAAGAGCAGTCTATAGAGAACTTATAGAGCTCTTCTTGTAAAAGCAAATATGTTTGGTACAACAATGCTTTCGGATCATGATTCTGTTTGCAAAACCGTCAGACATGATAGCCTAAAAAAAAAAAAAAAAAATTGCCATGAATCGAATCGGTTTCCAGGGCTTGGTGATGAACCGGGGTCTGGTGCGGTGCTAATTACAAATATTGGTAGGGACATCTCCCTACTGTCCCTTCCAGACTGGCTGCCTCAGTACAGCCTAGAGCAAACAAAAAACATGATTAGCTTCAGACTAAATCAGAATTATTTAGACACAGCAAATCCTGGTTATACTGGCAGGGCTGTTGTGGATGGTGCAAATACCACCATGCAGCAAGTCTGTGTTAATTACCTTGCGGTCGTGTCCTGGTGTTTCACATGCGGTGTGGCCAACAGAAACAAATAAAATGCTGGGATTCTTTTTCCCCCATGGGTCAGTTTCTTTTTTTTTCTTAGCTGTGAAGACATTTGGCCCTCTAGTTTTTCCACTTCTTTGTTCATTCCCTCACATCCATTCCGATAGTTTCAGCGAGCTCCCTCCAGGAATTTGCTGATATCTGTGAGTCTTTATTTTGATGCTATGATTATTATTCCTTATATTGAGAGGATAATTTTTTTTTTCTCACTGATAAATTAAAAAACTGCGCAGTAAAAGTAGCTGGAAATGCACAGGAGGAACCAATATTGCTGAACAGACCAATCACAATTGTTGCGGGCTACGTCACCCCGAAACGTTACATTTCTTGGGAGGTGCAGGTCAAGTTACAACGTAGGTCACGGCATAAATTTCCCGCTCAAGAATTAACGGTAATTAACACATAATGCACAGGCACTTGTGCTGGCAACGTCGTAGGTTATGTTTTAGGCCCAGCACTCAGCACTGCAGAATAAATCAGGGCTAAGAGTATACTTGCAGAGCGTAATGTTATAAAATCATTTTAATAATAATCATTTTTTGTCAATTATACTGTTTTTGTGATCATTTGTAGCCAAATTCAAAATCAAAAATTGATTACTGCACAGCCCTATTATGGAGTTCCACAGGGTTCTATGCTAGGGCCAATTCTATTTACATTATGCATGCTACCCTTAGGCAGTATTATTAGAAGGCATAGCATACATTTTCATTACCAGCTTTGTCTGTCCATTAAGCCAGATGACAGACATGAATTAGTTAATCTGCAGGAATGTCTTAAAGACATTCTTGAGGTTAGAAACATAGTGTCTAACCAGATAATTACCTTGGTCTCTAGTAACTAAAAAAACACTTTGGACTGCTTTCTTGCATTTGTACAATATCCCTAAAATTAGAAACATTCTGTCTCAAAGCAATGTTAAAAAAATTAGTTCATGCATTTATTACTTCTAGGCTGGATTATTGTAATTTATTATTATCAGGTTCTAAAACTACCTTAACCTTAATGACTTAACGATTTCACAGGGATTAGAAAAAGAGACAATCCATCCCAGGCCAGCCGAGAGATATAATCTCTCCAGCGTGGCCTGGGTCTACCTCGGGGCCTCCTCCCGGTAGGACATGCCCGGAACAACTCATCCAAGAGGTGCCCAGGAGGCATCCTAGTCAGATGCCCGAGCCACCTACACTGGCTCCCCTCAATGTGGAGGAGCAGCAGCTCTAGTCTGAGCCCCTTCTGAATAACCTCACTCCGCACCCTATCTCTAAGGGAGGGGCCAGCCACCCTTCGGAGGAAGCTCATTTCTGCCGCTTGTGTTTGCGATCTTATTCTTTCAGTCACTACCCAAAGCTTGTGACCATAGGTGAGGGTAAGAATGTAGATCGACCGGTAAATCGAGAGCTTCGCTCCCTCTTCACCACAACAGACCAGTGCAGCGTCTGCATCACTGCAGATGCAGCCCTGATCCGTCTGTCGATCTCCCGCTCCCTTCTCTTGTCACTCATGAACAAGACCCCGAGATACTTGAACTCCTCCACTTGGGGCAAGAACTCATTCCTGAGCCGGAGAGGGCACTCCACCCTTTTCCGGCTGAGGACCATGGCCTCAGACTTAGAGGTGCTGATTCTTATGCCAGCTGCTTCACACTCGGCTGCGAACCGTTCCACTGCGAGCTGGAGGCCACCCCCTGATGAAGCCAACAGGACCGCATCATCTGCAAAGAGCAGAGATGAGACTCTGAGGCCACCAAGGAAGAAGCCCTCTGCCACCTGGCTACGCCTAGAAATTCTGTCCATAAAAATTGTGAACAGAATCGGTGACAAAGGGCAGCCCTGATGGAGTCCAACACCCACAGGAAACTAATCCGACTTATTACCAGCTATACAGACCAAACTCTCACTGCGGTTGTACAGAGATTGAATGGCCCGCAACAACGGACCAGACACACCATACTCCCGCAGAACCTCCCAAAGGATACCCCGAGGGACACGGTCGAATGCCTTCTCCAAGTCCACAAAGCACATGTAGACTGGTTGGGCTCCCACGCACACTCAAATATCCTTGAGAGGATACAGAACTGGTCCAGCGTTCCGCGACCAGGATGAAAACTGCATTGTTCCTTCTGAATCCGAGGTTCGACTAACGGACGCACCCTCCTTTCCAGCACCCTGGCATAGACGTTTCCAGGGAGGCTGAGGAGTGTGATCCCCCGAAAGTTGGAGCACACCCTCTGGTCTCCCTTCTTAAAGATGGGGACCACCACCACGGTCTGCCAATTCAATGGCACTGCCCCAGATCTCCACGCGATGTTGCAGAGGCGTGTCAACCAAGACAGCCCTACAACATCCAGAGCCTTCAGGCACCTCAGGGACCTCACCCCCAGTGATGTTCAAGTTATGTCCCTTGTCCCCAGACTCTGCTTCCACTACAGAAGGCGTGTCAGTGGGATTCAGGAGGTCCTCGAAGTATTCCTTCCCCCGTCCAACTATAGCCTCAGTTGAAGTCAGCAGCACCCCACCCGCACTATAAACCGTGTGAGTGGAGCACTGCTTTCCTCTCCTGAGTCGCCTGACGGTTTGCCAGAATCGCTTCGATGCCGTCCGAAAGTCTTTTTCCATAGCCTCACTGAACTCCTCCCACACCCGAGTTTTTGCTTCGGCCACTGCCCGAGCTGCATTCTGCTTGGCCTGCCAATACCTGTCAGCTGCCTCCGGAGTCCCACAGGCTAACCAAGCCCGATAGGACTCTTTCTTCAGCTTGATGGCTCCCTTCACCTCCGGTGACCACCATCTGGTTTGGGGGTTACCACCACGACAGGCACCAACCACCTTGCAGCCACAGCTCTGAGCAACAGCCTCAACAATGGAGGTGCAGAACATGGTCCATTTGGACTCAATGTCCTCAGCCTCCCTCGGACTGCTGTCGAAGTTCTGCCGGAGGTGGGAGTTGAAGATCTCCCGGACTGGGGCTTCTGCCAGGCGTTCCCAGCGCACCCTCACAATACGTTTAGGTGCGCCAGGTCTGTCCAGCATCTTCCCCCGCCACCTGATCCAACTCACCACCAGGTGGTGATCAGTTGACAGCTCAGCTCCTCTCTTGACCCAAGTGTCCAGAACATACGGCCGCAGATCTGATGATACGATTACAAAATCGATCATCGACCTGCGACCTAGGGTGTCCTGGTGCCATGTGCACTTATGGACATCCTTATGTTCGAACATGGTGTTCGTTATGGACAAACTGTGGTTTGCACAGAAGTCCAACAACAAAACACCATTTGGGTTCAGATTAGGCAGGCCGTTCCTCCCAGTCACGCCCCTCCAGGTCTCACTGTCATTGCCCACATGAGCGTTGAAGTCCCCCAGCAAGACTATGGAGTCACCAGATGGAGCACTCTCCAGCACCCTGCCCAGCGATTCCAAAAAGGGTGGGTACTCTGAACTGTCATTCAGTGCATAAGCGCAAACAACAGTCAGGACCCGTTCCCCAGCCCGAAGGCGCAGGGGAACTACCCTCTCGTCCACCGGTGAAAACTCCGACGTACAGGCAGCAAGCCAGGGGGATACAAGAATACCCACCCCAGCTCGCCGCCTGTCACCAAGAGCAACTCCAGACTGGAACAGAGTCCAACCCTTCTCCGGGAGACTGGTTCTAGAGCCCAGGCCATGCATTGAGGTGAGCCCAAGTATATCTAGCTGGTATCTCTCAACCTCACGCACTAGCTCAGGCTCCTTCCCCACCAGAGAGGTGACATTCCATGTCCCAGTAGCCAGTCTCAATAGCCGAGGATCGGTCCGCCAGGGCCTCCGCCCTCGGCCACTGCCCGACACACATTGCACCGACCCCTACGATACCTCCTGCGGGTGGTGGGCCTACAGGAGGGCGGGCCCATGTAACCTCTTCAGGCTGCGCCCGGCCAAGCACCATGGGCTAATGCCCGGCCACCAGACGCTCTCCCTCGAGCTCCCTCCCCAGGCCTGGCTCCAGGGTGGGGCCCCGGTAACCCTATCCTGGGCAGGGTAAACTGTTCCCTTGCTGTTACAAACATAGGGGTCTTCTGAACAGCTTTTTGTCTGGACCCTCACCCAGGACCAGTTTGCCATGGGAGACCCTACCAGAGGGACAAGCCCCCCGGGCAACATAGCTCCTGGGATCACTGGGACACACAAACCCCTCCACCACGATAAGGTGGCAATTCACGGAGGAGTTGATATTATTGTTATGAGGTTGTTATTATTGTGTATAAAAAGACAAATTTGACCTTGACCTTGAGCACAGTATGGGTGAAGACCCATTAAGTAATTATTGTTTACAAATTTGATTAAATTCTGACCTTACTGTAGGGGGAGTGGCGATTCTTGTGAGTTGTGGAAAAATGGACAAACAGGCACCTTGCCATAGCTTAAGCTCATCTGTCCTTCAGGTGGATGAGCTAAAAACCCAAACATGCTATAATATCTTTACAAAACATGAATCAACATGAACCAGCTTTGAAAGTGTGTAGTACAGTTTTGGTGACTTTTTCCTACATCTCAATTGAAGCACTGCTGTGGATAAATACCAAGCTGCTGTGGTTCATATTATCTTAATCTTAATTAAAAAGAAACATACTGTAATACTGATCATGAATCCGTATTGGAAACTGTTTTACAAATGAACAAGTGATTTTTCTTTTTCAATTCCTCTTTCATTGATTTTACTCTTTGTTTTAATTAGATTTTGGTGAAAAAGTTATCCAAAGTTCATCATCAACTATGAACGACTTAGATAAGATTTGCCTAGCTCTGGTTCAGTCATTCCTATGAATAATCATCCACATGAATAAAAGATCACCAGGTCATTGAGAGCCAAAACCCTCTATAACTCCAATTCAAGGTCAGCGTATGGATGGGCCATACCTAATTCCTGTATCTCCTTTTATAATATTCCAGCAATGTATGCATGTCTACCAAGTCACTCTAGTGAATAGATTTAATTAGTAATATTATAAATATTGGCAGCACGGTGGTGTGGTGTTTATCACTGTTGCCTCACAATAAGAAGATTCTGGGTTCAAATCCAACATCCGGCTGAGGCCTTTTATGAGTAGAATTTGCATGCTTTGCCTATTGGTTCTGTCTGAGTACTCCAGCTTCCTCCTACAGCCCAAAGATAGGTTAATTGGCAATTCTAAATTGCTCATAGGTGTGAATGCAAGTTAAAATGATTTTTTGTTGCTCTGTGACAGACTGGTGACCTGTTCAGGGTGTACCCTGCCTCTTGCCCTACTGTATGGCAGCTGGGATAGGCTCCAGTCCTAGCAACCCTGAATTGGATAAGTGGAAGAAAATTGATGAATATTATAAATATTTACTATCGTACCTCCATCGTGTTGCTGGGAATTATGCTATAGAACAAAAAGTGACTCAATTTTCTCAGTTACCCTAAGTTAAAATCCCCAAGTTGCCAAGTTGATTTGATAACACTATTGCTGATGCTGCATGTACCCTTTGCAGGGTATAATATGAAGTTATCAGGTGGGGGAAAACAATGTGATAGCAACTCACTGAGATCAGAATTGCATTTCATATCAGCCATTTCATCTAAACAAATGATGATCCTGACGTCCCAAGGCAGGCATTTGAACCATTCTTAAATTTTATCTTAAATTATATCTTTGTTGACATAAACCCCATGTAACTATAGGAACCTGACTTTTCCTAAATGTGAATATGTTGTATATTAACATTGTCATTTTATTAAAATTACAAGACACAAAAGAGTTATGAGTATTTCTACCTAGGACTGCCATAGGTGGTCATTCATCACCACCATACATTATTTGCATAAATGTAAAATTAAAAAGTATTTATTGCAAAAAGAAATCAGATATTTACCAGAATTGTTCACAAGATTAAAGAATGATAATGTATAGTAAAAATATCAGTGTCCAAGCATAGTTCAAGTACACAAAGGTTTCATAGCATTTTTAAATAAAATAATCTCGTGGGCCTTTTCCTGTGAGAAGCTGTAGTGTGGTGGTGAGTAGTTCATGCTAACTTCCAGTGTGTTTCAGGCCATACCGAGCCTACAAATGCCCCCAGTTCTCAAAGTGAACTCGAGTGACTGATAAAAGGCTTTTCTAGCTGTGAAGTATGCCGGCCTTCACATCAAAACCCAGCCCTCCCAGAGGACTCAGTAATGTTTTGAAGTGTAGCACAGCTTGTCAGTGGTGTCACATCACATTTTCCCTCAGTTACCAAGCACAGGTCATCATTTTCAAGTGGAGTTTTCGAGCAACTTTTTAGAGGCAATTAATTTGATCAAATTTTCATTTTCCCTTTATTATTACTATTCAAGGCTGTTTAACAAGGGCTACAAAGTGTCCATACATATGTAATAAATGATTATTATTAAATATGAATCCATACTTGTACATAGCCTTTATTAGAAGACTCATAATAATGCAAACCTTGCCTTTTGGCCATTCGCATGTATACTGTGAGGATTTGTACAATATCATGATGTTGCACAAGGCTTTTCTCAAGTGTGGCTAACAGATTGGTCAGACTATAATAAAAATAACATCATTACTATATCTATACAAAAAAAAAAAGCCTCTAAAGGCAGAATAACAAGAATGCTGAAACATTAATTCTCTGTTTTACCACTCTTGGCCTAAAGGAAATTCTCTTCACCTTCTCTTACCCTCTTACAAACAAAACCTGTAAATGCAGTCAACAGCACATCATGTTACACGCTTACAATACTTATGCATAAGGATTAGTATTCATTTAAAAATTTTTAATTCATTCTTATCAGTATTGATCACTGGTAAGGCTAAGCTTTGTTAGTCTCTTCAACAGTCTGCTAGTTCATAGATCTAAACATTCTGTGTCCAAACAGAATATTGATTAAAACTCTGGTATGCAGTGTTGGGAGCAGTCTTTTATGATGTCAGTGCCCCTTTCTATAGGGTATGAGGGGTCACTAAATGCTTTAATGAGTTTTAAAAATCTCATGAGAATCATATACTATGGGATTCACAATAACCAGATCTAAACCTGAACATGAGAAATATTGGATAAATATGTATTAAATATGACAATATGTTGTTCCATCCTTCCAATAGGGTTCAGGAATTAATGCTTAGGCTCACTGAAACTGTTTTGGTAGCACATGGTGGCCTAACACCATACAAAGAGACTTCTTCCTTTATTATTTTTTAAATTAATTTCTCACCCTCTATGTTTATTTGTAATACTCAAATGAACCAAAAAAAAAAACAGTTGTCACTATGATATTCTCTTTAACCACAAGAGTCACATTTAAGAAGTTTACATGTGAAAGTGTGCACATTGATGCAGTCCACATTTAATTTGCCCTACAATTTCAAAACTTAAATGTGACTTGAGGGAGTGCTTTTAATATGATCAGGTTCAGGGTCCTTAGGACAACTGTCAACAAAACAACCTCTAGGCATTGCCTTCTCGAAGCACACACTAGTAGATAGAGTCATAACCCTGAGTGCACTGAGATAGCATCATTCAGCTGTACACTATTATCCGTCTTTACCATTTTTTTTCCCTTGACTCCACTAGACTTTAATCATTTATTAATTTCCCTTGTGGTCTGAGGGAAAGAATCATGGTCTGAATTTAAACTGGCAAGATCAGAGGATTGGGGTGTCATATGAGAAAGAATATGGAATGTGCAGCTTTCATCCCAGCAATCAGCCAAATCCACCATGGACAAGCATATCAATACAGATATGAGTGACTGCTTCAGGAAAAGTATATAAAGAAACACTGACTAATCCTAAATTTGTTTAAAAAAAAAAAAAAAAACAGTTTTTTTTTTTGTTTTTTTTTTTAAATCAGAACTGCAGCTGTGCAGACATAAAAAACTTAAGATTAATCAGTTTGAACACTGTTTGTGATGGCATACATAATGGTCATGAAAAACCCACATAACACCAAAAGGAAAGAAAAGAATTATGAGGTGAAAGAGGTGGTGTTGACATAATTTGCCAGTTTGCCAGCCGCTGGTTTGCATCCTGTTGGGACCTTGGTGTTCTGCACTTGCTGTTTAGGTTTAGGTGCTAAAAACTACTTCCTTAGCTTTCAGAAAAGATAATGGTTTGAGATAAAGCATATCACATCAAAGCAATAACCCTGGTTGTTGACAAGTCACAGATCCTGCTTGCTAATGCCATAACAGGTGTGACAGGACACACATGCCAAATGACACCTTGTGTGTGAGTCAAACTAGTGGCACTGACACTCCAGGAGTGAGAACAGGCTGCTATGCAATGGAGTGGTTTGGAGGAGAAGCACTGAACACCAAGATGATGTATGGCTTACCATATTTGGATGTGTGTAGTAAGCCATACTTTTTTCACTTCCTTTTTCTTCTTCTTCTAAGCCCCTTCACCCCATGAGGAGCTTAAGCCATTGATGACAAACGCCAGTACACTTGACTCTGGGGCAAGCTTCTTCATATCCCTCCAGGAGTATCTGATTCTTTGCATTTCTGGCTCGGTGCCCCCTACTCCACGAGGGCCTTTTACTCTTCTTCTTTCCCTGTAGATTCTAGGTCCAGGCCTGCCAAGTGATGAGTTTGGTTATAGCTTTGAATTTTATACTGCTGGTTAGTTCTGCAATGGCTGGATCAGGTGTCCCTGAACCATCCCTTAGGTATGCTGCTATAGGCTCAGGGTGCTGGGGGACTTCCTGTGATGCACTGAGTGCTTCTCATCCACTGCCCTCTTTTCAGTCTCCATGTATTTATAAGCTACTATTGTATGCCATTAACTTTTACCTACTGGTCTCCCCCCCCCCCCCCCCCCCCCCCCCCCCCCCACACACACACACACACACACACACACACACACACACACACACTCAAACCAGTTGCCAGATGGCTACCATCCCATGTCTGGTTCTAATGGTTTTCCTGTTAAAAGTTCTCCTCCTGACCTTTGGCAAGTGCTTGATCCCATAGGGGATTGTCTGGTCATTGGGGTTCTCTCTCTGATACTGTAGAATATAAAGTGCCTAAAGAGAACTGCTGGTTTAAACTGGTGCTTTATGAATGGCATTGAATTGAAAATCAAATTGAATTGAAAAAAAAATGAAGCAAGTTAAGATATTAAATAAATGGGAGGCAGAAGAAGAAACCCTGACCTGATGGAAGGATGGCTTAAAAGACAGATATTTGGGTGATGAGAGTCAAATGTGCCAGCTGCATTTTTTTTTTTTTTTTCACTTACTGTACCCAGTCTATCCATGTGATAGCACTGGGCAGGAAAATAATTTGCTTTCTCTCACATTACTGATTACTATATGGTTTTATGAAAACTGACATTTTTAAAATTAATAACTGAACTGCTCTCAATTTACTGTATATTGGAATATTTAACAAATCTAGAAGCACATACATATGCTGCCTTTTTCCTGTCCCACCCTGGCATTCTTTTCATTAAAAATGATCTAGCATGAGTGTTCTTTTAAAGAGACACAAAAAAGCACTCTTGCCTTCAATACCATCATATTTATTGATGATTTATTCATTGCTGTCATGCCTTGAATGGATAAGGCCTGTGTGTATTTCACATGAGCTGCCTTAGGGCGTTTTGTGACACTTGAAGAAAACTCAGCCCTGCAGATATTATGCTCTCCTTTTGGTGCTGATGGCAAACACGCAAATGATTTGTTTATATAGTTCTTTTTTTCCTGCAGTTCAGGCAGCCTTGATTTGAATTGAAAACTAACATGTAGATACACGATTTTTTTGGAAAATAGTGTAGAAGCAAAACCATTCCTATTTACCATTACTCTTTTACGGCCATAAATTCCAGGTACTATAGTATCTTCACAAAAAACTGATCTTAAGGTCAAATTAACGTGAATACACCTTTTAATTCAGATTTTTTTTTTTTTTTCCAAACAGGCCTTTTGGCTTTTGCAAGTGCCAAGCTAGTAAAACTGTGATAACCTCTACAACTGTAAGGGCTCCCTGGATTTGGAATACCTCACATAAAAATCTCTTTTATAAGCCACTATAGTTTCAGATGTTAATTTCCTCTTCTACCTAAGTGGACCATAAAATGTGAGCCTATAACAAGTACAAATTATGTATTAAAATGGATGGGAGTTTACAACTAACTGTAATATGTCTGCATTCGTTTTATGTTATATTTCCAAATAGAGCCAAAGTTTGAAGAGTAACCTTATCTATGGCCACACCATCCAGCATCTGTCATAGCCAGGCAAAGCAGCTGCAGCTGTGCTCACAGCCAGTGTCTTACCCGACAGATAGATGCATGTGTGAATAGAAATGTCCTATGCTGTCAGTTAAGGCATTAGTTGGTCTTTAACCTGCCATCTCCCTAGTCTAAAATCTATGTGATAATGGATTGTGCTGATGTGCAAATAGAAAAACTAATATTCTGGTGCATTCACCTCTAGCGAGTGGCTGTCATGTGCTTACTCTGTCCAGGAGCTGCCTGAATTGCTTCCTCTATCGAGGCAGCTCCCGTACCTACAACGCTCAGAGTATTTCCAGGAGTGCAAATATGTCTGAAGGAGACTAGTTCCTGCTGGGTGCTACATTCAAGAAAGGACAACTAAGGAAAATCCTTGATATGGATCCAGAACAGACCTGTACTGCCAAATATGAATGACTTCAAATGGATTTCAACTTGACCTAAAAAAGTTACCAACCTGTAAGAAGGCCCTGCGCATCACATTTACCTTTTAAGAATTCAAGGCAAAATTAATTAAATTGTGACTTTTCATTAATTTGTAAGTGTCTGTATGATTTCTAAGGCTACGCAATTCTGAGTATCATATCTAAGGCTACACAGCAACATCTGACATCCCTCTCTTTTCTTTTGCATACATGGGCACATTGAAACAACTGCAATATAACAGCTCTTCTACCCTTTTTTTTTTTTTTTTTAAGGAGAAAGACAGTCAGTGATTCATCTGATAAAATGTCTTACATCAACATGACTCCAGCATTGGAATAGTGTCTGTTCTCAAGCCCCGAATCTATTAACTTTTCATGGGGCTAATGGTTATTAATGAATCCTTATACATCCCAGTCTTTTTAAGTTAATGCCAAAAAAACACAATAGAGCCAAGCAGTTTTCATAATAAATACACATACATATTGTTCACGCACACAACACACCTTTAACCACACACCTTAAAAGTAAAGAAAATGAAGGCACAGGGATTTCCCTCCCTTTTCCTCAAGAGGAAATTTAACAAAAGCAGCAGAAAAATAACACTGCATCAGAATCATTTACAAATGAGACGATAGAATTTGTTTGAATGCATTTATTTGCATCGACAATCATTCAGTTGATTTGGGCTCTTTTTTAAAATAACCCATCAACTCTCTTTCCCCATGAGAAACATCAGGGTTGGTACACAGAGATCTAGCGTTCCCTTTATGGGCCTTCCATGTAAACCATGAAAGAAAGTTCATCCAGACCTTTTGAAGAATGAGAATGAAAGGAATACAACATGGACCAACACATCCCTTGCAAATGGGAACCAAACCAAACTGCGAAGCCTCTGCAGACTATGCCAGCTCTCTTTGTTATTTCTGGGTTTATATCGTTTGTGTGTGCATCTTTGTGCTTGCCTGTGTCTCCAAACTGTAATCCATTGGGCTGATTGCTATTCATAGATTGTACTTTCCATTAAATTGATGTGCCACTCTTTATTAAGGTGTCACTTAATGATGTGCTACAACATGGGAGTAGTATAGCAAAACTGAAATGTTTTGTATAATTTTAAATTTAAAAAATAAATAAATAGGTCTTAAGTATTCAGTGAATGTAGCATAACAACTATACAGGAAAATAAGAAAAACAACAGCATAGTCAGTTAGGAGTCTGAAACACTGTAAGAGATATGAATGCAGAGTAGGTTAATAAATAATGCCCGCAAGCAACAAGAAGATGGACTAATTTGTTTATTACACTTACTTGATAGCAGAAATGCTGCTGAGCACGCATCAAAGTAAATGAGTTGAACCTTTCCTGACAAAAGAAATTCATCCTTGAAAAATCTTAATATGGATGTGCTTGGGGAAAATCTAATGAAGAATATTAATCCAACTATATTATTTTGGATTATCTCTATAACGTAACTGATTGCATTTATCCTGACATGATAATCTTCTATAAATATGCTTGAGAATATAGGCCAAAGACCACACAAAATACTATAGCAAGTATTCAATGCGCAACCCATAAATGCAGAGTAAAAATGAACACTCTGCTGCGTCAGTCAATCTGAGTTTGTCAAACGGCATATGTCAGAGAAATCAGGTCGTCCTTGGTGTTGCTTTGTGATTGATGACAAAGGCTGTGTGAAAGTAAATGTATCTCTGAGAGACTGAGTGATTTGGCCTCCATAAATCTAGGGATAAGGCTTGGATGAATGCAAGGACTACCACCTTTCATGTATTCAAGATTTATTTCCAGATTTATGGTTAGAATAAGCAGCATTTGTGCATATTACAGTAAATAATTCTCTTGGATTACTTTTGTTGACTGCATGTCTGCCTCTCACATGCTGTACAGAAAAGTAATAACATGACGACCCCATTTAGCACACATTAGACTTCTCTTTACTACTTGCGTTGCTCATTATTAGTTCACCAAAGTAAAGTCTCTGCCTTTAAATGGTGCAGTACCAATCATTGTTATGCTAGTATAATGCGTCTAACAATATAAGATCTGTCCATACTGGGAATCCATCTGTGTTTCCTTCTATGTATGACTCTTCCCCAAATTGGTATGTAATTGCACAGGTCCAAGTGGCAGCTGACAAGGCTTTCTTGGCAGATGTGACCAGGAAATATGAGCACAGTGGGTCCAATTGAACAGACTATGGGGCCTTTTCACAAACCCAGATGGAGCCCTATAGAGAGAAAGGAAATGATACAACATAACGGATGTGGAAAAAGATTTCAATTTCACAAATGGCTTCTTGCTTGGATGCAGTTCAAAAGTGAACAAGTTGTGCCCACAGAGAGACAGACAAGCTTGAACCATATACATCTGTTATCATGTTTTGTTTTTTCTGATAAGTCAGTTGTGAACTATGGCTGATCTCTCAGTGAATGTGAATTCTGAGCTCACTTTGACTCAGTATGTGAAGTGTCTTCGTGAGAGAACACAGATATGAACTACTTAAAATTTCACAGCAACATTTAAATTACATTTCACTCTTCTTTCATATTTGTGTACTCCATAATTCATGAAGGCCTGTCCTACTTTACTTAAGAGTAGCAAGTCAGACATCTTCCTATCCTCGCTTTACCTTTAGAAGCAAAGTTTCCCTCAATTCTATTTGTCCTGAAAATTACAATGAAAAGTGAGAAGTGCAGCACTTCCAACACTGAATATGTTGGTGATAAAAATCAGAAAAATTGTTCATCATTCTGCTGGTTTGGTTCGTATTGTCAAATACTATTGTGAACTTTTATCAAACATTATGTGAAACAGAAAATGCTGTGCATACAAAACGATTACTCATTGAATGTCACTGCAAATCCATTGTTAAATCTGAACACAAAATTTAACATCAGATTTAATACTTGACAGTCTGTGTTAATTTTTTGTAGCGCACAGATGAAGATATAGAGATAGAAAATCCATGGAATTTGCATATTTTGGGGGGAAAAAAGCTGAGAAGGAAGCTTTTCACATGGGAATGTACTTAAAAATATCCCAGGATAAATTGCATGTGACAGATTTTTTGTTTTCTTTTGTTTGCTTATTTTTCTTTTTTTGTTTGTTTTTTATTTTGTTTTGTTTTGTTTGTTGCACTTTGTTTTAAGTTTGGACTGAGATATACTTGTGAGTTTAGATTAAATTAAATTTACTTGTATTTATATAGTAACTCAGAACAACATTAACCTCAAGTTAGATCTGTAATATAACATAATATAATATAATATAACATAACATAACATAACATAACATAACATAATATAATATAATATAATATAATATAATATAATATAATATAATATAATATAATATAATATAATATATTATCCAAACAATGTAGTTAATGGATGTAATAATACAAGATATTATCAACATTTCATTAGGTGAGTGAAGAAAAAACTAAGACATAATTTGGTGGTTCCACAGTACAGTATAAGAGCATATTTGATTATCTGTGATTTCATTGATCTTTTGCTTCAAAGCAGTTTCATGACATGCACAATACAGTTTTCCCTAATCCTTTTCTTCACTCTGGCTTGAGTACTGAGCATTTTTTTTCCAGAAATATTGCAACAAAATATTTGATGCAGTCTTTCAACAGTTCTTTAGATGTCTCACAAGTTGGGAAGAAGGCACTTCAGTACCACTTTGTTTTCTATGTTTGCTTCTTTCTGGGCAGATTAAATAAATCTCTAATTGTGATCATTTATAGAGATCCCTTTTTACATAATTCACGTGCAAGGAAAGATAGATTAAAGGCCACAAGGTAGGTATTATTTTATCCATCCATCCATCCATCCATCCATCCATCCATCCATCCATCCATCCATCCATCCATCCATCCATCCATCCATCCATCCATCCATCCATCCATCCATCCATCCATCCATCTTCTTCTGCTTATCCTTTCCAGGGTCACAGGGGGGATGGCGCCTATACCACTTGTCATAGGGCAATAGGCAGGGTACACGCTGGACAGGCAACCATTCACACTTACATTCACACCTACAGGCAATTTAGAATCACCAGTTAACCTAACCCCACTATCTACATGTCTTTGGACTGTGGGAGGAAACCAGAGTACCCGGAGAAAACCCACACAAACACGGGAAGAACATGCAATCTCCACACAGAGAGACAAAGAGACATGATCCACTGATCTAATTGTCATCAAAATTTTTGTATCTCCTGTGGTAACGACTTAAGGTTTTGCCAGGATGATCTTTCCTTCTTCTTGTTGTTACACAAAAGGACGAGCTTTGATTTTTGATACATATAATGTGTTTGATATTGGGAAAAAGGTCCAGAGAGAACTCATGGAGGCACAAGGAGAGCAAACTCCCCAACATACCCCAGCAGCCTTTGAAACAAAGTTCTCCTTTCTGTGTGAGGCAGCAGTGTTTACCACCATACCACTGTGCTGACTAACAATAGAAAAAGGTCAGCTAATGTATTAGTAAGTATTAGTAATTATTCAATAATTATAAAATAACATTAGTGATCATATTAAGTCTTATTAATAAAGACACTGTAAAATTTTATATTGATATTTTTAAAAAAGTACCTAAGTAGACTTTTGCAGAGGGAAAGAAAATCAAAACAAAACTCTTTCCAAATCTCTCTCTCTATATATGTGTGTGTGTGTGTATATGTGTGTGTGCGCGTGCAATATACAAAAATATGCCGCCATCTACTGCTTTAGTAGTGTTATCTTAAAGTCAAGAGAAAAAAAGTTCTCTTGAAGAAAGGGGGGGGGATTGCCAACACGCCTTTCACTAAGACCTGTAGAACACTGTGTGTTCTCCACAGCATTTTACAGCAGCTTGAGTGCTTTTGGCAAAGTGCCTCTTTATCTCTTGTAGTCAGAACCCTGGCTGTTCTGATGATTATGCCATGCAGGAGCTGGAGATTTTGTTGTAGCTCTTTATAAAGAGAAAATAACACAAATAAATTTGAAAAAAAAAACCTACCTACCTATCCAAGAAAACATTCAAAATGATTTCTAAAACAAAATTTTGCAACAGGTCATCTAAGGCTATGCCATCATATTACCATGATGTAGACAATCGTACCCAAAACACCTCTGCAAACATAGCAAGATGACTGATACTCATATGACTCATGTGTTTACACTGAAGTACAGCATTGGACACCAATCTGACACCAGTGAGCACATTTGCTGCTGTACACTACCTAAACTTAGCACAAATTGTAAGGAAATTTATGTCAAATACCAACGACATGCAGTCAGTGGAGAAATTTGTGTTTGGTCGACTATTTCTTTGTTGCAACAATGATGCTTGGCAGTAAATCTTATACTGATGAAACCCTTTTTTTTCCCCTTAAATGGTGCCACATGTGTAAGGAAAATTAATTTGTGGGTTGAGCAGCAGAGTTGAGTATGTGTGTTGTACCAATGAAAAATGTGTCAAATCTTGTATGCCAATGCCAAACAGCTTATTCTGCTATTGACTCTTGTTTGGTATCATTTACTGGTTTGGATGATTGAAGGCTGAAAAACTAAGACATATTGGCAGTTTAACAATTTGCTCATTTAACAAACATGGGCTTCAGGAACATGTGGAAGAACCATACACAGCCATAACAGCCTGACACTTCCTCCTCATGCTGGTCACTATCTTGGTCACACAATGCAGTGGGATGGCACCCCGTTCTTCAACCAGCAATCATCCAATCCAATAAACACCAAACAAGAATCAATAGCAGAATAAGCTGTTTGGCACAGGCAGAGACAATTTGGCAAGTTTTTCATGGGCACAGCCAACATACTCAACTCTACTGCTCAACCCACAAATGCATTTTCCTTTCAAATGTTGCCCTAGTTACATCACTACTTACACCCTGACACCAGGTGTTATGAAATGATTTGAGAAGCTTGTAGCTCAGCACATCAAAACATTCCTCCCACCAAGCTTTGATCCTCATCAGTTTGCCTATAGGGCAAACAGACCCACAGAAGATGCCATCAGTACAGCCCTCTGCACTGCTCTGTGCGACCTGGAGAACCCAGGGACCTATGTGAGAATGCTGTTCACTAATTATAGTTCAGCATTCAATACCATCATCTCTGGTTTACTACTAGAGAAGCTGCCTGGGCTTCTCCACATCCATTTGCAGCTGGATAAGATACTTCCTCTCAGACCGTCCGCAATTAGTCAAGATCGGCCCCCACAGCTCCTCTACCATCACACTCAGGACTGGCTCCCCACAGGGCTGTGTGTTGAGCCCACTCCTCCATGCTTTGTACACACATGACTGCACCCACATCCACTCCTCCAATACAATCATGAAATTTGCAGATGACACTACAGTGGCTGTGCTCATTACTGGAGATGAGTCTGCAAACAAAGACCAGGTCAGAGAACTGTCCAAGTGGTGTGTGAAAAATAATCTGACACTGAACAATGGCAAAACAAGGGAGATGGGCCCTATTCCAGGAAGCATGTTCAACAAACTCTGAGTTTAAACGAATACTCTGAGTTGACCAACTCTGAGATCGGCAACTGTGAGTATTTTCACCCTGAGTTAACATGTGCGTAAGTAAGGAGAGAAAGCCATCACCAATGGAGCCCCGACATCAGGATTCACCATGGCAACGGGTAAATAAAGAGCAGGACCTCCATTTTAATCCGATGGATCGAGGATTGCATGCGTCAGTGTGGCGCATGATGAGTCACTTTAATCAGCTTGGCCCACTCTGTCATCATCATAGAATAAAAGTTTGTTATAAAATATATTATTTCTTTTATTATGTCTGCTGTCATTATTTATCCAACTTGAATTTTTGTCAGATGAAGCTGAATCCTAATTTTACAGTTGATTTATAAAATCTAATTATTCAGCTGCAGCCTGATGGATAAAATGCAGGAGACAGAAAGTGAAGATAAAAATGTGGAGAAACAGCTCAGACAGTTTACTGACTGACCTGTGTGTTAGTTACTGAGACAGCTGCAGACCCCGGGGGCAGGGCTTTACTTAACAAAAACTGGTTTTGCTGCTGTTTATGACAGTTCAGTTTATGACATTTAATTATTTAAATAATTATTAAGTAAAAATTTAATCTATTGATGGAATAGCAACCTCACTTTATTGTTTTGAGAATTTCATTATTTCTGCCATTACTGGATAAAAATGAGTAATGAGATTTAAAGTTAATGTTTCCAATTTAACTGTTTCTAATCTGATCTAAGATCAGCTTCACTGATAGATGACAGCTCTCTGACAGCCACAGCAGAGATGATTCCATTTCAGTTACTGTTAAAAGTCAGAGGTCAGCCATAGTTTCATATTTAGCTAAAAACATGCAGGGCAGCTTTCCAAGTCTGTAATAAATGTGAAGTTTTACCAATAAGGACAAACATATTATAATGAATGATTCAGGTTCATAGGTTTTAAATCTTTCAGTACAGTTTTGGGAGGATGAGCCATTTTAATCAAAGAATGCAGATTGTGTTGGGAAAATGAAGCCAGTATGAATGGATGAACTGGGAAATGACTGGAGTCTGAACTGGATCTGGGCCTTATCCGGTCTGACTCCATGATCCTGATCCGTTTGGATCGTCCTGCTGTGCAGGTGGACTCGGACATGGTTTGCGGAGCCGTTATAGAGCCTATGGTCACCAATTTAGGTGATTTTCAGTGGAAAATATGTTGAGATTTATAGTCTGAATTTCAGACACCATAACTTTCAAAATGTCATTTAAGTCACTTTTAATATATTTAGTTCAGTTTTCAAGTCTTAAAATTGTTTCAGCCTCATCTTCACTCAAACATTCTCATCATCTCCAGGATCCAGACATTTTTCCATCCGTGAGCTTTTACAGCATGACCAGTGATCAATCATTGATCATTGTGTTCTGTGTCTAAAGCTTCATACAGATCAGTGTGATGTAAACAGTGACGCTGCAGTAAATGTTTCAGAGGAACTGACTGACAGCTGCGCTGATTATAAATCCGTATAAATCCTTAAAGCCTGTTGACGAGTGAATGACTGTAAAAGTGCTCATGTTACGTACAAAAATAAAGAACTAACGTCTAGTACTTGTAAAAACAAACATCTACAGATGAACTCACTCCTCTGATCGCTTTGCAGTGACTTTATGAATGAGCGTCAGGTGGCTCGGGCATAGCGGGAGGGGAGGAGTCAGAAAGACACTCAGAGTTTGGTGAATAAAACCTGCCAGCAAGCAGGTTAGGTTCACAGAGTCTGTTACCCCAGTAACTGACTCAGAGTTAACGCTCTTTCTGGAAAAGTTTCTGCCATTTTAGACCCAACAGAACCAGAGGTTTTAGCTAAACCTGCTTTCTGGAATAAAACTGGTCCTTGCATGGAACCCTGTGGAACTCCAGAATTAACTTTAGTATGTGAAGAAGACTCCCCATTTACATGAACAAATTGTAATCTTTTAGATATCATTCAAGCCATGGCAGCACAGTAATTTTAATACCTATGGCTCTAATATCTAATAAAATATTGTAGATAACAGTATCAAACACTGCACTGAGATCTAGCAGAACAAGCATAGAAATAAGTCCACTGTCAGAGGCCATAAGAAGTCATTTGTAACTTTCACTGATGCTGTTTCTGTATGGCAAGCTTGGCAGGTGAGTGATTTCCAACAGGCTTTCCTATCCACTCCCAGAATGCATCTCTCAATCTTTGCTCCCAAATAACACTCTCCTCTCAGTCTCTCCCACGGCACAGGGCTTCTGAACACAGAAATGACAAGTGAGTCCACAAAAATAATTCTTATTTCTTAGCACTCACAACAACAGACACCACAGAGATTTCAACAATCTGGCATTAAATGAAGAAAAGCTTCCTCCCTAAGTAGGTTATGAGCCCCAACTGCCATCAAGTGTGTGATCAGCAATGCTTTGCAGGTGTGGAGCAAAAAAGCAAGAGCTCCACCCCAAAAACACACAAACTACAAACACGCAGCCGCAGAGTCACAAGCCCTCAGGGACCTTTAAAATTCCAGCTTGACTGTGTGCAAATTTGTCTAATAGTGTGCACAGTAAAAACTCATTTACATTAAAAGTGTAAGAACCCTCAGGCAGTTTCTTAATTCTTAGTAATTCAGAGACTTGTTGAATGACAAACCTGTTGATATATATATATATATATATATATATATATATATATATATATATATATATATATATATATATATATATATATATATATATATATATATATATATATATATGTCAATCATTTAGTAGCAGTAGCATTATCTTTGAGTGACCAGGTGTGTACAGGCTCTTTGCACAAGCATATTGTAATGCAGTGTTCATGTGGGTGTGTCTTTTTAACAATTTCTAGTTTGTAAAATTTGGAACAACAAGCAAAATAAACATAATATGGAAATAAGTTTAATTGCTAGGGTCAGTGGGGTTGTTTACATATATATAATTAAAATTACAGCAGTGACTGAGTATTAATTTGTTCTGTTCAGTTTTGTAGATCAGGAGGAAACTGGACAAGCTGGTTTTGTTTTTTTCTTATTAGTAGTAGTTTAGTGTAATTGTTTAATTAATAATTTTCTAAAGGTGCTCAAAATAGCCAAAAGCAACGTCTTCTTCTCCCTTCCTTTTTGTTGCAGGGAATGGCTCTAACTTTTCACATTACAGCATTGTGAATTATTGATATTTCCTTTTCCAGCCATGCCATCCTTTGTGCTTGCAACTGATTGAATCTACCTTTCAGCCAACCTTGAAAGAAAAGTGGAAAAAGTCTGACTGCACAGCCTCTTTTTAAATTTAGTTTAAAAAGTCTTCATGGCTACTACTGCAATTATGACTGCTTATTTTAGCATTTTTATATCTCATTATACCAAAACTTCAGTATTCTATAACAGATTCAGAGATGTTAATTGTTTCCTCTTTACATAAATCTACAATAGTGGTTGATTAATCAACATATTAGAGAGCTTCACTTAGTCTGTGTGATGTCTGTCATTGTCTTGACTGTGAATTCAAAAGAAAGACTAATCAATACCAGAATTGGAATCAGGGAAAGAATGTTAGGCAAAAGTGAGCTACAGCCTCACATCACCCACAGAGGGATGGAAAATCCAATTACTTTGGTTAACAAACTGACCTTCGCACGTATAATGCCACTGTGTCCCCTGGCTTATTTTCTTGGCAGAGCGTAAGCACTCCAGGGCCTCAACAAACCTCTAAATATTGCAGTGATTGCACTCAAAAGTAATGTCCACTGAGTAGCTCTGAGCAAGAAGAACTCCCTGATAAAAGAAGCTAATTAAGAGCTTAGGAGGGTTCTTGCATCTAAAAGCCAAAAATGACTTTGTGTGCATTATTTACTGCTTTGTTTGTATGTATTAGTTTACTATCTTCAAGAGCATTCACTGCACTTTTACTGGTTTGAATATTTATAAGTGAATATCATTATAGGGCTGCAAGCAAGAATCATAGGATGGGATGGAATACATGCTATATATGCAGAGTATATGTTATTTATATACACTATACTGTGTTTATATAAACAATGATATGCACAATTGATAAATCTTTAAAAAAAAAATGATACAGATGCACAGCATTATTTCTGTCACTATTCAAACAGTAAAAGCTTTCAGATGATTTTCTATGCATCACATACTCAGTAGCTTGGCATGTGCATCATTGTACCCTCCAAATAAACAAAAGTGGGCTTTCACTTTTGAGGGATAATGCATGTGGCAGCCTCAGAAATACTGTCTCTCCCTCTCATGTTGAACTAACAGGCTATGCTTCCAAAGGTACCCCTATTAGCATAATTGGGTAATTTACACCACTAGGGCAAATCTGCAAAGCATATCATGCCACTGAATAATGCTCCAGCACCTGCATTAGCTTTGCAGCCCAGTGCAAGGTTATGCCAAAAGTAGCCTTTCGATAAACAATGTGGATTATCAGCCTTCTCAAAATGATGACCTGCTGTAAGCCCCAATAAATCAAAAACATGATGTAGGTTTCACTGGGCCTAATAGAAATAAGATGTATATAAGCTGCTCCCTAGAGCAAGGTTAGCTTTCAGGGAGGCCTTGTGCTGCTGACTGGCAAAGAGATATATTCTGAGGTAAAGAAAGTGGAAAAAAAAGCTTCCCATGTCTTTTGGGCACAGAAAAAGGAAAACATAACCTATACACAAAACAAAATGCTTTGCTTTGTGCTGACTAAACTAACTAGTAGGAGATATGCTATATGATTTTGCATTTCATGTAGAAGTAGGGTCCAGATGAAGGCTACTCATGAAAGGATAAGATTAACTCTTTTAAAGTGTTTTACTAATGAAACTACTTGGTATTATTAAAAAAGATCATATTTATAGTTAATAGAATCAACATTATTTTCTCATTTGCTTCTGAGTCATTGTTCACACAACCATGACAAGTGGATCATCTAAATTAATTAAAAATAAAGAAATAAATAAAATTAAAAATAAATGGGTCATTTTAAGAATTCTGACAAACTACAGATGCTTTGGCTTGTTTGCTTTTCTCTCTGTGTCTTGGGGATTTTTTGGTGCGCAACAATCCATCAAAAACTGTTTGATGAACTGGACTGATGTTGAATTTGCATGTAATGTAATGCACTGTGAACAACAGTGCTGTGCATAAATGCATACTGACTTGTTTTCAGTATTAATACAATTTATCTCCCCAACTATGTAATATAGAATTTTTGAAGGGGACCGATGGCCCAGCCGCTAATCATTAATATCAAAGTGCAAGGTTTTATTACAACATTCATTAAAGCCTTTCAAATGTCCATTGTCATACACATGTACTTGAATGAATGTAATTTTAACTCCCTGTTCAGCTGCTAAAATAACATGGTGAATGTTCCATTTGTTGATAAACCACTGTATTTTCTCTGATAGACAGATGTGCACTGCACACCCTCTGCACCTGTTGGAACCTCTGGAAGTACATCGTGCTGGTAGGTGCCAGGGAGCAGACAGCTGTCAGACTGTAGCAGTGTATTCCAAGTAACCTCCTAGTCAATGAGGAAGACAAAAAAGGAAGCTGAGGTGACCCAACAGGACTGCTGTCGGAAGATATATAACTTTTTGAAGCTCTACAGATTTTTTTTTAAATCCCCATGTGAGTCAATTTTGTTTTATTCACCTTTATTTTTAAGTATAGTCACAACTCCTGGTGTGAAATCGGTGATTTCAGAAAACAAAAAGAAAGAATGTTGTCATAATTTGACAATATAAAGTTCAATACAGAATTCTTTTGTAAGCAAGTAAGCTAACTAAATTAAAAACATTATTATGATAAATAAAAAAGCAAACTGTCAAGTTAAAGAATGGTCTTCAATATATGGTGGAGTATTAGTCTTCTTTTCCCATAAATGCCATATCAAGCATGCTATAATACACTGGAAGTCCATTCAATGGCATAACAGCTGAACTGAATTCAGTTGTCAGCAGTCAAGTTCAGCAGAGGAACCTAAAGGCAGGCTTGGCAGCTGTAAAAGCTAGAGGCAACGCTCTCTGATGGGAGAGAGATGAAAAAGAGGTTTCCTCTCATCATGCTTTCATCACCATAGTACTGGAGGATGCCAAGAGAAGCTAAGAATTATGGCAGCTAAAGGGAGAGTAAATCTTCAAGATCTGTTCTCTCTCCTGTTTCCAGGCTTGACTAATAATTTCTGTCACCCTGAGCGGAAGGTTTGTGCACATCTGTGCACATGTTGGCTGGAGCAAAATTTGTGTGGCCGTGTATTCTGTAAGCTGAGGGAGGCACTGAATTGGGAATGAGATGCCTTTCTTGGATGGGGAGGGATAAATCACCATTATATATCACCAGCTGAAACAGAAATGACACGCAGCACAGGTTCTTATCATCTGATGGCTTGAAAGCAAAGGCTTACCCTCAATGTATCATCATTATTTAATGAATCATGATGTAGCTGGGACTGTTGCTTGTGATGTTGTGCTTACTGTACTGCACGAGGGTAAAGTAGCAAATTAAATCACAGGTTTTTAGCAAATATGCCAAATTTGGCATGCATGAGATACAGCAGGTGTAGCTTTTCTGTAATCCTTAGAGCATCTGTAATTTGCTGTGTGAATTTGCTTTGTTCATTAGAAGAGAGGGCAGAAACCTTGAGGAGAAAATGAAGCATGATTAGGCCTCATTCATGTCAATGAGATGTAGAGTGTCGATCAACAGAGTGAAATCTATATGTTAACAGTAACAAGTATTAAAAACTTTTGTTATACTTAAGTTACAATCAGCAGCTATGTCGATAGATGCAAATGCAACTTGCAATTTCAAATGTAAATACTTAACTTGAAAAATCATTGCATAACTGCTTAAGGCTGTTTATTTGTATTGCTGCTGAACTTGACATCCCCCTTCACACTACCATCTGTCAAACACTGGCTGGCACAGTGTGGTCCAAGTATTTCAGTGGATCTACAGTATGAGCAGTTTTTATGAGAAAGGGAGACATGACTGAGTTCTTAGCTTTAGAAACTGCAACTATCCGACACACTGTGTTTCATTCTATTGAGTTGCATATAATAATAATATAATACACTCATACAGCATCTGTTCAAGTAGCATTCATCAATCGTTGGTTTCTCAGAACAACATGACAGAATTAAATGCAGGTGCTCATATTCCAACAAACAATGTGTTTATAATGATGGCTCATTAACTTTTAGCTATGAATTACAGAAACATGGACATTTTCTGCAAATTATTAATGTCAATTGTGCCTGATTTATGAATTGTTTATTAATTCCTGAAGAAATCACCTGGTGATAATACAGGAGGCAAGTCTGCAATTGCATGACCTGGGTTCAAACACAAGCAAGCAGAGTAGGCAGCAGGCAGTGTTAGCCTAGAGATTAGAAACAGAAGCCTGTTCAAAGGTTGTCTTGGGGTGGCTGAGAAAATGTGGGCAGAGTGAGAGCTTGAGTAGCTAATGCTCACCACTAGAGCCATTCAGCTGACCTTAGACAAGTGCTCCAGCTGTATTAATGTCACCTTTACCTATAGTAGTCAACATTATATAAATCTGGTAGTACTAGGCAGTGGAAAGTGTATTCTCTATGAATGTGAACTCCAGATGTGTTGTGATGTATAAAAAGTCAGTACTAAAATATGCACAAACTATTCTCTACAACACTAGTACAACACTAGAGCACTGTGCACTGTAGACAGTCAAACAATATCAAACACAGTAAAATATTACTTTCCAGTGGTATCTAAAAGTTGCAGTAGTAATCTTAGCCTTGGATTAATTTGGTCTGGGAGAAAATCCAAATGGCATTAGTATTAGTGATTTCCCTTGAAATTTCTTGAGTTGCAAATCAAGTATTACCTGCAAGGAAACGTGCAGTCATCATTGCTTTGCATAAAAAGGGCTTCACAGCTGTGGGTATAGTTGCTAGTAAGACTACATCTAAATCAACCATAGACATTATCAAGAACTTCAAGGAGAGAGGTTCAATTGTTGTACAGAAGGCTTCAGGGTGCCAAGGAAAGTCCAGCAAGTGCCAGGACCATCTCCTAAAGGTGATTCAGCTGCGGGATTGGGGCACCATCAGTGGAGAGCTTGTTAAGGAATGGCAGCAGGCAGGTGTGAGAACATCTGCATGCACAAGGAGGGAAGTGAAGTGACTTTTTGGAGGATGGCCTGGTGTCAAGAAGAGCAACAAAAAAGCCACTTCTCTCCAGGAAAATATATCAAAGACAGACTGATATTCTGCAACGAGTACTGCTCGGGATTGGACTGCTGAGGACTGGGGTGAAGTCCTTTTCTCTGAAGAAGCCCCTTTCTGATTGTTTGGGGCATCTGGACAAAATGATTATCTGGAGAAGAAAAGGTGAGCGCTACCATCAGTCCTATGTCATGCCAACAGTAAAGCATCCTGAGACTATTCATGCCTGGGGTTGCTTCTTATCTAAGGGTGTGAGTAAACCCACACCCTTAGATAAGAACACAGCCATGAAAAATAAATGGTACCAAAAAAATCCTCTGAGAACAACTTCTCCCAACCATCCAGCAACAGTTTGGTGAAGAACAATGAATTTTCCAGTATGATGGAGCATCATGCCATAGGGCAAAAGTGATAACTGAGTGTCTTGTGGAACAAAACATTGAAAATTTGGGTCCATGTCCAGAAAACTCCCCAGACCTTAATCCTATCGAGATCTTGTGGTCAATCCTCAAGAGGCAGATTGACAAACAAAAAAGCCACAAATTCTGACAAACTCCAAGCATTGATTATGCAAAAATGGGCTGCTATAAGTAAGGATTTAGCAAAGAAATTGATTGACAGCATGCCAGGGTGAACTGCAAAGGGACTGAAAAAGAAGGCCCAACACTGCAAATATTAACTCTTTGCATGAACATAATGTAATTGTCAATAAAAGCCTTTGAAACTTATGAAATGCTTGTCATTATACTTCAGAGTACCATAGAAACATTTCACAAAAAGATCTAGAAACACTAAAGCCGCAAACTTTGTGAAAACCAATACTTGAATCATTCTCAGTACTTTTGGTCACAACTGTATATTGCAAGTGGTTGCTTTAACATTCATATGTGGGGAAAAAAAAAAAAAAAAAAAAAAAAGGAATATGCCAATGGAATCCCTAAGCTGCATTTAAGATTTTTGGTCTTATTTCTCTATAATGAATTTTCAGCATGTCATTTTAAAGGTGAGCATTGATTCTTCCACATGGAAAAAACACCACACATGCCCTTCTGGCAAATTTCAGAAGTCAAGCAAGCTCCTCCAACATATTAACACTTCACTGTATCTAAATCTTTTCTTTTCTGTTGAATATTCTGCCATCTGCCCTCCTCTCTTTGGACTGCATACTTCTTTTCTGAGAAAGGATAGGAAAACCATTCATCACCTGCTCTAATTAAAAATGCCCTCATAGGGAACCAATGGCAGTCACAGGGGAAAAGAGACAGGAGAAGGAGATAGATTGCCACGGGAAAGATGAAAAAAGTCAGAGCGAAAGAGGGAGAGAGAGTGAGAGAGAGTGAGAGAGAGGAGAACGACACTGGCAAAGCAGAGAGAGCAGTCACTGTGATAGAGAACACAGACGGGATGTGAAAAAGATGCGGTGGCTATAAGTCAGGTCTCCCACCAGATGGGCTGAGCCCCCTACCTGGGTAATAAGAAGAGTGACTCCCTCCTCAGGATGCCTGACAGCCCTGTCTTAGTCCATTTCTTTAACAACATGTGGCTCTTTTTCCATTCCACTGGAGACTGATGGAAGTTGTGAGTCACAGCAACTGCAGCTTCAGGCTGATAGGACTGCACAACAGGTTTGAGATTGATTCCAGTAGGACTTCTTGATTTCTGACCCCTTTTTCTCACTGACAGATCATTTAGATTATCCTGACAATGATGGTGATTGATCCTCCTAATGGGAATTTATAGCTGTCACTCTGGGTTTTCAAATACAGTAACTACAAAAATAAATGATGCTATCTGTCACGTTACAGTGCAACCGAAGTCAACAATTTCAGCAACATGCTTCCTACAGGTTGTCTATGTAATGGACTGTACAAGATTAGGTTCCAAGTATCAATATTTGTAAACTTCACTATAAAAGAATAGAGGAAAATGGAGTAAAGTTTAGTAATGAGGAGTAATGTCTGCTCATCTGCTAACTTGATCTTTGAAAAAAAATCCTCAGTGAAATACCCTTTTTGTGATCAGCTAAAATAGACATCAAAGCATTGTTAATACGTTACTGTGGTATTTTAATGGTGAACACTATGCGTCAGTCTACTTTAATCTGATTTTTATCATTAGTGCTGAAACTCATTTCAGATATTTATCACAATGATGTGTTACAGTAAATGGCAGCTGAAAAGCTTGAAATTGAAAACAGTTTGGCCTTTTCCCTAGATACAGCGTAAGTCTGCATTCTGTGGCTTTGCTCAGTTCACTGTTCATGACAACGACTGTTAAATACAGTATGTCAAGCTGACTGACCTTTATGCAGTGAGACACGTATCAAATATATCACTCTTTCCTGCTGTGTGTTACAAGAACTGATTGGGGGAGGGGAAAAGTAAGGAAATACAAAGGTACCACAAAATGAAAACTGAAACAACCATCTGAAACAAATGGCTCAGTAGTTTCTTGTTTCACGGCAGTAAACTAACAACCAAATGACGGCATTCAAGCTTAAAATACAAAGTCAAGCCTTCGCCTCATGCTAAAATGACACATGATCCACTTTACGCCTCTAAATATATTCAGTCTAATGTGTGTGTGTGTGTGTGTGTGTGTGTGTGTGTGCGCGCGCGCGCGCGCGTGTGTGCGTGTGCACGCGCAATGTGTTTGTGTATAGATAGATAGATACATACATACATACATACATAAATACATGAATATTTTAAAAGCTGCTGATCTACTGGGAGTTTCTAGGTTTAACAGAGAATGGTCTGAAATAGAGAAAATATTCAGCTTTCTGGGTGAAAATGCCTTGTTGATGCCAGAGGTCAGAGGAGAATGGCCAGGTTCCTTCAAACTGATGGTAAGGAAACAGTAAATCAAATAACCACTCTTAACAACCAAGGTATGAAGAAGAGCATCAATGAACGCACAACATCTTGAACCTACAGCAGCAGCCGAACACATGGGGTGATATTCCTGTCAATTAAGAAGAGGAAACTGAGGTTATTTTTCACACAGGTTTACCAAAACCTTTCCTGGCCTGATAAGTGTTGATTTCTGCTGCAACATTTAGATAGTAGGTCAGAATCTGGTGAAACCATTAATGCATGCATCTATCATGCCTTGTATCAGTGGTTCAAGCTTGTGGTGGTGTAATAGTGTGGGGGATATTTTCCCACTTTGGGCTCCTTATGACCAACTGAGCACTGTTTCAAAGCCACACCTACCCTTGTGGTTCCTGGCCATGCAGGGCTTTCAAATTGTTTTGGAGTAGCAAGGGGGGGCATGCCAAAGTAGCAGGCACCTTATGACCGAGACCGAAGCCATGACGGCAGCAGACGATATAAATGTCGTGAACCAATCAAATGGCTCAGATTGAAAGAACGTAACTATTGCCACGTGCATCCACATGGCGCTGGAAATGGAGATGACCGACGGCCCAAAAAAAATTTTTTTAGGAAAATTAAAAAGTACACAGCGCAGAGTGGTGGAGTAAGTGGAAAATGCGCCTGGCACCGGCATAATTTGAAAGCCCTGCCATGTCCTTTCCTTTCTGACCACAATATACCCATTTTCTGATGGCTGCTTCAAGCAAGATATGGTAACACACTCCACCTTCTCGTGTTCCTTCTTCTTGATGTTACTGTCATTTGGTATTGCTACATCTATCACTTCACCCTTCTTACTCTGCTTGTCCACCACTACTGTGTCTGGTTGGTTAGCCATCACCAGTTTGTCCTTTTGTATCTGAAAGTCCCATGGGATCTTAGCTCGGTTATTCTCAATGACCCTTGTGGGGGTATCCCATTTTGACCTTTGGGCTTCCAGGCCATATTCGGGACAGATGTTCCCCCATACTATGCCAGCCACTTTGTTATGGCATTCCATGTATGCTCTGCCTGCTAGCACCTTGCACCCTGCTGTTATGTGCTGGATCTATCAATCTTGTGCTTAGAGCTTGTTCCTGTGCTGCCATGATTAGTGCCTCTGTGCTGTCAGCCCAGCTTTGTCCAGCCCTTGGTAGGATTTTTCAGTATCAGCCACTTCTTCGATCTGCCGGTGGTACGTGTCGTGCAGGGGCCAGTTGTTCCATGGTGGTTCCTGTTCTTGCTCCTCTTCTTTCTTGGGTTTCTGCTGCCTAAAGTATTCACTAAGCACATGATCAGTTGTGGCCATCTTCATGATGTACTCATGGATCTTTGCTGTTTCATCCAGGATAGTGGTTCTGACACGCACTATTCCCCGGCCTCCTTCCTTCCACTTAGTGTGCAGTCTCAGGGTGCTAGATATTGGCTGAAACCATCCATGCATGGTAAAGAGCTTTCCTGTCTTGATGTCATATTCTACTATCACCTCATTTGGCCAGCTTATTATTAGGGATGGCAAAATACCACTTTTTTTTGTATGATACCAATATCGATATTTTACATTTGGATATCTGCCAATACCAATACAAATCTGATCTTTTTTTTTTAATTACTTTTAAAAATTGCTTTTAAATGCCTGGATCAATTTTACATAAGTCAACAGTCTCTCACACAACAAAATCGAAATCTTTTAGTTGTCCCACGTACAAGACTAAGGACTAGGGGGGGGGCAGAGCTTTTCAGGCAGTGGCGCCAAAACTCTGGAACTGTTTACCACTCCATCTCTGTTTAGCTGACTCAGTGGCATCTTTTAAAAAACAGTTGAAAACTTTTCTGTTTAACCA
The DNA here is from genome assembly GCF_007364275.1 of Archocentrus centrarchus. NCBI lineage: Eukaryota > Metazoa > Chordata > Actinopteri > Cichliformes > Cichlidae > Archocentrus > Archocentrus centrarchus. The sequence continues at coordinate 14,202,058 of NC_044366.1, forward strand.
GGCTTTCTGTTGACTTTATTTCATTCTTTTTCTTTTAATATAGTAATGTTATGTTTTTAACATGGTGTTTTATCTGTTTGTTTTTTTTTTTTTTGATATTGTGTTTTAATTATTGTACAGCACTTTGTGACTTTCTGTCTGTGTAAAGTGCTATATAAATAAACTTTACTTGCTTACTTTCAACAGTTGCTCTGTCACCTGAATCCTATTGCTCCTATGTGAGAAGGTGATGCATTGCTTATGGTATGTTGCAAATTTCATTAGGGCTGCAACTATTGATTATTTTAGCAATCGAGTATTCTATCAATTATTCCATTGATTACCCAAGTAACTGGATAAGAAATACTTTTTTCATACTAACAGTTCATCTGCATATTTTAACTTCTCTACTGCAGTTTTTCCCTGTGTGAAACAAACAGGGTGGATGGAGCAGCTACATAGTTCTCTTTTCTTCACTTAATGATCAGGTGGTTGATGAAGGACCTCCAGCTGTTTACAAGTAAAGGTTTAAAAGGAGGTTACAGGGTGAAAAGCTTCATTTGGACGCTAGAAAAACTTTTCTTTCCGCTCCATCTGAGCTCACTGTCTCCGGCACCGGCTCCGCCTCTTTTCGCTTGTGCAGACAGACTGTCATGGTTGTGGGCCGGTGGCCCAGGGTTTGAGTTCCTTTTTGTTCAGTTCCGTTTTGTTATAATTTTTCACCTGTTGGCTGTTACTCTTTAGATCCTCAGTTTGCTGTGGCTAGGCTTTCTGTTTAATTGTATGTTATTCTGCATTTCTTAGGTTTGGGTGTTTTGTGTTTTGTTCTACTTCCAGTTTTATTTTGATAGTGTCATGTTCCGTGTCTGTGTATTCAGTTTTGCTTCCCCCTGTCTGCTTAATTATGGTCAGCTGTTTTTCCACCTGTTGTCACTCCCCTCATTTACCCTTGTGTATTTAGTGTCTGCTCTGGTCTTTGTCCTTTGTCGGGTCCTAAGTCTATTTACGTTTAGGTTAACATTTGGGCTGAGTGTTTTTTGAGTTTCGAGTTCTAGTTTTCTCAAGTGTTTAGTCTTCGTGTAGCTGGACCCTGTCCAGCTTTGTTTTCGTGTTTTCTTCAATAAACGTTTAGCAGAAGTCTGCTCCCGCTTCACGTCCTGCTCTGAGGTCCTCTCTACCCTGCCTGCAGCACCCAGCCGTGACAGTAGGACCTGACCTGGAAATGGACCTCGTGGTCAACGAACTGCAAGAGCGTCAGAAGGTAATGGAATATTACTGAGATGAAGAAATGAGGTGGAAACCTTGGCTCACCCCGGACCGCATGTCAAAGTGCTCTCCACCTCAGCCCCGAGTTTCGCCACAGCAGCTGACTCCTCCGCCAGTTGCAACCCCTTTGCCTGTTCCGACGGCGGTCACAGTGGGCAGGTATGTTTCTTCGCCCTCACCACGGATTATACCATCAGCCTCACTGACACAGCAGCGGAGCGGTTCACCGGATATCTCCTTGCCGCTCCCCTGTCCAGCTTCTGGAAGAAGGAAGCGTGGCTCTCGTCGGGGAAAACGGCAGCCTTTGTCTGCCTCACCTGTAACTACTGCACCGCCCCAGCTTGGCTTTGCTGCGCGGCATGTGCAGCCACCAGACAATTCTGCTCTCTCGCTCGTGTGCGCTGACACCGTGGACACAGTGAGTAACCCTTTTGTTACACCGGCTGATACTAAGAAAAGGTTATCAGAGACTGTACCTAATAAACTGGCTACTGGAGGTAGCGAGTTTTCCAAGCCGGCTAAAGACTCGGGTTATACCTCTTCTGCTGCTAGGTCAGCTAAGGACAAAGACATTGTGAATGTCTCTCCTGCGACTACTTTTGTAACAATAAGATGAGACAGGATGTCATAAAATCTGTTACTGTGCTTTGTGAACAATGGCTTGAGCTGCCTGAGGAGGAGGATTGGGAAACGGTGAAGCACGTTGTAGACTGGTGTAGGTTCATCCTGGATGTTTGGATTTCCTGCCTGAATTAATCAAGGATTTTGTGGTAGAGATAATTCATTTGCCTCCTCTTTCAAGACTGTGGGACAGCCTATGAATCCACAGACTGTGGTTTCAGAGCCCCCAGTCAGCGCCTCTGAGCCCTCTGCTCCAGCTCCCTCAGTCCACCCAGCTCCCTCTGCTCCAGCTCCCTCAGTCCACCCAACTCTCTGCTCAGCGGCATGGCTCTTTCAAGTTTTCTGGCTCTTCTGAGTGTCCTGAACCTTTCGAGTACCCAGAGCCTGCCTGCCTTTGTCGTAGCTGGGAGCGCGGTCGGCCTCCTGCTCATCCTCATTTTCATCTCTGTCCTCGCTGCTGGGAGCGCGGTCGGCCTCCTGCTCCTCTTCGTGTTTGTCTCCATCCTCGCCACCCCCGCTGGGAGCGCAGTCCGCCTCCTGCTCGTCCTCGTCTTCTTCTTCGTCCTCGTTGCCACTGCTGGGAACACGGTTGGCCTCCTGCCTCACATCGCTGCTACCGCTGGCATTGCGGTCAACCCCCCGAACTGTTTGACTTGTGCCATGGACTGTTTAGTTTTTTTGTTTTGTTTTGTCCCAGTGTTTGTTTTGGACTGTTTTTCCAGCTTTGTGCTGCCGCTTTTTGTTTCCTTTGGGGTTGTTTTTTGTTTTCTCTGGACCCCGTTCCCCTTTTGTTTTGCCTGTCTCGGGGATGCGTAAGCGTAATCTTGTAATGCTTTATATTCACAAGCATTCTCCTAAATACGTTTCTACTGCAGGTCTATATTTAGTCACTAATCAGGGATTAAAGTATAAAAAATATTTTGACGGGGAAGGGGTCCTTCCGGTACCGGACGGTCACTATAGTGCTAATAGCAGTGCTCGCCAGCAGTATGTCTGGGAGCTGAAGTAGAGAAAAAAAAAACAGCTGAAATTCTCAGCACAGCGAGCACAACACACAAACACGAATGAGAGCGGGGGAGGCATGGAAAAACATGTTAGCGATGATCGCTCAGTGTCAAAGGGAATCCGTCGCAGCAACAGACAACTGAGGGAGTTGTTTTCTAACTCCTGATCCCCACTCCAGTAGATGGCAATAATGCAGCTCTAAGCTGGTTTGGTCAACCGCAGACCCACAAGAAGAAGAACTGTAATGCAGATAATGTGGGTGAAACGCTATTTAATGGATCGGGTTGCATTTTTATTTCTTTCCGATATCTGATCCAGTAATTTAGGCCACGATCGGACCGATACCGATATTTAATATCAGATCGGCGCATCCCTACTTATCGCAGTGGGGTATCTGATGACCGGCAGAGATATATATTCTATGTATATATCTATATATATCTATTAAAAAAAAAAAATCCCAGCTTGCCCCAACGGGAGGTCTTTTTGCCCTCCAAGCTCGGGTCCTCTACCACAGGCCTGGGAGCTTGAGGGTCCCATGCAGTATCTTAGCTGCTCCCAGGATTGCGCTCTTCTGGACAGAGATCACAGATGTCGTTCCAGGAATCTGCTGGAGCCATTCTCCCAGTTTGGGGGTCATTGTCCCGAGTGTTCCGATTACCACGGGACCACTGTTACCTTCATCTTCCACATCCTTTCCAACTCCTCTCTGAGTTCTTAGTATTTATCGAGCTTCTCGTGTTCCTTCTTCTTGATGTTGCCGTCACTTGGTATTGCAGCGTCTATCACTACGACCTTCTTCCATTGTTTGTCCACCACTACTATGTCCAGTTGGTTAGCCATCACAAGTTTGTCTGTCTGTATCTGGAAGCTAGCATCTTGCACCCTGCTGTTATATGCTGGATTGTCTCAGGGGCATCTTTGCACAGCCTGCACCTGGGGTCTTGCTTGGTGTGGTAGACCCCATGCCTCTATCGATCTTGTGTTTAGAGCTTGTTCTTGTGCTGCCATGATTAATGCCTCTGTGCTATCTGTCAGTCCAGCTTTGTCCAGTCATTGGTAGGATTTTTCTATGTCAGCCACTTCTTCGATCTGCCGGTGGTACATGCTGTGCAGAGGCCTATCCTTCCATGATAGTTCCTGTTCTTCCTCTTCTTCTTTCTCGGGTTTCTGCTGCCTGAGGTACTCACTAAGCACACGATCCTTTGTGGCCATCTTCCTGATGTATTCATGGATCTTCACTGTTTCATCTAGGATAGTGGTTCTGACACTCACTAGTCCTCAGCCACCTTCCTTCCGCTTAGCGTACAGTCTCAGGGTGCTGGATTTGGGGTGAAACCTTCCATGCATGGTAAGGAGCTTCCTTGTTTTGACATCAGTGGCTTCTATTTCCTCCTTTGGCTAGCTTGTTATCCCAGCAGGGTATCTGACAACTGGAAGGTGTAGGTGTTGATTTCCTAGCGGCCTCTTCATGGTTCCCATTTGCCTGTGGGATTCCAAAGTACTTGTAGCTGTCCTCAATGTCTGCAATGTTGCCTTCTGGTAGTGTAATCCACTCAGTTCTGACTACTTTTCCTCTCTTAGTTACCATCTGACTACACTTCTCCAGTCCAAATGACATTCCAATATCATTGCTGTAGATCCTGGTGGTGTGGATCAGTCAGTCGATATCTCGTTCACACCTGGCATACAGCTTGATCTCATCCATGTACAGGAGGTGGCTGATGTTCGCTCCATTCCATAGTCGGTGTCCATAGCCAGTCTTTTTAATGATCTGGCGGAGGGGATTCAGGCCTATGCAGAACAGTAGTGGGGACAGAGCATCTCCTTGATAAATCCCGCACTTGATGTTGACTTGTGCGATGGGCTTAGAGGTTGCCTCTAGTGTTGTTCTCCACATTCCCATTGAGTTCTTGATGAAGACTCTTAGGGTCCTGTTGATCTTGTACAGTTCTAGGCATTCCAGGATCCATGTGTGCAGCATAGAGTCATAGGCTTTCTTATAGTCAATCCAGGCGGTGCACAGGTTGGTCAGTCTGGTCTTACAGTCTCGAGTGACTGCTCTATCTACTAGTAGCTGGTGTTTTGCTCCCCTGGTCTCTCTGCCTATTCCTTTCTGGGCCTCGCTCATGTACTGTGCCACGTTTCCATGTTTTACTGAGGCATGTTATGGGCTGGTAGTTGGATGGGACTGGTCCCTTCTGGGGGTCCTTGGGGAGCAGGACTGTCCGGCCTTCAGTTAGCCATTCTGGGTGTGTCTTAGCCTCTAGCAGCTGGTTCATTTGTGCTGCCAGGACGCTCATTGAGTGCAGTTAGCTTCTTTAGCCAGTAGGTGTGTATCATGTCAGGGCCTGGTGTTGTCCAGCTCTTCATATGTGAGACCCTTTCTTGGATGTCTGCCACTGCGATGGTTACTGGATCCTGTTCAGGGAGGTTGCTGTGGTCTGCTCTTATATCCACTAGTCACTGAGCATTGGTGTTGTGTGATGCATCCTTCTCCCATATGCTCTTCCAGTATTACTCCGTTTCCAGCCTTGGTAGGAGGGTGCTGTTCTCATATTGTTCCCCTGCCACTGAGAGTATACCTTGAATGGTTCAGTGGAGAACCATTTATTCATCCAGTTTATTCTCCTGGCTTCTATCTCTCTGGTATACCTCTTCAGGCAGTTAGCCAAGGCTGTGAGTCGTTGCTTGGCAGTCTCTAAGGCCTCAGGAATGGACCTGTTGTACTTCTTAGGCACTGCTTTCATTACACCTTTCTACAACTCTGAGAGCCTCTAGTCATTGTTTCCATGAAGGGTACTGCTCCTTATTGTTGTTCATCTTATAGCCAAGCATCTCAAGGATCACTGCTGCCGTGGTATACATCAATTTCAGTGATAGTCATGGTAGGGATTGTCTGTAGTGCTGCATTCACATCTTCTAGTAGACTTTCAGAGGGTACTTCAAGTAGTCGGCGTCGAGGGGTCCAGTTCTTTTTATCTTATCTTTCAGGCCAGCTACTCTGGTGTTCAGCGTACTAGTTATTATTGGGGCTTGGTACCCTCTCAGAGTGTGGGGATGATGAAATCTCCCCCCGACCTGTCGTCCTGGCTCCCCCTTGCCATAGCATTTGTGTTGTAACTCGTCAGTCTCTAATTGCGATAGCAGTTGCTTCCTATGTTGGAACACTGAGCCACAAGTTGTTTCGCTGTCAGTTTGGATGTTGGGTTTCAAAGAATCCATAGGTCCCACATCTTCATGCAACCCCTCTCGCTGGGATTACATGTCTAAATTACATGTGTAGTAGCATTCCAACAGAAGAAGGTATATATATATATATATATATATATATATATATATATATATATATATATATATATATATATATATATATATATATATATATATATATATATATATATATATATATATATATATATATATTAGTATGAATGAGTGTGAATGGTAGACAGTAAGTGCTTAGCTTCATATGGAAGTGAATGGGTGAATGAAAACATGTTGTATAAGCACTCAGTCAGAGTAGAAAAAGAGTAGAAAAGCACTACATGAGAACTACTCCATTTACCATTCATGTTAAGGTACGATGGACAATATAAAATTAGATATTAGAGCAATGCAAGTAAAAAAGGTATTTTTCATGCATTCGCCATTACTGAGCCAAAGCACAATATGAAACAAATTTGGTTTATTTCAGTTTTATTTCACAAACTGCACTGAAGGAGAAAAACCAGACTGCTAAAGAAAATAGACACTAGCCCCACCCACTCCCTCTGAATTGATATTAAAAATAGAGTCCACAGTACTAGAAAGAAAAAAAAAAAGCAAGCACAGAAAAATGTAGCTCAATGACTGATTGCAGCAGTCACAATAACAAAATGCTCAGTGCTCCAAATTTGAGTCAAGGGTGTGAAGAAGGGACCCAAAGCAAAGTGGACACACTTGTTATGATTTCCAACCGTTTTTGACACTTCGTTGGTTCCAGATTGATTCATTGCAATCTGAAATGTTCTTTGCGTATAGAGTTTAGCATTCATCAGAATGACTGACTAATTTTAGTGAGCGACCTTTTAAATTGACACATTTATTCATCACCAGGCCATAGTGTTAATTGTCTTCTGTTCTGACTTAGAGACGCCTCCTCAATATAACAAATATACAATCTGCTCCTGTGGGGGAGTTGTGAGGAATAGTGTGAAATTAATACTTCTCTCTTTGCAGTGCAATAAATAAAGTCTTTGGTTTATCGAGGGAGAGCACCCTCCTGCTTGCATATTTTTACAGTTACCCACACGGTTAAAAAGGCCATGTGTATTATTTCACACTTAACTGGAAATGTGAAAATGATTCACCACAATTTCACTTTATCACTTCAAATCAAGGAAAATACAAAAAAAGGCTAATATGGTTCACAGCACACAGGGCATTACAGGAAATACAAGCATAGATTTGGTAAGAAAGAGCAAAGCATAGAGTATGAGTACAGAAGTACATACTTTTGTGCTATTTAAGACCCCAATTCCACAAAAAGATGGCATACTGAGACATTTTACTATTCATGAAACAAAAAATTACTTCATTTGTAATTTGATGGCAGCAACACATCCCAAAAAAGTTGGGATATGTTACTGCCACTAACAACTTTTACAACGGGGCAGCATCCCCTTTTCTTTTAACAACAGTGGAAATAGAGACAGCTGCTGGACTTTTGGGAGAGAAATGTTATCCCATTCTTGTCTTATATAGGATTCTAGATTTTGAACCATCCTAGGTCTTCTTTGATATATTTTTCTTTTCATGATGCACCAAAGCTTTTCAGTTGGTGAAAGGTCTGGACTGCAGGCAGGCCAGTTCAGCACCCGGACTCTTCGACTACAAAACCATGCAGTTTTAATGGATGCAGTATGTGTTTTGAACATTGTCTTACTGAATAATTCAAAAAGACATCATCTCAACGGGAGCTCAATGTTGCTCTGAAACCTGTATGTACCTTTGAGCAGTGACAGTGCCTTTCTAGAATTACAAGATGCCACTTCCAGAGGCACTAATGTATGCCATATACTAAGTGAGCATTAATAACAAGCTGGATGGTTTCTCCCTTCTTTAGTCTGGAGGAGAAGACGGTGGCATTTCTAGATCATGTTCACATATGGCTGCTTCTTTGCAAGATAGAGCTTTAACCTGCATTTCTGGATGGCACAATGAACACAGTCAATGATTTCTGGAAGTGTTCCTGAGATGACACATAATCATTCTTGTTTTTAATGCAGTGCAGCCTGAAGGCCTGAACATGGACATCCAATAGTGATTTCTGTTCTTGTCCTTTGCTTTCTTCAGATTCTCTAAATCTTTTGATAATATTATGTACTGTAGGTGAAGAGATATTCAAAGTCTTCCCAATTTTACATTGAGAAACATTCTGAAATGAAGTGAAATTCAATTTTCAATTTTATTTATATAGCACCAAATTACAACAGTTGCCTCAAGGCACTTTATAAGGTAAAGACCCTACAATAATTACAGAGAAAACCCAACAGTCAAAATGACCCCCTATGAGCAAGCACTTGGTGACAGTGGGAAGGAAAAACTCCCTTTTAACAAGAAAAAACCTCCAGCAGAACCAGGCTCAGGGAGGGATAGTCATCTACTGGGACCAGTTAGGGCTGAGGGGAGAGAGACAGGACAAAAGACATGCTGTGGAAGAGAACCAGAGATTAATAACTAACGATCAAATGCACAGTGGGCTATAAACAGAGTAAAAAGAGGTGAATAAAAAGAAACCCCCAGCAGCCTAGGTCTATTCTAGCATAACTAAGGGATGGTTCAGGGTCACCTGATCCAGCCCTAACTATAAGCTTTATCAAAAAGAAAAGTTTAAGCCTAATCTTAAAAATAGAGAGGGTGTCTGTCTCCTGAATCCAAATTGGGAGCTGGTTCCACAGAATAGGGGCCTGAAAGCTGCCTCCCATTCTACTCTTAAGTATCCTAGGAACCACAAGTAAGCCGGCAGTCTGAGAGCAAAGTGCTCTATTGGGGTGATATGGTACTATGAGGTCCTTAAGATCCTTAAGATTCAAGACCTTGTATGTGAGAAGAAGAATTTTGAACTCTATTCTGGATCTAACAGGGAGCCAATGAAGTAGTGCTCTCTTCCTGCTCTTGACGGAGACGGTCGCATTCTATTTCTCTCCCTGCCCTCCCTATCTCTCCGCTTGCTGCTTGCTGTGAGAGCATCTCTCACACACTGTCCGAATAAGAATAAGATTGAGAGCAACATGGATCTGGCAAGCTGGGCCCTAAACACCATTGATCTAATTTTTTTCCCACTATGAGACCGGGGAAAGGGGAGCCTGCATGTCCGAGTGGAACGACCCGGTTGGATACGTCATCAATTCTTGGAGCTTGTGGAGACCTGTGTGCTTCTCAGCCCTGGAGGTCGAGGACGTGGAAGACGTCTACATATTTGGCTATGTGGTAGGGGTATCTCTTTTGTTCGGGCTTGGAGGATACCTGATTTACCAGGAAATTAAGAAAATCTGGGCAGCAGTTCGACATCTGCAGAGGCTGCAGGTGGATGGGCTGTGCAGGGCCGTACAAACTCAGACTCAAAGCCTGTTGGACCTGAGCCGTACTAGCGTGCTCGCAGGCGAGAGGGGTTCGATCTGGAGATAAGGTTCGGTTCTGCACGGTGAGGACGGTCACTAATGAATTTGGAATATTGGATTACTGAATGGGTTCCCCAGTGAGACTGAAGGCTGTTGGGAAAAAACAAGCAGCCTGTTCCAAAACAACATCTGCATTATCAGGAATTCGGCTCCCTAGCCGGCCTTGGGCTGGCAATCATATCTCTCCAGGCCTATGTGTGACAGTCGCTCTTCCCCTCAGCCCTGATCTGTGAAGCTGGATCTGGTGTACCACGGCCGCTGATGAACTTCCACCACTATCAGCAAACTGTTTTGGCTAGGAGCTGGCATCTGGGCTCCACAATGCCCCCACCCTCTCGTCTGCATCTGCATCCCCTCCTGACCCTGACCTTACCCACCATATTGCTCTCCTGGCTTTAAATGTGCAAATATGCTTTTGCTGAGGTGTTTTTTGAAACCTCGTACGGTGTTTATAATGAATACAGTACGAGATGATTTTTTTGAACCTACCTATTCCAGTGTATCTCTTTCTGTTCTTCTGCTAAAGGTAGTAAAGGCTTCTCTTCATTCATTCATGAAGAGAAGCCAATATGGGAGAAATATGTGCTCTCTTTCTAGTCCCTGTCAGTACTCTAGCTGCAGCATTTTGGATCATAACTGTAATGTAAATGAAATGTAAGATGACCTGTTGCCAATTAACTAGTTACTGTACTTGCAAAATGTTCTTCCAGCTATTGCTTTTTTAGTACCACTTACTTTTGCAACCTTTTGTCCCACCCCCAGCCCAATGTTTGGTAAATGGACTGGTCAATGGGCTCACACACACATTCATAAAAGCACTGTTTTCTATTTCAAAGTCCTTTCTATCTAATATTCACACACATTCATACTGTGACGGTTGCATCGGAGAGCACCTTGGGGTTCAGTATCATGCCCAAGGATACTTTGGCCTGCAGACTGGAGCAGCCAGGAATCAAACCACCAACCTTCTGATTAGTAGATGACCTGCTCTGACCTGCCACAGCCACTGCACAAAAAAAAAACAAAAAAAAAATATTTAAAAAGTTAATGTTTAACTGTTGCACATAAATGCAACAGCACATGGTGACAGGGTTGGGGATAATGGCATTTCAATCATTTAATACTACAGGTGAGCCGCAGTAATAACAGACATTCAGTTTGAAATTACTTACAAGTATGCATAGTTACATATTTATATAAATGTATTTATTTATATAAAAAGTGAATTGAAACTGGTAATAGGAAGTGGTTAGTTTGTGATATTACTCTGACCTAATTTACTGCTATTGAAATTTGCGTCCCACTGGGTCATTGGCATTAACACTTTACACGACTCGGTAGCAGTTAGCATTTTATAACCAACAGCCTGGGTTGTTTATGTTTTTTAATCAAATTTTCAAGGAAATACATCACTTTCTCTTGTATTTTGTTGCGAGGAAAATTTCACAGCAGAAGCACTCTTGACTTTGGGAACCACTGGTCTAGAAAAACAGATGGCTGCATAACATTTAGGTGACCCTTATACCAGCAATTGTATATGCGTTATGACTGACATGTCCTAATGGGATCCTTAATGGAACTCTGCCCTTTTTGAGGTTAATAATTACATCGGCTGTTTCCTGCAATGGCAAATCAAAATGGCAAAGCTCTCTGAGGAAAAGATCAATTAGTTTTCAAGTTACAAGTATCAAGCAGCATTTTCTGAGAGAATCTTGGGAGTGTCTTAGAGTGAGAAACTCTTGTTTACCTGTTCTGACATGTTTGATATTGATATACTGCTTTGAAACATGGTAATGCAGATGTAACATCTTGTTCATCATATCTTCTTCAGTAATGCCCATAACTGAATTTGTAACTCAATTGATTAAATATGACAGGGTCAAAATCCTCTGCTGTCATTTTGTTTTGTGTGCAAAGAGCTCCTGTACTGCATCATCAAGGGGGACCCCCTGGTTTGCCACCAATGGACCCCCAGGGAAACCTCTTTAGCAACATTTGAGACAGCTGCCAGAACAACAGAAGTTACTGAGGTACTGAGATGGGGCATGACAATATTTCCTCCTGTAAAGTGGGGAATGATGAAAAAAGTTTGAGAACCACTGGTTTTGGCATAAGCCACAGGACTTTTAACCAGGAGACTGATGTGTACCTCCTGTACGGGACTTTTGTTTTGCACAAAACAAGTGTCTCCATTCTTAGTGAGAGAGCAAAAACTTTAGGAATGGCCAAATCAACAATCTGGTACATTCTTAAAATAAATAAATAAATAAGAATTCACTGGCCATCTCAACAATGCCAAGAGGCCTAAAAAGAAAAAAAGAAAAAAACCCACAGAAGATAACTGAAGTGTACAATGACAGAATTGTTTCCTTGCTTAAGAAAAACAACTTCACAACGTCCAACCAAGTCAAGAACACTCTCAAGCAGGTAAGCTTATGATTGTCAGATACAATCCAGAGACGCCTTTATGAACGCCAGTACAAAAGGTTTACAATAAGGTGAAAACCACTGATTGCACTCAATAACAAGACGGTCAAATTAGACTTTGCCAGAAAACATCTGAAAGAACCTACACAGTTATTAAAATAAAATGAAAAAAATCTTTGGCAGATGAAACCATGATTAACTTGTACCAGAATGAGAAACAGCTCATGATCTGAAGCATACTTATCAACTGTCAAACATGGTGGAGACAATGTTATGGCACTGATATATATGGCTGCCAGTGGAACCAGGCAAATAGTGTTTATTGATTCCGTGACTGCTGATAAAAGAATGCCTTCTGAAGTATATAAGGCTATACTCGCTGCTCAAATTCAGCCAAATCCTGCAAAACTGATTGGATAGCACTTCACAGTGTAAATGGCTAATGACCCAAAGAATGCTGCAAAAGCAACCCAAGAGTTTCTCAAGGCAAAGAAATTAGTTATTCTACAATGGACAAGTTGGTCATATGATCTCAACTTAAAAGAGAATGCTTTTCATTTATTGAAGACAAATCTGTAAGGCAGAGAGACCGAAGAGCAACAATTGAAGGTAGCTGCGGTAAAGGTCTTACAGAGCATAAACATTTCGTATTATCCACAGTTTCTAGACTTTAGGCAGCCATTGGCCACAAAGGATTTTCATCCAAGTATTAAGAACAATTCTTATATTTTAAAATTATGTTAATTTTAAGCCTCTAGAAATGCAGTACCATGTATAAAAGTGACTGTAATGCAAAATTTTTGCAGACCCCTTATATTAAAGCTAATAACCTGAACTTTGATGAGATATTGATTGTTCGATTTAAAATCCACTGTGGTGGTGCACAAGGGCAAAGCTAAAAAAAAAATTCTGTCTCTGTCCAACAAATTATGGACCCAACTGTAGGTCTGAAGACATGGCAAATGACATTTATTAGTTAGTGCTTATGTTATTTTTCCTTCAGTATACAACCTTTTTTTAATGAGCTCCATCTCAAGGAGCATCAGATGTTTTCTTAATTAATTAATTTGTTGAATTCCTCTGTAATATGGTTATGTTTTCATATGATTTTGGTAAAAGTCTAGACTGGGGATGTTTGGCTTCACAGGAGTGTCTGTAATCCTCATTAATTTAACACAACAAGTAGGACTGAATGTGCATGTGAATGGAATAGAAGTACATCCCTAGACAGAAGTACAGCAAGGATAATCACCAAATGGTTTGTACCAAATCAATTCAATGAATTGATGGTTTGTGGTGGCCTTTGAGTTTGTATTTCCATGTGATCTAACAGGCATTGCTCCCTGATATCCCAGTATCAGGCTTTGACACATTCTGTTATGCCAAGCACAACCAAAAAGTGAGGCGATAAGCTGACCTTGGAGCACTATTTGTTGATTTTAATGAGAGACACTCTGAAGCCAAACAGCTGTCAATAGAATGCCTCTAAAGACTTGATTTGATCACTGTACATAAACTTTATTAAATATCAATGATTTATTTTAGGACATCCTTTGGTTTTGCCTTTAAATGGGTCCTAGTGTTTACTATGTATGTATTTGTGCTGTCTACAATGATCTATGGCAAAGATTTATGCTCTCTATTACATATAAAAGTGTGGAAGCCTTAGCCTACTATCTCTTGGAATACTGGATAGCAAGATTTTGATCTTATCTACTCTGATTTCCTCTCTGTCGCTGTTTAGTGCTTTCCATGCTTTTCATCCAAGAGAACATTTTATTCTCATGGTCTCAACAGTAGTTCATCCTCAAGACAAATCCATATGAATATTTATCCTAGAATGTTTCTTCAACAGCTGTGTGTATACTGTATACTGCATGAGAATTCCCAGAAGGGCAGTATATTCCACGCTGACACCTGCCCTCTAAGCCGGCTCCTAGCAAACCAACATCAGTCATTTCATCTCAGTCTCCTGGTCAAAAAGCTTTTTTATTGACCATAAAAATTCTCAGCCTTTGAAATGCAGACTGCCTGTTCCACCACTTGTTTTCCATTCCTGCTTCACATATAACATTTTCAACATTCAGTATATGTTGTCAAAGCAAGGCACCACACTGTGCATTGAAAAATAGATTTTCCACTACCAACTGTGTAAGACAAGATTGAAACCAGTGAAATACCACCAGGCTGCAATTAAGTCATGACAGGCAAATCACACACATGTTATCATTCCCCGTGGAGTCGTGGTGAAAACATCTGTGATTAAATGCTTTGACAGTTTTGATTTGGTTTTAATTTCACATTCACAATTGCACACAAAATCAGGTGTCTGCGCATTTGTCAGCCACAATATTACACCAAGCCTTATTTTGGTTGCTTACTAAAATAACTATCCAAAGAAACCACTGAGGCCCATAATAAATAGTTTATATATTTCATATTATCTTATTTTGACCAAATTAACAGACTAATTTCCTTTCATGATCTTTTTTTATTATTCAAAATGCCATTAGTCTCCTAAATCTCAGTCTAATTAAGGCTTAAGAAAATGTAATGAAATCCAATTTGACAATGTAGCACTGGTTCCTCACACCATGTCTAATGATCCATTGGCTTTCCAATACAGAAAAGGAGCTGGAGGGAGAGAATGAGAGAGAAGGCCTCATCACATCAGCATATCTTTAGCCCTCTGTCGGCAGTGTGCTTTCCTGGGTTATTAAATGGATCTCTTTTAATCAGACAAAACTACTTTACACATCCACAGCACTGTATCCCTATCAGTTGCTGACATATTTGATGTGCTGCCTTCAGTGCCATGGGAAAATCATCTCCCTAAACACATTATGTGGAAATTAGCAACCATACTATGCCATATTTCATATTACGTAGGTGATACCTTTGAATGTGTTTTAATTCTAGTAGTAGTCCCTCCTATGTAATCACTGTAAATATGAATCACTGAGCAACAACTAGCAATAGAAGTATAGAGAAGGTCAAAAGTACATAAGGCTGGTGCAGGACAGCGAGACAGTGGTGAGGTCTGCAGCAGGAGTGACAGACGGGTTCAAGGTGGGGGTGGGATTACACCAGGGATCTGCTCTGAGCACCTTCTTGTTTGCAATGGTGATGGACAGGTTTACAAATGAGGTCAGGCAGGAATCTCTGTGGTTTGCAGATGACATTGTGATGACACTGATCTCTGGGCGGCATTGGTGGTTACCTCACAGTAAGAGGGTCCACCATCTGGCCGGGGT
This sequence comes from Archocentrus centrarchus, assembly GCF_007364275.1. Lineage (NCBI taxonomy): Eukaryota > Metazoa > Chordata > Actinopteri > Cichliformes > Cichlidae > Archocentrus > Archocentrus centrarchus. The sequence goes on from NC_044366.1 coordinate 14,217,275, forward strand.
CTTTCTGTTCGGAGTTTGCATGTTATCCCCGTGTCTGCGTGGGTTCTCTCTGGGTACTCGGGCTTCCTCACACAGTCCAAAGACATGCACTTAGTGGGGTTAGGTTAATTGATGATTCTAAATTGCCCAAGGTGTGAATGGTTGTCTGTCTCTGTCTCTCACCCAGTGGCAGCTGGGATAGACTTCCCCACAACCCTGAATTGGATAAGCAGAAGATGGATGGATGGAGATCTGTAAGGAGAAGGTGAAAGAGAGGCCCGAGAAGTGGAGGTATACACTGAAGACAAGTGGAATGAAAATTAGTAGAAGGAAGACAGCGTGTGTGAATGTGAGGTAGATAGGTGGAATAGAGGAATAAAGACAGTGAAAGCAGATGAGTTTAAATACTTGGGGTCAGCCATCCAAAGCAATGGACAGGGCAGAGAGCAGGAAGAGAAGAGAGAACAGGGTGCAGTGGGTGGAAATGAGTATCAGATAGGAGGATAGCAGCAAGAGCGAGAGGAGGTTTACAAGATGGCAGCAACACCTGCTATAATGTATTCTTTGGACACAGTGGCACTGCCAAAACGACAGGAGGCTGGCAGGATGTGGCAGAGTTGAAGATGTTAAGATTTTCATGGGAAGCAACCAGGATGGACAAAATTAGAAATCAGTTGTGGTTGAGCACTTTGTAGACAAAGTTAGAGACGCAAGGCTGAGATGGTTTGGACATGTGCAGAGGAGAGATAGTGGAAAGAGTGGACAAAGGATGTTGAATTTCATCACTTTCTGAAAATAATGGCCCAAGTCATTTTTTTTCATTTTTTTTCAGAAAAGCCAAAAAACTGAACCAAACATTGAAAATATGATTTGGGCAAAAATAAAACTTGTCCAAAAAAAAAAAAAAAAAAGACACAGGCCATTATTTTAAGAGTGACAATATGGAGTTTCAAGACAGGAGGAAGAGAGGAATACCACAGGGAAGATTTATAGATGCAGTGAACGAGCGCATGCAAAGGGTTGTTGTGATAGCAGGATACTGGGATAGGGTGAGATGGATACAGATGATCCATTATGGTGACCCCTGAAGGGGGCAGCTAAAAGAAAGAAGTCATCCACTGGTGCACTGAACATGTTACCATTGCAAGAGTGTAGGCCAAACAATGTGAGAACTGCAGCTGAGTTGTTTCTTGAAAAACCTGAAATAAGAATGACTTATAAAAAAAAAAAAAAAAAGAAGTATTGTACCATGTGCACCACTCAGACAGGTTGGACTCAAATGTGGGACCCTAACAAAAAGCTTAACAAATTTACTTGTAGGTACAGCAAGATAACACCAGTTCAGGTGACGGTTTCTGATGGCAAAGTCCAGCCTCCAAACAGACAGGCAGTTTCTACTGCTCCTTTTCCTCCCAGAAGCTCTCTCCACAAGCAAAAGTCTCCTTCTCTCTCAGTACCAGGAAATCTATGCAGAAGGAACAAGGTAAGTAACTCACAGCAGGTAAGCAGAGCAAAACAACAAGCAAGGGAGGCAGCTTCACTAATGGCAGTCAGTTAAACAAGCCAGCAAAGACTGAAGGCATTCCACTACCTTAAATAGTAGCAGGAGAACACAGGATACAAACATGTGAGCTCATTACCTCCAGGTGTGTGGAACTGAAGGGTGGCAATCTAGTAGAAGTCCCACCCCTGAAACACAAGGGTGAGGTTAAATCACTCACACAAAACACATTCACACAGATAAAAAAGAGGGAGAGAATGAGCGATGAGAGAGAGAGAGAGAGAAAGAGTGAGCCAGTATAGGAGGACAGAGGGTCCCTCTGTCCTCCTATACTGGCCTCCTATATAATGACACCATGGTGGTATAGTGATAGAAGTTCTGATAGTGTATCTTTAAAATGTCCTATTTATTTTAATCACTCATGTGTTGGTTAGTGATGCACTTCCAAAAATGTGTTTGAAAATACATTAAGAAAAAAATAAAGTGCATCTTCTAAATATAGTAGTACCTATCCAATTGTCTGCTTGTTGCTCTCAAACAGAATAGTGAAGCTTGGCAGCAAAATGGTAGCTTAAAGAAAGTACAAACAAAGGCTTTGTCACATTTGAAGCTGTGGCCAGCAAGGCAGAGGACTCACAGGACTCACAAGACACAACTAAAATTAAACTTAAGATTTATTACGTGGCAATCATGACAGGTTTATTTTTCAGCGCAGTCACAGTGATTCTTTAGTCTGGGCCATATTTCTACATCTCTTTCAGTCTCTTTCTATTTCATCTCTCTTCCTTTCCTTTGTTCCTGAGAAATAATACAGCTAATCACCAGAAAGCTTAGGGCCATTTGCTTCTACTCACTAGTCTGGCCTCCCAGGATGCCCCAGATGGATCCCATTCTGGGTGTTCAATGACATCTTCCCAGCTGCCCTCTTTCTCAGCCCTCAGGAAATTTCTTCTCAGCCCCTACTCTTATACCCTAGGGAGTAAACGTATTGAAGGGACATTTTTCATTTGCTGCACTGTGGGCTGATGAGTGCGCTGGTCACAGGCAAGTTGAAGTTCAGTTCTTCTCTTGATGATGTGCTACTCATTCATCCATTTCTGTCTCATACTGGTAATCATGACGATGATAAACAGTTGATAAACGTTCTGGCTATTTCTTTAGAGTTCAGTTGACTTGTCAATTTAGAAGAATTAATCTTAAATGAAATGGCAAATGAATACCCACTCTTCACCTAAGCAATGGAAAAGCACAGACTACCATCAGTTTTGACACTACCCACCTTAACTTTGTCCTCTAAATACTTCACTTACTTCTGAAAATTAGTACAGCACATGCAGAAAAACTACCCTTAAAATGGTGACTGATGAATGTAAACATCCATTTGTTATTTTCTTAACCCCCTTATTAGCCTTAGGGGTAGGGATAGAGCTGACATAGGGTGAAAGATGGGTACACACTGGTCACCAGGCTAAAGGTTTAACAAAGAAAGACAGACACCCAAACACTCTCACAAACACCACACAGAAAGGCTTCATCCAGTCAGGAATCCTCTTGCTGTGAGGCAACAGTGCTAACTACTGCAGGACTGTACTCCCCATGAGTGTAAACATGAGTCACAATACATTTCCAAGAACTTTATATAAGTAAAATCTAGACTCCACTGTGTTTCGTTTCAAAACCAACTGCTGGTCTTTAGATGCCATTCTCTCTAAATTCCATACTGGCCTAATAGAAGTGGGGTCTGAGTAATTGTTTTCCAAAGGTATGTTACAGTTTGAATCACCTGAGTGTTTAGTTGTAACAAAGAGAATGGAGGACTGTTACTAAAACCTCTCTCCCTTTAAACCTCTACGTCAAGCTGACTCACCCACTACTTTGCCTGTTCCCCTGAGAGTGATACTGTATGTGGGTGGACTAACATTTGCTGGAACTTTAAAATTACTGCTCTGCATTTACTGATAATGCTGAGATGTTATTTCATTATGTAAAAAAAACAAAACAAAACAAAGACACTTCATTTACAATCATAGAATTGATAGGCTCAAGAATGCAGATATACTTGCTGTATACACACAAGCACACACTCTGACATACTAGCACTAATTAAATTGGCAACTTTATTTCTAAACAAAAACAACAAAAACACAAAATTGGAACAAATCAACTCCAGACTTTTTTTTTTCTCATTTTTTTTCATGTAAGAAAAATATGAACTTCATGCTGTCATTAAAAAGAAATCGAAACTGTTCGGAGCATGGGTGCCAAATGTGACAATTTCTTGTTCATACCTGGAGGAAACAAAACCATCACAGACAGCGCCAATCTCCCTCTAAGACTATGAGCACAGCATATAGGTTGCAAAAGGGGCTAATGGGAACTTCATGTCAAGCCTCTTTTCAGCTGGAGTTGTCAGTGAGAATGAGCAATGCAAAATGCCAATGTCAAAAAACCCTGTGTTTAGCTTGTCCATGCTGACAGGTTAGGAAATGGAGCATGCTACCTGACCAGCATGAGAGAATTGCTGCCCTCCGGTGCTGCAGGAGTCACATCTGCAGGCCAATGATAAACAAGTTTTTGTGCCGTCAAGCACCTCCAGTGCAGCCTCTTTCTATTTCTCTTTCTGATTTTTAAGGGTCTCTGCTGTGTGTTCCAACAACAGAAGATATATCAAATTCTCCAATCAAATGAGAACTTATAAATGTGTTTGCTAGTAATTTGTATTGTGTGTAGAATACTCAAAGGCAATTTATTATATAGTATGGTAAGTGGTTAAGTATGCATTTCTTTTCTTTTTTTCTTTTTTTTTTAAGAAATAACATGAAACACTTTCACATAGACAAATGTCACATTCTGTGCATTACGTTTTTTACTGCCCCCGGATTTGATTGGTGATAAGAGTACTTTGTAGGAAGATGTGTTCATTTTTGGTAAAATATCTGCATTCACAGATGTCCAACTTTAAAAAAAAAAAAAAAAATCTATTTTCAAATACTTGCTTTCTGTTGTGGTTCACCTTTTTAATGCCTGTATAACCTAAATCATGGCATAATGACTCCTGTGCATGTTCCTGTATAAAGATAATCCCATACATGCTTCACTTGTAACAATGCCTCATTAGCATTCCAAAGTTATACAATCTGTCATTTAAAACAGTGATCCCAGAGAACTGTGCCATACTTTCATTTCAGAGGATTTAGGTGCCTTAAGCAGGTTTCCCTTACTTTGAAGCATTCAAATTTACTTGTGGCATATTTTCCACATCCATCAGGAAGGAGATGTTTGAAAGAAGAACTGCATTAGAAAATGCTATTGTGCCAGACTTAACCATGAGATAATTGTCAGAAAATTCAATTTTTTTAAAATGGTGAGTTTATTGAACCTCCTGATAGATTAAAAAAAATTAAACATTAATTTCCATATGATTTTAATTTGTATCATATTTGCTACATCATTTTTTTCTTTCCACATTTTTTCCTTTTTCTTTTTTTATTGCTTAGGCCTGGACGCTTGAGGGTCCTGCACAGTATCTTAGCTGTTCCCAGGACTGCGCTCTTCTGGACAGAAATCTCGGATGTTGCTCCTGGAATCTGCTGGGGCCACTCTCCCAGTTTGAGGGTCACTGCCCCGAGTGTTTCAATTACCACGAGGACCACTGTTACCTTCGCCTTCCACATTCTCTCTAGCTCTTCTCTCAGCTCTTGGTATTTATCGAGCTTCTCATATTCCTTCTTCTTGATGTTACCATCCCTTGGTACTGTCGCCGAATAGTGTAGCGGTACTGTTACCATCTTTGGAACAATATGTTGGTGGTTTGAATCCTGGCCAGGGCATGTACCCACTAACTAGCTATCCAAGCCTACCTCAAAACACAGGATGAAGATAATTTTCCTCTGTGGGCCAAATGCATGTTTCAGAGTAGCTTATCAGCTTATCAGTACTCTGCTATGATCAGTTTTAATATTGTTTTATAATATTATTGTTTTTAATGCAGTATTTTAATTAACTTTTTGTTTTCTCTTTTTTTTTTTCTTCTTGCTAGACATAGCGGTCCTACTGGGGCCATTTGCAATACTTCAAGGATGCTGCTTGTTATTAGTTGCTGGAGTTTGCACTCAAGCAGTGAATAACTATGGTAACCCACTCGTCTACATATTAAATGGTAAATGGACTGCTTCTTATATAGTGCTTTTCTACTCTACTTGAGGACTCAAAGTGCTTTACACAACATGTCTCATTCACCCATTCTATGCCTAAGTGCTTTCTATCTAACATTCACACTCTGATGAATGCATCAGAGAGCAACTTGGGGTTCAGTATCTTGCCCATGAATACTTTGACTGGAGCAGTAAACAAACCACCAACCTTCCGATTAGTAGGTGACCTACTCTACCGCCTGAGCTATAGCTACCAATTAAAGATATTAAAAATCCTTTAAATGATCTTAATCCATCAGTAAAGAAAACTGTGACAAATGTAATTTCATTTTCATGAAGAATTCCTAAGATTATATTTGACACCATTAGGAACAGTGTTTCACCGGCCAATTTTTTCTATACTATGTTTCCCTATCAAAATCCTTACTTTTTGGGACACATTCTTCTTGTGCACAGCACACACTGTTCATACTCCTACCATCTGGCAAATGTTACAGGATTGTAAAAGCAAGGACAATCAGACTAAAAAAAAACTGTTTATATCCACAGGCCATCAGGCTACTGAAGCATTGACTGATTAACAAACTGTGATTACCTAATTCTCAATATGGACCTATGCATTTGCATTTTTGCACACAGTATAAACAGTCTTTATCTTTCACACAATATTATACATTCCTGTACAATAACACTCAGTCTCTTACCATTCTAATAGTACACATAACTACTTGCAATTTATATTCTGACTACACTCTACCCTTCATCTGTATATAATATACTTGCTTTATTTATTTATTTTTTCTGTGCTTATTTTTTTATTTTAGTTTAAATAATTGTATGTAGTGAACTTGTAAGAATTTCATTGCTCAGTATAACCACTGTGAGAAAGTAATAAAAATGTAAAAGCAAAGTAAAAAAATAAATAAAAGGTAAGAAGATGGGCAAATAAAACCATGTTAATTTGCTCATCAGTGTAAAAACAATATCCTCCTGAATATGCAGAAGGCCAAAGAGATTGTAACAGACTTCAGAAGAGGACATTCACAACATTCTCTAATGACCACCAATGGTACTGCTGTGGAGGGGCTGAGCAGTGCCAAGTTCCTGGGGGGAGAGCCGGCGCAAACTTTGAAGGGGCCCTAAGCAAAATTTGATTTGGGGCCCCCCTCGTACCACTTCATTGTCCTCTGAGCATAACTGTTATTAATGCTGGAGGGTTGAAGTTGAATATAAAATTTTTGGGATGCATTGCTTTTTCAGTCTCATGTGCATAAGCCCACTCAAAAACAGTGTATTTCAGTATGATAAACATTGTAAAGTTATGTCATGTCCATGACACTGAGGAGAGTGTGGCAAGTATCAGTGCATGCCATATCCATTCAAAAGGGCATAGGATTTTTAGAAAATATGTGATTTAGGGTGTTTGACCTGCTTTGGGACATGTTGGACATGCTCTTGTCATCCAAAAGATGTATATTTATGCATAACTATGCAAATACACCCAATTACAGACTAGTAAATGAGCCATTTGTATTTATATAAATAATAATTATTCAGCATACAGAACTGCTGAGAACCAATGGAATAATATTGAACACAAACACTCAGCAGTTGGGCCCAGTGCTACAAGAAGTGCTGTAAATATGTCATTATGCTGCTAAACCACAAAATGGTGTGGTGGCAATACCCCAAAAGCACAAATGAGGCAAAAAAAGTGAGGTCCACTGGTCTATCCATGCAACTTGACCACAGTGTGAAAACAAGAACACGCTGTCACCACAGGAACAGTGAGTAAACCAGTCGGATTAAACCACCACAGCTCACAAATACACAGTTATGTCTGAACATGCATGAATAAAGCCAAGATATACCCAGCTAGCATGTCCCGTCCACTGAACCTTGTAAATATTTAACAACACTGACATATAAGAGTCATGATTCCGCAGTGTGGCAGGCAGGATAAGGACCCAAACACAGGACTCAGGAGGGAAAGCATGAACTCAGAAATACATATCTTTATTGCTGGACGTACATCATGTACAAGGAAACTAGAAAGCTCAAATGGAGCTAATAAGTCAACAACTAGGAACTATGAACCAGGAAACACACTACCTAAGTTAGACGATGTGACAAAGAACAGGACACAGACAAACACACACGAGGTAATCAGGGAAATAGGACACACCAGGGAGCACAACTGAACAAGACTAAGGGAGTAAAACTGAATACAATACAAAGAACTGCCAAAGTAAAACAGGAAGTAGACATGGAAACAGATGCTGACTTGATACAACACAGGGAAGCAGACACGCAGAGGGACTACAACCCCTACACTAGAGGCATAAGAGGACACAAGAGGAGGACTTAAACTACAGTACAAGGAACTAAGACCAGGTCTAAATCGATTTAACAGGAGAATAAACGAGAAACAATAAAACACCAAACAGGACCGGGAACAGAGGAATCCAAAGAAGTGAAACAAAGGATTAAATGGAAAGTGAACTAAACCAAGAACAGAACTCAGAAAACTAAACTAAGAAGCCTGAGGATTTAAACAAGAAAACCAATCAGGAATTACCAGAAAAACACAAAAATTCAAAATTGCAAAAATACAATACAATAACCTTGGAATCAAACAGTACAAAAATGAAAGGTGTTAAACATTAATCACAAATGAAAGTGGTATTTGCAAAACAGTTAAACTTAATACATCAGGTCAACCAAATGATTTCTCATAGAGGGAAATCAGAAAATGCTGGTTGAGCACTGTCCTGTTCAACTTGCCTGTTTTACTAAATTGGATATGGCAGGAGTTGACATCCCCTTTCCATCATCAAGGCTTTCCTTGCAAATATGCTAAAGGAGTATTAAAAGTTTTTTCACACTAGACTAACTTCTCTACATCGCATGTTGGCCGAGGTGGTCAGTAAGAGAAAACTTATGTATTAAGATGGTAAATCACAGCGGGCTACTATAATTGCTAATGTTAGCTCTGTTTCTACACAAGGTGCAGATTGTAACTGACAGTCTAAAGAGTTTGAATCTCCAGCAATACTTGTACTATAAAGAACACCTTTTCTGGTTGATCAATGTGTTTCAGCTTGTACCCTTAATCAGGCATGACTGTGTGACCCAGTGTGTGCCTTTATGCATGTTGCATAGTAGCAGTAATTTCATTAAAATGCAAATCAGTCAGGCCTGTACATTCTGCAGGTCAGGTATTATACACAGACTGCAAGTTTATGCAGCTAATTTATTTGTAAAACAGCCCTTACCTGGTGCCGCCTAAGCTGTCAAATTTATCAAGAGAATGGTTGCCCCACCCTCCAAATGTCCACATATTCCCTATCAATGCCACGGAGACTGTGTAAGGGGACTTCCAATGGAAGTTTTCACCCTTATCAGGATATACAGATTCTCCTTCAGCTGGCTCTCTTTGATCTGTACTGGAATGGTGTTCCATTAAAAAAAAATCCTCCCCTAATATTGTATTATTTCTGGTGGTAGATTACTCACTCCCTCATCAGGACTGCTAATTTGCACTACCCATAGTAGATTGCATTTGGCATGCAACCTGCGTAACCCATGTGATACCTCTTTCTAAATCTTTTTTTTTTCCCTTCTAAAAAATGCTTGCAGGCAATTTACAGTGTTGCCACTAGACTACTTACTTGATCAGATGGTATAAAATCATCCCTCTTCTTCTTTAGTTATGTTTCTTCAGTGGCTCCCTGTTAAATTCAGGATCCACTTTAACATTCTCAGCCTTACTTACAGCTTACAGTGGGTTGAAGAGTCATTTTCCTGTGTATGTGTCCAATTTTCTTCAATTTGCTCACTTAGGTCAGTTACATTTACCATCTGCCCCACCCAAGACTTTAACACTGGTGCAATGCCCTGGCTATATCCCTAAGATATGAACATCTTGTAAATCCTTTGAAAAGTCAGTTTGATATCTAGACAGATATTTTGGTAGTTTGACTACACAAGGTCTTTTGTGCACTACATTTACTGTGTGTTGGTAATTTTACATTTTTGCATAGCTTGTTCTTCAATTATTATATGCTGTACAGAGGTTGTTGTAATGCTTATTGTGACGCGTCACTGTGAAAAGTGTAGTATAAATTACTGTGAAAAAAAATTGCTTCCTTCCTGATTTTGTTTGTTTTTTTGTTTGTTTTTGTTGTTTTTTGCATATTGGTCATGTGTTTCAGAGCATCAAAAAAATTCTGTTAGAGATAACCCAAGTAAATACAACATACAGTTTTTAGATGATGATTTACTTGGTTTTGAGTTTTTATGAGTAAATGTTTTCTTTTGGTTTTGAGAATGATTTGTGTTTAAGTTTTTTCTTTTGTGAGTTCATGATTCATTTTAATGGTTTATGTTTGAATTTTGGTTCCTTCTTACTTTTGTAAATTAGGTTATCTTTTGTGTGGGGTTGTGTATATAGTTTGCTTTTCATATGAGTTGTGTTTTTATTCTGTTGCCTCATTGTTCCCTATTTCATCCTATTGTGTCATTCCCCTATGTTAAGTTCATGCATGTATCTGTGCTCCCCATTTAGTTACAGTTTCCTCTTTGTATTTTATTTTGATAGTCTTTTGTCTGTGGTGCTTTGTATTGAGTTTTATTTCCCACGTCTCATCACCCCCGATTAGTTTCAACTGTGTTCCCCTTGCTCTATGTCCCCTGAGAATTCTGTTAGTTGGAGTCCCTGGTTCTGCTCTATAAATGTTTTTGGATTTTTTGGACTTTCTTTATTTCACTGAGCTACCAACATTAAAGTCTGCTTTTTTTTTTTTCTTCTTTTTTTTAAAAGTTTATTTCCTGTTTCCCAAGTCTTGCATTTGGGTCAACGGCTGACTAGTAACACAGCAAACCATGACACAAACCTACCTGGCCTTATGTGAAAATGTAATTGCCCCCTAAACCTAATAACCGGATGTGCCACCCTTGGCAGCAAGAACTGTGTTTGCAATAACTGGCAATTAGTCTTTCACACTGCTGTGGAGGAATTTTGGCCCACTTGTCTTTGCAGAATTATTTTAATTTAGCCACATTGGTGTGTTTTCAAGCATGAACGTTTAAGGTCATGCCAAAGCATCTCAATTGGATTTAAGTCCGGATTTTGACTAGGCCATTCTAAAAACCTCATTTTTTTGCTTCTCTCTCCCTAGCAACCTCCTCCAGCTCATCCGGGTTACATCAAGGTATTCCCAGGCCACCCCAGAGATATAATCTCTCCAGCATGTCCTGGAGATTATATCGAGCTTTAATACTTGATTCTTGCTGCTGATATTTGAAGATTTAAATGGGTAAATCCCACTGCATTTATAGCAAACTTATACTATGGGACATTTCTAAAAAAGAAAGCATTCTATAACTGTTCATATACCTATATAACCTAGAAGCTGACTGATAAACTTATTGTTTGTGTATTTCACAAAGATTTTTTTTCCTTCCTCTGCCATGCTTTTGTTTTACAACTAGCTGTCCCTCCTACCTTTGCCATCCTTGCTGCACATCGGCAAAAAAAGTATTGGCCTTCTGGTAAAATATGATTGTGGCTCTCTATCCATTTATATTTCCTGACAGTACCTACTGTAATATCTCCCAAATCAAATAAATGTCATCATTCATCACAAAAGCAAGTCTCGTCTGATCTGAGAGATACAGGAAAATTCAATTCACTTTGGCTTGATGTACATCTATCAAGATTGTTTTCTCTAATTTACCTTTAAGGTTAATATATTTTTATTCTGCACTGCTGTATTTTATTCTTTTCTGAAACCTATAATTGTCACAAGTCAATTCAGGCCAGGGTCAATGTGATAATATCAATAAGAGAGAAAAAGAGAAGAGAAAAATCCAGATTTCATCATACAAAACTTTGGTAGCAATTCATGCAACTTATAGTGTATTTCCCAGCATTTCCTATGTAATTTATCTGAATTTAAGGCATAACTATCAGTCTCTATGAAAATTTCAAAATATCAATTGGTGGGTTAAAAACAAGGAATACATTTGTACTGTAAATATTTTTTTGAAAATGAGTTTGTCAGGAGTATTTTTCTTTTCTTTAAGTAATGAGTAACTTTGGAGTATTTTAGGGACACACAGTAGTTCCCCTTCTTACATTCTAATGACACAGCATCAGTGGGGTGTAGGTTCTACTTTATCAGACATTTGTCCAGTAAGAGGTGTAAATGGTGGTCAGGATCCACATAGCTATTCACCACAGCCACAGTCAGAGGATGACCTCTGTGTCAGCTGTTGGCGGGATCAGCTGTGCTGAGTGGATTCAAATACCAACAGCAATCGCAAATTCCACTGGTGAGTAACATGGATGTAGCCCAACAGCTAGCAGTTCAAAAAAGTAGCCATTTCACCTTTGTAAAATGGGGGGGGGGGGGGCATGAAAACTCCACACACTTAAAGGTCCCAGCCAGATGGATTAAAACCCAGGACCTTCTTACTGTGAGCTAACGGTGCTAACTACCATGCCACAGTTCTGCCCTGAAGAATGTTTGTTTTTGCAAATCAAAGATTATTTTCATTTTGGATTATCTATCTGGTGCATCCTGCAGAACAAAAACATGTATATGAAGTATGTATGAGGAAACTTAACTTAATTTACAGAGATGTTGAATGGAAAAAAAAAAATCATAAAAAGCTTTTCACACTTTGAAGCGCACAGAGAGGCAGATCAGAAACAGCAGTCCCTCAGGATATGCAGACATTCTCAGATGAGGTCACCCACCCTGTTTGTTTTCACCAATGCACTGTTCTCTCCAATGGTATTTCATCCATTGGAATTAACTATTTCAGAGAGAAATACTGAAAGAAAAAAAAATGTGTTCGGGGGCATTTAGGTTCAGTGAGAGGAGAGGTTCTTTCTGGTGATGACATGTATTCTACTGACAACTGGAACAAGACACAAATGAAATATATATTTTCCATTTTATTTGCTTGGGCCAATTCTGCCACAACCTAAGACAGGTATGCACCAAGTATAGCATCCCTACAAGACACATAGGAAAACAATGTAGGAGAGTAAAAACCAATAGGCTTTGGAAGGACACAAAATGAAATTTTTGCCTTCTCACTGAATGTGAACAGTCTGTCCCTATAAACATATGACCTTCCTTGTATCCTACTATACTGGCACAGGTGTATATTCCAATGGCTATTCAAGTTCTGGAAGAACCACAAAATTAGAAAGTATCCTACAGAGTTGTGCTATTAAAATCATCTAAAAACTTTCTCCAGTTTTTACCTTAGTCTCAGTTTGTTTATCCATTAATTTACTATACTGTATTAAAAGAAATACCACAATTTTGAAACACATAATTCCCTACAAATATACATCACTAACACTGTGTTCCACATTTCAACACATTTTGCATATCTAACTACGCTCATGTCTGTCTCACGTGTCTTCAGTGGGTCTGATTATTGCCACCTCGTTGGTCATTTGAGTTGCCAGGGGAGTTGAGGAGTGATGCACACCTCTGCTGTGCACGGATGCGTTTCTAATTAAATACCATTCCAATGGGGACAGTCACTGAAAAATACTGCTGGTGTTTTTACTGCCACATTGTGAAATGGCTACTGTATGTACCATGTGCATATGAAAATAGAGATGGCAGAGGAAACCTTGGAGGCTGTATGCATTTATGCTGTGTATATTTGTGTTGCTAAACACTATCAAAGTTGTACCCACCTATGCATATATTTATTCGTTTCTCAGGCACAATTTGACGTAGAAAGAAAAGCAAGAGTGAGATCAGGGATATTCAGTCAATTTGGATCACTGACTTTGGGATTCTACAAGACTGACACCAAAACAAGTGAATTGGCCAGTATCACAAACACAAAACAGAATGTAGGCCTGAAACCAAAAAATGTTTTCAGATGACTTGGGCTAGTTCAGCCCTGTAGTCAGTTGAGGTACAACATGGTCCAGTAGGTTTACACAAATTCTACAGTATTCATCCTTGTGTGGAGTTCATTTTGGGCTCTTCACCTACTGTGTACAAATCAATGAAGCAGAAGGAACAGCATAAATAGCACTTCTAAAAATAAAGTGATGCTGTGGATTGAGGCAGACTAAGTCATGGTTAAAGCCCCTGGAATTTAGCAAAAAAAATGTTACTTTGATTTGCTTCATAGTAACACAAGACAAACTCTAGATTGTGATTTTAAATTAGAAAATAGTCTAATATTAAATGTAATTATTATGAAGCAGTAAAACAATCTCTATGATGTATTCATCTCTATTATACTTTTGCTGGTGTCAGAGTCAAATTAGTGACTATTGTTAGGGTTTAAAATTGTTTCAGTAGCCACACAGCCCACCAGACAATATAATTTTCTGTTACATTTTCCTAAGCATTATGAAGACTAAAATAACTATATTCCCCTGCTATAGGGTTGATGGTGCAATCAGTGTACTGCAGTTCCTTCTGTTGTCACAGGCTCAGACAGAGGAGCCAATGGTGCAGAAAGGTTCTAGGCTGATGAACAAGCACACAGCCCTCTGATTACAGCAGCACTCTCTATTCAAGCTTTTGTGTCACTCAGAGACACAATTAGTCTTGACGAGCAAAGAGCCCTCTTGTGTCTGCCTTTTACCTGCTCCCATTCCTGTCCTTTAATTTAATTTACAAGCAGCAAATATGATTGCTATGTGGATTCCAGACAAAAATGATCATACTGCTCCTTTGTTGTCTTCTTGTAATTGAGTCACAGATGAGCGACTATCCTCCCCTTACGTGTAATAAAGATACACGGGATCCTTTGGTATTGTCAGTCTATCACAACACAGTGACACATGGGTGTTTTTGGCTGCTTACTTGGCAGGATGGTAAGTTAGTATTAATAAGTAGGACAAATAAAAGTCAGTGCTACAGTATTTGTACATGCCATTTAGGAAATTATTATATGTATTAAAGATAAAAAGTTTGAATATATTGAATGAAAATCTGAATATATATAATGGAACTCGAATATATTGAATGAACTTTGAACATACTGAATGAAACTGGAACATTTGAATGATAAAAACTGATGTCACGGAGGCTGTTGCGGCATCTAGTGTTTTCATTGTGTAAAGAATATAATGTCACTGCAAAAAATTGCGCTATGAGCCAATCTGCGTGGAATCTAGTAGCAGAAATCTTAAGTAATGAGGAGCTAATTAACACCCTGGCAAATCCGTGTACTGGCCAACCTAATATAGTAGCAGTGTTGGGTATCTTACTACTGATGAAGAAGTTTATTAACTGTTTCATCAATATCAAATGCAGAGTACTTCTCCCATCAGACATCTTCTGTTTATCAAACTAATGTTACCCAGAACATGCCTTCCACATCTGCGATCTTTGCCCTTTCACTCCAAAGGGCCCGAGACAGAAGCAGCAATAACAGAACAAATGTTACTGGTGGCAAAAGTGTAATTTCTGAGGTAAGCTGAGTAAACAAAATAACAGAGATAGTCAGTGTGTGCTAGACTGACAGTGTGTGATTGTGGAGACTAAACTGTACACAACAGTTAATTCGTTTAATTGTGAAAATAGCCTATTTATTAAATATTTCAAGTTTCATGAGCTTCATCCACTAAGATTTCTTAAAAGAAATCATTTATCTGTTATAATACATTGGTTTGCAGCAGTGCTGAGATTTAAAAGTGGCCAATGGTATGCCGCTCCCGGACTGTGGCATTTGCCGATGCAGCAGCAGCCAGCAACTGGCTGACAGTGGCCAACGCTTAAACGGTCTGCCGTTCGGCACGCTGCTCGGTAAAAGTGGCCAGTGCTCTTGGCTTGTGACATTTGCAGATGCTGATATGAATGATGGTACCAGATGGTAGACTAAACCTGCGCATTTTGGAGGGTTGGCCTCATTAGATGCATCATAACAGTAACCTCTCTCTCACTTCCTATCTATCTATCTATCTATCTATCTATCTATCTTGGTAGTTTGCTGGTCTGAAGCATTCAGGTGTGTGTTACCAATGTGCTTCAATCTTGCTTGGAGTGTGAAATTCAACCCAAAGACTGAAGTATGGCTTGTTTGGAAAGGTTGCCAGGAGAATGCCTCTTTTCTCTTAAAGGAAGATGGAATGACATCTTAGGTTTGCAATGATGCATCTGAACAAACCAAAAGACTTCTGGAATAACATCAATTAGACAGAGAAGACCAAGCAGCACAAATACCTCATAACTTCTGTCAAGTACAGTGGCATAGGGGTGATGATTTACACTTCTTTTGTAGCCACTAGTGCTCTCGGCTTCTGACTTTTTCTGATGCTGCAACATCAGGGCCTGTGCATGTTGTAGTCACTGAGTCAACAATGAACTCCTCTGTATACCAAAATATTCTAGAGTCAAATGTAAGCCCATTTGTTGGACAGTTAAAGCTTGGCCGAAACTGGATCATTAAACAGGATAATGATCCCAAGGACACCAGCGTATCAACAGTTTCTATGAAAAAGAAAAGAATCAAGGTGCTGCAATGGCCCAGTCAAAATCCCCAAATCAACCTTTAAGTCTTTAAGCTTTTTACTCTGGCTTGCTATACCCTGCACTGTGTCAGTAAGAGGAATTGTAAATTTGAAAAGAAAAGAAAAATAAACCATTAAAATTGTTATAATCTGTTCTTGTTTTTAAATGATTAATAGATTTGATAGTTACTAAATATTCAATTTTGTTTTAGGAAGGATAAAGTTTAAATGTACTTACAATATTAACATTCATTAGTTGCACTGAAAAAAGCTTATTAGTGTCTATTTTTGACATTAAAAGGCGACATTGTGGAAAATGCAGTTGCTTCTTACACAAAAGATCAAAGACCATTTCCTAATTATGGTCAATTATGTAGAGTTAATAAACTATTATGTACAGCCTCCAGGAAATGTAGGATTTGAACCTTATCAGTGTTTTAGGGTAATTAGTCTGCTTTTGAGGACTCAAATTTCTGCTCCTCCTTGTTACTCCATTCCCCTTGCCTTTAGTTAGTGTCCCAGGTTCCTAGGTCACATTACTCTACCTGAAGTGTCTTTTTTGATTAAAATGATTTTCTGTTCCACCATTGCACTGTTTTTTTTTTTTGTTTTTTTGTTTTTTTTGGGGGGGGGGGTGTGGTAAGGGTAGATTTTAGTTTTACAGAAATGTAAGAGAAATGACAAATGCACATGGAATCTTAAGTCAAACACCCTATTCCCCTCACGTTCAGAGGAAGCCCGCTCCAAAGCTTTGACATCAAGCCAAGGTCACTGCTAAAAAACAACAGGGACTCATGGATTTGCTAGTATGTCAAGCAAGATTTAGAATATTGTAAGAGGCAATTACTTGAGGGTCACAGAGCTACATGCACAGTAAGCCGACACAACCTGATCAGGATTATGATGCCCTAATTTCCATAAATCTGCCATCACCGCGGCAGGAGGCATAAATGACTGATTGTAATCGCAAGGAGTTTGCGACGATTAACAAACCTGCCAGGTCAAACTGTGAATCAAAATGCACTAACACTGTGGCTTCTCATTACACTCCCAACTCCTGGTTTCCATGAACTTAGTTGCGATGCAGATGCACAAGTATTGTTTGTTTTCGGGGGGTACTTTCCTAGCAATAAATACACCTTCCGATATATTTCAGAGGACTGTCATTCTACAGCATAGCAGTCCTTCCACCAACGTGTCTTGTCACACCATGATAAAAGCCTGATCAATCATAATCAAGAGGACTGCCTTTATGATACTAGCAGGAAGCATTAACCTTGGACTGCAGAAGGAATTTTTGTTACAGTTGTATGCATGCAGGAGGAGCAGAGGCTTTGCTACCTCTTTCTTTCTGAGGTACATGACAGAAAACAATATAAAAGAATCAAGAGTGGATCCCAGACTGGCACTTGGCACTGAGAAACATGGATGCAAAACATTTTAGAACAGTGACTCTGGACAAGTGCACTTCAGAGACAGTTCTATCCACAAAAACAATATTTTGCACATACTAGATAAACACAGCAATTTATTATACACCAAACATGTTGCCAGTATTTACCTACACTGAAAAGGTTAGTTTGACAGACAAATATAGTACAGTTTAATGCACTGGACAAACAGTGGTAATGTGTGGCATTAATTTAATTGCAAAGCCAAGGATTCAAGTTTATGTACTGTATTTGTCAACAAGCAGTGTTAATTTTGACAGCAAATTTTGATTTAGTTTTAGTCATAGTCTTTTGACAAAAATGTAATTTAGGTGCCGTTTACATGAAGCCGTTTTCACTGGAAACGGTGTCGTTTTGATGCGTTTCAGCCTTTCGTTTACACGATGGCGTTTCAGAAACGATCCGCGTTTACACGATGACGTGAAATGATGGAAGCGATGAAAACGATGAAAACGATGTAGTTCCCATGCCAGGCCACAAGTTGGCGTTGGTTTTCTCTTTGCAAAGTTTGTTTATGCAAGACGCGCATGCGTGGAGTGACACAGTAGGTAGTGCGGCAAATTGTTCATTACTTACAAAACGGCCAGTGTGAGAGGTTTTGTGTGGACTGACGATGAGGTTGGATCGCTGGTGCACACAACGCTGAATTACAAAACGGTAAAAACACAAGAACAGCATAAGAAGCACTCGTGAATCCGTGAGTACTGTTTATCAATTTGTGCGTGCGCAAAAAACTGTGGCCGTCGCAACCATAGTGCGCATGTGCGAGTCGAGCGTTTTCAAATGACCCCGGTTTCAAGTGTTTACACGAGAACGCAAGCCGGTGCGTTTCTGAAACGCTCCACTCTGGACCCCGTTTCCGAAACACATCGTTTTCACTCTGTTGTCGTGTAAAGAGAAGGGCGAAACGCATCAAAACGACACCGTTGTCGTGTAAACGCAAAGGCCGAAACGCATCAAAACGATGCCGTTTCAAAATGAAAACGGTCTCGTGTAAACCGCACCTTAGTTTTAGTAATAATTTAGTCATCTGAATAGTTTTAGTTTTAGTCTAGTTTTAGTCGACAAATTATCATAAGAATATAGTCGACTAAATCTACAGTTGATTTAGTGACCAAAATATAGAGCGTGGAAAATGTAAATGCTTTTTCTTCAGTTCCCTTTATTTAGTCATTATACACACTTATACAAATTTAAACATTTATCAAAAGTTATGGAATATTATTAATGATATTAACATTAGCGTTTCACCTGTTTCCCACACACCTGATCATTAACACCACCTTACTGAGATAATACATGCGTTTTACAGCAGGACACGTTCTGAAAGGTACAGGGCAGTGTTCAGGACTAAGATTAGGAAAGGCTAATCCACCGCGGTGTGGAGATTTTCTCTAAACACAAACGCTAAACTGGGAAAAATACTTTACCCTGCATGACCTTTGCATGGAGATCTGGGTGACTGGTTTGCAGATGTCGTTTAAGATTTGCCGTGTTTTTCCCCGAGATAGTCGCTCCACATGGTTTACACATCATTTTGTTTGTCACAACGTCACAGGACAAATGTGTCCATACATCGGCTCTTCTCTTTCTCCCTGCTGACATTGTTTACATAACTTAGATCTATCAGAAGTAAAGACAAATCATGTTAGTTTGGCCTTCCTGGGTTTAGAGCAAATTTGTGCAACTGTGCGTTTGATTGAATGTTTTCCTGACTTGTCCTGCCCTGTCACAAAATTAAATAAGTTCTGATTGGATGTCGTCCCTCATGCTACTTCATACTTGGCTGTGTACCACTCCAGTGCAAGCTGGACGCCACCACCTGATGTAGCCAACATGACCATATCATCCAGAAAAAGCAGAGATGAGATTCTGAGGTCACCAAGGTGGCCGACTTCTGTTATTTAGCTATGCCTAGAAATTCTGTCCATAAAAATTGTGAATAGAATCGGTGACAAAGGGTAGCCCTGGCGGAGTCCAACACCCACAAGAAACAAGTCTGACTTATTGCCGGCAATGAGAACCAAGCTCTTACTGCAGTTGTACAGGGACTGAATGCCCCATAACAACAGGCCAGACACCCCATTCCCCCCTAGCATCCCCTACAAGATATCCCAATTAATGCAGTTAAATGCTTTCTCCAAGTCCACAAAACACATATAGTTTGGATGTGAAAACTCCCACGCACACTCAAATATCCTTGAGAGGACAAAGCTGGTCCAGCGTTCCACGGCCGTGGTGAGAAACATATTGTTCCTTCCGAGGCTCCCCTTTCAAGGACCCTGGCATATACCTGGCATAGAGGCTGAGGAGTGTGATCCCCCTAGTGCTGGGGATCACCCTCTGGTTCCACTTCTTGAAGAAGGGGTCCCTTCCTGAACCACTACAGCTCTGTATAGCAACTCAACTACGGAGGTGCGAAACATGGTTCATTCAGACTCAGTGTCCTCAGCCTCCCTCAGAATGCTGTTGAAGTTCTGATGGAGGTGGGAATTGAAGATCTCATGGACAGGGGCCTCTGCCAGGCATTCCCAGTGCACCCTAACTATATGTTTAGGTGCGCCTGGTCTGTCCAGCATCCTACCCCACCATCAAGTGGTGATCAGTTAACAGCTCAGCTCCTGTCTTCCCCTGAGTGTCCAGAACATGCTGCCACAGATCTACAAAATCAATCATTGACATGCAACCTAGGGTGTTCTGGTGCCGCACTTATGGACATCCTCAAGTTTGAACATTGTGTTTATTATGGGCAAACTGTGATTTGCGCAATAACAGAATACCACTCAGGTTCAGATCAGGTAGGCTGTTTCCTCCCAATCATGCCTGTCTGGGTCTCAGTGTTGTTGCCCAGTGAGTATTAAAGTCTCCCAGTAGGACATCAGCACATGGATCACCCTTGAGCACCACACCCAGAGAAAGACAGTCGGAACCCATTCCGAGTCCAGATGTGCAGGGGAACGACCCTCTCATCCATTGGTAAAAACTCCAATGTACAGGCAGTAAATTGAGAGGATACAAGGTTTGAATGTGTATTGCACTGTGGAACAGAGTATTTTCTCTGTCATCATATGTTCAATAAAAAGACTTGAATGATGACAGAGGAAGAAAAATCAAGGTCAGGACTTGCCATAAATACTGACAGGGCAACAATTCACCAAAACACTTGAGAATAATATGTTATACATATCTATTCATCAGACAAGTAGTGAGGTGTTATTGCATGGTAGTTGCATTTTTCACTCAACCAGCAGCATAAAAAATGATGTTGCGACACAGAAATAGACTTATGGATGTAGATCAGGCTAATAAATACTGTCCAGCACCATGAAGGAGGTGGGTGCAGTAATTTAATTCACTCACAGTATATAATGCTAGAGAGGCTGTCAGTGCCAAAAGCTTTGTCAGTCTTCAGAGACAGTATCTGCCCAAGATATTGGTTCTGGAACTGGATTAAGCTCAAACTGTGATTCAGAAAAATTAATGTGATACATAAAATAAGTAATGTTTATTGTGAATTACATTATTGATTTTATTAATCTGTGATAATTCAATAACAATCCAAATACTTCATACTCACTTCAGTCATTCCTTCTCTTATCACTAAAACATACATATCACCAACAGAAAAAAGAAAGAAAAGAAAAACACTTTTATTCTCTGTGCTTGGTTTTTCTACACATCAGCTTGACACAACATTTGGGCTCATTTATCTTCACAAAGATTCACGAAGTGCTCTGTGTCAGACACAAAATGACTGAGCCAAATGTGAAAATTCCCAGAGTTCTGCTTTGTAAGAAACATAAAATGCAATGAATAGAGGAATGTGCTGACTTTTAAATTGTGATTGATCTGATATGTTCAAGGAAACTAAAAAGTAAAGGTGCACACACACACACACACACACACACACACACACACACACACACAAAACGTGACTTTGTAAACAGATTCTTGTCCCCACAACATGATTACCAGCACACACACACAATATATATATATATATATATATATATATATATATATATATATATATATATATGGACAAAGAAGTCCAATCCCTGGAGGTCCCACCTGCCAACTTACAGAACCTAAAGAATTGGCTGCTAACATCTTGGTGCCAGATATCACAGTGTGTGTGTGTGTGTGTGTGTACCTTTACATCACAGGGACACGAGCGGTCACACTGACTTCAGCTGCATACATACAGGATGGTATATCTTTATGGTTATTGTTACAGCTGATTTTTGTTTGAGTTTCCAAGTCATGAACAAAGTTTATACTCCTTTGTCTGCAGGCTTCCCCTCCTAATTACTTTCCCACTACAGAAGCTGGGCTCTGATTCAGTGATTACCACTCTCACCATTTCTCTGGACAGTGACCCACACTCTACCCTGCTGCCTTCAGCATCTGTCTGAAGGGGATTTCAAAATTATAGCAGAAAAATGTCCAATGTTTTCCAGCACCACAACACCTATCATGGAGCATTGTTCCCTCAACACAGTACTAAGTGTTAAAAAAAAAATGTATCTCTTTCTTGGCTGTCATCTAATTGTCTGATTTCATTTAAGGTATGATGATCCCAGCTGGTGCTGCATTGATCAGAAGTTATGTGGCAAAGTCTGATATTCTATGTGGAGTAAACATGTTACTTAAAACCAGACCTGCTGTCATATCATCTGATGTAAGTTAAAGGAAAGATAGAAGCTGTATCATTTCCACAAATCCCTTTGTGCAATAATCATATTTCAAATTCCTCAACACCAAAAGTCATACTCTTAATAAATTATTTGGTCTTAGATGCAAAATCATCATAATTTGGAAAAGCTGAAGCTAGTGAAAATTCTGATTATTATAGAAATAGCAGCTGCCTTTGTTTGGTGACAGAAAGTCATCCATCATAAATTACAAATGTGAACGTCTTATGCAACAAAAGTTATTTAAAAATGCACATTTCTCATTATATTGGTCTAAATGTATTTAGCTTGTTTTACAGGAGTAAATCACTATGGTAACTGGTGCTAACTTCCAGATTAGAGAACAGCAGGTATGAAATCACCACCTACTGACCAATCACTTCTACAGAAAATAGCGTCACCATTCCTAGAAGATGTCTTGGAACTCTGCGGGAGAGTAGGAGGGTCAGTTATTCAGTAGTGTCTGAAGTATTTATGTTTCCCATTTTACTGTGTGTATATATATATATATATATATATATATATATATATATATATATATATATATATATTGTTCTTCATAGATTTCTATTTTATAGCCATTTGAAAATGTCTCTGGAGTAGGTGGCACTCATAGGGATCATTTTCTGTGGAAGAAAAGTCAGATGACCCATGAAATGCTCCTTTTAAATTGGTTAGATGCTGCCAACACCACCCATTTAATGTGAACACACCAGGGTTATAATAGTTTTGGATTTTACATTATAGTTTAGTTTTAGTTAGTTTTTACTTTTTTTTCTTTAATTCAATTAGTTTTAATTAGTTTTCAGAGTGGTTTTTCTCGTTTTTATTAGTTTTTATTTTTGGTTTCATGCTTAGTTTTAGTTAGTTTCAGTTAGTTTCAGTATTAGTTTTAGTATTTTCATACCTGATGAGGTGCAAGATTCAAGGTGCAAAAGTGACTATTGTGTAATGAAAACTTGACAAAAGATACCATTTAAAGAAATATATTCAACAACCAGCTGTTCACAAGACATGCTAAATTTGTGTAATATTAAGGACACACATGAACATCAACAGGGAGAAACAAAGAAAAACATGAACTCCCAAACTCAATAAATTCTACAATAAACTCCACAATAAACTTCAGCATCAGTGCAGCAGATTAACAACACCTACATGTGGTGTTTGACAAAAACAAACTCTTTGAAGGAGTCAAAGCTCAAATCCAGCTGCATCCTGATGTTCTCACCACCTGAAGCTGCTTCTGTTTTGGAGCTAGCTTGGTTAGATGCTCGCTAATTAAACTTGCAGGGTCTTTGCGGCCTCTGTACATAGCCTACGGAAGTTGCCGACCTCACGTCCACATTTATGCTTGTGTAGCTGGATTGTGTGTGTTAATTACCTTGTAGTCGTGTGCAGGTGTTTTATATGCAGCGCAGGCTGGGACTTCTTTTTTGGTCCTCGCTCTTTGTGCTCAGTTTTTTGGCTGCAAACATATTTGTCCCTGTTTTTTTTCACTTTCTTCATTCCTTTACGTCTATCCTGATAGTTTCAGCAGTCTCCTACCAGGAATTTGCTGACAGTTGTTAGTCCTTATATTGATGCTTTGATTATTATTCCTGATTGTTATTCTCTCACTGATAAAGTAGCCGGAAACGCACAAGGACTAAACAGTTTAGTCACAACTTTCTGGGCTGCGTGGACCCGACAAGTAGTCCCGTTTCTCAGAGGCGCAGGCCAGGTTACCTGGTAGGATCAGAGCGGTTTCTGTAGCCGTTGTGCGCTTCTCAGGTGGACGTAGATGTTGCTAGTTTTTCCTGACTGAGAAATGTTCAGCACATTTTTCATCATCCACAACAAGGCTTTCGATTCTATCTGTGCTCTTGTACTCAAAGAACCTCCATACGGGACTCTGCCGCTTTCTCGGCAGACCGCAGCCATTACTTTGCGGACCAGCGCGGTGAGCGCACGCACATGCGCACACACTCACACAGTTGTCCGATGGCGCTCCCAGCTTAAACTCGGAGAGTGGAAAAAATGATTTCATATCAATCCACAAGGCTTAAAAAAAAAAAAAAAAAAAAAAAACAAGTAAATGAAAGTCATTTTATCGATAATTTCAGTTAGTTTTAGTTAGTTTTGTAAACTCACAATTCAGTTTTAGTTAGTTATCGTTTTTTCCTTTTAATTATAGTTTTTATTTATTTCAGTTAATGACAATGTTTTTTCAATTTCAGTTTTCGTTATTTCGTTCGTTTTCATTAACTATAATAACCCTGGAACACACAAGGGAAACCCTGGGTTAACTTAACGAGTTGGTAACCATTCATCCTGATCGCCAGTGTTAGGGTCGGTGAATTCGGATAACAGAAAGATATACTGGCTATGCTGAACTCATTTTGTAGTATGGGGCCCAGAACTGAAATACTTTAACAACATCATCATCTTCAACAACATCACCAAAATTGCAGGTATTAGAAAGTTCAAAATACACTATAATAATAATGAATACCAAACATTTAGTAACACAACACAAAAAAAAAAAAAGAAAAGAAAAAAACTTTGTCTAAATCCAGAGACTAAAACCCTAGGACTAAATCCTTACAATGACAAAAATAAATAATAAATATGATGCGGCCAGCATTTGCAGAAAGTGAATGGAATGACATACAATCATTCTAAACCACTACCTCATGCCATTATAGATACTGCCTTATTTAATTAGCATTAACTAATATAGATGCACTTCTGTCCTTTATATGAAGTTACACAGAAAAACTATGTGACTTTGTGTGGAATATGTTTGGCTGAAGCAATTCACTTTCGCATAGTGGATTCATCCAAGTAATTCAAAATGTTCTGCTTGCTGCATAACAATTTCAAGTTCCAGCAACTGAAAAGATCCATCTGTTAGAGTGGGCCTAATCTGCTGTTCTCATAACAAGCAATATAAATATGCTAATTGTTAGCAGCGTTATAGAGCTCTCAAAGGGCTTTTCATTTGACTTGTGGTATGGGGAAAAATATCCATATTAATCCTTTCTAGAGTTCTTTGTGCTGTCACTGTTTACCTATACTGTATAGCATGGAAAAGGCTAAATTTATCCTTCATGCTAAAAACATGATATTTATTACTGTTTCTTTTGATATTTCACTGACTGCCACAATGATTCTTTCCACATAGCACCATTATACAAAACTATTTTGTTGAAAAAAATAATTATTACATAATATGTTGCATTATTTTGGTTACGTCATGTAACCAGTACTTACAATTTAGGCTTCTGGAAAACTGGACTGGCAGGCAGCACTATTAAACTGTGGGGGATAAATAGATATGCAGCATAGAGTGGCAGCAATAATTTATTTATATTAATACTGCTGTCACTTACATCACATGAGACAGTATAAAAAATATCAACTTCATCCCAGGGGATCAAATATTTCCATGTCAGAAACTCTTGGCATAAAATTAAGACATAAACGAAATGTCCTGTGATAATACTGCCTTGATGCAAACTGCAACACTGGATGCAGACAGATAACAATATTTATCATAGAATGGCAAATCTCTATAAGCAGACAAGATGGGTGACAGTGGTGCAAATTGCAAGATGGTCAGCCAGGAGAGTGTGGTTCATTTCCTGTTTGTGCAATTTGTTTAGTTCTGTTTTCACTTGTTACTTTAGCTTTAAGGTGGTGCTGGGTCATCTATATGTGCAATATACTGTACTATAATATAAGATTTGCCCCTGCACAACATTAACCACAGTGTGGGAAAAAAGATAATTAAGGCTACCTAGTCTATTAAAATCAGATGCAAAGGATTTTTAACCAAGTTCTAGTCTTTGAAAAGTTGGGAATTAGATTAGCTTCACCGATTGCTGTGCCCTGAACATCATGGCACCAATACCAGATGACACTTGACACTTGAGAGTATGTCTGAGATGCCAGCAGTTTTGATGAAGCAGCAATATCTGACAAAAGGGGAATGGGGATATGCACCGAAAAGTACACTGTACTGTATGTACTGAGAGAACTCTGACAAGCAATATGAGCATTCTTTAAATAGAGTGTGGGGTCATAGGCATGGATCCTGGAGCTTTGGCAACTATAAGACCATAGATGAATTACTCTAGCATGTACCCTTCAAAACATGTACCTATAAGCAGATGGAAATCTAAAATAGCTTTGTTCCCTTTGAATTAAAAAATATAGGTCTGGTGTCAAATGTTTGTATGGTTCAAATAAATCTTTGTTCCTCCATTTATGGAAATCTGTGGCACATTTGTATATAGTGTGTATATGTGTGTGCATGCGCATGCAAGCATGTTTACCTGTCTCAACACACTTGCTCATTTGATTGAAAAGGCTCTTTTAATATGTGATGTTCTCTTTGTTCAAACATTGATTTATTCATAGTATAATGTCAATCTAGCTGTACATGAGTGATCAGATTACCCTGTCACTCTACTACCTGCATGGCAAGAACAATGCTTGCTAACTGAGAAGGACAGTATGAAGTTGAACAGAGATTGTTTCCTCCCAGCAAGCCCCACATAAAGAAATGCAGTTCTGGACCATCAGGTTGCATCGATGCATGTAGAAGCCTCCTCTGACAGTTAGTCCCTCTGGCTCTGATGCTCAGTTCCATCCCGTTCTGGTGCAGCAGTGAGGCTGTTTGTGCATATGCATGTTTACATAAAATATACCTTCCACAACACTGGCTTCAGTAAAGGAATTGTGTTACATATTTTATGAAGCTAAAATCCTGAATTGCATGATGCAATATTGAGTAAAACTCTGTCTTAAAGCTAGAATGTAGCAAGTCATACCTTTGAAGAATGAAGATAAATATAAAGACAAAATATAGAGTACACTTTCATTATAAGTGTGTTAATGTATACTTCAGTTACAGTACCAGTTAAAAGTTTGGACACACTCACTTTTGATATATATATATATATATATATATATATATATATATATATATATATATATATATAGCTCTAGGTGCTCTGCTATTGGGAAAATTTAAACTCCTCACCTAAAGCTAAGTATTGTTAATTTTCACACACCTGCAAAGTATATAGATCCAGTACTGCTAAAAGAATGACATTCAGGATATTTTTATTGCTGTCAATAGTCAAAAATGGGTCATATTTAACCTGAATTGTATGTAAGTGTTAAATGTCCCATTTTTAACAGATAAAATGGTGTTTTTCATTGTTAGATGAAAATATTGGTGGATTCATGCAGCATGTGTCTGTTGTACTAAGGAAAGAATTGTGAGTTAATGCAAAGCTACAAATCTACATTCCTACTTTCACGTGTGGCCACAAGCTCTGACAGAATAAGGTTGTGGATATGGCAAGCAGCGGATATGAGTTTTCTCCAAAAGGTACCTGGGCTCAGCCTCAGTGACAGGATGAGGTGTGCCGTCATTTGGGGAGAGCTCAGCGTAGAAGCTGCTGCTCCTCCACATCTGAACTCACTTGTATGTAACTCGCAGTCACAAGGTCAAAACATGCACCAGTACACCAAGCACATTTAAAACTACAATCACGAAAACATTGTCACCTTCAAATTGTTCCTTGATCCAGTCATGAAATTAAGGTTTAACAAAACGGGTAATGTAATTCTTGTCTTTTTCTTAAACACATAGCACATTTATTTTAAGCAGATATTTGACAGAATTTAACAAACAAAAGCAATGCAAAATCATGTACACGCTGCCCTTGTTAGCGCTCTTAACGCCTCAGACAGTTGCAATGAACTGAATATGAGTGGTTAAAACAACTCAGTCAAAAGTGAAAATATCCTCCACTGAGAAGCAGAACACTTGTAAACAATTGTTTTAGTGCAACAAAACAACATTGAGACATTTAATATTCAAACTGTGCTCTTTTCTTAAATGTCAACAAAAAATACTTTTGTAGACTTCAGGCTTATTCAGTAAAACAAGAACGAATAGTGTGGCATAATTCCTGCCCTTCTTGTGCTAGGCTTTCATACAACCTTTAACAGCTGAGAGCACAACAATGGCTGTAAGCCGCTTTCCATGGTGTCTGACTCAGACTGTGTGGGACAGACTAACACTTATAAGGACATCAGTTTCTAAGGCTTAAGCTTCACACAGAGATTTTCTTTAGCCTCTTTTATCTCACCTCTCTATGTCCCTTTGGAGACTTACCAGGGCTAAGCTATTCGCTGTCATGGATGATGTCTGTACTGTGATATCTAAATCGTATAAACTTTTGTCACACGTTCTGAACTGTGCATTTTAAGCCACCACCTGTAAAATTATGAGTTAATTGTGTTAATAATCAAGACATGGCGGCATAGTCAAATTGGATGGATGTGAGCCTAGAAACCTAAAGGACATCTAACATTAGCAGTAGACCATCTTACAACTGTCGTCCCAGACATGTACATTTATATGCAGTGTAACAGTGGCTCATTGAATAATAATTAGAGTGAATTTATTTTAAAAATTGCGCACACACACACACACACACACACATACATTTTATATATATATATATATATATATATATATATATATATATATATATATATATATATATATATATATAGAGAGAGAGAGAGAGAGAGAGAGAGAGAGAGAGAGAGAGAATGTGGGGTTAAAAAAACATCTGAAGCTGTATTTAGACACTCATTTAGATACAAGCTGTGTATTTTGCCTCAGAGCTAAAGAGAGCGTCAGATCTCCTGCATGTGTAATGACAGAGCAGGTGACAGTAAAAATTAACTAAAAGAAATTCACCCCGTGCACACGATTAAACACTTGGTAGGCAGTAGATGCAGCTCTGACAGATTTTGCTTGTGAAAAACAAACATGGTAGTGAGCAAGGAAAACATGATACTAAATGTCACGAAACATCTGCGTAGTATTGGTAAAATGATTGGATTCTAAATGATAAGATTACCACATACAGTAGGTCTCTGGCTGTGCAAGCTACTAACAGACTGCAACATAATGAATTCTCTAACTGCCAACAGCAAATTTGATCTTTTATCTTATCTAACTTACTTACATGGTGAGGCAAAGCTTGTATCAGCAGGCATCTTGCCACTGTGATTGAGATTTTTGTTGAATTTTAATCATTATATTATGTTTTGGGCAATGGGAACTGGAGCAAGTCTACTTGTTTCGCCAACTGAGCTTAGCATTATTTTCAGCACATTAGCATACATCAGCATTTATTTTGAAACAGACCAGGTCAACTAAGCATGAGGAAGAGTCACTTAGAAATAAATCACGTGATAATTTATACTGAGAGCTGCAACAGTTTTTTTTTTTTTCTTTGTGTACAGTCTGTGATCAGCTGACCTGCACTGCTGCTCTGAGGCTTACTGCTCTTTGTGGAATTCAGCCAACTTAATTCAAAAATCTATAAGCAGAAGTTATATGAGTCAACACAGCTGCATTCCAACCCCCAGCTAGTACAAAATTTACATATCAAACTAAACAGCATCGTCGGCCAAAATTTAAATTGATGACTGCTGCCTTTGATCTAACCCTGTGGTTTTCAGTTTTTGTTCTGGCATGCACCACTGTTATGCACTGTGTACATCCATCTTGTATGATGACTTTCTTTGCAAAAGAAATATAAACATACAGAGAAAAAAGAAGACTATATCTCTATCAATACTATCTCATTGGCATTCTAGCTGTTAAGTTTACTGTAAGGCACAGTGTATAGTAAATCACACAGAAAATAGCATGAGTCCATCAGTATCTCACAGTTTCTCATTTTTAAGCTTTTTTTGGTCAATAAAATCACCAGGATCAGAACTAAAATCCTGTTGTAAACTCAAGATTCTATGGAATCTCCCAGAACTCCTGTTCACTTCATCTCCTTCAGCCCAGTGTCTACAGACAGTCTTGCTGAGGTGATTAACACAATGAAGCTTTCTTCATGTGCCCTAGATATCCTGCTTATGAGATTCCTAAAGGACCTGTCAGCCCTCACATTCTATCTGTAATTAATTTTCACTTTCAACTGTTTCTGTGCCTGTTAATTTTTTAAGAAGTAATTGTACCAACCTGTGCCATTGAAAAATAAAAACCCTCTCTGGACCCTAATTCCTTGGATAATTTTAGACCCATTTCCAAATGTCCCTTTCTCTCCAAGGTTTTAGAAAAGATTGTTGCTGAACAATTGATTGCTTTTTAAGAAGAAATGAGCCCTTTAAAACATTCCAGTCAGCATAGCACAGACAGCACTCCTCAGAGCAATGGAATATCTGCTGGTTGCTGATGAGCAACCAGCAAATCCTCTCTTTTAGTTTTATTAGATTTGACCACTGCATTTGACACTGTGGATCACTGTTTTATTGGAACATCTCCAACACTGGGTTTGCATTTCTGATTCAGTTTTACAGTGGCTTTATTCTTATTTATAGATAGGTCTTTTAATGTTGCCATTGGCAAGTTACACTCATGCTCGCTGAGGATGACCTGTTGGGTACCTCAGGGGTCTGTTTTGGAGCTTTCCTGTTTTCTTTATACATAGTACCCATGGGGCATGTCATCATAATGTCTGTTTTCACTCCTATGCAGATGAGATGAAGCTGTACATCTCTTTTAACCCCAATGATATTCTTCAACTCAATGAACTCCATGACAGTAAATGTTGGATGGCACCAAACCTAGCAGCTACATATGGGTAAGACAAAAGTAATCATTAATTGCTGCATTAATTGGATCTGGAACACTAACTGCAACACACCTGAGCTCTTTATCTGCAAAGCTGGGCCAATATAGTAGAAGCCTCTGTGTTACGTTTGACAAGCACCTGAACTTAAATGCGGTCCTTCATTTGTCCATTCTTGTTTTGTGCAGCTTAGGAAACTCAGTAAGATCATCTCAATGTTATCTGAAAGAAATCTAGAGATGATTATACATGCTTTTATCTCTTCTATGTTAGATTATTCCAGTTCACTGCATACGTGTTTGAGCCAACAAAGTTTATAAATTTTAATTTATAAAATGCAACAGCTAGACTTCTTACTAAAACCAAAGGAAAAAAAAAGAGAGAGAAAGAACACATAACTCATATTTTAGATTCTCTTCTTTTTCTTCTTAAGTTTAGAATTGATTTTAAGACTTTATTATTGACTTTTACGGCCGCCTGCTCTGGACTCACACCAAAGTATATTTGAGATCTTCTGACAGCGTACACCCCTGGTCGTAACCTGAAGTCCGCAGCCAAGGCTCTGGTGGCCATCCCACAATCTCGGCTGAGAACCAAGGATGATCATGCTTTTCCTGTCAGAGCGCCCACTCTTTGGAACAATCTCCCTTATGTGATCTGACTGGCGAACTCACTATGATCTTTTAAATCCCTCGTTAAGACATATTTCATAAGCAGGCTTTTTCTGTGCTTCCACTTTGAGTTATGTCTGTGTTGTTCTTCATAATTGTTTTATCATCTTTTCGTAGTCATCATTTTTAATTTATTTGAATTTTAATTTGATGTTTTTTATCTCCTTGTGCTTCCAGTAATCCTGTACCTTGTGTTGTTTCACTTTCATCTCTTTTTGAAAAGTCCTATATAAATAAAATTAATATTATTTTTAAAAAACCAACAAAAAAACAGACATTGAGTTTGGTTGGATATTCATTTTGTGGTTTAACTGTATATGGAGTAATGTGGGAACTTAACATTAGATGATTAGTAAAAAGGCCCTATTTGTATTTCTCTGAAAAACAACTGTGAATAAATGAGGATTAATCTGCATTTCTTAAAATTCTCTCACAGACTAATGCTCCTGCAATTTTTGCATCAGCTCCTAGGACTTGGTCATGATAATTACATTTGCCTTATTAAAATACAAAATTGTAAACTTCACACCTTTTTCTAAATTTCTTATGGATAAAAATCAAACAGAGAGTAGAGACCTTACAGATAAAATCTGATTTTGAATGTGTCTCAACACAAGAGAAAGTCTGTTTTTCTTCTGTTTGTTACAGTTAGTATTATGATGCATTATTGTTTTTCTCCTCCACGCATGTCTTGTTTTGCCTTTTGGATCAAATAAATATTTATGAGTAAATATTAATGATCACAAACAAAGTTTGTTTGCTTTTTTTTCATGGTGAACTAGCAAAGTGGTCGCCCTTATTTTTGATTGTGTGCGTGTGTGTATACATATGTGTTTTCATATGATAATAATTTGATGCATGTTAATAAAGAAGCAGGGCTGACATTTGCTCATGACTAGAGAGAGAAGCAAATGGCACAGGGAAAGCTTTGACTTGTTTGTTCTGCAGCAGAAACACACGTGCTCACACAAGCTTTGAATAGAATAGAATAGAATAGAATGCCTTTATTGTCATTATACAGGATGTACAATGAGATTGGAGGGCCACTCCTGTTCAGTGCCATGTAACAGAAAATCAAACTCTCTGAAATGAAAATAAAAATATTATAAAAATATTATAATCTAGTATAATCAATATGATCAAGAGATATACAGAAAATAAACAATGTGTAAAATATACAAAAAATAGAATGTATAAAAATATATACATACATACCTACATTGGTGCATCTGTACATTGTAAGAAAGTAAATGCGTGTGTACATATAATAATGAAGATGATGAATATTGCACTTGGTGAATGAATATTGCACTAGTGAATGAATACTGGATATTACACAATATAGGAGTGATAGATATTGTTCAGTATGAATGATATAATATTGCACAGAGATGTGGGTGTTGCACAGTTACGGTGGGTGAGTGTGTGAGTTCAGGGTGGTGATTGCTCTGGCGAAGAAACTGTTCTTGAGTCTGTTTGTTCTGGCTTTGATGCACCTGTAGCGCCTGCCAGAGGGCAGCAGGTCAAACAGGTCAAAGCCAGGGTGTGAGCTGTCCTTGATGATGTTCCTGGCTCTGCTGATGCAGCGGGAGGTGTAGATGTCCGTCAGGGAGGGGAGAGGGCAGCCAACGATTCTTTGTGCTGTCTTGACTACCCTCTGAAGCCTGACCCTGTCTGCCTCAGTGCAGCTGCCGTACCATACTGTGATACAGTACGTCAGCAGGCTCTCAATGGATGAGCGGTAGAAGGTCAGCAGCAGGTTTGAGTCCAAGTTGTTCTTCCTGAGGACCCTCAGGAAGTGAAGTCGCTGCTGAGCCCTCTTGATAACAGCTGTGATGTTATCTGACCAAGAGAGATCAGCAGAGATGAGGACACCGAGAAACCTGAAGTTGTGGACCCTCTCCACACGCTCGCCGTTGATGTAGAGGGGAGCTGGGTCAGTCCTGTGCTTGATTGATTCCATTTTATTGACCTCATTCAGCTACTTTTTTATTAGATAAACAATATTAAACATAAAAGCCTTACTTCAAACACCCTTGGTTACCTTCAAGTAGAGAATATAATCTTAAGCACTGATACTGTCACATCTCTTTCCCCAGTAGAGCAAAATGTTTTTGGTAGTTCACATTTTTAAAGCTTTTTTATGCATGCAGTGACCAGAAAAAGCCATAAGAAATATTTTCCTCCTAATCATTTTCCTCAGTGAACAACAGCACAAATATAGCTAACAACCTTTATAATATTCACAGTCGTAGCTCCTACCTAAGATTTAGGTGTACTTGAATGGTTTGCAGACCATCCGCAATCCTTAAATCAGTGATAATCAGAATAAACATTATCATGCCTTTTCTCTGTTGTTACTTCTGTATTCTGCTCCACACATTTTATTCTCTCACCTGTCATCATGCCTGATTAAAACTCTCCTGTGATTTCCCAGTGGTGTCTGCAGCCAGGGACAATGCTCTATTTAACAATTTCTCAGATGAATCAATTTATCTGTATGAAACCTGAAATGGTTCCACAAAGCTGAGAAACTGATTTGGTGCCCGAGAGAAATGACAAACCTGCACGATAAGATACCATAACTCCATGAAATTATAGTTTAACCCTTTCCTGACCGCAAATGTTTTCCTGCTGTATACTAAGTCGGTGAGTGTCTTCACACTCACTGGAAACGAAAACACACTGAGTTCACATGAACTGTCATAGCATACTGTTTTATATGAATTTGTATTGGTTGCATGACAAAATTAATATTCTAGGTAAATTTAATATAATATTATTAATCAAAGCTCTGGTCTGTATCTAAAACCGGTACTCACATGACTGACTTTTAAAACATTTCATAAAACAACTGTGTGTCCCTGTGTTGGAGTTATGGTATAAATTCCATTCTGTTTATTATAAATTATCATATCTTCTGTTTGTATATTTTCTATAAGTTGTTTTATGTGCATATGATACTGTTGTTTTTATGTTTGAAATGGGAACACGTGGTGGTATTTCTTACAAAGGAAGTTGTAGTTACCTGCAGGCTGCTCTCAGCCTGCAGAG
Source organism: Archocentrus centrarchus (assembly GCF_007364275.1). Taxonomy (NCBI): domain Eukaryota; kingdom Metazoa; phylum Chordata; class Actinopteri; order Cichliformes; family Cichlidae; genus Archocentrus; species Archocentrus centrarchus. The sequence goes on from NC_044366.1 coordinate 14,251,949, forward strand.
AACACATATAGGATACGTGTCTCGTATACGCCATGTTACATGCGCACATGTCACAGTATGCTTACGACCATATATGGTAAGGAAAAAGCCAAGAATGTTGTTTATTACATGCTGTAAACTGTGTTTGATGTAACCCACGTGATCTTATTGTGAAAATCAGAATAAAAGCGCTGCGCAGGAAGCAGTTCCCCAGGACAGATAACTTCCGCTCAGCTGAGAGCTGAGTTCAAGGAACGGATCTCTCCTCCTTGCGCAAGTTCAAAAGAGTTGTGTGTTTGTCCTCTGAGTTTTTAAAATGATCTGAACCTATCACCCTGTGGTGTGGATGTCCAATTCCTTCTATCAAAAATAAATACTCAGTAAATGAGCCAATGCAAAAGTGAGCGATAATGGGTGTGTCAGTCATACATAGTAAAACAGATAGACACAGCTATGGCATCACTCACTGATTTTGGACTCTTTATTTTGAAACTTCAGCTTTAGTCTTTTGGCTACTGCCATGTTGTTTTTTTGAAGTCATAAGCTACCTTACATGGATGAAGCAGTGGAGTGCTAAATTATTAGCTAATTCTTGCTAGCTTGGCTAGCAAGCTGCATCCTTAAACTGTACAGATAGAATGCAAAAACTCACATATTGGCTAATTAGTAACAGACTAATAAATCTACACTTCCACTCACTGAAACTGAAACACAACCTTCCATCCATAATTTTAGTCACCTATCCCATTTAAAATGCTCCAAAGGGCACAGAGAGGAGAAACACATAGTGGAAAGGTACATTTTGGTTGCTTGCAGCAGTGGATGAGGCCAAGCAGACTCCATGTGTTTCCAGCTGCCTGTGTTTGGGACAGCTGTCAATCAAGTAATATAAAAATTCACCCCAGTTAGAGTTATTATGACTGGGTGATTTACCGGGGAGCTTCCACTTCCACACTGGGTTCATTTCTTTCAGCTCCAGAGGTTGCCCCTTGGTGACAATAGAATGCCAAATGAGTGCAAATTCAGTGTAAATACATTTTTGCCGATATTGCAGGACATGAACAGTTAATTATGCAGTGACCAAAAACAGAGTATCCATTCCAAAAATGTCTAAGATATTTTATTACAAGTGTGTCAGTTGAAAAACTTATACATTTTCTTCTGTAATGTATTGTATTGTATTTCATGATAAATTACACTGTTTTTTGTTTTTTTTTCTGTCAAATTTATCACCCGCTCTTGCAAATCCTTTTGTCCATCAGGAATAGATAATTGACATTTAGTACTGCCTAAGTAGTCCTGGATCATAGGTAGGGTAGTTCTAATTACATTAGCAGTAATTAAAAGTATCTAATGTAAGAGTCATTGGAGAGCAGCTAGACTGAAATACACTTAATGAGTTTTGTAAATCTGTAGAAATTAAGCTTGATGATCTAAATGAATAAATAACTATATGAATAGTACAAAACAAGGAAAAAACCCCACATAGCAGATGATCTTCAAGTCCCTGAAGTTGTTCTAATTAACAAAGAGTCCCTGTTTTTTGTTTAAGAATTCCTTAATGCCACATTAAGCCTTTTTTAAAGTGGACCTCATAGCCTGAACTGATTGCTGCTGTGATCAGTATTCATGAAGTATATTGTCTACTCAAATAGGCTCACAGGTCCAATATTGCACAATGGTATTTTATAAACTAAAACAAAAGTGAATTGGAAGTTGTTTAAAATGAATAAAAAGTTATTTACAACAGACTACACAAATGATACTAGCAGCAGCTGTTCACTGCAGTGTTCAGGTTCTAGCTGCTGTCCAAATGTTGTGGGTCATTTCAAGGTAATATTTAAATTGAGCCCAAAAGATATGATTGAAGGATACTGCATTGTTAAGACTGACAATACTTGTAGAATAATCATAATGAACACTGCCTGATCTGATTTTTTTGCTGAGCTTTCTTAAATTTAACATACTAAATACCTGCACAAAATGCTTTTATCCAAACCTGGTTTATGTGAGAAGATTAGTCTAAATGTAAACTAATTCCAGCAATTCCATTTTTTATTTAAGGAATCTGATGGAGGGGCAGTTCGGTGGCATGGTGGTTAGTACTAGGGTTTAATATTTTTCCCGAAAATGACATGAATCAAATCCCGGGAAATGACGAGCCATTTCCCGGGAATCCCGGGAAAAAGTTTATTTATTTTTTTATTTTAATTAGGCCTTCTGTAGCCTGTGTCGGCCTTAACCTATTGTGATATTGTAGATGTAGCTTTCCAGCTATGTCCTGTTATGCCCAGTAGGGGGCAACGTTGGCTTGATTAACGCAATAAAACCTACATCTCGACATTCGAGTGCTCGAGCTATGCGGTGTTGTATCGTTCCTCAACACTCCCTTAACAAATATAATTCTAATATTCCTCCATTGTACATGGAATTATACCAAGATATTTTACAACTGCTGGTGCAAAACAATACGGTTCATGTCCACAGCATTGATAAAGGCTCAGCCACGCTGTCGTGGCGACATCTGTTGCGCTATATCTCCACCAGTGGAATGCTGTAATAGTCACTGAAAAGTTAACTACCGTACTTCACTATAATATGACATAACACAGGGCCTTGAGTAATGCACTACGACTTGGTCATTGCCATTCTGGCAACAGGAAATTTATAACACCGTGTCTGAGGGTTAAAGTAGGTTCGCTGTGAATCGTCTTTTGAAAAACTGGCCGATCCTTATAGCCTAAAAAATATACATTTTACTCAACTCCATTTTAAAAGCGAAATATGTTAAAGTAATCTATTTCATGATACTTTCTTCACACATTAGGCCCGCATCCTAATTCATGATTGTTAGTAAGCGGCTGCAAACGAGGAAAAGTAACACTCGAAGTTAAACAGATATTTCTTTATTGTTCAGGGCAGGCATATTTTATAGGCTATATACTGCAATATAACAATATATAATAATATAAAATTATATAATACAAAATACCTTAGGGTAAACACATTGCCTACGATTTCAACAAATTAAAGAGGAAAAAAGCACAACTGTGTAATACCTCTATTAAAACGCCTGAGATGAAGAGGCTGAAGCCTTAAACGGAGGCTGAACGTGCCTGAAATGAAGAGTAATGCTTTTCGCATTAAACGAACCCTTCTCTCAATATTTCCTTAAATTTAACATTCTGAAGCTTTCTTTTTTTTTCTTTTCTTTCTTTTCTTTGCGTGACTTTTTTCCCGGTTTCCCGTCTAACGTTTCCCGGGAAACGGGAAATGGTTCTGATCGCATTTCCCGGGAATCCCGGATCCCGGGATTAAACCCTAGTTAGTACTGTTGCAGGTCCTGGGTTCAAATCCACCGCCTGGTCGGGGCCTTTCTGTGTGGAGTTTGTATGTTGTCTGTGTTGGTTCTCTCTGGGTACCTCAGCTTCCTCCTGCTGTCCAAAGACATGCAGTTTGTGGGGTTAGGTTAATAGGCTACAGTCCCACCCCCAGAATTAGATAAGTGGAAGAAAAAAAGATGGCTAGCATTAAACTTTGGTTAAATACACCACTTTTTTCATACATATGCCCAAAACAACATCATTTGTGCCGTAAGTATTTTATGAGCTGATGAGATGTCCATTATCTAAGTGGCAAAGACAAAGATTTATGTCTTTGGTGCCATTAAGAGCTGGGGTAAATGTGATACAATAGACAGTTGTCTGAGACACTGATTATCACTGTCACCAGAAAATTAGTCATTTTACCATATTCACATCCTAAGTAAGCACATTATAGCCACTGGCCATTAATGCACACTGTACTTTGACAACTGAAAAGTGAACCAGTGCTATATGATCTGCATGGTTGCCATTGACAAGATAATAGTGAGCATTAAAAATGAAGCAGACCAATTTTACTTAATGGCAGAGCGGGACAATTTATTGATTGTTTTTTGATAGTCGGCTGTCACATGACATGGCCTCTGTGTCCTATGGAAGAACTTAACAGTACAAACTGAGAAAAGACAAAAGGTTAAATTGTTATGCTGAGAACATAATGTATTTTTGACCAAAGTGCTGTAGGTGTGTTACCTTTTTGTGTCCCTGTAAATCACTTTGTAATAACCATTTTCTCAGCCTACTTAGCAGGTTCCTGGTGTTGGCCCAAGGCTCTTTAACAAGGGGAAAGTGATATCAGAACAGCACATTTTCAGGAAGAAATCAGTTACAGTAACTTGTCAAATACTCCCAAATTAGATGTCCACTGGGCCTCAACAAATATCTTTTAATAACAGTTGTTGCATTTGTAATGGCGCAATGATTACAGCATTCTGTATAAAATCCATATGTGCAAAAATAATCCATCCATCCATTCTCTCCTTCTTTACATAAATAATCGAAAAGAATATTTAGCATTGTAAAACTTTTTCAAACTATGCTGATTTAAAATAGTATATGTTGATTTAAAATCGATTCAGTGAGGTTGATATTCATTCATATACTCCAAAATTATGTCAAACAAACTATAAATAGCCTTGTTTTTAAAAAAATCCTTTTTATGTAACAAGGCTGTCAATAAAAACAATCTTTTTGGCTTTTGCTGGGCGTAAAATACTCAGTTAAGAGGCTGCATAGTAATATTATACCTAATATAGTTGTATAAAATTTTGAGTCGCAGTTGATGAGAGGGAATGAAAACCTTCAGTGTCACTGATTCAGTATATATTGAATTCAGCCCTGTGTTGGTTGATAATTTTCCTTTCCATGAAACAATGTCGCATCCTAACACATTACCCAGTCCTTATCAATAAAGATATCCAGTATGATTTTTTTCCCCATTGAGATTTTAAAGTGTTCCTTTAATATTTTGAGCAGTATATTATATAAGTCAATATGGTGTCGTAGTAATGACAACACCACAAGTTCATTTACTGGCTGTTTATCATAATTACACTTTGTAGTCTAAACATCTCTCTAACTATAATGAATGAGCTGTGCTAAGGGCAGGATGTTGGTCAGCAAATGAACATTCAGCTTCCTTGTCCATAATGTCTGCCATTAATCTTAGTCAGCTCTTGACTCGGTCCTTAATGAAGGGGTCATTTTCAATGGCACATTATTACAGAGACATCCTGTCTTCATCCTTTATTTATTTATTTTTTTAATTCATGAATAGCTAAATATCAACAATATAAAAAAGAATATCTCCTTTTAAAAGACTAAATAGCTTCTTACTTATACCTAAGTAATTGTTTGATAGTGTCATTTTGCTCTCATTGTAAGGTAAACCTTCCCATCTTTACATATAAATCATTACACAATTTGAGAGCTTTACTTTGTCATAATTGACGTATTTGTTTGACGGCTACTGACACCTTGTAATTTTTCTAAAGACTGTAGCAAAATACAGTCACCATCCAAGGCCACATAGAAACCTTGAAGTACACATAAAATAGTCAGATTAAGGGATAAGGTTGAATTTGCTGTTCATGGCATGACATGCAGAAAGCAAAAAAAAAAAAAAAAAAAAAAAAAAAAAAAAAAAATTTATATATATATATATATATATATATATATATATATATATATATATATATATATATATATATATATATATATATATTCATATTTCATAATAATAAGCTGAAGAATTTGATAAAAAATATACATAAATACACCTTCCCATGATATTTCAGTAGGGTATCTGATAATTATCAAATTTCTTAAGCCCCACTTTCTCCTTCAGGTTCTGTGTGTGCTCACATATAAAGGGGTCTTTCAACACATCATGTGACTTCTCCAAAAAACTGAACCCTATTAGTGCTTCCTGCTTCAATCACAGACATAAAAAATCTAAGAATTTAAAAATAGAACAGTAAAATGCAACTGGCTCAGCCTCAACTCAATTCAACTTTTATTGTCAGCTGCTGCCGAATGTTCAAGACAGATGGTGAACCATGATGTGCAAAGAGCATTTACTATAAAATATACAATATATACTCAAAATGTACACAATATATACACAGTAGATTAAAATGTTCAATATGCACAATATATACACACTAACTATACAATTAGAAGAAGCTTCAGGTTCAGGCAATTCGGGGAACTCAGGTTCAGGCAGAAGCTGTTCAGCAAGACCTGCTATATCTCCTCTGATGACTGGGGCTGCTGCAGCTCCAGCTCAGGATACTCAGGATTCACAGGATACTCAAAATTCACAGGATTCTCTGGCTGGGACTGCACAGAGTACACAGTCCCTTCTGAGGACGCCAGAGTCTGGGGACCTTCTGGATTTTTGGGAACCTCTGGATTGTATGGATCCTAGGGCTGCTTGGCAGAGCAAGCAGCCATCTCCTTTGATGGCTGGGGCTGCACAGGTTGCTCAGGATAAGGGAGCTGTGCAGCCATCTCCTCTGATGACTGGGGCTGCTCACCAGGGCGTGCAGCTGTCTCCGACAACTGGAGCTGCTCAGGAGGGCTCACTGATGATTCCAGGGGCTGAAGTTGGAGCAAGGCTGTCCTCACCCTGGGAACAGGTATGGGTGCATGGACAGGCTGGACCCCCAGGCTGGACTCCAGTCATCCGCACCCTTGACAGGAAAGGGTACGGATGGGCTGGGCTCTAGCCACCCCCACCCTGAGAGCAGGAATGGGTGTGGGGTGCTCAGTCACAGGGGGCTCTGGTTGAGCAACAGTCTCAGAGAATGCTAGCGGTGATGCACAACAAGCACAATAAACAGTTTCAGGGGAAACCTGCATGGTAGAACTATTACCAGTCTCAGACTGGGCAGGTTGAAAAACACACAATGAAGTCTCTGACTTCATAGACTGGTAAACACAGTATTCAGTCTCTGATGGAGGAGCACGATAAGCAGTCTCAGATTCAGCCTGCTCAGCAATAGCTGGCTGAAAAACACAGTCACAGAAAGAGCTGGCACACTTGCACAAAAAAGTGTTCTAAAGGCAGTGGCTTAGCCTTAGCCAGAACAGTCTTGGAGGCAGCTAATGCATAGAATGTAGTTATTGAATTTGTTCCTAACTGGCTGTAGCTCAGTAGGTAGAGCAGGTCACCTACTGATCGGAAGGTCAGCAGTTCGATTCCTGGCTACTCCAGGCTACATGCCAATGTATCCCTGGGCAAGATACTTAACCCCAAGTTGCTCTCCGACCGTCCTGTCGGAGTGTGAATGTGTGTGAATGTTAGCTAATTAAAAGCACTTAGCTTAGTAAACATGGAAGTGCTTGTATGAATGGGAGTGCATGGGTGAATGTAAAACATGTTGTATAAGCGCTTTGAGTGCTCTGACTGAGTAGAAAAGCGCTATATAAGAACTAGTCCATTTACCATTTACTCAGCCTACTCAGACACACAAAACTCAATCCTAACAATCAAGAGGTTCAAACATAGAAATTAAATTGTCCTTTGCATTGGCTGGCACAAACACAGAATTCAGTTTTTAAGTCTGTTGGCTTGGAAATACAGTATTCACTCAAGGCTGGCTCGGAAACACAAGATAGTCTCTTAATATTCCTGGAGTAGGGATCAAAAATCTCAGGTTTAGTTCTTTCTGGATCTAGGAGAGCAAGCAAGAAAAGGTCCATCTCACTCGGCATTAGAAACAGTTTAGGGGGAAAGCCTTGCATGCCTTACTACCTGTTTTCTTGTTAAGTTGTATTGCTTAGATAGATAGATAGATAGATAGATAGATAGATAGATAGATAGATAGATAGATAGATAGATAGATAGATAGATAGATAGATAGATAGATAGATAGATAGATAGATAGATAGATAGATAGATAGATAGATAGATAGATAGATAGATAGATAATGTCAAAATGCATTGTAAGTTGTAGTGTTGAATACTGAAGGAGCTCTTCTTGCATTTTTTATATTCCATTGTTTTCTCTTTGCAAGCACATGATTCAGACTAACCTACACTACATTCTGTCACACACAATCATTGAAAAATTGTAGTTACCAAGGCAAAATAAAACACATTAGGACAGTGAAAGGTACCTGACACAAGAGTGATGATTTACCATTTAGTTGTGCAATGCTACTTGCACAAAGGAGCAATCAGAAGGAAACTTTACATGCAACCTCACCAACTAGATTGTAATAATCCATCTTGATGAGTATTTCTGGAATCAAGGGTTGTACATAAATGTGGTTATATTATATTTCTTGACCACAATCAGCAAAGGCATGTTTGCAGGAAAATAGAATGGGAGTTGAAAAGAAAAGAATACTTTGCCAATTGTTAAACTCTGTTATGGAAATTTTCTGCTATGAGGTTGTGTGGCAGCCAGTGGAACATTGCAAAGATAAAGGGAAGAATGACTTCCACTAAATATCAGCAAATTCTGGATGGGAATGGTGTGCACTCAGTCAAGAAAATTAAATGGAAAACAGGCCACTAAAAGGAAACTGAGCCAAACCAGCTCCCTTAATTGCAGTGGTTTAGTTTAGGAATACTTTCAACTATTCCCTTTTGCACAAGCAGTCACCACAGCTGGGAGCTCAACATGTTTGATTTTTTTCATCAGATGTCTTTCCTGAAACAACCCCACAGGGATTAATGTGTCCTCCCAGGATCTAACTGGGGATCTTTTATTTGTTAGGCAAATGTGTTTCGATGACCCTCCTAGTCTATTCTGTTGGGTCATGTGACTCATGGGTGGAGCACATTTATTATAGCCATCTGGCAAGCAGGCTTCCTGACTGATGGACTTAAGACTTTCTGCTCACTCAGCCAAGGTGTGGATCATTACAACCAGGGGTTTTAGGTGAAACCAGAGACAAGTGATTAGGAGAAATCTTCTCTGAGTGAAACCACTGTGAGACCTTATCATGTGACCTTTTGAGGTCACCTGAAGTAAGGTGTGAGTGGAGGTTGAGGAACCTGGAAAGTGATTTCTTGTCTTGAGATCCCTTCCCAGGCCAAAGGAAAGTTAAGTGCAGTCAACTCATGTTACCCTTTGCACTGTCTCTCACCTGCACCTTCTATATATGGATGTATCTATATAAACATTATTGCTAACTGAAATCATACTGCAGTGAGTACAGTAACTCCAAATGATAAGAATGAAGAATGAAAAAATGTGTGATATCCCTGTGTTGTTTGTAAGCAAAGCCCCACATGTGTGACTGTCTCATTAGAAGACTGAGCTGTCTAATGGGGGGGTCATTTGTCTAATGGAACCTAATGGGTACAGGATAGGAATTAATAAACAATGCCCCATGGTACATGTGTGGACAATTAATAGTGCTTAACGAGAGAATATAAATGAGAGGGGTGATGGACCTGAGTTGACAGAGTTAGGTGATCAGGGCATCTCCTCTATCAACCTGTTCAGACAGACACATAGCTTAAGGGCAAGACGCTGGAGACAGAAAGCTTAATCATAGAAAGCAGGCAGTGGTGAAGCTAGCTAGAAAAATAAAACTTATTACCCCTATGTAGTATTTCATGCTAAAATGCATCAGTTGTACTTTCTGGCTTGTTTTATGTACACACTCTTAGACACCAAGGCTAAAGAGTGATTATGCATCATGAATCTCTTAGAATATCTCTTAAGCTGTTCTCCCCAGTAGATGTCTTGACTATGTAGAGCTTATAACATCACTCCAGGTTGGTGTAAAGCATTATGACATCATGAGATTTTTTAATAAGTCATTGCTTTGTGATACTAACTAATAGAGAACTAAATGTCTTTCTACTATATATATATATATATATATATATATGGTCTTAGACCATAGACCATTTGTTTGCTGCCTCTAATACACTGTAATGTAGAAGAAAAGTTTGAGAAGTTGAGGCACGTACAGTCCATTCATATTCATAGAGGAGACTGAAGTGCATTACAAAACACAGACCCCATTCTTAGCTTGGTGATTCAGCACTGAGCTTGTCTCTATCAGATAAGATGACAGACTAATATTGATGGGTCCTGTCCTTGCTCAGCCTGATACTGTACATTGCACACAGATGCTGTGACACGGCATTCCCCAGGGCTTCTCCTTTCCTTTTGTTGTGTCGCCAGAGTGACAGTCAACTGCTCCAGGTGGATAACCCTCCAAGGAGAAGAACAGAATCAGCAATAAGAATCTAAGCATGAAATGTGGGCACTGCGTTTAAAGAAATGAACACCAAGCACAATTTTGATTACTGACCTGATCTGGGTTCAGGAGTAGGGCTGCAGCCTGTGATAAGTTAATACTTGTTCTCTTCACCACAAAATGGAAAATTCCTCACAGATTACACATTTCCTTGATATGAACTTATTTACAAGAATATTGACAGACTGACAAACTGTTTATCTCTTAAATTAATATCTGAGGGTTTTTTCTTTTCTTAATAAAGAAAATAATAAAAATAGAATATCAGTGTAATATTCTGCTGATCAGAAGATTTAATCTTTTCTTGCCACACATCGCTTTGGGACTTGCTCTGCAAAATATTGTCAAAGTCTTCCTTTCTTTTCCATTGCAAATGGTAGGGTAGGTTACACAAGCCCTCTGAGAATAAAAATCAAATCTACATTAATCAACAATTAATCAATTAAGCCCACTGAATGGGTAATGCTGTGGCAAACATGCTGACTAAACTGTTTCTCTTCTTTCTTGTATATACTGCAGCATTTAACGCAATAAGCTATGTTCCAGTTCTGACTATCTTAAAGCTAGCGGCGATGTGTAGCGCAGAATCCAATATGTCTTTCAATAAGATCCTCTGAAAAGCCATTAGACCCACTGTACTCCTTCTATCGAAAACTCTAATGGCCTTCTGCTTGGGACAGGTGCTCCAGAAATTGCTTCCTCTAAATGATTAATGAGAAAAGATTTATAAGAGAGCAAGCCCAACTGTGTGGGCTGCTGAAGAGCGGGTGCACATCAGTGTGGTGGTAGCTGACAGGATTGTGAGTATATAGTCAGATATGTTAGAGTCTTGGATTGTTGTAGATCTATAATTTCTGTTCCCTTTTGTTCATGTTATTAAATGCATATAGTTCACACTACAACATTACATTAAGAATAACTATTAAAGCCAAAGTTGGCACTGGAACATTGTGCCCAACAGACACTATAAAGCTCCAACCTCAACACTATTGAAAATTTGTGGATTATGTTTAAAAGCTGGGTCTTTGAATTGAATTCAAATAATTTAACTGAAGTGGTCAAATATGCAGCCAGAAAGCCAGAACCTTTATTGATGACTACCAGAAGCATTTGGTCAAGATGAAACTTGCTAAGGGGCATTTAACCAAATATTAGTGGGTTCTTAAAGATGTATGCTTTACAATCACTCTACCTTGGAAAAAAGTACAGTTCAAAGAAATCATTAAAAGTTCAAAATTACTATGGCATTCATGCCCATGATAAGTGTATGTAAACTTCTGAGCACAACTGGAGCACAAAACAAAAATCAGTCAGGACCACTATGTGGAAAGTGCATGGAAAAGTTTTATAGCATATTTTTCACAGCATTTCAGTCCCTGCAAAATGACTAGTATGAGATTTTGATTCATTTGGTACGATGAGAAGTATGCTGTTGTTGTTTTGTTTTTTTCATTGTTTTCTTGTATTTGGGGAGAAGACAAGAAGTCATCTCAGCGAGTGGAAATATGACTGGGAATCTGTAGTTTCTACTGATGCTTTGCACTCTTGTGATCTTTTTTTCCATGATTTCATCAGGGTTTCAACCCAGAGATTTGTTTTCTGTTTATAAATAAATGGCAATAGCAAGTATAGCCTGCAGTCTGTTTTGTTAATGTTGATTACAAGACTTTGTTTCAGGTTTTTAAGTACTTTCTCTTAACGTGCATCTCTCCAATACACTGAGTGAATATATGTGGATGGTTATGACCCAAGCACAGATTGCTGGGCAGCAGTAATTAAATTTATAAATTGGTGGGCTTATCCTGCCAGGAATCTTCACATTACCATTTTGCTCATTAGAGAAAAAATATGGCTTTAAGGATGACATATGAAACATGCTTTATCCCACTCTTTCAATAGCCATGGGTCCAGAAGCAAAAACTGTGTGTTGGATTTTTAAAAATATATATAAATAAAAAAAATAAATTAAATAAATAAATAAATAAATAAATATATATATATATATATATATATGTATAGAGACACACACACACACACAATGTGACTGTAATTATCTTGACCTCGAGTCCTCTTGCTCAGTTAGTTCCTTGGCACAGCGACATGGGGCCATAGTAATGGCTCCTGAATCATTTCCAACTTCACTACTGTCATGCTGAGAATTCAAATCACAGAAAGAAAGCCAAGGCACAGATTGGCTCCCAGATCAGCTCCTTATCCTGAATATCTTCCCTGCAACCCCCATGAGCACCAATCAGAAAGATAAATGATTTCTTTGTGTTCCTCTCAACTCTGCTATATAAATGCTTACAATTCTACAAAAATATTCTATTTAAAGGTGTATTCATACTTGATGGAATTTTTGCACAGGTGCAGCTGTGATTAAATGCAGAAAGCGGTTTAACTGTCTCTGTGTTGAGTCTCTGTGTTGTTGATGTGATAGTGCTTTAAATTTTATGATGGAAATAAAGAGTTTTAAGACATCATCACTGCATGACTCTTGAATTAATGGCAACAAAAAACAAGGAACTGTTTTTAATCAGTGTCTTAATCTGCTGAGCTTTGTAAATGTTGGGAAATATTTAAAAAATCTAAACAGAAGTTTGTGGATATTTATCGTAAAATCAGACAAGTCAATTCTTACAGTAACTTAACACGTGGGAAAGTCAAGTCTTCATTCAAGAAATGGGTGCTTCTTCAAATGAAAGTATGGCATTAATTACACGTCTTAGCAATTTTGGTCTATACCTTATGGTTTCTTATTGGAAAATCCACAGTGTGTACACAGTTTACTTTGAAAGTTGTTTTTTGGAGGACTTGATCTGCTTTAAACTAAATTCAGTCGAGTCGGAGACTAATCAGTGAACTTTACGTCGTGGTTGGACTCCTGTATCACCTAATGGCTTCAGTCTATTATGATTGAATAAACATTTATAATCAATTGGTTGGCAGCAAATCAGAAAATGATCAGACAGCAAAATCTGCCAGTTCAACGCAAAGCCAGTCCATCATCTTTCCCTTAGAGTGCCAGGTCATTAATTTATCTTTAATCACCACGGTGTCCATTGCTGTACCTCTTCTGGCTGTCAAAAACCCATTAGATTCTTTTAAGATGGAGAAAAGTGACTGGCCCATCACTTGCACACTCAATTACTCCATCACATCAGGAGCCCATTTTAACATTTTGTGACTCTCCCAGTCACTAAAGACTCTTGGTTTCTTGGACTTTGTACTTTATTTTTGAAACCTTGCAATAGCCACACAAAAGCAGCTCATCTTTTATTTACTGGAATTCAGCCTCTGCAGCTTGCATCTGGGTCCTCTCACTCGTGACTTCATGACAGACAGAGCAATTACACCACAGTCAAAGTTACAGGATGCAAATTTGTTAATTTGTCAGACTTTGAGATTTCCTTTTTTTTTAATGGTATATTTTATTCAGTTATTTTTAAGGGTTACATGTTATTCAGTTTTAATTTCTTTTCTTTTTTTTGTCATTTCTTTATTATCTAACCAAACTAACATTGAAGATTAATACATTTTGAATCTCAGTTTACTGTTTTACGTTTTAGCAGCTAAAGATTAAATTACTCAGTGCTAAATAGGAAGTGGTAATTGAGTGATGGAATGATATTTAGCAGAATGGTATAATAACCCAGTTGGGCATAATGCCACAATCTTTCCTCAAAGAATAAGGTATTTCACAACATTTATCATACTGGTCTAAGGTGGTTTTCACAAAGCTTCAGAAACATCAGAAAGGTGTGTTGTCAGGGGGTCCAGATTCTGTTCAGAGCCTGCAGAAAGCATTTTGGATAGCTCTATTGGCTAGCTATAGTCAGTACATATTGACTATCTATAGTCAATATTTAGTTATATTGCATTAAAAAATACAGTACAAATTGGCTTACAGTACAACATGGTTATATTCCCACTGGTCAAGAAGGGTTAACATAAACATTTTAAATTAAAGTTAGAAGAAAATAATGAGATCTATTCATTTTGTGGGGTTATGTTTATTGGGGATTCTAAACTGCCCAAAGGTGTGAATGTGAGTGTGGATGGTTGCCTGTCTCTCTGTGTTAGCCCAGTGACAGACGTGTCCAGGGTGTACCCTGCTTCTCGCCCTATGACAGTCACTCCCCAAGCCTAAATTGGATAAGCAGAAGAAAATGGATGGATAGATTGTTTTATTTTATACTGGGATGCTGGGGAGAAACATCTTATCTGTGGGTTGTATTTTTTATTTATTTTTTGTCTTCTGCACACACATGCACAAACACCAGTAGAATCATGAGATTTCATTGAGCTGCAGATTGAGTAAAATTACAATAAAGGCAGCAATGCACAAGAAAGGGAGTAAAGAAAATTGCAAGTTAATGGAGATGTAACTTTGTTTGAGTTAAAATGCTCAAATTATGCTTGGCAAGTCTTTTATTGGGGCAATGCTGTATTCAACATGTTTGTCTGTTAATGTTTAATTCAAACTGTGGACCCATGAGAAGCTGGAGAAAGGCAGGTGAGGCAAACCAAGGTGAAATTTAATGGCATGTATTAAGGAAGTGTGACAAAAGGCACTGCAGGGCACAGGCAGTCTATTAAATGTCCAACAGAAGATACATGCAAAGACATGAAGGTAGGATGCTCGAAAACAGAGAGACTGACAGTGAATCACTGAAAGCACTGGGCTAAATACACATGAATTTTAACTGGGAAACCAAATGCAAGTGAAAAAAAGGGGCTGGGAATGACAAGCAGAGGGGAAAAAAACAAAGACAGCTTGTTCTTAGACTGTCTGCTTGTTCACAATCTAGCTCACTCTTTAGTGTTTTACCCATTTTGTAATATTGTTTGACTCCTCAACTGTAAATTTCCTGCATTTTATACATACATGTTTACAAATATCACTTATATACTAAAATAAATTCACGACCTTTTCTTGAGGGCATGATAGTCCTCTAAAACGACGTGGGCTTCATAGATAATTGGCAAAGTTTCTGGGGAAAACCTGGTCTTGTTAGGAGAGACGGCATCCATCCCACTTTGGATGGAGCAGCTCTCATTTCTAGAAATCTGGCCAAATTTATTAACCCTCCTAAAACCTGACCACCCAGGGTTGAGACCAGGAAGCAGAGCTGCAGTCTTACACGCCTCTCTGCAGCTTCTCTCCTCCTGCCATCCCCCCAAAACCCCATCCCCAAAGAGTCGGTGCCTGCTCCCAGACCACCAAAAAAACAAAGCTAAAATCAGCAAAAAACTATTTAAGCATAAAAATTCAAAAACAATAAATAATACAACTTCATCAACTGCACCAAAAAATAAAACAATTAAATGTGGATTGTTAAACATTAGGTCTCTCTCTTCCAAGACCCTTTTAGTAAATGATTTAATAATTTATCAACGTATTGATTTATTCTGCCTTACAGAAACCTGGTTACAGCAGGATGAATATGTTAGTTTAAATGAATCAACACCCCCGAGTCACAGTAACTGTCAGAATGCTCGAAGCACAGGTCGAGGAGGAGGATTAGCTGCAATCTTCAATTCCAGCTTATTAATTAATCAAAGACCCAGACAAAGTTTTCATTCTTTTGAAAGCCTGACTCTTAGTCTTGTCCATCCTAATTGGGAAAATCAAAAACCTGTTTTATTTGTTATTATCTATCGTCCACCTGGTCCTTACTCAGAGTTTCTGTCTGATTTCTCAGACTTTTTATCTGATTTAGTGCTCAGTTCAGATAAAATCATTATAGTGGGTGATTTTAACATCCATGTAGATGCTGAGAATGACAGCCTCAGCACTGCATTTAATCTATTGTTAGATTCAATTGGCTTCTCTCAAAATGTAAAGGAGCCCACGCACCACTTTAATCATACTCTGGATCTTGTCCTGACATATGGCATAGAAACTGAAGACTTAACAGTATTCCCTGAAAGCCCCCTCCTGTCTGATCATTTCTTAGTAACATTTACATTTACTTTAATGAATTACACAGCAGTAGGGAATAAGTTTTATTACAGTAGAAGTCTTTCTGAAAGTGCTATAACTTAGTTTAAGGATCTAATTCCTTCATTATTATGC
Source organism: Archocentrus centrarchus (assembly GCF_007364275.1). Lineage (NCBI taxonomy): Eukaryota > Metazoa > Chordata > Actinopteri > Cichliformes > Cichlidae > Archocentrus > Archocentrus centrarchus. Next base: position 14,268,119 of record NC_044366.1, read on the forward strand.
TCTTCAGTGCCAACACAGTGCAGAGCAGCTACCTAAACTCTGCTCCCAGTGAGGTCGATTATCTCGTCAATAGTTTTACGACCCAGCTGTCTTAGCTAATTATAGGCCAATCTCCAACCTTCCTTTTCTCTCAAAGATTTTTGAAAGAGTAGTTGTAAAACAGCTAACGGATCATCTGCAGAGGAACGGTTTATCTGAAGAGTTTCAGTCAGGTTTCAGAATTCATCACAGTACAGAAACAGCATTAGTGAAGGTTACAAATGATCTTCTTACAGCCTCTGACAGTGGACTCATCTCTGTTCTTGTCCTGTTGGACCTCAGTGCAGCTTTTGATACTGTTGACATAACATTTTATTACAGAGATTAGAGCATACTATAGGTATTAAAGGTACTGCACTGCAGTGGTTTGAATCATATTTTTCTAATAGACTCCAATTTGTTCATGTAAATGGGGAGTCTTCTTCACACACTAAGGTTAATTATGGAGTTCCACAGGGTTCTGTGCTAGGACCAATTCTATTTACATTATACATGCTTCCCTTAGGCAGTATTATTAGAAAGCATTGCATAAATTTTCATTGTTATACAGATGATACTCAGCTTTACCTATCAATGAAGCCAGATGACACACATCAATTAATTAAACTGCAGGCATGTCTTAAAGACATTAAGGCCTGGATGACCTCTAATTTTCTGCTTCTAAATTCAGATAAAACTGAAATTCTTGTTCTCGGCCCCACAAATCTTAGAAACATGGTGTCAAACCAGATACTTACTCTGGATGGCATTACTTTGGCCTCCAGTAACACTGTGAGAAATCTTGGAGTCATTTTTGACCAGGACATGTCCTTCAATGCACATATTAAACAAATATGTAGGACTGCTTTTTTGCATTTGCGCAATATTTCTAATATTAGAAACATCCTTTGTCAGAGTGATGCTGAAAAGCTAATTCATGCATTTATTACTTCTAGGGTGGACTATTGTAATTCATTATTATCAGGCTGTCCTAAAAGCTCCCTGAAAAGCCTTCAGCTGATCCAAAATGCTGCAGCTAGAGTACTGACAGGGACTAGAAAGAGAGAGCAGATTTCTCCCATATTGGCTTCTCTTCATTGGCTCCCTGTTAAATCTAGAATAGAATTTAAAATCCTTCTCCTCACATACAAGGTCTTGAATAATCAAGCCCCATCTTATCTCAAAGACCTCATAGTCCCATATCATCCCTATAGAGCACTTTGCTGTCATAGTGCTGGCTTACTTGTGGTTCCTAGGATACTTAAGAGTAGAATGGGAGGCAGAGCCTTCAGCTTTCAGGCGCCTCTTCTGTGGAACCAGCTTCCAGCTTGGATTTGGGAGACAGACACCCTCTCTATTTTTAAGATTAGGCTTAAAACTTTCCTTTTTGATCAAGCCTATAGTTAGGGCTGGATCAGGTGACCCTGAACCATCCCTTAGTTATGCTGCTATAGGCCTAGGCTGCTGGGGGGGTTCCCACAATAGACTGTTTCTTTTCATTCACCTTATTTACTTTGTTTATACTCCACTCTGCATTTAATCATTAATTGTTATTAATCTCTGGCTCTCTTCCACAGCATGTCTTTTCTCTCCCCTCAGCCCAACCGGTCGCGGCAGATGACTGCCCCTCCCTGAGCCTGGTTGTGCTGGAGGTTTCTTCCTGTTAAAAGGGAGTTTTTCCTTCCCACTGTCGCCAAGTGCTTGCTCATAGGGGGTCGTTTTTGACTGTTGGGTTTTCTCTGTATTACTGTAGGGTCTTTACCCGCAATACAAAGTGCCTTGAGGCGACTGTTTGTTGTGATTTGGCGCTATATAAATAAAATTGAATTGAATTGTATTAATTCACAGTGATGACCATGCTTGTGTTTGTGACAAATTAATGAGTTTGTCATTACATTTAGCAACATTTATAATCCTTTTGTAATTAAAGAACAAAAGAAACACTCAAAAATATATAGATATTGCTGCTTAAAATAGAGATCTTGATATACTGCTTTCTCTGTTTAACTTGTAAAAGAGCAGCAGCATCTAGACCTTTTCATTTTCTAGTGTTCTCTCTGAGGGATAACTTTATCTGTAAATACAGCCAAAAAATACAATCATCATCTTTAATTAATGTGTGCTATTTCCTTTTCTTTCTTTTTTTTCAGATGTAATTGTGGATAGCTTCATCTATTACTATTACAAAAACTGTGAAGGACTCAAAATGGCATTCGGGATAGTCCTAATATCTGCCATCATAAATACAGAGTGAGTGAGTGAGTGAGTGACCGACCATGAGTAAGTAGGTTATCCTCACCCATACTTCCACCATAGGCAGTTGACACAGAGTGGGCTCATCAGAGACACAAATGACTGTGCCTGATGCCTGTGCTGTTGTTAGAAGAAGGGTCAGTGGGCTGGCCCATGCTGGAAAGTGAACTAGGCAGACTGGCCTTTGGGGCTGGAAGCCCTCATATCCCTGTGGGGCCTGTCCAGCACACAGTAGTTCCATAGCTGGCCATTGACAGGATTGTGGCATGTGATTTTGTAGCTGTGGTATGCTTCAGCTCATCTGCCCAGGTGCAAAGGTACTCCCATGTTTTTCCTTGATACATTAGCATGCCAAATGCACTATAGGGGGTAAGAGACATGGGCCCAGGGTGGCAATGAAGAATCTATGGGTGACTGTGATTCAGCTGTTGAGCTCTGGGATGGTAAGCAGTGTGTGTTCACACCCTATCCATTCAATATGCACAGGTTACTTGAGAACCTGTACAATTGACCAAGGCATATCCACATACCAATGGGTCTGCGTGCTGTACCTTAAGAGGCTTGTAAGTGCTCCCCATACTCTTGTAGTTTGTGTGAAACAGTGGTACCACAAGAAGGTTGCAAGGGAGGTAAATTGTGGAGAACCTAATATACTGGCAAGGGAAGGCTTACTGCAAAGATGGTGCCCCTTTCACTGCAGGAACAGCTGGCCAGCAGATGGTTTAGTGCAGCACTATAAACTACAAGCAAACACCCAGAGAGTGAAGCACTACTGCTACAAAATTGAAGCTATACCTGTTCGTACCAACACCAAGATGGAAAAAAGAGTGTTAGCACTAATATTAGCACTAACTGTTAGTGCCCACTTTCCCTGTGGGCAATTGGGACATGAGCAATAAGTCAGTAAAATAAAACAAGAAGCAACTATAACAGTGAGAGAATAAATGCACAAATAGACAAATAGGGAGACACAAACCTCGAAGAACAGACACAAAGGAAATGAGCTTACAAAACATGGACAGGAACCAGAACTACAGCAAAGCCCCCAAACCATGACATTTATTGTCTACCACCTGACCCGCTGCCTAACTGATGAATAACTGAATTAAATAGACACTGTTCACAGGAAAACTCCACAAGGACTTTTTAACAACAAATGGACAGGAAATAATATTATGCTCTCTTGAGTCTGGACAACCATTTTGCTTAATCTGTAATTAAGATACAATTTAAACTCTTCATTCTTGGAGAGGACTAACATGACTAATTTAGGGGAGATTAATCCAAGTTAATAGGTTCCTAAAAGGATTGGGGAATTACAAGCATTTAAAGTAATCAGATGTGAAAAACAAAAGTGCTTGGTAACTAAAGATAATATTTTAAGAAGCTTGCAATTCTATATAAATGTCCCTTTTCTGTGCTTGCAGCACCTTGATACACTGTATTTTCAAGAGTTTAATAGTGAATATTCCCCCCAAAAATTATAGGCACTTGAACATTTTATTGTATAGGGTTGTGATGGTATTTGTTTGATCCAATTTCAATCTTTTAGTATTCACTAAAGTTACAGTATTACTGTTTAAACAGATGATACCACTGTACTCAATAGTTAGAGAGCATTAACATATTCAAAATAATGTTATGCTGATATATGGTCGCCTTCAGTGGCACAAGAGTCTGACTAAATGCATTTGATAGCCCCTATTGATTCACTGCTGTGGCTGTTTTATCAGAAGATAAATAGGTTCTGCAGAAAAGCTGGAGACTCAGACACAACTGCACAGTAAGAGGCATTCTGGACCTACCTGTGATAATTCTATAAATTAAACATTAAAGTAAACTGTACTTTTCGCTGAGAACTGTAAACATTTCCTTGTTCAAACTGTTGTGTCTAAGCATTACTGTATTCTGAAATCCATGTTTTTTCTTTGAAATGCAACTCCCTATATAGTTGTCTAGCATGCTGGCTTTTTTATTTGCTTATGGAAAATATCGAGTAATAGAATTTTGTCACCCTGTTGAGGAACACTTGTTTCTTTTTTTTTTCTGAAAAAAAAAAAAATCTAATGAAACTGGTGGTTTGTAAATAGGACAATTTATTGTCTTACAAAAATTGGCTGCAAACTGTGAAAGTTTGTTGATGAGAAACAGAGCTCTAATCTTACAGTTGTAGCACAGAATATTAAAGAGTATTAAAGTATTAAAACATTAAACGTGATCAAACAATTCATTATATAAATTCATAATCCTGCACAAATAACAAAACTATACTGCACTCTAGATGTTCCCAACTCATTTTGGTGCCAGATACCATTTTAAGGCATTTAAAAAAAAAGTGGTGTGTAACTGAAAAAGAAAAAAAAAAGAACATATTATCATATATTTGGCCTCTTAGAGATTTTGAAAATAGCCAGTCACGTGAATTACTTTCATAACCTTAAAACAGAAGATTTGTCATAACATGCTGACAGTTGTGATATCCTATTTCATGTAAAATGTAAGGAGATTAAAAATGTAACAGTTGACCTATACTGCCAAAATGGGATAACATCTCTCCTTGATGTGTTTAATAATGTGCAAAGTTATTACACATCCCTATATTATATACTGCTCAAAAAAAATCAAAGAACACTTTTTAATCAGAATATAGCATCTAGTCAGTTAAACTTGTGGGATATTTATCTGGTCAGTTAAATAGCAGAGGGGGTTATTAATCAGTTTCAGCTACTTTGGTGTTAATGAAATTAACAACAGGTGCACTAGAGGGGCAACAACTCCCAAAAAAAGGGATGGTTTTAAAGGTGGAGGCCACTGACATTTTTCCCTCCTCATCTTTTCTGATGGATTTTTTGGCTAGGGTCATTTTTTTTTTTGGATCAGTGTATACCTGTATACAGTCATATCATACAGGCAGACAAAAATGTTATTTGATATGTAAATTGTGATTTTTAACATTAAACTCATGTTTAATATAACATGATATGTGAATGATATTATGTTATGGTGACAGGTGAATAGTTTACTTCTATATTAAATTCAAACAGGGAGTTCCTAGTTTTGGTTTGGCTAGACTTATTAAGAGTCCCTGAACCCATTTAAGTCATGTCCTAAATACTGTAGAGATATCAGAGAAGGACTGATGAGAACAAATGAACTGAGGGAAATTAGTGAAATTAAAGAAATTTAAACTGATCAATAATTTTTAATGAGATTATTGAAAATGATTTTGTTTAGTCAGTATCAACAGGTCATACTTGAAACATTAGAATACCTTAAAACAATATGCTTGATTTGCATTTTGCAGCAGTCTGGTGCTTGATATATAACATTTACCTAGCAATTCAAAGTTTTCTAGGTTTAACTGTACTATCACTTAAGATGCGTTAAGAAAATAAAACTTAACAGCAAATATAAGGAATTGGTTGAGTATGTTTCTAAAACCTGTCATTAAATAAAGTGACTCAAATACTGTGTCTTGTACAAAAAGATTATTTGTGTTTCCATAGCATTTTGTGTCTCTCCTTCGACCGTCATGCATGGCAAGTCATTGCTTACAGGCATAACTGATCAACAGACATAATATTAGGACAGCTGAGATGGCAATGAATATATGCACTCCTATTTTAAAAACATATTTGATTTGATTTTCACTTTTGTGCCCAATAATTAACTAGAAATGTATGGTGATGGGACTGTGCATAATGGGATTAATTTTCTGCCACTTAAGTATAACATTTATCATTCAGAACCAATGAATTATGTAGTAGTACAGTGTAGAGCACCTCAATAGATAAGGCAAAGTCTGTGACGTCCAGCTATATATATAATTTGCAAATGTGCACGTTTTTTTGTTCGCTTTTGTTTTATTGTAATGGTTCATATAATAACTGTAATCAGCAGCATCTTTCCCACACAATACAGCACTTTATTTCCATTGCACAAGCCGAAATGTATAAACTGACACAGTCTTCCTTCCATCTGCAACAACTACAGAGGTAAACAAAGCAGTGGGAGCTGTAGGCTGACAATGAGAAAATAAATGAACAACATATTTGCCCACCATCTTCGCAGCTGCCAACCTCCCACACTGTGAATTAACACTGCAAACATTTAGAAAAGATACCAAGTGCTCTGGATCACTAGTTGATTATCTGCATTTACACATGCATGACCATTAACAGCATTTTCATATTTATTCATTTAAGATTGATTTAAAGGCCAAAACTCCACTTCATAAAGCTATGGGATCATGTTATTTAATAGTCAGATGGACAGCCTTTCTACTTGAGCACAAAAGTAGTACAGAAAATGTGGGTCCAGAGTGTGGGTGATTCATGTACCCACACGAACGTGTGGCGAATGATTCATTTACATCTCCAAGCAAAGGACAGACTTACACTGATACATCAGTGACATTGAACATCTAACCATTTGAACAGCTATGCACATGTCTCATTAAGTTAAACACAGTCTTTCTCTGTGACTGCTTTTCTGTCAACTGGTCCAGTGATCTCAAATGTTTTTCATTAGAATCATAGCGCTACTAGAAGGTGCATTAGATCTAATTGGAATATTTGTAGTATGTCAAACATCAAATAAACAGCGATCCCAGGGAAGGTGAAATAATAAAATTTAATGAAAAAATGTATTTTACAGAGAAGGCCTTTCAGCTCACTATTGACAAGGACTTGTGTAGAACAAGTAGAATACAACTGCAGTACAACAGACAGTTGTATTGAGATACTTGTTTAAATAAAGGTTAGTGTTAGTAAAACCTTTTAAAATATTTGATGTTAATTTTTCATTAAAATATAAGAAAGATGATATTTGTGTATTTATTTATATATTAATGTATCTGGTGTGTATTTCATGTATTGAATCATGCTTTAGAGGCAGCACTAAGTCGAATGAAGTGAGTCACTGTAACATGGATGTAGGTGTAAATTTTGTGATTGACCTGAGTGGGTAAATTGTAGTTTAGAGCAACTGGTAGTTTTGTTCAAATTCTGATTGTTTTAGACATATTCAAAATATCATTATAGTTCATTAAGTTAAAATAAAAAATCTGACAAGTGGTATTATTGTTGCCTGTTGGCCAACAAATCCCAATCAGGAGAGGACTAACAGACTAATGCTACTCAAGCCTACTCAAATAATATTTGTGAGAGACATAATTGGATGTTGCCTGGGTTAACAAGGTCCGTGTTAGACGCTGAAGGATTGAATGGCTTTTGGAATATACACAAAGCTGAAGTTATTATGAAAACCTCAGAAACATAATAACTAAATATTTATTCAGGATGACATTGCACCTGTATTTTATGTATTTTAAATTACATATAAAGGCCATCTGTATGACTTTTTTCTTTCACCTGCATAGTATTGTCAAATTTAGGAACATCCTAAAATTCTACTTCATGCATTTGTTGTTTCTAGCCTGGACTATTGCAAATCTGTACTCTCACTATGGCTTTATTACTTTCTGAGAAACCTTCAGTTGAAAAGTCTGTAATAATAGTACTGACAGGAAAAGACAGATCATATTTCCCCCATGCCTTCTTTTCATTGCCCCCCTGTAAAATCCAGCATAGAATTTAAAAACTTTCCTGTCACACACAAAGCCCTGAATCATCATCCTATCTAAAAGAGCTCATAGACCATGTTACTCCAATAAAGTGCTTTGCTCTCAGAGTGCAGACTTGTTTGTGGTTCTTGTATTTCAAAAGTACAATGGAATGCAAAGCCTTCAGTTATTAGGCTTGTCTTCTGTGGTATCTGCTCCCATGTTAGGTTTGGAAGACAGATATCCAGGAGATTAAACAGTTTTGGTAAAACTCCAGATCAAGTAACCCTGATCCATCCCTTTTTATGTTGCTATAGAGCCAGGGTGCTGGAGATCTTTTCTCTCCTCTTCTCTTGTAACCACCCCCCATGCATTTATATACAACTATTACATGTCACTAACATCGTGTTTTCTCTCTCCCATAGTTTGTGCTTTGTCCTCTCTGTCATCTCTCTCTCCTTGGATCTTTTTGATGGTATCTCTGGGTATAGATCTTCATGTTTCTCATGTGCAGCTTTTGTCCCTACTGTGTTTATTCTTGCATTGTTTGCTGCTTGTCATCTCTTTATACTTTTTTTTTTTCTCTGTTCATTCTCCTCTCTTCCCAAATCATTGTGCTGGGCCTGGTTCTGCTGAAGGTTTCTTTCATTCCAATTTAAAATGATATCAGTGAGGGGCTATGCAGTGGTGACGTGAGACTTCAATGAGAATTTTGGCAGTGTGCCACTGATTGCAAACATCTCAGTTATTAATTTTCTCTGTCAGTTTATTTCTAGACAGCCTTAAAGGTAATAAAAAATATATACTCTATAGCTATATTCACACTAAGTAGCACTTGGAAGGACAGTGATGAAGATCTGGACAGTTTGCAAAATTATACTGAAAAGTGTTTCAAGCGAGTTGTTATGGGAAAATCTAACAAAATGCAGACTACCAGCAGCAGTAAAGCCACACCGTCAACCAAGAGAAGCTGCCGTGAAGACTCCCCTGAAGTGGCCTCTACACACACCAGTGGCAAGGTGGACATTTTGGAGTCTATAGATTAAAAAAAAAGAAAAAAAAAACTGTCCAGTTTTGATGCACACTTACTGAAAATTCTCCACAGACTTTCAGGCTCTGTGTGAATCAGTGGAGTGCAGCCAGCAAACACTCGCTGCAGAAAAAAGCGGTCCTCAGACAGTAGCATGAGAGAAAAGCTATTGTTTTATTTTACTTATGTCACTTCATCTTTTCTCATTTCTTTCTGCACCTAGCAATATGTTTGCTTTACCTTCAATGCTGTTCATACAGCACAGGTACATATGCAGCCATGCAAGACAGACACGCTCGCGCGCGCGCGCACACGCACACACACACACACCGTTAGTGAACATCGAACACTCCACCAGTTTGTTTAAACATGACTACACTTAAGTTTGTCTCATGGAATGGACGTTCGTGGTTTTCACATTAAATTTTTTTTTCTAATCAAATTTGATGTTTTTATGCGATTTGAGGTCCAGCGTGTTAATACAGTATGTCAAAATGAAAAACAAAAAAAAAAAAAAAAAAACTGTACAGTCACACACGTGTGGTACCAAACAAGGCGAACAATTTTTAAAGTGAAATATAAAAGTAAAATCCAAAGTAGTTTGTTCCCTTTGTGACATTTTGTCCCCTCTGTGACATTTATTTTTGTTTACACAAAAGCCAGACAATTTGAGTATCAAATTAATTTTTTATGTCAGGTTAAAGTAAGACCCTAAAGTCAAAAGTTCACAAAAGGTTATGAATTTTACTCAAGCCACTGAGGGAATAAATGTTTTTTGTGTGCTTGCTGATTTTGTCATGGTTAAGCTGTGCAGTATGAAGGGAAGGACCTCAAAGTAGGGATGGGAAGCTCGACACAAAGGTTTCGACTAGGGCTGCATAAATCGATTATTTTAGTAATTGAGTATTCTATCGATTATTCCATTGATTAATCGAGTAATCGGATAAGAAATACTCTTTTTATTAACAGGTTATCTGCATATTTTAACTTCCGTACTGCAGTTTTTTGTGGTGTGAACAAACAGCGGTGGATGGAGCAGCTACAAAGTTCTCTTTTCTTCACCTTAACACTTGCTGATCAGGTGGTTGATGAAGGACCTCCAGCTGTTTCCCAGTAAAGATTTTAATGGTGGTTACTAAAAGAAAAAGCTGCTGTTTACACTGCAAGACAGTGAAAAATTCAATATTGTAAATTATTCACTCATATGGATGAAAAATTTTCGCATATTTTCTTTCAATTAAAAAGTTGAATCTGGTCCTTATCGGGGATTAAAAATGGAGGCAAATACAACCCCAGATGAACTACAAAGCATGACATTATACCATGACGAGTGTGTGAAAAACTAAGTACACCCTTATTGTTTAAATAGGAGTTAAGAGGGTAATGTTGTGTTACTGTCCATCCAAAGTTGTGTTTACCTAAATTTAAACCTGTTAAGAACGAAGTTAAAGCTTAGAATCAAAAGAGGGCGTACTTCCTTTCTTTTTACTAACGTATGGTCTGTGGGGAAATGTGTTGTACATGGGGGGTTAAGGGAGAACAATCGTTCTAAATAAAAAGCATTGACTTACCAGGAGCTCAGGTCATACAAGTACCCTATGTGGTTCATTTTGGCGTAAGGATGGTCCAGCACCTGTTGGGGTGTAATCCGTCTTTCAGGATCAAGCTGAAGCATTTCTTTCACCATTTCAACAAACATCAGGAGATCACACATTTCTACAGTTTTATCTGCAAAGGTCTGAGCCCCGAGTTGCTGGAACTGAAAGCTGAAGAAAGCAACAAATATCAACCAAAAAAAAACTTACTTGAGTGTTTGAGTGACATATGTTTTTCCCTTTATTTTGTGCCCACTGTGTGGCCAAAGTGTACATACATGTAAGAGGTCATTCAGAGAGGTAAAGTTCCTTCTTCTTCTCTCTGTGAACCAAATCCCTGACTCTTGGAAAACTTGTTCAGGTGTCTGAAAATATAGGGATATGTTAAAAATTGAGGGTTAGAAAAGGCGTAGATTGCAAATGAGTTCAGAGACTGACATATAGGAGTAAGCAGCGCAATGGCGAACTGGTCGGTACCTTGAGTTTCCAGTTGCTGGTGGTGGAATTGAACTCATTGTAGAACAAGCGGGTGGTCTTTTGCCCAGAGTTTAACATATTGTCTGGTGGGTTCCCTTGGGTTTCTACTATGTAGTTCATCTGTAAATACAGCAAAATTTTAGCCAAACTGAGAGTCCAGCACAGACTTTTGTCATATATTCCAGTCAAGCAAAAAGCAGACTCTAGGGCAGGGGTGCCCAAACTCGGCCCGCGGGCCACTCAGTCCCCGCCCCCTACTTCCGGTCTGCGAATTGATGTCAAAAATAACATACAATTTGGCCCTTTAAGTTACTTTTTTGACATTTTGCCTTGCCCTCCAATTAAGAGGGTTAAGCAAAATGTCAAAAAAGTAACATAAAGGGCCAAATTGTATGTTATTTTTGACATCAATTCGTGGACCAGAAGGGGGCGTGGCCGGAAGCGGCACGTGGGCCACAAGTTTGGACACCCCTGCTCTAGGGCTACTGTTTATTCACCATATCATATTCACTGTAGCCAGGGTACAGCAGGGAACCGAGGTACAGATAGGCAGCAATGTTTCCCAGAGACCAAATGTCTATGGCCTCTGTAAATGGAAGGCCTAGAATAATCTCTGGGGACCTGAATCTAGTACAGTAACAAAGTATTTGTACTCTGTCACTTCCCGTTTCTGGTGGTCTAGAACTACCAATTTTTTTATTATTACTTCTTAGCCAGTAGATTGCAGTATGTTTCAAAACTGATCAAATCAAGCTCGTTAGACTTGCTGGATGTAGAACAAGCACTCTGTGGAAAAGTAAAAACCTCTGATCTGCCTTTCATTCGCTCCAGTATTAAGCATCATAACTGTATTAAAAACCTTAATGTAAACACCTCTCTGACAGCCTGATGGGAATTTTTTTTAAATCACTAAGTATTCCCTTATACCATGTAAATTAAGACCCATTTGGAACAATCCAGATATCTGTCAGAAAAAGGAAAATACTGAATTTTCCATCATGGCATAAGGAAGGGATATAACATCTAGAACATGTTTTTCAAGATATAAACTTTATTTCATTCCAAGAACTTGTATCAAAATATTAGCAATTGAAGTCCATCATACAGGAAAGATTTAATCCCAATCAACTGAATTTAGAAATGCCTACATGGGCAACAGAATTTCTAAATACCTGTACCCCAAATTCTTATCAAAAATGTGTTATTGTTAAAAGTTATTGTTAAAATTTGATGATTCCATTTTCCTTGTGGAAATGGAATGAGATCTTTCCACAAACCCAGCTCAAAATCTCTGGACACAAGTATGTTTTTAACACTTCAAAAATGACTAAAAGCCCCAACTCACAACTTATACAATACAAAACAATAAAATATACTTTACAAGAAAATTGAATTACACTATAGTCATTACAGCTCAAGATATTTTTCCCTGTTCTCGGCTTGTGTCAGGGTGGCCATTGCCTCTGGTTCTCTGGGATTCCTACCCTTTGGCCTCTCTCTAGGGCCTCCCTCCTTCCTCTTTCTCCTTCTAAGGTGGGCACACGGTTGCCATCGGAATGCCCAGGTCTCCTGAGTATTTCTCTGTCTGCCTCTGGCAAACACACACACACACACACACACACACACACACACACACACACACACACACACACACACACACACACAAACACACACACACACACACACACACAGACAACGCAAGATTGTTGGTTTGTGTGTCCATTTTGCTTTTTGTTTTGTTTTTTCAGGTAATGTTTGTTTTTTGTAGGTTTTCTTGCAGCAGTTGATGACCCAGTGTGTTTTTCTGCTTGTGCTCTGTCTTGTCTTTTCTCCTATACTCTCCCCCCTTTTCTTTTCTCTCTCTGTCTCTATTCCTGCATTACACATGTACACATGTGAACAATAATAAAAATGGATAAAGAAAAAAAAGAAAAAGAAAAACACAAACAAGACAAGCCTATAGAAGGTATATAGAGCTCATACTGGAAAAGTAAATGTGTTTGGCACAACAGTGCATTCAGATCATGATTTTAATTTCAAAAGCTGTCAAGCAGGATAGATTATTTTTTTTAAAAAGATCAATGGCAACTGAACCATCGAGCAGAAGCTACCTCAGAATAGAGCTCTGCAGAATTTCCAACCAGAAGCAAAAGCAGGTGTATGGAGGTAGTGAGTCATATAAACTTTGAATGGCATTATTTAAAGTATGACTTGTAGTATGTTCATGAACTTCATCTGATTACTAACAGCTGTGTTTATTTACTGTGAGGCTACTGTTTAAATTGCTTAGAGGATGCAAGACAAACAGAAAGTCACTGTAGTCTCCTTCAAGTCACCTCCCACCACCAAGTTAGAGGAGGGAGGAATGCTTGCTGCTTATGCCAAGCACAGACACAAATAAACTAACAGTAGATAGAGCATGGACCCTTGAACAAATACTCACCATATGAAAAGTAAGAAGTCATAATTAATAAAGTAGTTATTGCTTTAAAAAAAACAAAAAAACACCTTTTTTTCTTATTTCCATTAACACTTTCAGTTGTTCTACTGTGTCTACGATAAACATTTTTAGGTAAATGTTAGGAAAATGTACAGAAGGCTGTATCCCAAAAAAATTGTCATCATTTTGTAGTCTATGCTCAAATGATCTCAAATTTTAACAAAAAAAGTTTATTTTTTAATGTTTTTTTTTTTTTTTTCCAGGTTGAAGAATTGGGTGTTAGAATATGGTCAAACACAGTCAAGCAAGTGCAGTGTGTAATGTTGAGAAAATTCAATAAAATGCACCAAGTGGAAAGCAGAATTGGACGTGGCACAAAAAAAAAGGCTGTTACATAAGACGCACTACAGCATATTTGGCAGGAGCTGGACTACCAACTTGACGCGTGTCACGTCACACGGGCGGTGCGCATAATGAACATTTGTGAAGCTTTGTGAAACTGGTTATAAAATCTACATCCCTCTGAATTTCTTGTTCAAATGTTTATAAATAAATTTTGTATTGTTCAACATGAAGCCTATTTAATTTTGTTTGCCTAGGACATATAGTTACTCAGATTGTCACTTCTCAAATGATGTCAATTTCTTGGGGGACACGCTGCATTATGAAGTGCTACCGCTATCATTTAATCTCCTTACTTAAAAAAAAACAAGCAAGCCAACTAGAACACAAAACATGCAAACAACACTGTCCTTTTGCACGTCCTTTGAAGCATGCTGGCAATTTTTTAGCAGCTTTCATTTTCTGCTAACAAATATGTCTTTTTTGTCTGAAGGATGGATCATTGCAAGCTAGAAGACAAAGTGAACTGGAGGTTGTGGGGAGAATGATGACTTTTAAAGGATCATAAAGAACCTCTAGGGGACAGCTCGATAGAGGATTATTCAAAAGCATTTTAATTTATAGGGTAATTCTAAGGGAAGGGCTGTCCTTATCAATGAAATAGCTTCAGTCTGAATGTGAGTCTTCTGGCATTTAATTTGGTTCCCTTAGAGCTTCTGGTTTTAAATAACAGCAGTAGCAAATCTCTCAAAAATGATTTTGCCATTATGAGCAATATCACAACATCCTCAGTGGATCCTGACACACGGATAAAAAATACAGCGTTGCCCAAATTTTCAAATAATACATTTTACTTTTCAGTGTAGTTTATCTGACACCTGTCTCATTTGCAGCCATATTTATTTAAATGTAGTGCTTTGGTCTCAAACTGTCACCTCTATTAAAATGAGATAAATTATACAAATGTCAGGTTGTGGCTAAATAACCCTCAAGGATGGTGTTTCTGTTTAGCAGCCAGAATAAAGTATAGTGAAGGGTGAGTTGCATGTGGATGTGTAGTGCAGTGATGCTTTCAAAACTGTACAAGTTAAAAAAATAAATTAAAAAATGCATTTTTATGGGAGCTCTGCATTCAGCATGACAAAAACACAACACAAGCCAGAGATGCAAATGAAAAGCAAGAGCTCTAATATTTGTATCTATTTACTTTTCCAGATTCTCCCACTCCCCCCCCCCATGAAGTGTCTATTTTCAATAATTGCAAAGTTAAAAAAACAAAAACAAAACAATCAAAAATTAACAAAGCAATTCAAGAAGACTTCATTCTTAACATATATTTCTATTACATGCATTTTTAAAAGTATGTTTACATTTACACACACACACACTGATCCAAATATATGACAGTCTTATAAGAAATCTGGATGGTATAATACATTAAGAAATCACTGCTGAGTTCTACTTCCAGTACTAAAGCAAGGACCTATTTTCTGATACTGAAATTGTCATAATTCTGTGGTATTTTTGAATTTCTGAGTAAGCATGATGCAGAGGAAGGACAGTTATTATGAGAGCTAGAGAGCGAAATGAAGTGCTGTTCTGCCAAAAATTGGGTCTTTACTTGTCAAGAACATGGTGGCTCCTTCTTTTACTCTGTGTCAAAGAACCACTCCTATCTCATTAATATTTTATATTCTACCTGCCAATCAGATATGACATGGAAGAAGGAAGCACTTTTCCTGTGATGTAATGCTAAATTTTTTGTCATAAATGCTTTCATAGTTAGCGGGTGACTGACAGTGACCTTGCCACAGCAGAGACAAGTATAACACCACTCAGAATGACAATGTTCACCACAGGCCTAATTAGTGATGAGCAGATGACAACTCTGAAGGAGAGGTCACTTTGTTGGAATATGTAGTAAATACTTGGCAAGATGGCAAGCATCTTTGCCTCTGGGAGGGAACAAAGGTCACATGACTTTCTATTATTCAAGGTGACCTCTGTACCAGCTTTTGACCTACCTTACATGTCAATAAATACTGGAAACGTCCCATCACAGTGTAGGTGAGAGGCAGTGTGGTGGAGTGTGTGTGTGTGTGTGTGTGTGTGTGTGTGTGTGTGTGTGTGTGTGTGTGTGTGTGTGTGTGTGTGTGTGTGTGTGTGTGTGTGTGTGTGTGTGTGTTGTATAATTTCTGGGGGTTTTTTCTTCTTTTTTGTATGGTGACAAGCTGACACAGTTTGGCCTCCCTCTGATAAATGGTGACACCCTAATACTGTACAGCAAGGCACTAAAACCTTGCAATGACTTTAAAGTTCTTTAAAGATCTTCTCAAGGTCTTTTAAATCTAAATAAAGATTTTAGATACATATTTTAAATACATACTTTGGAGGCTTCTCAGTCAAGCAGGCTCCCTTTTTCCAGCCTTTTCTCGAATTCCAACACACACTTTTGATTTTTAGAGATGTCAGAGATGAGGTATGTCTCTCACTCTAAAGACATATCAGCCCAGTGGGTAGAGAATGCCAGGGGGCAGAAAACAACAAGAGAACCAAGCTCCAAAATTTGCGGCATGAAAGAGAATGGAAGTTAATGAGCAGCTACCTGGATTTAATATGCTCACTCAAAGTGCATGTTTTGTTTGTGCACACCAAACTTTGATGCCTTACTAAAAGAAGTCAGGCAATGATTGAGGTGCTTGCCTTATAAACAACATACAATCTAGCTCTTTCAGACCTATGCTGAAAACAGCATCTCTTTAGAAACTAATTAGAATGAACTTTAAATTAGCTTGCACTAGGGCAAAGTAAAGTTTATTATGGCATGTATTATAATTAATGAGTTTGCTGTATGGCATCATTTGTCATATCATAAGTTCAGCTTTGAATTACAAACCTATTTTCAAGTGCTTCTGCATAGCGTCATTTGGTGATTTTCCAAAAATGTAATGTTTATTCAATTCCTTCCATATGTCATCCTATCTTTTGGATTATAAGGAAAGTACAAATGACAGGGGAAAATGGCAGAAAGAAATATGAGGGAGGAGGTTGTAATTATGCCTACAGATTCCAATAGAGCACGAGATAATTGCATAATCAATCCTCCATACTTCTCAAGTAAGCTTGTCCCTTTCTGTGATTGCCTTACACTTTTAAAGCTATGTTTAGAAAGACATTAGCACTGTATGAAAAATAAACCCAAACTGCTCAAGGCTACTGTCTTAGCACAGAATAACTCCAGATGCATAAAGTTCTGGAAAAAAAAAACATACCAGTGGTGTCAGGCAAAAAAGTTACCTTTCCAAAGTCAATATAATGCAGACCAATGAAAGCTTTCAAGAGCACATTCCCGGTAGATTAATTTCTAATATAAAAACCACTGTTCCTTGAACTAACTTTAATGTGTTCCCTGTAGGGTGCAGTAAGTGTTTTTGTTGTTGATGTCACAAATGCAGCAGTGGAACAAATGCAGGTATCTGTGTGGCTGCGCATCTGATAATGAAATGTGAGCCTGAGAGTTATTAGTTACCAAATTAGACAAATGTATAAATGTCACCATCAGTCTTTCCTTTTGATGCTCTCTGCTTCCGACATGAGGTAGTACAAGTATTAATGTCCTGCTAGCATTCTTCAAATTTGTTGGCTGTGCTTTTTTTTTTTTGCTTTTTTTTTATTCCTATTATTTATTCCTGGAGTTGCTGCGAGATGAAATTAGAGACTTCTAGGACAACCAACTGCCATATACTATATACTGAATATGACTGAATATTAAGCTTTAGTAATGAAAATGAGGCTTTAAATAGCCATCTCCAGCACCACTGTTTACTGTGCAAGATCACATGTCTCAAAACCTAACTCAAAGGTTCAGCCCACACAGTCTATAAAACCCTTGGTTCAAAGTTCTCCCTCCCAAAAAGTAACCTGTTTCTTTTTGTTGTTGTTGTTGTTTTTAAATGAAGTGTTCTGAGCTGTTGATTCTCTCCATATGTGGATATTCCATTTATTACCACCTCCCAGACTAAATGAATCACTGTATGCAAGCAGTCAGACACAGATTACGTTTAATAACCAAAAATGGAAAACAATATAAGTCTATGTTTCGCCATTTAAACTGTGTGACATAAAGCATGACAAGAGATTGGTTTACAAATGTAATAAATCTATATAGGAACTCTTGCAATTGTTGGCTCCTGGCATGTGACTTACAGTACTAGTTGCTTCAACTCAATGTAACATTTCAGATTCACTAGAAATATAGCTGACATTGTTTTCTCAGCACATTTAGTATAAAGATGTAGGATTTTTCCATCCATCCATTCTCTTCCGCTTATCCTGTTCAGGGTTGCATGTAGGATTTTTTTTTTTTCTTTAAGCACCATGTTGTCTACAAAATGTTATTATCTATGGAACTCTCAGTGTTTCTATTGAAGGCAGCTCACATAAACAATGAAATATACATTTTTAAGGTTTTCAGTATTTCTCTGTTGTTTGTTATCATTATTATTGGATTTATATTAAATTAAATTTCCACCTATATGTGACGTGTGGATGCATGCTCGGACCACTGCACTCTTTCAAATGGATGTGCATCTGTGAACTGGCTACAATTATTCATCAACATCCTCTCAGAACAACAGAAATCATAAGGAAGGTATTTTTCTCTGTTGGTTTGATTTTGAATTAGAGTTTTATATATATTTTTAAAGTGATGGTAGTTTAACGCTGTTATCTTTTTTTTTTTCATAGATGCTGGGCATGGTCAATGTTGTGTGGGGAGGAGGAAAACATTAATGCTGGCTATTTTAGAAAGTTGTTAAAACATACAGTGCATAAAACCTTACTGTTACGCATCAGTTTGCAACATGAAATTGACCTTAAAGTGGACTGATGCACACAAAAACACAACCTCTCCTGCACCACCTTGTTCATGCTCCTTAGAATCAACATTTTGTAGCTTTAGCAAAGACTATGTCTTGACTTTTCTTAATTTCTAAATTAGTTTGGCCATCATGGTTTATATCACCCTTTAACACTCCTTCATCGTTACTTGCTATACAGAAAATGTTAATGTTCTAACCTGAGTCACCTCACGAACAGCACCAGCCTACACTAACTCTGAATAACAACTTTCTCTTGTTTTCTTGTCATATACCTGGGATGGAATTAGACCCGGATTTCACCCTGGGGGTTATTTTCTTTAACTCACTTAAAGAAAGACTCCCTATTTTCACATGCACACTATTGTCAAATAAGGAACATCCAGTCTCAGAGAGATGCTAGAAAAACAGTCTATGCATGCATTACTTCTAGGCTTCACTGTTGTTATTCCCTTACTATCAGGATGTTTCAGAAACTCACAAATCAAAAATGCTTCAGTCTGGGTACCAACAGGAACTAGCAAATGAGATTTGCATTTCATTTCAGCTTCTTTTCATTGGCTTCCTACAAAATGCAAAATAGATCAAATTAATCACCAAGCGCCATCATATCTTAAAATCCTTATAGTACCATATTTTGTTATGCTCCCTATGCCTCCAGCATGCTGAGGCCATGGAAAACTACATTAAAGAGTCTCTGGCTGCAGGTATAATCCATGCATCATCCTCTCCTGTGAGTGGTGGTTCTGTTGTTTTGACAAAAAGGATAAGACATTAGGCCCCTGCATAGATTATGGAGAATCCAGAATAAATTGTCAAGGATAAATACTGCCCCCCCCCCCCCCCCCCCCCCCCCCCCCCCCCCACACACACACACACACACACACACACACACACACACACACAAACCAGTTTTGGTTAGGCGCAGGGCACTGCCATCTTCACCAAATTTAAATCTCAGTGGTATTCCTAGTGAAATGGATTCTGATAGAGGACCCCAATTCATGTCACAACTTTGGGAGACTTTCTTTAATGCTCTGGGTGGTAAAGATAGCTTAACAACTGGGGTCTGTCCTCAAAGTAACGGTCAAGCTAAGCAGGCAAACCAAGAGCTTGAAGCAACCCTGTGTTGCATGGCCATCACTAATCAAACCACCTGGAACTCACAGCTTCCTTGAATTTAATATGGCTATAACACTCTCACCTCCTCAGCCAATGGATTAGTCCCTTTTGAAGCATATCTTGGATATCTACTCCATCTGTTCATATCTCAGGAAGGAGAAGTTGCTTTTCCCTCCATTGCTGTCACAGGGTGTGGAAACAAACCAAGGCTGTCCTTCTTCAGATGGCTGAACTGGATAAGCAGCTGATGTTGAGAGGAATCTAGCACTCTAAAGACTGACTCCATGAAATTATCTCATTTCACTGGACCCTTTGTAACTGAAGAAATCATACACTCAACAGCTGTACATTTAAAACTGCCTAAAATTAGTGCTCCTGAAACCCCATAAAATTTCATCCAGTTTTCCATGTTTTCCACCTAAAACTGGTTTCCTCCATTGCCCTATTGCTAAAGTCTGTTTGTAAACCGGTTGGACTGTTATTGTGGTCTGTGTCTGTGCTTTGGTCCACCCGTTCTGGTTAAATTGTAACAAGTCTATTTACGCTGAATGTTAATCGTAAAAATTGGCAGATAAATATTTTTATTCTGTTTCATTTTACACACCGTCCCAACTTTATTGGAAAGTGGATTATAATTACATTTGCATCTTATTCATAAATGAGTTTAATTTCCTGTGTAGAAATGTCTTTGTATTTTATATATTTTTTTGTGTTTGTTTTGTTCCACACATAACAGAATGTTCTCTTTTTGTATCCATCACCTAAGTTTAGATCAGTATGATTTGAGGACATATTTTTCAGTTTAGCATGATCTTTCCTCCACTGATAATTTCAGTAAAACAGGTAATGTGCATTGACAGGCACACTGAGCAATTATATATTGAGTGCAGTACTTGCTATGAACTAATGATTGACACATCTAAGAGTCCCAGTGAAGCTGTTAGCTCAGCTTCTCCTCATGGACAGCAGCATGGATAGATGTCCTCAGGGCATTTAGAGGTTCTTGCACTTGTTTATATATTCATGTCAATGGTTTTTAGTCCTTTTGATAATAAACAATTTGAAAAAGAGAGATATTTTACAAAGGGAAGCTGGAATGAGAACATAAATGAGTGAAAAAAAGTATACACTGCAATTTTTAAGTGTAGTGGGTTTTGTGAGTAAGAAATAGTAAAAAAAAAATTGTGTTCTTTTACATATATATTTTTGTAATTTTGTTGTAATAATTAACCAGTACAATTTCAATAAATTCACCATTGGTGAGTTATTAGCTAACTTTCAAAAGCTGTATTGTGCAAGCTAGTAATTTTTTAACATTAAACTCTTGATTAACGGGTAAACGAATAATAAGAATTGATTGTGTAAACATCTTTTCACCTTTTCGGTTAAAGCTCTACTATATCATGGATTATGGAAATAGCTGTTAAAACATCATCATGAACAAAGGTATCTCTGATGTGAATGACATGACATTCCACACAGTCAGATGCATAATTTAAAGCATCTACCACTATTCAAAATCCAGAGTCATACCTTTTTCTTTTTTTCTTTTCTTTTTTTTTTGGATGACTCATACACAGGAGAAGTATCCCAAAGGCCCTCATTCCAGAGTGAAGAATCAAGGCCTGTGGGATACTTCTACTTCCTTAGCAACCACCTCTCTAAGCACTTTGTGACAGTCCTTAAAGGCTACACTCCAGCTTCCAGTGAACATTTTAAAGCACAGAGTGAATTTGATTTCAGCTAAAGCTGCTGACCTCAGCTCTCTAACCTTCCCCATTAGCAGCCCAGATATCTCTTGCATTTACCATTCAGGGGCTAGCTCTAGGGGTGGTGCATAAATTTAGCACTGTGGTTGTTTGTTCTAATTAGATTTATGGGTAGGAAATGTTTCGAGAAGCAAGACAGCACTGTTTTATTATTAAGCTCAGAATCAGGTCAGATGAAATGAGAAGTAATAAAAAGCTCATTTTGGTATTAATGAGCTTTAAAAATGACACATACAGTAGGTATGCATGTGTGTGTGTGTGTGTGTGTGGGGGGGGGGGGTTGATTTGTTGTTGTTTTTTTTTTTAAAGGAATATATAACATTTTTTCAGGAAACATAGCAACTATTTACAAAACCCTCAGGAAAAAGCATAGTCACAAAAAAGAAAAACCACAAAATCAAAACACATTCAAACCAAACTGGTGAAAATGTTTTACAAAGTTAGTGTAGAACATATGATGTAAAATATATGATATGTTCTGCAATACAAGCTTTCAGAAATGTTCAACATGTATTTTTTTCTTATCTACTGTACCTTCTGTCCAGTAATAAATTCTTGGTGTGATCAGAACGCCTGATGGCGAGGGAACTGCAGTGAATAAGGCTTAAGCAAAATTAGTTTGAGCAGTCATCTCACCATGTCTTGCCTTTCCCAAATAATTCACTGCAATAAAAATAATGTTTATATTTAATTTCCCTTGTGATTGAATTTAGAGTGGAATGCATTCTACAAGCATTAGCTTATCAGTTACATGTTCACAGTGAAATTTTTCATATGTGTACTTAAAGGAGAACCACTGAAGCAACCAATGAATAATGAAAGTCAAGTTTTACTTGATAGGCTCCACGGGGGCTGTCATGCAGGAATAGGCAGGGTAGACCCCGCAGGTCACCAATCCATGGTAAGCAACCACACACTCTCATACCTAAAGCCAATTTAGAATTAAAAACAGCTGTAGGAGCAAGCTGGAGTAAGCAGTGGAAACAGGGGGAACATACAAACTCCACACAGAAAAGCCAAACCAGAAGATTCAAATCAATATTTTCACTATGCAGCGACAACGTTAACCACCATGACGCCCTATATCTGACAATCCTGTATTCTACTCGCCAAACAGTGTATTCTGTTTGATAACCTTTTGCATGAATAACATCACCAATCCTGATGTCTCTGATGCCTCTCACATTACAGTATTCACTTTGCAAATGTAATCAACACAAGTTATCACAGTTGAAGAGAAATGTCATAAATAATTCATTGAAACTCTTGTATAACTTCTAACTTCTGATAACATGTGGGCAGCTTTGTCACAGTAACTACATACAGTTCTGTTTGCTGTAGTTGACTGAAATAGAATTACTCACTGAGCCCCACCTGGCTGTTGTGAGACTCAGTGGAGTTGGCTAATTAAATAAGCCAAGCACTCCAATTGAGTCTTTCAATGTGACCCCTTACAGTCCATGGCACATCTATTTAGATTCCATCTGCTCTGAATTAAGGATGCACACATTCTCATTTTGTCCCGGCTGCTCTAAGCAAAACAACCACTGTTTATCAGAATCACATAAGTGCTGCCAAATGCCTACATGAGATGAGAACAGCTGCCAGTGAGTTGCAGGTGGAATCAAACCACATTATGAACATTATGGACTTTAAGATATCATTGCAATTTTAACAGTGATTGTTAATGTCTCTCTTACTATACATTACAGTGGGCTATTTATTAAGGCTCTTTTATGTAGACTCAAGTATGTGTGTGTGTGTGTGTGTGTGTGTGTGTGTGTGTGTTGGGGGGGGGGGGGGGGGGGGGGGTAACTCAGCATTCAGTGCAAGCGATCATACCTTACTCCGACTGAGTTTTACAATTTATTTTCCTTCTCTTGGAGCTGAGTGCACAAACCCTTATTACCATTACACTATGAATTATGAATGACCACAGAACTCTGTATAAAGGCTTGTGTTTTTTTGTGAACTGTATTAATAAACAGAAAGCTGTTTTGCATGCCAGGCCAAAGCAAGGGAGTTGCTGGTAACTTGAAGTCACAATATTATCTATCTATACTGTACTATATAGTACATACGGTATATACAGTATTGAGAAAGTTAAGCAGGATAAAGACTACTAGTTCAGGATATCTGGGTAAATACAAAGACAGCTTAATAGGAGGTTTTCTTCATAACGTCTAAAAAGCCAACACATTCTCAGCTTTTCTGATCTAAATTTGTTTTTCAACCAAAGCCGTACTATCAAATATCTACCAAAAGCACCTCTCAACCTAAGGTGCAGAGCAAGAAAAGGAGAGGCCATGGTAATCAATTTAGCAGTCTTTAGCTTAAACCAATTAATGACCCCTTAGGTCATCTTGCTGCTGACTGCAAGGGAAGTCTGGACAATGACAGGACAAGAAAGCTTGAAGCACAGGCTATTTCATGTAAAGAGCTCAAAATACATTTGGCACCAGGACAAGAGGTCAGAAAAATGAAAGCATAACTATTTTTAAGCACACATAAAGACATATACTTAGGTCAATAAGAATCTAGACAATGACAGTTTATTGTGATTTTGCTTCTATACACCACCACAGTGGATTTTAAATAAAATAAGATGTGACTGAAGTGCACACTTTCAGCTTTAGTTCAAGGGTTTAACAAAAGGTTTTGAATTAATGACACCCATTTTTCTACACAGTCCCCCATTTTCAGAGGCTAAAAGTCATTGGAAAATTGACTGACAACTCCCTAGTTATTCTATAACAAACAAGAAGCACTCAGAGAGCTCAAACGTCCGCCAAGGCAGCGAACTCTCTGGGCAGTATCTACTTTTAAAAGAAATACGTGGTATTTTGCATATATTAATTTCGTTGTTCTTTTTAACCCCAGTAACTGCATGTCTTTGGACTGTGGGAAGAAACCCATGCAGACACAGGGAGAACATGCAAACTCCACACAGAAAGGCCCTGGCCAAGGTGAATTTGATCCCAGACCTTCTAGGTCTAATGGTCTTCTAGCTGTGAGGCAGCAGTGCCGACCACCACGCCATGTGACAGACATTTACTGGGGTTAGGTTAATTGGTGATTCTAAATTGCCCATAGGTGTGAATGTGAGTGTGAATGGTTGTCTGTCTCTCTGTGTTTGCCCTGCAACAGGCTGGCGACCTGTACAGGTTGTACCCCGCCTCTCGCCCTATGACAGCTGGGATAGGCTTCAGCACCCCCCCCCCCCCCCCCCTTCCCCGCGACCCTGAAAAGGATAAGTGGAAGCGGACAAATGGATGGATGGATGTTCTTTTTAAACATACTTTAAGAAGTTTGTAATGTAAAAATCAGATAAGGGTAGCATGACAGATGTACTACTACTCCTACATAATATGTACTACTATTCCTACATAATGTTTACAAACATTATGTAGGAGTTGGTAAAGGATAACAGGTATTAATTTGTAAATAAGCATACACTATGTTGCTTATTCCTTTGAGAGTTTTGTCCTTGGGATGAACCCGAAAAAACCTTGACAAGATTCAGCTGCACATCTGCACCTAAACGATAAAGGACATTTATTTTCAAGGATGCCAGTGTTCACATTTTAAACTAGGAAGATAGAGGGTTTGAATGAGGAGTAAAAGAAGTCATTATGTCCTCTGCAAGTGACCATCACTGAACAGAGGTGGTGGCTTATGACATCAGCTGTCAGCCAGTGCAGTGCAGTCTTGAGAGCCGTTCCCAGGCGCCTCAATCCCCACTCACACCTTACTTCAAGTGACGTCAACAGGTCACATGATAGGATGAGGCAAATTCTCACAGTGGTTTCGCCCAAAACCCCCTGGTGTTTTTCACACCTTGGCCCATGTGATGATGATGTTTTTCATGCACAGCTTTCTTAAGGTCTTCCCACACCATTTCAATCAGAATGAGGTCTGGACTTTGATTGGACCCGTGGGTGCAAAACAAGCCCAAATCACCACCCCTGCACCACTGTGCTTTTACACTTGATGATGGTCAATTTATCAAGTACATTTAATTACCCTCTAACTTGCTATGGAAGCAGTAAGTACTTACTGTAATTTTCACTGGACTGCTTCTGCATTTTGGCTTAGTTTTGGTAATAAATAATGACTTGGTGTAATATGTCATGTGTTATTGTTCATATGAGGTTGTATTTACTTTTAATACCTCCTAAGGTCCAGATTATCTGTGTTATGTCTCGATATGTAAAAACCTTAGAATTGACAGAGGGTCTACTTTATTTTTACCATGACTATATAAATATATAAAGTAACTACAGCAAGGGCTCAACTTCGTCCTTCTGCCTTGAGCTTCTGCAGAACCAATATACCAAGGAGCCTACACAAAGCCAGCATAGCCACATTGAAGTCACATTGACCTCAGTATTCTGGACTTGAACTGGCTTTTCTCAAATGCAACCACAAATTTACCACATGTATCAGTTGTTTTAAGGTTTACTTGTCTTCTGACTGATCATTAAAAGTTCCATTTTTATTCTTTTTTTTAATTTTGATTTTGTATAATTTGCATAATTATTTTAGCTGTGATTAATAATTAGTAAGTGTTTTATATGAAAATAAAAACATTGTGTTGTTTTGCTGTTTGTTTGTTTGTTTGTTTGTTTTTTCATTGCTGACAGTTCAGTCCCCAACTCATATTAGATGCCTTGCTATTCATTCTTTGTGTTTTAATTCTTTCCCAAGGTTATTTTTAGCAAAAAGAAAAACCTTTGTATAAAACTGATCACTGAGAGAAACAGTTTCATTAGTCTTAATAAACCGACTCACTCTCTGAGACTATGCTGTTTAATGAAGAGTTTAATTGGTTGTTTTTAGTAATTCTGATTAATGCCGTGTTTTCTCAAAATTTCCCTGCAGTGCTTCAAAGCTGAATTTTCAGCAATAAGAGACTTCGATATCTCACATGATGTTGAAGACATAGCAGGGCCAGGATGGTTATAGGAATGCACATTTATTTGATTTAGAGTATTCTGCACTTGAAGTATACTGTAGCATTTACATGAGAGCATGTCTTTACTTTATCTGTACTTAATCCTTAATAATACTTAATCTGTACTTCATTCCTCAGACATGAATGTCCTCACAACAAAAGTCATTTGCATTAATCTGCTACTGTTACAGATTTTAAAAAATGGTAAGTTACGCATTCCTTCCTCTCATTGGGCTACTTCTTTTGCAGCATGTTTCCAGACATACTGCAGCTGAAACAATAGTAGAAGCTGAAACCACAGAATCCAACTCCTCTGCCTTTTCCTCCTTCTGTTCAGCAAGGTACCTACAGTATGTAATGTATAGTATGCTTGCAAAGACAGTGCTCAAATAATGTAATTGATAAACAAGCTAAACTGAATACAAAGACGTAACACACATACTAGCCAGGTACTTAAGTAATTTTACTGCATGTCAGATCACTTTGACAATATTTCACATTCAAAATGACTGGTTATGATTGGATTTCAAGGACCCTATTATAGTTCTATGACCAAAATATCACGTTTATATGTACTTACTTTTTTACAGTAACACCCAAAAGGGATAGAAGTGTCTTTGCTTTATGAAAGTAGGAACTAACATATGAATTAGGCTTTCAAAATCTAATATGAGTGAAAACTCAGCAACTAAATAGCTTATTCCCTATTGCTTATGTCCATCACCCAATTGCTTACACATCTGGGACCTTAGAAGGACGGTCATGCTCAAACCCTGTTGGCTCACAGAATACCATAGCCACCAGTTTGATGTGTAATTGTTATTTAATCATATTTATTCTGTAACTATCACTACTGACTACAACAATAGCATACATTTTAAATTTAAATAACTGTTACATATTGTATATATAATAATATGTTACTTCCCAGCACTTTGTATATAGTATATAAAATGTAATATTTGGAGCACCTGTACACATATCATGCACTTAGCCAGATATCCACTAATGTAGCAGCTGTGCAGTACATAAAGTTGTGCAGATAAAGTCAGAAGGTAGATTTAGATCATTTTAAAACATCAGAATGAGGAAAACCTCTGTTTTCAGTGCCTTTGACCATGGCAAGAGCTGTGGGCTAGTTTAAGTATTTCAAATAATGCTGATGTACTAGGCAGTATACTCAGAACAACCCAAATTTAGTCATGTTTTGTGGAAATAGACTTTCTAATTAATTACATTTCCCTATAGAATGTTTGATGTGTGGCTACATCTATTTATATAGGATATGATATATTTAAATTAAAATTATGGAATTATTTTTAATTTAAATTTCACTGATGTTTACCCTAGTAAGAAACACAGCTGGAACAGCTGTCTTTCTTAATACCAAGTAATACCAAGTATGTTCTTTAATGGTGTATTTCGGTGCTTTTTGAGAGTATGTGAGTCTACTACTCTTAAAAATACTGTTATCCCTCCAGGCCAACATGAACATGTTTGCGGTGCAGTAGTTTACTTTTACTGCTGGGTCCTGCTGAGCACACTTAAGGCTGATAACCCAATTAAGCAAATTTTCTAGTTTCCCCACCTTAGTGCTGGATCACTGGAGTATTCTTTCATGCCTTTTTAAACAAAAAGGACATTTTAATTTGTAAACTACTCAAAATCTACAAAGTAATTAACATTTAATTAGAAGAGCATGAATTCTTAGCCACGTCAAGAATCAGAGTCAAGTATCGCTTTCAGAACCTCAGCCAACTGGGATACATACTTATTTTAGGAGCTCAAATGGAGAGTTTCTTTGGATGCCTGGTATAAACACTTCCTCTCAATAGCTTGTCACAGCGGGGAGGATAAAAGGCACTTGGAAATTTTTAAGTTGTGGCACATCTAGTTTTTTTTAAGGTTGATTTTGATGTATCACACACCTTAAATACATCTGAAAACTCCTGGGAAAGCCCTGACAATGTGCAGAGCTCTGGCACAACAAATTAAATTATCATCACACTGATGCAGAGTGTGTGAGATGTTGTTGTAGGAAGATAGAAAAAATGGAGACAGGAATTTGGCTGGAGTTATCATTCCATGGTTGCGATTATAGTTTAAAGTCTCCACTTCCACTCATACAGGCACCAAGTCTAAGACAAGACACTCCCATTTACCCATCACACTGGGATAAGAAGGGGTCAATGCATCTTTGGCATATGGCCAAAGTGAATAATAAGAGAAACAAAAGAGATACGATCAACGTCAAATGATAGGGGATGTAAGATTAAAAACTTTACCAGGAGGTAGAAATGTAGAGAAAGTCCCACACTGTGTGTTGTATCACTAATAGTGTTGATTCCCCATTGTGTCATTTTCTGAAAATGTCACAGTGTCAGGAAGGTAGCTGTCAGATAAAAGCCAGCATGCTATGAAATAACATATTCTAATAGTGCTCCATTTTTGAGAAGGGTGGATTTAGATGACATTCTGAGTAATGACAGATTCAGCAGTAGTGAGTGCACTCACACTTCTGTCCCTTACAGCAACCAAGACATGCCTCCTACACTGTCAATTGACTTGAGTCACAGCAGTACTGCAGAAGTGACTGCGGTTTAGATACTTAGAGATGCTGCACATAGCACCCTACTTACAGTGCACTCAGTGGCTTACTATGCACTAGTCTCTTGTTAATACTTACATAGTAAAAGATGAAAATACTAAATAGGGTTTTATTTTGAAACTCTGCCACTATTAAACATGCTAATAAAAGAAAAGACAGACAGGAATACTGACAGACACACACAGAGACACACAGGTGACAGGTGTTACATGTGAACACATTTAAAGTATCTACCATTCAGAGAGAGAGAAAGGAGATTCAAATCCTCAACTGTTAAAATTTCTCTTAAATGTGCTGGTACTCCTTTCACAAAATTTCTTGTATAGTCCATACTGCAACTCGTATCAACCTGATTTAAAGACCAACTCCCCAACACACACACACACACACACACACACACAAGTGTGTTTTTCTATCTTTGTGGGGAATTTCCATTGACTTCCATTCATTTCTACAGCCTAAACCTTACCTTTACCCTTTTCCTAACCCTAACCATCACATACCTAACCCTAACCCTAACCTAAACTCAATTCATACCTTAGCCCTAACTCTGACCCCTGACCCAAAAACAGGGTTTCCCCTTGTGGGGACAAGGTTCCAGTCCCCACAAGGAGCAATTGGTCCCCACAACGTAGTATATGTCAGGAAAATTGTCCCCACAAGGTATTATAAACATACGCACTATGTGTGTGTGTGTGTGTGTGTGTTGCTACTCCTTTTTTCAGACATCTTTGATCAGATTATAATGGATCTCTATGTGCCAGTTAGATGAGCCCCAATGTTTTACAACAACGCTTCCCACTTATCTACCTGTCAGTCAGACATTCCTAAGAACATGGAAAAGAAAGACAATGACATTTGAATTGCAACTTTTTGGATCATATCACAACAGATCTTTATCCCAAGGCTACATGTTGCACAACGTCTTGGATAGATCAAGACAGAATAAGTAATATATTACAGAGGGATACCCCTACATTAAATTGGTAAATTTGCTGGATTTTGCACATTAAAGATTTTCAGGTGCCAGCCCTCACAGGCTCTGGAAGGGATTCGACCTAAACCTTGCCTTCTCAGCAGTGCACCTATATCCATCAAATTGCACTACTGTTGTTATATTCATAGTGTCATTGATTTTGGGCAGTCACAAGGACGAGGGAATTCAGTCAAAGAATAAATGTACACTTTAATGACGTTATGTTGAATTTTGAAAATCTATTCAGTTAATGTAAGTCTCATCTTTTTATTCACAAAGAATTGTAGCAATTTTAAGCAGAACAAAGAATCAGACAGGCTCAAGAAAAAAGGTCAGTCAAAAAGGCAAAGCCTTTATTGAAGATCCACAAGGCTATAAACAAGTAATCACTCAAAATCAAAAAAGTCTAGACTAGGAGAAGGCAAAAAAACAAAAACTAAAGACAAAAGCAGAGAAAAAAAAAACAAAACAGAGACTTTCAGAAGGAGAACGTTAGAAATCAATGAATGCACAAAATGCACAAAGACATTGTTGCACAGAAACATGGAACTATGTAAGGCTGGGAGCTGGTAAAACACACATGGTGGTGCATTGAACACATACAGTAGGCTGTAATGTCCAGCAGAGAATGACTTGCAAAAAGAAGCCTGAAGGCAAGAGCTTAAATTAAAAGACATGATTATTTCAAAATAAAAGAGGAAACAGAACAGGGAATGATTAACATAATCTTATAGAGAAGAGTGACTTTTTCATATATTTTGTCTATTTAGCTATATACTCACACCCTACCATTCCCCCCAACTAAGAATATGTGTCTGTGTAGTTTTTCAAAGCCTCTTCTCTTCTCTCAGTGACAAATCTTTGTGATGTCAATACTGCCCACTGTGGTTGGTATGCAGTCCTCAATAGTTCTGTTCACCAGGCTTTAATCCAAATACTTCTTTGATGTTCCCAGACATCTTGGACCCTGCTTCGAAATGAGTAGAACAAATAGCTAAATCAGATGACTGGTCTCTCTGTGGATCTTAAAGGGCTGCTGAGGAAATGTCATTGCAGTTTAAATTACACATGATCTGATAAATGGAACTTATTTGTTGACATTTCTGGCTTCTGTTATTTAGATTTTTTTCTCTAAAAAATAGCTATCACTTTTTGGAGTACAGAAGTACAGCACATCCAAAATAATGCTGAAAATTGCACAGATTTGTGTCTGTTTGTGATTGACAAAGCAAAAAATGTTAACTCTTTAAGCAACCGACTAGACTTCCTCATTGATCAAATTTCATCTCTTCTTCCTCTCATCTTAAGGAGACAGTTTGGGTCTTCTTCCAGACATTGGCAAAGTGGTGAACTGATGATTATGGAATCTTTAGTTGTTTAGAAGTGGCTCCAAGAATCCTTACCAACTTCTCCTTCAAAGATTTTCACTAAGTTCCTTGGATTTTCCCATTGTTCTGAGTATTGGTCAATCCAGTAAATGCTGTCAAACAATCCTTTTTATGCTGCCAAAGAGAAACTATCAGTGGTAGTCAATCACAAACGAGAAGTTACTAGGTCTTGGCCTTGTCAAGTTAAAAGACACTGTAGAACCTTCAGCACCACTAATTAAAAGAAAAATATAATATAATATAATATAAATTCAAACTTGTGCAACCAATCAAAGATGATTCCACCTTGGAAAAAGAACAGTTCAAAAAGAACCATGACATTCATGCCAGTGTTAAGTATATGTAAATTTCTGACCACAGTTGCATATCTTCAAATGTTATAGGGGTTTACATTCAGCAAACTGTGATGCAAATTTGACTATTCACTTTTAAACTCCACTCTACACATTGGTAGTTGATTAGTGTGAGTGCCTGGCTGTGTCTAATTGATATCCACATTATGCACAGTACCAATGTGAGTCACTATTATAGATTATTACCATATAAAAAGACTTTTTCACTCCCGTGACTCTGAGAGCAGAGTACAAAAAAATCCACTGGAGAAAAATCTCTATTGTACTAAAAATATTAACATTAGAAATGCATACCTACAGTATTAACTCTTGCTTGGAATTGATTAAAAAAAAAAAAGCAAATCACACTGTGTTAGGTCTCTAGTAGAAATCCAACTAAAATAGTCAATTTATGGGAAAAAATGTCTTCTCACACACTGACATTAATAAATAAACCCCACTACCACCACTTTGACACCTTTCTTACATAAGGGCTATGTTGTACTTAACAAAACACTGAAAATCATTGGGTCTTACTTATTCAGGGCCCATTTACACAAGAACGTTTTCAGTCCCTGAAAACGGTGCTTTTTGAAAACGGGTTCCAGAGTGGAGCATTTTTGAAATGCTCAGGTCTCCATTTCCGTATAAACAACAAAAACACTACTTTTTGAAAACATGTATGGCACACTGTGGTTGTTACTCCTATACCCACACCGACAACTTGCGGCCTGGCAATGGGAACTATATCATTTTCAACGTCTTGTGTTTCTGTGTAAATAGAGATGATTTTTAAAACGTTTGCCTCTGAACGTGTTACTTCGAAAATGACACTATATCCACTGGATCATTCTCGTGTAAAAATAGTGAAAAGAAAATTCATTTATGATTTGATGCTTCCCTGTGTATTTACATTTTGAGAAGTGCCACATCACTTTGAAATGAAAAGCCAAACAGAAAACCTGAGTTTGAATACTTTATCACTTTGTGACTCACATAACAACAACTTTTGATAGAGGATCCATATTTTGAAATAATTTATGACTTATTGTCCAAAAGTGAGGCACTACAGCATCCTGTAGGCTTGTAGCAGGAGTAAAAAAGCAGTGTTGATATGGCCAGTCACTAATTATCCTGTGATTACCAGCCCAGGGACAAAAAAAGAGAGAGAAGCATCACCCCAACTCTGACACACAGACGCACATTTACATACACTACAACAAACACTGCCATAATTACCAGTTGTGCTGAAAACACCACGTCTGACATGAGTAGCTACACTTCTCCCTACCCTTGAGCACTGTTGTCTGAGTTTCTCTAACAAGGTATCCAAGCAGGTGAGGTGAGGGGTATTGTTTAGATTATAAATTGGTGATAAGTCAGTGCATTATTATGGCTGACAGTGTCCTCTTCAGCACTCTGTATTTTATTCCAGTCTAACAGTTGGTATAACTATTTGCTATACTTTCTTATCCATAGAAAATACATAATCCTGATGGTGAGGATGATGAGTTGGCGCATTGTCTGATTCCTAATAAGCATAAATGCTATTTAAAGTCATGGTGCACAGCAGGAATATGATGCTAGCCTACACACATCCTTTAGGCCACACATCATGTAATAATAATAATAAGAAGAAGACAAAGAAGAAATCATTTATTATTCAATATTTGGTAAATTCTTTGAGAAAATGTTTTATTTTTATTTTGTGCATGAAAAGGAAATAGTGGAAAAAAGTGCATTCTTAGCCTTAAACCTTTGCAATAATTAATGACGATAAATCATGCAATCATTATTACTAAGTGTTCCTATCATGGGACAAACCAAATATAGGGTTTCCTAGAATAAAATGTCCACATAAAAATGTCATTCTATCAGCTGGCCAATACTGTACTAGAGAGAATACTGGTGGGACCGCGGCAGACTGTGCCGACAGCTTGTGACTGTGAGATAAAACCCCTGCCAAAGTGGAATGGCAGAACTGACAAAACGCTTGCATTTCAGAAGAGACACATGCATAAAAAAGAGGTAATGGTCAGAGTCTTCCCTCTCGTTTCTTCAGAAATTAAGGTGTTAGGGAAAACGAGGTGACAGCTACTTGAGGGAAGACATTACAACAGCTTTCGAAATATAATGGAAGAATCCATCTGTCATACCTATACATACATTTAAAGTTGTCTGGATGGATGGATGGATGGATGGATGGGGCCTGCATTGAGGACCTTACTCAATTATCTGAGCTAAAGTTAATTCATCAGAGGTTGCTTTGTACACTTACAATGATGTTCAGTCATGATGATGAGTCAAAAAGTAGTTTTCATCTTCTGGATCTCATCACACCACCTTTACACAGTTATCCTCCACATGAACTGAGTGTCCCTTATTAATAATTTAAGTACAGCAATTTGCACAGCACCTGTCCCAGACAGGAAGGTATTAAGGTCTATGGTGGAAGAGAATCCACAGACTTAATGTTTGAGGGATAAAGCTTGTCTGTACAGTCATTTTCTTTCAAAAGACTGTGTATGCCTTTAATCAGCTGTTTAGACATGTTATACTCAGAGAAAGAAGAGTGATTGTAATGGCTTGATTTACATGCTTTTTTTCTCCCTTCGATTTGCATGGGGAAACCCAAAAAAAGGAATCCACTTCTCTTTGCTTAAATGTAGATATTAACAAATTTAATAACAAATGTTCTACCAGTGGCCAGCGAACTAATACTAAAAGGCTCAGTCTATAGCATCTGTATTCTTTCCAGCCACTTCCCTGCAGTCTTTCCATCCATTTCTTGCGGCATGCCAAATTCAAGGATTTAAGTAAGGCAATAATGCAGACTGAAGTAATGCAATAATAATGCGGATCCATAGTAATGCAGATTATGTTGCCTTGATGTGAACTCTCTGAGAAAAGAGCATTTCCACTGGTTGGAATATACAATAGAGCAACCCATTTCTCACTACTATCCAGGAGTGCCATACTCACCATTTAAAAATTATTTATCTCTGGCTCTCTTCTACAGGTTCTCTTCTGACCTGTCCCCCCACCCCAGCTGGTCACAACAGATGGCTGCCCCTTCCTGGTTGTGCCAGAGTTTTCCTTCTGTTAAAAGGGAGTTTTTCCTTCCCACTGTCACTAAGTGCTCGCTCATAGGTGGCTGTCTGAAAGGTCGAGTTTGCTCTGTATTATTTTAGGGTCTTTACCTTAGAATATAAAGCACCTTGAGGTGACTGTTGTGATTTGGCACTATATAAATAAAACTGAATTGAATTGATATTAATTGAACTGCATGAGGCAGCCATCCTTGTGTGAAGCCATTCACATTGTATAGCTTTGCCTATTGCAAATAACATCATATAAACATGAAAAAATATACCGAGTTAAAAATAAATACATTTTCAAGCTGGCATTACTACTACTGTTGTGTTGCTACTTAAAGAAAATCTACTGGATTAATGTTGGAAATTCAAAATTTCAATTGTCAAATTAAAAAAGAAAAGACCAACTTAGGTTTGTGGGAAATCCTTCCTTTGCAGCTGAACAAGTGACCTAAGTCCAGCCAAGGCATGCGCCAATAGAGAACTAGCAGCAGAGACAAGCAAACAAGGTCAGGTAATGGAAAGTACAAACAAAAAGTACCCAAGAGCCAAGTTACCATCACAAAGGAGACAACAATGTGGCAAAGAGTAAAGGTTTCAGCAGGCCTGTCCACAGCACTTAAAAAGCTAATGAATGGCAGGTGGGCTGGATTGAGGGCAGGAGCACCCCACCCTAGGGTGGGGCTATGCACTAAGGCTTGCCCCTACTCCACCTGAGAGCAAACGATATAGCAGGAGAAGAAGACAGAGAGAGAGAAAGGAGAAGCAAAAGGGCAAAAGGACCAGGCTTGCTGTAACCGGGGTGCAGTTGTAAGTTCTATGTGTGGACATGTTATTTCACTATTAGTACAGTAGGTACAAAATGTCTTGTAATATGTTGTTACCAATTGGTATTGCTAACAGTGTCAAACTGACTTGCCATCCAGCTAATTGCTTTCAGTGTGTGTGGGTGGGTGTTGCTAATTAGCATAATTAGTAACCCTGGAAAACTGGTAGCTGCAGAAAAACTAGGTACTCAAAATGGTTTTCTTTATTAACTTGAAAATCAGACCATATCATCCAGTTTTATTATACAAGCAATATAACAGCTTGTATAATAACACAGCTTAAATAGCAGTTAAGGAACATTGACTGGCACAAAATGGAAGCCTCAAAAGATCATTAAAAAATGCATTTAAAAAACTGAAACCTGAAACTGAAAGAGCCCTCCGGAATGGGAAACACTGTACATAGCAGACAAAAGATGAGCAAATGCGATCCATTTGATTGGCAAGCAATCAGCTGTGTTAAAAGGAAACTATTTTCTGATAATATATCCATCTACATCAGTGAGGACTATATTCTTCAGTACATAAATGCAGGGAAGAGTTTAAAGTAATTTCAGCTATGTAACATATAGGAGTGCATAGAGGCTTTGCGGCAGTCATTTATGACTCATTGTGGTGCAATGCAAAGAGAAAAACAACAACACAACACAGAGAAAA
Organism: Archocentrus centrarchus; assembly: GCF_007364275.1. Classification (NCBI taxonomy): domain Eukaryota; kingdom Metazoa; phylum Chordata; class Actinopteri; order Cichliformes; family Cichlidae; genus Archocentrus; species Archocentrus centrarchus. Next base: position 14,304,442 of record NC_044366.1, read on the forward strand.
AATGTGGTCCAATTTTTTTCCACTGACGTGTTTAGTTCAGGCTCTTGTTTTTGATAAAGAGTCATATTCATTAACCTGACAACACAGACTTTTTTTTTTTTTTGTTATTTCACAAGGACAGAAAATAGCAAATTACCCCAGCAAACATGTTGAAACAGTAATGTTGTGTTCCTGGCAGAAAATGGCCACAGACCAAGGGCAAAAGGTAGTGGTAGTAGTTGTAATGTCAGACACAATCTACATTTTGTCTTTATTGTTTAAAAAAAAAAAAAAAAACATGGTGAACTTATTCATACTCTTGATTGTCACAGTGCCCAAATACTATGCCTCTGCCATTCTAATGTAAGCAATATAAAAACATGCTCTGTCTATTTATGGTAACTTAATGGGATAAAATGCATTTTTATCAATAGTAAGGTTGCTGGCACTTTACGAACAATGTATCTGAGTCTTCTCACGCAAATCTCATCTCAACTCTGATAATGTTTTAGTCTTTAGTCTGTCAGCTAATTCTTCGTCTCAGTTTAAAGACACTTTTGTGGATAGAGGTCCTCTGTGGCCCAGTATGAATATATCAATGAATATGAATCAAATACATTTCAAAACTGGAAGTATTCATCAGATCAAAATTAAAATTGAACAGAAAGGAAGGATTATAGAAAAAATATTTTATTTGTCTAAGGCATACTTTAGATTGTATGAGCACTATCATGTTTGTAACACCAGTTCTTGTGTTAGGAACACAATTAGGTTCTTAATAAAGAATTAAGGGCTGAAGATTTTATTGACTGGGTAATTAAAGAGAAGACAGTGGCTTTAGAAAGCCTCATACAATCGGAAACAAAAGACAGAGGAAATTAGCAGCTAACAGACAACCCCAAATTCCATTTTGCTGTCAGCTCTAAATGAAGCCTATAGTATCAGTATACCCATGTAATATTATAATCCACTAATGGAAGGGAGCACAAAGGAGGGGACTTTCAAGTCGGATTTTTTTCTGCCCATGTCTACAAGGTGTTTCAAGACTTGCCTAATGTTTGGTAAGTGTACATACAACACTGGAATGGTATTTGAAAAGCTTTAGTTATGGCTCACAAATTAAAGTGTAAATATTTTGAACATATAGACATACCGATGGATATTTATAGGTACAACTTCTAGGAAGTGATGGGAAAATGGTATGAAAATGTAAAGATAGATGAACTGTGGAAGATGATGACATGGTGTTTTTTTTTTTTCCATCCATTCGCTTCCGCTTATCCTGTTCGGGGAAGGGGGGCCTGAACAGGTCGCCAGCCTGTCACAGGGCTAACACAGAGAGACAAACAACCTTTCACACTCACATTCACACCTATGGGCAATTTAGAGTAGCCAATTAACCTAACCCCAGTAAGTGCATGTCTTTGGAATGTGGGAGGAAACCGGAGTACCCGGAGGAGACCCACGCAAGCACAGGGAGAACATGCAAACTCCACACAGAGAGAGAGGGAGAGGCCTGGGCCAAGATGGAATCAAACCCAGGCCTTCCAGATGGTATTCTAACTGTGAGGCAGCAGTGCTAACCACTGCACCACTGTGTTTCCTGGTGTTTTTTTTGTTTTTTTCATGTGTGATAATGCTTTTAGCGTAGTTGACTTTTTTCAGTCAGACACTTTATTTGCACTCAGAAGACCTTAAAAGTACGCCAGTGTATATATTTATGCTCAGCCACCAGTATAATTTTTTCTGTTGAGGTCAAGCTGAAAGTCTAAGTCCAAAGCAGAGTCAGAATTGCATTATTTAAGTTCTTTTTAAATAGCCTATTGCATTTTCAATAATTATAGGTTGCAGACAGCGTAGCTTATGTTCATACACTGCAAAATGGCTTTTCTCACCACCATTTGTCTTATACTTAATATTCCTAAAGTGTGTTCAATAAACAATAGTGCATTCTGCAGCAATATATGATACAAGCTTTTAAAAATACAGTTAATGTGGACATTAAATATAAATAGTTCATCATTCATTAGGCTAGTTTGTTAATGAAGTTATGTGCATCTTGATTAACTTCTATGTCCTATCAAACTTGTTGCCATCCAAGTATCATGTGACATAGAAGGTCATCAAGAGCGTTCATTTTGACCTGATGGTGAATCTGATAATATTTTTATAAAAATAAATTTAGCTGCCTTATAGTTATTTTTTATTGTAGTCAAAGTACTATTTATAAAAGGAACCAGGTTATTTCAGCTAATCAAAGAAAAAAAAACTTTGTTATGCCTTTATACACTGACACATCTGCATGAACTGTTATCACCCAGCAAAGGTTCATTTTGCACTTAGGCCTGCATTGTATATTAATGTCACTGGAGCACTCAGGAACTTATGCAGATATCAAAACAGAGTCTATCGTAACAGGGCCACATTAATGGATTTTTGTTTATCTAACAAACAAAACAAAATGAATTAAGATGACAAGGCCATGCTAATGAATATTGTTTATTTAACAGTAATGTCATTGACACACTCTAGCCCAGAGCAATTTTTATTATTACAGAGGTGATAGAGACTGGTTTGTTAAGCATTTTTTTTCCCACATGGTGATTTTTGGTGTGTTGCATGGTACTGGTGCTCAGCAGAGCTTTTACAGAAAATTGGCAAGCCTTAAGGGCACTGCTCAGCCTCTCGTCCTCAAGGCCAGCCTACCACATTGATGTGTTAATCTTTCATGCACTATTAATTACACAGGCATTTTCTACTTATTGTTGCCTCTGTAGAGCAGTTGTAGTGTACCAAAACCCCCAGACAACACCATGTCAAAATTATTATTCTACAAATTCCAGGTTTGCTGTAATAAAAAGCTGGAGTTTTTTTTTTTTAAGAGTTGTATAACAGGGGGAAGGAAATTAAATATGGACGAAGCCAACAAAGTTTGAAATGTTATTGAAAGTTTTCATTAAGGCTCACTACACTGTGACTGCTAAGTAATGAATTTTTTACGTTCTTAAAGTCCTATTTTGCTGCAAAAAAATCTCAGGAGTATATTGAATTGTATGCTACACTATGTAAATTTGTCTTGTAAATCAAACTTTATAAAGGACAAGTTGCAAAACCAAAGGGAACAAAATCCATTAAGATGGCCTTGTCATCACAAGGCCATCTTAATGGATTTTGTTTGTTATTTAACATGCCTGACATCTGCATATGCTCCTGAGTGCTTCATTGACTTTAATATAGAGTGCAATTGTAAGTCCAAAATGAACCTTTGTTAGGCATTAACAGTTAATGTAGATATGTCAGTGTCACATTTTCAAGCATTTCCCAGTCTGCAGAGCCAGACCTATCATCTCTCCTGCAGACAGGAGCCGGACAGAGCCCACAGGAAGGGGAATATTAATTCACCAGCCAGCACACTGCCAAGCTGTCATTAATCTCCATGCAGCAGCAATGCTTTGGTATCAAACATTTATCCTATTTGCATACAAATCAGAATCCCAAAGAAATCTAATGTCAAAGCCAAGGCTGCAGTAAAAAACTTTTCTTTAAGCATCCTTGGAGCTGAGGATAAGGCTGATGAGTGGCTCATTCAGTTCAGGCAGTGTTTGGAAATGAGGTCAGTGGCTTCTTTTGTTCTGCTCATGCCCTCATAAAAAAAATGAGGGGTGGGAATCACTGATTAATTCAGGATACAAAACTTTTGATATACATTATCCACAGTGTTATCACTGTCAGTTTGACCAGCAGTAGTCCTTGACAAAGTGGCATATCAGCCACACTTTCTCTGTACCGTACCAACCTCTTACAATGGTTTGCACTGGGGGCTCTTATTAAACAAGTGATTGGTCTTCCTTCACTCTTTGTCTCATGCAACACTGAGGCAGCAACTAGCAAAAGTTGAGCACTGCTAATATTCTCAATTTTATATCATTAGTTGAGCACTTATTTTTGGTGGAATGACAGAAGTAGAATGTGAGCTAACAACACAAAATAATACTTGTGTACAGTTCTGATTAAGGTTTTTGTTTTCAAAAAGGTGACTGAGCAAACAGAGTGGGGCCAGCCTACCTGTGGGCTGGGCCCACTCTGTTTGCTCAGTCACCTTTTGTAAACTGGCACAGTACAATAATGCCCCAAAATATCAATGTAAAACAATGAAGAATCCAAAAACAAATAATGTAAATGTCAATTTAACTTGCAATACCAATTATTTACTAACTAAAAACACAGCAATTGTTTTACTGTATAAAGTAATGGAATTCCTGGTCTCCATTACAATCACGGTAATGCATTAATCATTACATCTCAAAAACAATCATCAATGATACATCACACTATCTGCATAAGTGAGGAAGAGAGCATACCCATAAAAAGGCAAAATGCTGATGAATGCATTTCCAAAGTTTTGCTCATAGCAGCTCATATTGAATACACATGGATAATGAAGTCCTCCTCTTAAGATATTTTCAGCACTGGATCAATGTGAATGGCAGCCTATATCTCTTGACTTGTATATCTCAAATCAAGAAGTAGGCTGTGGATTCAGAGACCTAAAAACCTCACTGGTCTCCCAAGTGTATTCACATTTTAGTCTGCCGTCTCCTTTAGAGGTTGGCCTGTAAGCAGAGGCCTGGCCACGGGAGATAGGGGTGACAAATATGTAGGCTACCATGGGAGGAAAATTGCACAAACACAGCAGGGCAAACAGAGGGCAAAAGGCTGTGATATTCCCGTGTTCTGCTGAAACGCTGGGGCAGTGACCCATATAAATTGGTTATGCAGCTCTCCAAAGCTTTGCAAAAACTTCTTTTAGGTTAGGTGAACAGGTGAAAACAAGAACACTATGTTTGTTGTATGACCTTTAACTTGAAAGTAGAAGCTTAAAAACTTGTTTTGATTATTTGGATAAACTGTCCCTTTAGTCACCATATTAATTCAATTTAAAATTCCAGTATGACAAATTGAATTAATTTTTTATTTATGTATTTATTTTTTGTACACAGTGCAAATCACAAAAAAACTAACAAGGAGTCTCCGATTGGCAGCATCTGAATCCTGTCTTGGAGAAGACCCTCATATTTTTGTGGAATAAGAAAAATATAAATATTTATTATAGTTACTTCTGTTAACACTAATGTGTGTGTGTGTGTGTGTGTGCGCATGTGTTAGGAAAAAATCTGTGAAAAATAAAACTTTGATTTTGGAGACGTCTGGGCACAAACCAGTCCCTTTAGCGTTCAAGGCTTTTAAATCCACCCACTCCAAATTGCTGCATGTGAAGATAATTCGTGAAAGAAAGTTTTAAAGAAAAGCATTACCTCTTAAATAAATCCTCTTGGAATAATTTACCTCCAGCAGGAGGGTGAAGGTCTTCCTGACATGAACAACAATGCACATAATCAAAACAAAAGCTGAATGCATCAAACAGTATCTCTAAAACTGAAAGCTTAGCATTTTTGTCCCCCAGTGTGTTGCATTTCCCTGTCCAGATTTCCTGTTGTAACAGATTGTTAAAGATACCTGAACTGAGGAAAATAATCTTGTCAGTGGCAACACTGTCATGGTTCTGGGCCATGTGCTCAGCATTTTGTGTTTAGTTCTGTTTTTACTGGGTTTTGTTATTTTCTAGTTTTGTTTTGGTCTTTCTTATTCACCTTATTTCTGGCTTTATCAGTTGGGGTTTTCTAGTTCCCTTTGTTCCTGTCTCCCCTGTTTCTGTGCTTCTCTGTCTTTTTCCCTGTGCCTTGGTCCCTGTTTAGTTTTCCTCTGTGCCAGCCCCCTGTGTTAAGTCTGCATGTACCTTGTTAGGTGTTTCCTGTTTTATTTTGACAGTCCTGTGTTCCCTGTGTGTTGTGTCGAGTTTAGCTTCCTGTGTTTCATTAGTATAATTTTGTCCACCTGTTCTCCCCAGCTGTTTCCTGTTTTCCCTCGTCTTTCCCGGTGTATTTATTGTCTGCATTTCCCTCTGTTCCTTGTTGTGTCCTCCCTCATGAAGGTGTGGTTTTGTCCTGTTGTCTGCTCAGTTTGAGTTTTTGTTTCAGTGCCATTCATCTGCATTTACTTTCACTTAATCTACAATAAAGTCACCTTTTAAGTTCAGTTTTGCCCCTGGAGTTCTGTGTTTGGGTCCACCCTGCTCGCCACACCACTCATACCTGACAACCACAGCCTGTGGTTAAAAACATCAGCTTAGGAGAGTTTGATAGTCTTGAAAGGTATGGACTGCTTTCTAGTTATACTGACATGTTGCATTGCAATAGTTCAGCAATTGCAGCCAATATCAGTACTATCTTATTGTTTTGGGATTTCTCAGACAATTCTCTAGTTGATTAGTGGTATGCTACAGGGCAAACAGTGGTTGGACACCAAGGCACTATTAATATTATTGAAACCATGTGCAATGAACTTGCAGTCTTGTTCCTTTTGAAGCGGTTGCAGGGACTAAGTATGCAACCACTCACAGTCAGATGCCATCCTCAGAATAACTTCCTGATCCTGATTTATAGTCGGTCTGCTATTAGTTTGCAGTTGAATGGGATCAAGATGGAATTATATGCAATCAATCCATGATAATAGGGCAATTAACTGTGTGAAAATCACAGACCTGTTGCTGTCTATGTACACAGAAATTCACATAAAACAGAAATTCATATTAACTACTCACATTCAGGTTCCATTAAGAACGTCACAGATTTGAAAAAGAAATTCCTCCAAAAATAGTGATGTAGTTGCTGTTGGATGGTGATTTAAGTGCAAAATGTCATAGGCACGCAACAACCTTACTTTTATATACACTATTTTGCCAAAAGGATCCACTCATCTCACACATATGAACTTGAGTGACATCCTGTTCTTAATCCATAGGGTTCTTCCAGAAGCACACTTGTGAGGTCAGACACTGATGTTGGATGAGAAGGCCTGGCTCGCAGTCACCACTCTAATTCATCCAAAAGGTGTTCTATCAGGTTGAGGTCAGGACTCTGTGCAGGCCAGTCAAGTTCTTCCACACCAAACTGGATGAGCACTGTCGACCAGTGGTCAGTGTCTCTGTCACGAAATGTACATAATAACGAGGGCGGAAAGAAGCAACAACTTATTAGTGTTAGGAGTGATATGATGGGTGCATGTGTTTGTGTATTTGAATGTATGTAAAGCCATGTGTGAAAATGGAGTGCTATTAAAAGTGAGGGACAAATGTGACACAAGCACCTTACATTCACATTCTCTAACTCACTCATGCATACAAACACACACACCACAAAACAACAAGATTGTTGGTTTGTTTAGCCATGCTTTTCATATGTATGTGTATTTTTTTTGGGGGGGGGGGTACTTTGTTCTTTGTATTTTTTTTTTGTTGTTGCTTTTTTTTTTTTTTTTTTTTTTTTTTTTACAGGTGCAGAAGTTGGTGAACCATTGTGGTTTTTTTTTTTACTTGTGCTCTGTCCTCTTTTCCTTTTTCTTTGTTTTTTTTTTTTTTTGCATGCCAACTCTGGCATTGCCATAATACATATATATTTATGTGAACAATAACATAAATTAATGAATAAATAAAAGAAAAACACTAACAAGAGGACCTTATATGGAATTTATAAAGCTCATCTTGGAAAAGCAAATATGTTTGGCACAACAGTGCGTTCAGATCATAATTCAGATTGTAAACGCTGCTGTACAGGACAAGCTTACTGTCCTGTTCTTGCTCACTGTGTGGCAGGCAGGATTGGACCCCAGGATGCAGACTCAGACAAAAATAGAACTTAAAGCTGGTTTTATTAGGAAAACACAAGAAATCATAAACTCAGCAAAACTGGAGCTGGACAGTTGCCAGAACTAATAACAAAACAGTGGTGCTGGGACACACACAGCAAGGGAACACTGATGACAACACAACAAAGACCAGATGAAAACTGAGGGCTTAAATACACATTAGGTAATCAGGGCAAGTGGAAACAGCAGGTGAAGCAAATGAAACTAATAACAGGGGAAGCAAAACTGAACACAAAGCACGGGGAACACAAGACTGTCCAAATAAAACAGGAAGTGACTAAACAAGGTACATGCAGACTTGACACGGGGAACTGGCACAGAGACACTGGACAGAAAAGCAGACCTGACACAGGGAAACACAAGAGACTAGAAATAAACAGGAATACAAAAGAGAACCAATAAACATAATCAGAGAAATAACTGAAATAAAACCAAGAGAACACAAAACCCTGGGCCACCGGCCCAGGACCATGACATTAAGAGCTCGTTTTACTGGAACTAAGGGGTCCAGCTCTTGAAAAACATCACCTTAATCCTCCCTCCACCAAACTTTTGATTTGACACAATACAGTCAGAATGTACCGTTCTCCTGGCAACAACCAAACCCAGTCTTGCCCATCAGATTGTCGGATGGAGACGCGTGATTCGTCACCCCAAGAAACATGTCTCCACTGCTAGGGTCCAGTGGTGGCATGCTTTACACCACTGCATACGATGCTTTGCATTGCGATTGGTGAAGTATGACTTTGATGCAGCTGCTCAGACATGAGGAGGTCTGTAGCAATTGACTCTGCAGCAAGTTGCCAACCTAGGAACACTATAAGCCTCAGCATCTGCTGAACCCACTCTATGATTTTACATGGCATACCACAGGGAAAACATTCAAACTCCACATAAAAGGCCCCAGCCAACTAGGAGGTTCTTCACCACCTGGCTGATCTATTGCTGGACTTGAAATTGCATAGCTCATTAGACTTCATCTGTCTTATGATTGCATAATTTATCAGAAGCCATAGGTCAGAAGTAAGCAGGAAATTTTAAATAGTTGGCTACAAGGAAAAGGTGAGGGAACAACTTTTTTAATTACATTACCAGGACAAGTAAACTGCTTTAGAAAACATTAGTTTGATATGAACTTTTTTGTATGGAGAACAATGTCAGTGCATGAGGGCCAATTGACAGCTGTTAATGTCATCGTCCTGGGCAGTTTGCCCACTGTTTTGTGTTTTTTTTTTTTTTCATTGTTATATATATTCTGTTATAAGTGTGCTTATGGGTTTTGATCCTTAGTTTGTTATATTTGCAGTTATTGTGTTTCATTCCTGTTTCCCTTTGTCCTTCTTGTGACCCCTGCGTCTCTGTGTTCCAGCGTCTGTTTTGTCCCTCTATGTCTATGTCCCTTGTCTCATGTGTTCTCTCTTTAGTTTTACTTCCTGTGTTGTGTCAAGTCCCTGTTTTATTTCCGTGTCTACCTTAGTCTTACCCGTCTCTGTGTTTTATCCTCAGCCCTCATACATGAAGTCAGCTGTGTCTGTTTATCATCCTGTCATGGTGTCAAGTTTGGATGTGTGAGTCTGTGTTCCAGTGTTGGTCATTTCCTGTCTTATTGTGATAGGGTCCTGTTTCATGGGCACTGTGTTTAGTTTCTCTTTTCTTGTTTCATCAGTGTAATCACCTGTGCTCCCCGGATGTTTCCGCTCCTCTCATTACCTTATGTGTATATATTGTCTGTGTCTTGTTTAGCTCTTTGTTGCATTGTCGTCTGTGTTCCCCATATGCCGTGTGTCTTGTCCTCCTCCCGAGGTTTCCCTTCTGTTCTCCAAGGGCTTCTGTGTTTTGGATTATTTACATGCCTTGAATGGGGATTTAGTGGTTTGTATTTTATGTTTTGGGACATTATGAAAATGCCTCCAGCATTAAAGCTGTTTTTGAGTGCAACTCTCTTCTGACATGTCCTGTATTGGGGTCCAGCCCTGCCTGCCACACAGCCTAACCCTGACAGCTTTTCAGGGAGCTTTTAGGACAGCCTGACAATAATGAATTACAATAGGCCAGCCTAGAAGTAATAAATGCATGAATTACCTTTCCAGCATCACCCTGAAAAATCATCAAGGCCATCAAGTCCCTGACTCCCTTGTGTGCTGATACCTTGTTGTGGTAGGGGAACTTGCGTGTTTCGGTGACCCTTGAGAGCTATATCGGCAGGGGCTTAAGCTCCTGGCAGGTCTAACCAAGCCGAGCAGGTCTTGGGGTAGAGAGTAGACAAAACTCAGCACCTGGTCCTACAGGTTGGAGATTGGACATAGGGCTAAAAACCCTACTCCATAAAAAACAATTCCTTGTTATGGAAACCACAACAGACCCCATACAGGAGGCAGCTGATAGTGGCCTGATGTCCCAGAAGGGACAAAGAGGAGTAAGTAAGTATCATGTCCCTGAAGGATGGCAAAGCAGCAGGCCCAGATGGCATTCTGAGTGAAGCACTTAAAGCAGATCCAGCTGGAACAGCGGAGATGCTGCAGCCCTTGCTAAAGAAGATTTAGGAGCAGGGACAGATCCCAGTGGACTGGAAACTCAGCTCCCAGCAAGATAGATAATGTATAGACCACATCTGGAACTCAAAGGCACTGTCCTTGCACAGAAAGACTCCACATCTTTCCTACCAACATAAAGGGAATTCTCCTGTATGGTTCAGAGACATGACAAGTGATCACCAACAAACTCCAGACCTTCATCAACAGATGTCTACTCCACATTCTTAATATTAATTGGCCCGATAAGATCTCCAACACTGACCTGTGGACAAACACCAACCAGAACCCCATCAGTCAGGGGCATTAAAAAAAACAGAAATGGGCTTGGATCACCCACATCCTACGCAATCCAGCCAACAAGCCCTTGAAAGGAATCCACAGGAAAAGTACAGAGTGAAAAGACCAAAACAGACATGGGGGAGGTCAGTTGAGACTGAGGTAAAGACAGTGGTCTGTCTTGGATCCAGCTGAAGAAGGATACACATAACAGAGTCCACTGGAGGAGTGTGGTTGCAGCCCTTTGCTCCAGAGTAGCAAGGAATAAGTCAGTAAGTCATCTCCAGAATTTGGGAGTGGAGAAGATGGAGTGGCGTACCTGCAGTACTGACCTCAACCCCATTGAACATTTGTGGGATCAGCTTGGGTCTGCTGTTTATGCTAGAGTGACCACCATAACCACACTGGCTGATTTGCAACAAATGCTGAAGAATGGGATGCCATCCCACAGCAGTGTGTGACCAAACTGGTGACCAGTATGATGAGGACGTACCAGGTTGTTGTGGATTTGTTTGGTTCTTCCACATGATACTGAGGCCCCTGTTTGTTAAATAAACTGTTAAATTCCCATTATGTCTTGTTTCTTCAGACTTCAATTATCCATTCCTGTAAACGACACCAAACAAGAGTCAACAGCAGAATAAGCTGTTTGGCACTGGCAGAGAAGATCTGGAAAGTTTTTCATGGGTGCAACTGACACACTTGACTCTTCTGCTTAACCCACAAATGCATTTTCCTTACAAATGTGGCACCATTTAAGGGAAATAAAAAGGCTTTCCAGCAGTGTAAGATTTATTGCCAAGAAGCAGTGTTACAACAAAGAAATAATCAACCAAACACAAATGCCCTTAATTTTTGTGCTAAGTTTACATTACTGGAAAATGACTCTAAAATAGTGATTTATTTATTTATGTTTGTTACTTTTTTGTACTTGTAAACCCCACGAAAATTATCTGTTTTTGGAATTAGATCTGTTCAGTCAGCTGTCTCAGCTGGGGGAAGTCTTAAAAATGGATTTTCTTGACACTTTGACTAGAAAGGATAATTTGCATATTGTAGGGGGCCAAAAAACTGAAGTGTGAGGAAGTCCATGGAAACATAGCAGACATATTTTGGCATTTGAACTAAGCAAATGCCACAGGAATGCATTAGATGGCATACATCTTTGGCTCAGTTGCATGGAATAATTGAATATAGTTCTTCCTTGGAGGACAGGTCTACCCAGAAAAACATCCGGAAATATGTAGATGGTGCAGCCTTGCAGTGTTTTCAAGACTTTGATAAAAACAATCCCCTAACCACTATATATTTCAAATGTAATTCCCTCTCAAAAAAAATGTGTCCAAAAATAATATGAGGGTTTTTTTTTTTTTTTTTTCAGTTAGATCACAAACAAACTAAAATGGATCGTCACTGGCACATCAAAAGAGGCCAGATCTAGATAATTGATTCTCAGAGGTATCAGATACAAACTTTCCCTCATCCTTGCATATTGATATACAAATATAACCATGAAATTAATCTTTTTTTTATTATTATTCTTACCCTGCTTTCAGATTTACCTCACGGTTTAAGATCAAAACATTTTAAAAGGGAATACTGAAATATCATGTTTTAAGTTTGTTTTCAATTACCATCATACTGTACAATTAGTAGGTGCACCTCCAGCATTCAGTTTCTTAATTTGTTTAATTTTTATTACCTTATGTCCATTGTTATTTAAGTCAATGATTTTTATTAATTTACTCATGTAAAAAATTTGTAATTTCCCCCACATAATAAAAGTCACATAATAGCATTAGACTTTTTGATCTTCCTAAAAAAATAGGACATTAATGGCAACAATTTCATCCTAAGCTCCCTCTCATTAGTGTTTTAATCAGAACATGATAATGAAGGAAGTAGGGAAAGGAAATGACAGGGTGCAGCAAGTCATGAAGATAATTTAGTGAGCCTCCAAACAGCAACATCGCCCTACGTTGTCTCATACAGATTTTGGGGACCAAAACATAATAGGCTTGGATTAACAGACTTGTACTAACACAGCTCAGCCTCATGGCAATAACTTATTCAGTGATTCTCTTCAGCAACCAGGACTGCCAAGCAAAGTCACTTTTGGGACTAAAAATAATAAATACAGCAATACTGTATTAGTATGTAGGGCCTTAATAGTGAATTTTGCTTCAGGTGTTACACATCATTTCTGGGTGGGTTACTAGATGTCAGGTAAAGCCAGTTCTAGAGCGATAGAATAGTAATTTACACCTTTTAATTCTCACTGATTTGGAGATTCTCTCTGGAGGCTCATACATGATTCTATGGGATATAAACCTTTCCATTTTCCATCTTCTTTTCAGATTTTTTTTAGGGTAATGCACATGCATGTGCAGTATTATGAATTCATAAATCTTCCGCACTTAAAAGTTTCTTGATGGTGCATGCAATTTATAAAATTATAAGAACGAACCAAGAATTTTGAACAGCCTTAGCCTCGGTATTTTATTCATCAAAATATGTATGCCTACAATTGTCTGGGCATAATGTATGCATGAGGTTCTTTGGCAGGACCAGAATACAAAATAAAAGAATACTTGGAACACAAAGGTCTTCAGTGAAAATCACAGTGGGATGGAGCAGTTGCAGGCACACAGTGATGAGACTTCTAATAAGGGCTGTATTACATCAGCTCTGCTCTTGGTGGAGAGATGTTGCATGATAAGTCAAAGTGGCTTTGACACAGAATAAACAAGGTGATTTTCTCTGACACTGTTTTCTTCTCTATATGAGAAATCAGCCCCGACTGCACTGAAACAAGATGACTTTAATATATTTAAACACATTCAATTTATAAGGTGATGTACGATGATGGAGGATTTATCATGCAGACTGCAAAAGTGCATGGGTCTCACACTTTTCTACTGCCAGTATGTACCTGTAAGCTTCTATATGGGTGCTTTTATATACTAGTAGTTGCATGACCACATACTGTATGTTATCTTCCAGTGACTCAGAGACATGTTTCTCAGCATTGTTAAGCTTTTGAATACAATAGATTTTCATTTAGTTAAGTCCTGGGCTTGTTCCTTCTGGCAAACGTTCAGCAGCCTCTGTGATGAAAAATCAAATTTTATCAAGACAACCTTATCGTTATGACTCATGCCTGTTGCAAAGGATGTTCAACGCAGTCCACTTGATGCTGCAGTCAGTCAGCTGGAGTGTTTGGTCAACTGTCCAAGCCAGCAGGCATTGTACAGGACTGGAGCTAAGCACTATTTGAACTGATTTTTAAAATTCTAATAGATTATGATATGCATTAAGGTAAGAGGTCACCTGCTGGTTTCGGGATTGTTTATTAAACAGAGGGATGGACAACATTTCACAAAGAGCATGTTTACACTTTGGAAGATTTTGTACTATGGGGTGGTTTTCACAAATGCATCCCAGAAAAAGAGTATGTGGGATGAGGACAGTCTGCTGAGGAGAAATGCAGATCAACCTGACATCAGGTGTGAGCTCCTTATGACATGAAAGTACTGTGATATGCTAAAGTAATAATAATAATAATAACAAAGATACATCACATGATGATGCCCCTGCAGTATTTGGTGGTGTTGTTGGGGGTTTAGTCTTTTGAAAGACTCAACTAACTCTTTGCTGAATTAGACTGACTCAGAATTTTAATAATCTTACATACAGAGGAGACAGCCTTCAAGGCATGCTCTTTTTCTCCAGCCAAGTGCGTGTTTCCTCTAGAATGTGGTGTTAAACGAGGCAAGCAAACACGTTTGTGAATTTTTGGCTTGATTTTAAAAATGTATGTAAACTTTTTTTTTTATGATGTTTAACAACTGAAACAAAAACCTTTGATAACTGAGTGGAGCCTTACTAATTACTGATTTGACATTGTTTTCCAAGCACCAAATAAAAAAAGAAATTTTCAGTGCTAAACTGGATTATTGTATATATTATTTCCTTATACATTAGAAAAAAACTTCTATGGTTCACATGGTTTGTATCTCCTGCAGTGATGTGTATCATGTAATTATAACTTAGGACTTGTATAAAGAAGGCATTGTGCAGCATCTATTCATAGCTGGGCAGTCCTGCTGACAGAATTGCAGGAGTGTGATTGGCATCTATTCATTTCCTCGGAACCGGGAACAGGCGAAATCAGAGTCAATCATTGACCCTTTCAGACAGATACCAAGGACTGAATGATGCAGAGGATTAGCACTCTCATGCCATTGCCTTGTTTATTTCATCATCTCTTCATCTGTAAGCCAGAAAATGACTGCATAAATTTCATAAAACCATTATTAACAGCATACAATTTTCTCCCCCAACTGTAACCCCTTTCCATGCAAAAGCCTTTCATTTCCTGTTCAGTCTCTTGACAAAAATCCAATCAGGAGTGGATCATAATTTATTCACACATGAAGAAAGAATGCACTTCAATTATATGAAGACATCTCATTATTTTAGCACACATACACAAATGAGACAAAACCCTGCATTATTGTATTAGCAGATTACATGCATATTCAGCTTAAGATTCTTTAAAAAAAAATTGAAAAAGACTTTTTTTCAGTTCTTCATCAGTTCCTAAAAGATGGCTGTCGAGTCAAGATAATGCTAGTATTGATCAAAAATAATAAGCTAATGGGGGATTTCCCAAGTCTGGTAGGTTTTCCAAGAAAATGTAATTATTTGTTTAATATGCTGCTATGTTTAACAGCAAGTATTCTAGTGCTAAGATATTGAAATTCATTTTATAATTTTCATCTAAAGTTGAGTAATTGTTAAGTGGGTTATTTCTGTAGCTCTAATCTGATTAAAAAAAAAAATAATGATATCATTTAACTCTTTATCAACTCTGTATTTTGTGATGTTTTTGTTAGTAGGCGAAAGGTTTGGGAAAAGAAAACTGAGTATTTAGCAGCAATAGCCTCAAGCCAAGTGGTGGTATGCAAGGCGGTTAGTTATAATTAGGGATGGCACGATACCACTTTTTTATGTCCGATGCCGATATTTTACATTTGGATATCGGCCGATACCGATATAAATCCGATATAAATCCGATATTTAAAATTGATCAAGGCATTTAAAAACATAAAAAGAAGTCAACAGTCTCTCATACAACAACATCAAAGTCTTTTAGTTGTCCCACATACAAGACTAAGGATTTAAAAAATAGTTGAAAACTTTTCTGTTTAACCAGGCTTTCTGGTTTCTGACTTTATTTTTATTCTTTTTCTTTTAATATGGTAATGTTATGTTTTTAACATAGTGTTTTCTGGGGGTGGGGTGGGGGGGTGATATTGTGTTTTAATTATTGCACAGCGCTTTTCTGTCTGTGAAAAACGCTATATAAATAAACTTTACTTACTTACAACAATAACTATCACCTGAATCCTGTTGCTTCTGTGTGAGAAGCATGTTGCAAATTTCATTAGGGCTGCAACTATCGATTATTTTAGCAATTGTGTATTCTATTTATACTGATTACCCAAGTAACTGGATAAGAAATACTTTTTTTCATATTAACAGTTCATCTGCATATTTTAACTTCCGTACTGCAGTTTTTCCCTGTGTGAAACAAACAGGGTGGATTTCTTCACTTACTGATCAGGTGGTTGATGAAGGACCTCCAGCTGTTTCCCAGTAAAGGTTTAATGGAGGTTACAGGGACGAAAAGGCTTCTTTTGGACACTAGAAAAACATTTCCTTCTGCTCCATCTGAGCGCGCCGGCTCCGCCTCTTTCCGCTTGTGCAGACAGACTGCACGTAAATCAGCTGACTGCTGCTGTTGCGTCATCAGTGTTCACGTGAAAAACTAGGGGCTGCGTGAGCGCAATCTTGTAATGCTTTATATTCACAAGCATTCTCCTAAATACGTTTCTACTTCAGGTCTATATTTAGTCACAAATCAGGGATTAAAGTATCAAAAATATTTTGACGGCGAAGAGGTCCTTCCGGTACCGGACGGTCACCAGTGCTAATAGCTTCGCTCGCTAGCAGTATGTCCGGGAGCTGAAGTAGAAAAAAAAAAAATAACAGCTGATTCTCAGCACAGCGAGCACAACACACAAACAAGGCAGAGAGTGGTGGAGGCGGAAAAACATGTCAGCGATGATCGCTCAGTGTCAAAGGGAATCCGTCGCAGCGACGGAGCATCTGAGGGGGTTGTTTTCTAACTCCTGATCCACTCCATTCCAGTAGGTAGTGGTAATGCAGCCCTAAGCTGGTTTGGTCAACCGCAAACCCACAAGAAGAAGAAGACGACTGAGCCCTGTAATGCAGCTAATGTGAGCGAAACGTTATATCGGATTACATTTTTTTATTTCTTTCCGATATCCGATCCAGTAATTTAGGCCAGTATCGGACCGATACCGATACTGAATATCGGATCGGCGCATCCCTAGTTATAATAGATGACTGCTGGTTGTTTAATGACACCTGCTGTCTGATTTAAAATATAAAAGTATAGAGTTAGTCATTTCACACAGGTATTGCCATTTTATTATTTCTTGTAAAAGTTTGAGGTCAGAATATAGGCATAACTGCATGTATTGCATGTTACATAATTTTGACATATTTCCTGGATTTCTTAGTGGCCTTTCATGTTCAGGCAAAAGTAAATGAAACTGTATTTCTTTTTGTTTGCCTTTTTGTATGTGCTATAGATGTATACTCACCAGTCCACCATCCACTTCACCTTGCTAGTAGTGGGTTTGACCTTCTTTTACCTTCAGACTGCCTTAATTCTTTGTGGCACAGATTCAACAAGGTGCTGGAAACAGTCCTCTGAGATTTTGCTCCATATTGACATGATAGCATCACACAATTGCTGCAGATTTGTTGGCTGCACATCCATGATGCAAATCTCCTGTTTCACTACATCCCAAAGGTGTGTTACTGGATTGAGATCTGGTGAGTGTGGTGTACAATGAACTCATTGTCATGTTCAAAAAAGTCTGAGATGATCTGAGCTTTGCAGCATGTTATGTTATCCTGCTGGAAGCAGCCAGAAGAAGTAGAAGATGGCTACACTAAAAAAATGATGGCCATAGCAACAATACTCACTGCAGCATTCACACAATGCTCAGTTGGTGCTAAGGGGCCCAAAGTGGGCCCAAAGTGTGCCAAAAAGAATCCAACATCATTAGACCACCAGCAGCTGTAACCACTGGTACAAGGCAGGGTGGATTCATACTTTCATGTTGTTTACACCAAATTCTGACCCTACCATCTGAATGTTGCAGCAGAAATTGAGAGTCGTCAGACCAGGCAACATTTTTTCCAATCTTCTGTTGTCCAATTTTGGTGAGCCTGTGCAAATTGTAGCTTCAGTTTCCTGCTCTTAGCACGCAGTGAGGTTTTCTGCTGATGTGGCCCACCTCTGGCATCAACAAGGCATTAGCACCCTGAGAACTGCTGCTCACTGGATATTTTCTCTTTTTCAGACCATTCTCTGTAAACCCTAGAGATGGTTGTGTGGGAAAATCCCAGCAGATCAGCAGTGTCTGAAATACTCAGACCAGCCCATCTGCCACCAGTAAGCATGCCACATTCAGTCACCTTTCCTCCCAGCAGCTCATTTTGACCATATCTACATCCCTACATTCACTGAGTTGCTACCATGTGATAGGCTGCAACAGACTGCATTAACTAGCAGTTGGACGGTTATACCTAATAAAGTGGCCAGTAAGTGTATATTCTATGTTAAGGATTAACATTAAAACACACACGCACACACACACACACACACCACACACACACACACACACACATATATATATATATATATAAATTTCCTAGGGGAACAAACTGTATATTTGAAAAGAATGTGTTATAATGTTGGCAATGTTGAACATGTTGAAATTTAGAACTGTGCCCAATAGCATTCTTATTAACCTGGGTCCTGCTAAGCAAAATACAGACTTATTGCATGCTGTGAATAACCTGAGTTAAGAAATGATTTGCTTCTTTTTCTTTCATCTCTCTCTCTCTCTTGCTCTCTCTCGGGTTCCTCATCAGTATGAGTAATGATCTTGTATGTGTTTGATAAGAGCTTTTGCTGTACCTGTGGAATTAAAAAAATCAACTGATGCATGAAATAAACAAAAGAGAGAGTATGATAGGGCATCTCTTTCCCAACAAATACCAGGCAATGTAAAATGTAGAGTTCATAATCATATAGATGCAAACACACATCACTAACCTTCTGTAGCTTAAATCCACTCATATATTGTAAAGAGTGCAAAAATCAGCAAACTCTCTACTGCCAAACTGTAAAGTTTTATTTTACATTGAGAGCTAATGATCATCTGATAAAATGATAAAAAGAAAGATTAATGTGGATTAAAAACTGAAATCTTCTCATCCATTAATTTAAGTTTGATCCAGTTAGTCTAACATTTTTTCCAATCAGAATCAGGGATCAAAAATTTTACATTTTTATGCTTCCAGTTTATGGACATACAGGACCCATCTCATTGCTCCACAAAAAGTATAAGTATACCATGGAATGCCTCTGCAATTGAATTGTGTGTCTTCTTTGAGCTACAACATATAGAGGAAAGAAAACTGAAAACAGTTTAAACTCACACCTCTATTGATTATCCTTTATTGCTGGAGATTTATGATGATTGTAAATCTGATGGTGTCTCTCATGATATTGCCACAGGGTTTTTAAATCAAGCTGACAGGCTTATTATTGAACTCTAGTGGAAAGGCAGTGTAGCATAGAGGAGTGTACCATCCCTGATCCAGGAGGAGAAAATATTACCCCACACTCCCTGGTGGTGAGAAGTTGTAGCACCAGAGCTACATCCCCACACAATTGCCCTGGCACTCTCAATCACTCATATCAGTGAAATAGCATCGGCCTAACAATAATGAAATCTTGGGCCATTAACTGTAGATCAGTCCCACCAGCTTAGATGACACTAATATACTAATAAATATTATAACAGCACCCTCACTCTTCAAATACGCATGGTTAGGAATGTGCCTGACAATAATCCCTATGGATATGAGCAATGCATGCATATTCATAAACACCACAATGGAAACAAAGTGACAGGCAATGTTTGAAGATATGGCCACTTTTTTCCCACAGCGTGACTACCAGGGGTCCATTTTAGCCAGTTCAAACTGTAGACAAACTGTTGGCATGACCACAAATTATTTAGTTCTTCAGAGTAGTTGCTGAATTGGTTGTCACAGCAACACAAAGTCAAATCTTTTCTGGAGCAGGTTTATTCAGTAGAAACAGGATTGGATGAGGGATAAAGTGTCACCCAACCATAGCTGAGGCTTTGGTTTACTTAACCAAAAAAAAGTTGCCAGCATCCTGCAGAGGAAGAGGTTGTCCCTTAGCACCCTCTAAAATTGGGTGATGAATATTTTGGTGAATTCCTCATTTTTCTAGTCATAGATTTTCTGCCACAATATATGCAGTTCAAAAAACTCAAGTTAACACATGGGCAAAATTTTAACTTTAGCTTTTTAGATGACTTAATCCACATCACTGATCTTGTGGCTCAGTCACACTAGAGAAAAAAATCCTAGACAGATTAGTGATGGTTCGCAAATAACATCTAAACACAAAAAAAACTGCCAACACAATTTATCTGAGACCGTCTGCACAGATGCCTGCAACATGTCTTTGCAATAGGAAACTGGACTCAGCTGGTTGACAACTGGTTGTGTTCTGGTTATGTTCCTATACATAATCAAGGTTACGATTGCCCATGTCATTTTGCAGTTAAATCACCATACTGCAGCAAATACACCACTATTCATAGAAGAATTTCTGAAATTCTGTTTCAGATCTTTGAAGTTCTGGCTGTGTAAGTATTTTCTGTTTAATGTAAATTTCTGTTTATATAGACAGATATACAACAGATGGCAAAGGTTTTGCAATTTCTGCTGACAACTAGATTGTATTCACTTGCCAACTTGACCCCTTTCAGTCACAGACTGATAGCCAACTGACCTCAATTTGTCATGAGGTTCTAATGCACCAAAGTTGCTTGAAGATGGCAGATGTTGCAGTGATCACAGACCTGATTGCTGTCATTAAAGCAACCATTTAGAAGGCAACGAGATGTGAGTTAATTGCAAACAGTTGGAATAAGAATGGGACAAACCGACGTGGGGGGGGGTGGAGGGAGAGAGGGAGAGGGATCGAGGAGATAGAGAGAGGAGAGAGAGAGAGAGAGGAGATAGATAGAGAGAGAGAGAGAGTATATATATATATAGATATATATATATATATATATATATATATGTATATATATAGATATATATATATATATAGATTATATATATATATAATATATATATTATATTATATATATATATATATTAATATATTATATATATATATATATATATATATATATATATAGGTAAGAAATACTTGACTAAAAGTCTTGGTGGGCATGGTAAGAAATACATGCAATCATCAATGTTTAAACAAGAAGGACTATGACTCTCTTATACAGGCCATTTCATTGTACTTGGAAATCCCCATGCAGTGTAAGTGCTCATCTTAACTCAGAGGAACAGCTTAAGCTGCATGCTTCATGAATAAAACTGCGGTGTTTAAAATGTCCTCTGTTCACTGCCCTCTGTTCTTCTATTCTACATTTTATGAAGTATTTTTTAAAACTGCCATTATACTGAAGTAGAAGAAATATGCCATGACTTCTAAAGCACCAAATCTACCTGATATACTGTATCTTATATTTATCTCTGGGAGTACCAAAATGAAAATGTGTCTCCATTTGTATGAGCTGCCACTCACATTTATCTGAACTACTCAGCTGCCCTGACACACTCCACCGTCCACACTGTTTGATAATAAAATTGTGCTTTTTCTTTTCTAATTCAAGCGCTCAGAGTGAGATTAAATAGATTCAAAGTGTCCAAGATTCACATTCCAATTTAGAAAACAAAACAGATAAGGTAGTGTAGAGTGCATAACTTTAAACAATTTGGACACATCTCAGAGCCCTTCTTTCCTATCACAAGCTTGTAATGCCTAACATGGCATGTTGATGAATCTGCTCCTATAAAGTATAAAATGATTTCTCAGATCAAGTTGAAACAGTAAGAGAAACATGTACTGTAGGTTTATACAGTTATCTGGTATAAGTGTGACATTTTTTGATAATACTTTTCAATTAGGTCACAGCTGTTTGGGTTGTTTGATGCATGGACTTAAACACACATATCTGAACAATGCACTTCACATCTGTTAAAAGAAACAGTAACAAGAACAGGAGAGGACTGTTGCTCAGTTTACATGACACCCTAAAACTATTAGGCAAAGATTCACAAGAGGCCTGTGCCATTTTCTGCAAATGGATAAACAAGCATGCAAATCAATCATTTGTCATGCTGATAACATCACAGATTAGATTTCTCTCCAGCCTTTGTCATTCAATTTCTCTGAAGCATTCTGTGATTTGAGTCATGATGTTCTAACAATTTCAGCAGGCTGGACTGCAAATAGCCTGTTTAGTCCACAGTCATGTATTTTTGTTGTGCTGCTCACAGGATTGCAATCGTAATTTTTCAATCGGTCTTCTACTTTCGTCCACACCGAAATATCTCAACGAGTACTGGTTGTTCCACGTGTGTAAGTGTGATGTGAAATGATTTGTTCAATTAATCAAATTATTCCAACTGTTTGCAATGAACTCGCAATTTCATTGCCTTTGAATGGTTGCTCCAAAGACAGCATTGGTTGTGCCTCATGTGTACATAAGGCACAACCAATGTCCAAAAAAAAAGTCATTTAGCAAATATTCATCTTATTATGCCAAAACAAGATGTTAAATATTATAAAGGCTCTACGTTGCATTGTCTTTGTGAGCATGGCAACATGCTGTGCTTAAGTACAGCTTCACAGAGCAGTTAGCATGATTCCAGACTCCTAGTCTTGTTATGTTTAATGGCAGGTTAAATAACACCTAGCAGTAATCACAATAATTCAATATGCCATACACCTATTTAGTACCAATTTACATGGAATTTGATGCCTGTGATAACTACTGTGTAACTGTGTTGATGTGCACACACAGTGACACGTATACAGTTAAATAGCACTTTCTGATGTACATCATGAAGGGACCTACTTTTATCCACCGAGCTCAGTGAGTCACACACCATACTAAACGACAACATGTCACAGCTGTATTTTTAATTAGGTACAATTGGCATTGACGTTTAGAAAGAAGCTTCAGATGGGTTGAGTGTGCTCTCTTTGTCCTTTCTTGCAGAGAAAATTATGTTTAAAAAAAAAAAGAACTAGCCAGTTATTGAAAGGCCTTCTGTGTGCATCAGTAATCACTCTGTCCTTTTTTTCCCTGGGTCAGCCACAATGCTGGGGGTAGAGCGGCTAAATGCTGATGGGACCAAGCAACGGCTGCAATCCCATTTGAGCAGTCATTGGTACTTTGCCTTAAATGCTTTTCAATCTGCTGAAGATCACATTAGGCGGCTGCTTCTTATCGACTCATCTAAAGAGTTTATGTCTTCATCTAATTAAGGACAGTGCTTCCTTAATAGCCCCATGCTTAGGCTGAGTTATTTCATAAGTGCGTATTTTGGCTAGCAGTCCACTATCTTCTACTTCACTGTCAGCTTAAAATCATATTTTACTCTACCCAGGTTTGTCTTGTATCACGGCAATGCAGCATGATTATTGTCAAAGCAGAGAACATGTCACAGCTATTATAAGGAGATGATAAACAAATTAATCAATCAATACATGCTTTAAGCATTGGGTCTCTGTAATTTTTCAGTAATTCTGGTCTGGACACTCTCCATATGCACTGTCAGCTTACAGCAGTGAGTGTCAGTTTCTTGATATATTGTATCCCATACCTGGGAGGCTTAGTGAAGTTGACAAGATCACAGTTCAGGCATATATTAGATAGATCCAAGGTGTCCACTGCCAAGGCCTGCCAGCTCAGCCTGTTTCCATGCTGCTCTGTGTGTCATGAGGGCAAGCCTCCTATTTAGACAAGGGAATGAAAGATGGGGCTGAGATGTATTATGCATGTGAATGCAGGGGAGGCAGGCATCTGCTCTAACAAGCCACTCCACTTTCACAGGCCTGTCTTCTCCCTTCATAAATATAGACTAAACCACTGTAGATAATGGAGTTTATTCTCTTAAAGGGAACGCTTTCCAATGTTAGAGAAATAATTAGCAAAAATTTCAACATTGTTTATGTCAGATATTTGCCATAAATAAATATGACAAGGAATCTGAATGATTGCATTTCACAACATTTACTGCATATAAAGCATTGAAGAGAGGTTTGAGGTCCTCAAAAGAACCAAATGATGTGCTGCACATTTAACTTTATTTATATTGCATAGATTTGTATTTCTTCATATTTTCTTTTGGCAGTATTCCCCACATATGAACTAAATATGAAGTTAATGCAAAACCAAAGACAATGTCAAAAGCTCTGTGAACTTAATTTACTACAGTAAGCCTGTATTAAAATGATTAAAAAAACTTTCTGCTGTGTATGCACATTCTCAAACCAGTAGGTATAGAAATAAAGTATGAACCTGAGGGATGTGGGCATATTTATAAACAATATAAAGCATTATATAAAGTGGTTGACTGTGCTATTTAAAGAAATTCATTTTCATGAGCATAAAAAGTGATATCTAAACCACATTTCAGAATCTAATTTTGCTCTCTCTGCTCGTTTGTTAAAATATATCATTGTACTTCACCCAGCATCAAAGCCTAACTACCTCAAAAGGAATTTCTGAATTTCCTGCAGTTAAGTCAGTAAAAAAAAATAATTCAAGAATGAGAAGATAACCAAAGAGCTTTTACATTTAATATACATCTGTATTTTTATCACTTGTCTGAACTTGCTTTTGGACGGCATCCATCAATAAACAACGCCTGAAATTCTTCCAAATAGTTACCTTTGCAAGCTGCAGAGTCAAAACTGTCCACTCAGCAGCTTTCTCTTAAATGAATTAAAGGAGTTTCTGCTGTCAGCCAGTCACATCCACTACTGTGACCATCTTGTCTAGGAGGGCTCGGTTGGTCATCACATTTATATAATTAATAGCCCTTCAGCTGAACTGAAGTTGCTTGCAAAATGGGCCGTGTCCCAGTGAAGGGTGTTGAGAATAAAAGCAGCAATAAACCATCGTGTCTGTCATTGAGAGATTGTTCAGGAAAGGAGCCAATCTTCTCTTTCTGTTTGTTGTTTTGATGAGCCTGTTGCTTGTGCTGTGCGCTCAATCAGTTGTTTGAAGATGAGCTTCTGTCAAAGCGCCCTCTTATTTTGGTCCTCCTTATCTTTGATCTTTATGTTTTATCTGTACCAATAAAAGGGGAAAATCTATGCTACTAAGACGGCAAATACAGAAATCTAAATCAAACAACACATTAATGTTCAGATCAAAAACATATCACCTTTGAATAAATGTAATAGAACATAAAAGACTTTATTATGATTTGCTTACATTCAAGTTGTGCAAACATCACTGGGTGTTGTGAAAATGTGTATAAAGAATGTGCAGGTTGTTAAAGCTTGGGTAGAGACGTGGCTATGCTATCTTTACATTATTTAACTCTCATTTTAGGTCTATTTTCCCACCATTTTACTGTGAAGCAATCTTTGTTATGGATCTGGCTTGTACAACCTTTCTCTTTTGGAGTACCTATTGTGTTGTTATCATTCATACAGGCTGTTGTTTTAGTGATAGTCTTCCTAAAATATTTCTAAAGGGAATAACTGATTCATTTATTTTCATTACTACCATATAGGAGGAGAACTGAGTGCATTATTTCATCGGGGGTGAGAAAGTTGTGAATAATTAAGCAGCCAGGCTGGCTTTTTTAACATGCGTGCTCATTTCAAGCGACTTCAAAACATTAGACTGGCCCTATTCAGAGACAGACCTCATAGTGGAATGCTGTTAATGGCTCTGCATTAATTTATTCAAAGCTAACATGAGACCTGTGGAATGCCAAAATAGGAATTAAGAATTAATTTTAGGGATAATTGAGATGCAAATTAAACCAGATGTCTACCCCAAAATGAAATTCACTTTTGCTGTTCTAGTGATCTTGGGGCAGTGTCCCAGTTGCTGAGAGTATCAGAGTTTATGAGTAAAAGAAACAGAAATCTTCCCTTCAGCACCAGTGGTGATTATTAGCGACACTGGGGGAACATTTTCTAAAGCCCATTAGTGTCAGAGAAGGTTATCAAAAGAACCAAAATGTGGCTTTATCTAGAGATTTCTTACTTTCAGAAAACAACAAAAAGGTCAATTATATTCACAGGTGGACTTCAGATTAATATTTTTGATTTAAGAGAAAGTCTGTCTCATATTATATTAGTATTCAAGTCATGCGTGAAAGCTACACCACAGGAGATGGCATTAGGAACGCATTGCACAGCCAAGTGAAAAATTAAACTCCATGTCCACTCTATTAGCTGTTCTAATAATGAGTGCAGACACATTTATTGTACAAACAACATAAATTAATGGTATCCATGTTGTACCATAAGATGATTGGAACATGTAAACTATATAAGAGTGATTAGAAATGGTTCTTCCCTAAATGAACAAAATCAAAAATGTGTTGTACAGTACCTTTTTTTTTTTTCCCAAATCATAAAATCAACATGCTAAGACCGTTGGAAGCTACATTTGCAGTCATTGGTAAATGGATTGGGACACTTTATTCTATGCATTTAGCACTTTATTTGTCTCACATACACACATGCGCACACACATACAGTAGATGAATGCTTTGGGAGCTATTTCTTACCGAAGGACATTTCAACATATGACCTAAGAGAAGAAGACAGAGGTCCTGTATTTATAACAGAAGTTCAAGGAAGTGAAGCAGTACACTTCTCAACAGTTATGATAGCATGACAGCATGATAAAATAATGTCGGGGAAAAAAATAGCAGTTCAGCTTTCATATGATTTTAATATATGGTGTGTATATATTAAATATAAAATGTATATAAAAATGATACACCAAACACACCTACAATTAGATGTGATAATAGCTAGTTTAACCTTGTGAGAGATGGCTCTACTTTGCACAATATCCTTCATTTTATTTGTATATACACTTATTTTTACTTCATTCATGTAAAAGCCCATTATAATGAGAAAGTGCTCAAGCTGTAACTACAACAGGATAAAATCAAAGACACTGCAGGCTAAGAAATCATCGCATTATTGCTGATCACATTTTATTTTTTTACTTGGGACAAAGTAAATGAAAATATGAATAAGTCTAGAGTTTTGAACTAAGGAAGCCGTGTCACGTGTGATGTTACGTCTCATTTTTCAGCTTGAGGATCACAGATGGAAAAAAATACATTGTCAAAGGACATTCTACGTTGAAAATTATTTTAAGCCCTATAATTGATTGTGAGACAAGTCACGGGTATGTCAGCATCAAAAAATATAATCATAGGCATGTTATGAATTTGAAAAGGTGTAAATGTTTATTTTGTAGTCAACCCCCTGACACTCACCGGAGTAAAAATTTTGCTGCTGCATTTTGAATGACATTGTCTGATAGCACAAAGCCGCACTACTTGAAAAGCTACAAACTGTTTTAATGGGTTAACAACTTATCATTTTATGAAACATCTTGGTGCATTGTTATGCTCCGTTGAGCCATTTCCATTGAGTCTTTGAAAAAAAATAATTGCACACCCCACTGTTTACTCCCATGTATCCATTTTCTTCTGCTTATCCGATTCAGGGTCACGAGGAGGCTGGAGCCTATTACAGCTGCATAGGGCAAAAGGCAGGATACACCCTGGAGAGGTCGCCAGTGTGTCGCAGGGCCCTCTAACATAATCATTCATTATGACTGTACATTATCATTCATTTGGAGTTATGTTCATATAAGACCACTACTGACTCTCTTACTCTATTTAATCTCTACTAAGGGACATATCTCTCATTTTATGTATTAAAGTCAAGGGAAACTGTAGACTTGGGTTATAAATTTAATCTTGGGTTTACTACTATAAATAATGTTATAATTTGATACATTAAAATTGCTAAAATAAAGCCACTTTGATTAATAACTGTAGTGTATACACCACAGTGAAGTCAATCTAATGTTATACTCATTAACTCAGTGTTATGTAAGGAGTTTGTTAAAAGTATTACATAATAACAGCAGTGAAGACCTGTCCAACAGTTACTAGACTACTTGTATAATAGCACATAAATCAGGAGGCCTGCTGACCTTGTTCATTATGAGTTGTGTCTAGGGGAATTTTATTTGTCACAGTTTGCCCACTAGTTGTTGTCATCGTTCTACTTACTAAACAATTAGTCAACAAGTCAGGAATCAGTGGGTGTGTGTGTTTGGAAAGTACTTTCACAAATGCAGAAAGACATGAATATTAAATGCATCCCAGATGCTGGGCTTGCTGCACCTTACACACACTTAACAGTTAAATGGCTTTGCATTTCATTTGCTGGCCCATTTAAAATGCACTGTCTCTCATGGTGAAACACCTGGTCTTATTAGTATAGTGCAAAAATCCACTTTCTGCCATCTGCAGCCATGATGTCAGCACCTCAGTGGGTAGCTATTCCCACTTCTACATCTCCCTGAATCAGTGGTGTTAGATTGAAGAAAGAGAGCTGATGAAGAAGGGAATAAGAAGAACGAGAGATAGAGGAGATGAAAATCCCTGCGGTGAAAGGGTTTTGAAATTGCTGGAAGCCAGCGCTCCCTTGAGAAGCAGTCTGTGAGTAACAGAAATGAGGATGGAGAGGGGCTGTGCGCAGCAACTCTTTTGTATACCACTGACTAATTATCAGTCCAGCAAGGAACAACCAGCTGTTCATGTACACCACACACCATTAGTCTAATATCACACATTAGCCTCAGAACTGTTCAACTGCAAACTTGGAAAATAGAAGGATGTGTAACAACTTAGGGGTAAATTAACATCACATCTTGAAATGAGATTTAAAGGTAAGATATTCTCATATAAATCAAATAAGCTGGATAGTGAATACACTCATTTGTGACCTACAAATGGTGAGTAGTAACCATAGGCACCTGCTATCACAGTTCTCAGGTCTAATGTAAATTTTAGTAAGATAATTGATAGAACATTTAAATGTCAGCCCAGAATCATCCTGCAGATTTACAGATATTTATACATTAGGCTGACACAAGCTATTGCTTATTTTTTTTATGCAACATTTATGGATTAAAATCAATCCCTGTTTTTTCAAGTCAATATGGATGGCTTTTTAACAGATACATCCCAACAGATTGATTTTGTATTTACATTACTAGGGACTATATGTAGCCCCTGTGACCAGTAATTGCTGCTTGTGCAGTATTTATCAGCTAACAGAAAGCAGATGTCTAATTCTGTCATCTTATTAGAGGACCCATATGGAATTGCAAATTGATCAGATGTCAGTTGACTGTGAGGTCCCATATGGCATGTTTAACAGTAAAGGAAAAAAAAGTACTGTATTGCGGTGGAAAAAAACAAAATGTCACACAATTTGTTTTCTAACCTTTTTTATTTCCTATAATTAAACAGATCATCCTTTTAATGTAGGTAGCATTGTGGAGTCTTTACAAAAGACATAATTTAACACACTGAGGATTAAAAACTCTGGCACCAGTGTCCAATGAAAAGAATAAAACATAACTTAGCACAAAAAGTAAGGAAATTTGTGTTTGGTCGAGTGTTTCTTTGTTGTAACAATGGAAAGCCTGTTTATTCCCTTAAATGATGCCACATTTGTGGGTTGAGCAGCAGAGTTGAATATGTGGGTTGTACCCATGAAAAACTTGCCAGATCTTCTCTGTCAATGCCAAACAGCTCATTCTGATACTGACTCTTGTTTTGAGCTTCTAGTTCCCCAATGTGCCGACAATCAGGTTTGTCATCATTGAAGGCAATCTCAATGCAGAGAGATATCAAGATGAGATTCTGCAGTCAGTGGCAATCCCATATCGCTACAGTCTGGAACAAACTCTATCCTCCAAGATGACAAAACTCACCCCACAGAGCGGGATTTAACAAAGACTCCCTCAGAATGTGGGTTTGGAGAGGATGGAGTGGCCTGCCTGCAGGTCTGACCTTAACCCCCCTGAAACACTTGTGGGAATTAGCATGGGCATGCTATTCATGCCAGAGTAACCAACACAACCCCACTGGCTGACCTTGTGACACATGCTGGTTGAAGAATGGGATGCCATCCCACAGCATTGTGTGACCAAACTGGTAATCAGCATGAGGAGGAAGTGCCAGGCTGTGTATGGTTCTTCCACTTTGCTACTGAGGCCCTGTTTGTTAAATGAATTAACTGTTAAATTGCCAATTGTCTTGTTTCTTCAGACCTTCAATCATCCAATCCAATAAAAGACACCAAACAAGAGTCAACAGCAGAATAAGCTGTTTAGCATTCGCAAAGAAGATTTGGCAAGTTTTCTGCTACGGGTTGAACAACAGAGTTTTCAACTCTGCTGTTCAACTCGCAAATGCATTTTCCTTACAAATGTGGCACCATTTAAGGGAAAAAACAGGCTTCCAAACAGTATAAAACATATTCCCAAGAAGCATTGTTCATAAAAGAAATAATCAACCAAAAACAAATGTCTTTACTTTTTGTGCTAAGCTTATATATAGTATACAGCAAAGATAGTTACAGACATAAAAAATAAAAAGTTTAACCTCTGTAATCATTTTTCTATTGCAGGCATCACATGTGTCTTCTGACAGAAACAGTAAGAATCTTTTTACAGACAACAAGGCCACAACTCAGTAGCTCGTATCCCCATGGGTTAGAGTAATTGTCAAGGATTACAGTTGAATACATTACTCTCATGACTGACATCCTTTGTATGTAGTGACAATCAATTTAATTGGTTGCCAAATTCCAGGAAGCACTACACCTCCCTAGTGCTTTATGAGTATTCTGAAACTGGAGGAAGTTCATGTTGTATCACACCATGTCACTGTGTTAACTTGACTCAAAGCAAAATACTTTAATACCTTACGTAAAGCAGTTAATACCAGGAACATAATTTCTCCCAGTGCAGGACCAGTTGTCAGACTGTACATTAAATGGCTATAGGGTGTCACCCATGCAAAGGTATTTAAATGATTGTTAAAAATGATTAGAATGAAGCTGAACCCACACAGCATACATGCACTTTAAGCATAATGGAAGCAATTGTAAACAGTGAAGAATGGCTCACTGTGACATTTCGTGATAATTCTTGTTGCTCCCTAGTGTTAGTCATCTGGCATATTCAGTTTTCAGTTTAATATTTGCATTGGCAAACAATTTAACAACGGTGAGTGCATGCATTTACGTTATTGCTTACATTTGAAACTGCCAAATGGGTTTTAAATATTTAAACAAAATCTGACTCACCCACATTGTATTCTTAGGACTGGATCAAATACATATTCACAACCAGCAAAATGTAGGAGTTAAGCAGGGCAAATGCTAGACTTTCTATTTCAGTGTTATTTACACAGCAAAAAAGTAAAAGCCACCACACTGAATTCAGAAATGCTTGAAAATGGTACCGTTGGGTGAATAAACTCTTACCCAGGGGTGGGCAGTTAATATTCCCAAGAGGCCACATGAGGACCTGAGACTGTTGCGGAGGACTGCATCAATAAGCTTATAACGAGATGAAAAAATAAATAATATTCAGCAGAATTGAGTTCAGTTTATTGGTGCTGCCCTCCACAACAGTCAGAGTTTCTCATGTGGCCCCTTCTGAAAATTAATTGCCCACCCCTGCCCTAACCTAAATTTGGCAATATCAGTTGGTGTCCCCATCAATTTGTTTCAGAAGGAATACATCACAACAGTTACTGCACGGGCTTCCATTTCTTTTTTGATATCGCCCCAGAGATGAATTCCCAAATCATGAAAACTTCAGTCCAAGTATTCATTTGAAATTACAGCTAATTTATAACACCAGCAGAATACAGTTAGAGCTTTGCATCCAGGCTCCGAGCATATCACTCCCTATAAAAATGGGATGTAATGCGTAATTATTTCCCCAGCACCTTAGGTTAATGTTGGGGTACACACAGCTGAGATGCAGTACAGCAGTGGGAGTGACATCTTAGAGGGTTTAGAGGGTTTGGGTATATAATGGTAGGATAGTGAGGCATGTTAAGTGCTCCATTTTTTAGAATTTTTTTTTCATTCTATGGATGGATGGATGGATTAATCAATCCATCGATGGGTTGATTAATTGGTGGAGATAGTATTAAGGCAGTTCTGAAATCAAAACTTCAAGGTGTACCTAATAAAGTATAAACATACAGATAGAAAGACAGGCCTGGATGCATGGACAGACAGATGGACAGCCTTTTTTATTTTTTTTTATTTTATTTTAAACCTTTATTTAACCAGGCAGACAGATTAAGAACATGTTCTTATTTACAACTGTGGCCTCATGAATATTGTGTTGCATGACTTTGAAGAGTAAAGAACACATATGTCAAATTTCACGGCTCAACTCCCTGCAGATTTGAAGTCTACAGAAAGGTAAGTAAAACCTCATGGATGGATGAATGGACAGGTGGTATAACAATATCCTCCTGCTTTACATCAGGCAGGAGGATAAAAATGACGTGTTAAATATACAGAAATATTAAAATAAGCTTCAAGCAGATGCATCATCTAAAAGCATGAAGCGGGGCGCATTACACTGGAGAAAGTTCTTTAACAAAGTTCCAGAGCTGGGTCTTCAGGTATTGTTAAAATGTCAATGGGAAACTCAAGTGTTTCTACTCAATACTACAGAACCAAATTCTGTTGGCCTGCCGGAGTGACTAGCAGCTGACAGATACCAACAAAATATCTTTTGGCATCAGTGCTGTGACAAACAGCTTATGGCAATAGTGGCACCAGTCTAACTTCTAAGTCATCCCATATGGAGACTTGTTAATAACCCTGTGGTGTCACATTTAAATGCATTGGGTAGAAGAAAACATTGTTTTTATTGTCCAGGGTTAATACCAAAAAAGTAAAACAAAATTCAACCAAAACATGTTTCAACAACAAACCACAGTTTTGATAAGTAAACCAAAACCCAAAGGACACCCCCTATGTTTTCTGTGATGACAGCAGCATCTGTAACAGCATAGATAAATTTAACAATCAGGAATTATATCCAAGGTACAGCCTCTTGGCCAAAATTAATATTTAAAAAACAAATACCTGATCCTAACAAACAAACAAATAAAGCCACTTTCAATTTCACCATTTTTTCTTATACTACATATCTATATAGTAGATTATTATGGTTATTATTATTATGGCATAACCTTTTTCTTCCTTTTTAGTAACTTGAAAAGATTGCCTCTTGCCTCTCAGGAGGCAAGATGTACTTTTTCTCCAAAGGCCTTTCGTCACCCTTTGGAGAAAATGGTACATATGATTGATAACACTGGGCAACAATTTTTTACTTTTTGAATGTTGTCTAGATTTCTACAACTGATTTAGGGTATTTTTGCACTGCTGAATCAGGAAATGGCATCCGTTTTTCTCCATCAGGTTAGGTTTTTGTGCTAAGTTGATTTGAAAAAAAATCAGATCTTGTGACAAAATCAATTACATTTTTGTGGCATTATCAGTTGATTTTTGTCAACACATATCATCCTAAATATGTTTTTAAGAGAAAAAAAATGTTTTTCCAACAACATATATTGATTACCTGATAGAAACATCGATTACTGTAAACTGAATGGTGGGCAATGATAAAGGTAAGTACACGTAAATTGCATGTTGCTTCACCATTGTTCAAACTTCAGGGCTTGAACTTCTATTTCTTCGAACTCCTGGAATGCCCAGCGGCAGGGACTCCATCTCTTTCATGTCCTGATGGAATCTCTCCCCCTGCTCGTCACTCATTGAAGCCAGGTTCTCAGGAAGGTAGTGCATCTTGACGCTCATGTTGCAGTCCAGGTTTCTGAAAGCAGTAAGCATGTTGTTGACAAGTTCTGCATAGTTTCTGGCCTTATTGTTGCCAAGAAAGTTCTTCACTACCAGATCAAATGCCTTCCACGCTTCCAGTTCCACTTCGTTCATTGAGTTTTCGAACTCTGGATCTCTGATGAGCTGACGGATCGAGGACCGTCAAAGATGCCAGCTTTCAACTTCTCCATGGTCAATCCTGGAAAAGCCTGGCACAAGTAAGTGAAACAGTCACCATCCTCGTCCAGAGCCTTGGTGAACTGCTTCATTAAGCCGAGCTTGATGTGCAGCGGTGGGAAGAGTATTCTGTCTCTGTCCACCAGAGGGTCGTTGATGACGTTCCTTTCTTTGCAAGGCACCAATTCCTCCCGCACAGGCCAGTCCTTCTTCGTGTAATGCTGAGCACGGTCCCTACTATCCCACATGCACAGAAAACATGGGTACTTGGTGAAGCCAGACTGTTGTCCCAACAAAAAGTTTACCATCTTCAGGTCAACACAAATAAACCACTTATGCTGATCATAACCAATTTTCTCTAGCACATACTTCACCACCGCTTCATACTTCTCCTTCAGTGTAGTCGAGTGAGCGATGGGTACAGAGGCAAACTTTCCTATACACTTTGTGGGGCGGCTGCCCCATTAACTTTAGTTTTGATCCACCAACTTTATGCTTTGCCGCACCAATTTTTGGAAGACTTCGAGGTTTTATGACTTCAAACTGATCCCTTTTCGACATAATCACCCAGAACTATCGGACCTGAATACTTCTTGTCATTAAATAATAATTTCCAATCAAAACAATTATTCGACATCGCATTTTACCCCACCAACTTCTTCTAAAATGCTCCACACATGCGTACATGTGAACAAAAATGTAATAACGACATGTGGCCATAGCTCAAAACTTGACCTGATTGAGCAAAACCAATGTTGATTTTTGGATTCAGCGCATCAGATTCGTCCTAAATCAGCTGAAAAAACACAGACAACAAATTTGTTGTGGACCATCTCTTTTCATCTTTTCATCTCAGCTACAAAGCAAATATTAGGTGCAATCATGTTCATCTTTGTCCCCCAAAAATGTTCTTAAAATGTTCTGAAGCTAAGTTGAAAAAAGTTCTTAAGCTTAAGGTGGGAAATGCTTCTCATAGGCATACTTCTTATAATCATATTACCCATGATGAACACTGGTGTTTTTGGTATTCAATTAATGCATTCATTCATTCAAACAGCCTAGTCCCATATTACACCCTTAAAATCCAGCATATTGCATTTGATGCATATGCCAAAGTGTCCCTCCAGGCTTTCTCTCCACTTCAGTTCTATTTGCATGTCTAAGCAGCAGAGTCATTAAAAGGCAACCAACCACAGCAGCACAGTCTCAGTGCTGAGTATCTCCCTGGAGCTGCTGAAGCATCGTCAGCCTTTGGAGAAAGCGAATCAGAGAGTCACTACAGGTCCCCTATGGGAGGAGAAAAGAGCTCTTATTCTAACTTGGTGGAAAATGCCAGCACCCACAGGGGTACTGTTACACACAGCTGGGATAATAAGTATCACAGGGAGACCCACGATCCACCAGCAAAGTTAGACCAGCACACGGATCTCTTCCCCATTCACCAATGCCACCAAGCTGACTCATCCCAAAATGCCAATGAATCTCTTCCCCCTTGCCTTAGCGGAGCTATTTGACTGTCTGAATCAGTGTGGCATGTAATACAGGATGTGGATTATAGGACCACAGGGTAAAGTGGATAGGGTGAAACAGCCTGGGCCTGTGAGATGCACTCTTTGGACAGCAGGCTGGAATTGAAACACTTAAGTATACAATTCAACTTGCACACATTTTACAAAAGACTTACTAGTTGCATTTTGACACTGTTTTATACCTTCCTAAACCACTTAACACAATTACATTTTCAAGCTCATCTTTACTGCTACATAGCTTTACATGCCTTTTTCCACACTATTTGACAATTTATTCCCCCAAAATTTGACATGCTTTTTAATGAACAGTATCAAAACATTTTTATCAAGAAATCAAATCTTCTTCAAACAAGCTTTTTGTTTCCCAATACTGCTACTGCTATGATTTTCACCTATGAATCCTCTGTATCCTGATAGATACCCTATCTATCAATAAAAACTACACTTATATAGGGGGTTTCTCTTCAAATCAAGATATATGGGCTAATGCATTCATTAGAATGACGTGACTAAATTATTTCACTGACTCAAAGCAGATTCTGCAAGACTTTTCTAAAGTAATTCATGGCTCAGCCAGAGTATCATGGATTCATATTGTTATGTAGTCAAATCAGTAGCGGATTGCAGGAGCTCAAGCCAAGGATTACATTTGTCACAGTAAAATTGTACTACCAGTGTTAATTTCAAGCCATAAACAGAATACTCAGCAAGTGAGAGGCATACTACATTGTTACATGTAAAAAAAAAAAAGCCCTGCTAGATACATTAACACAAGCCTTTGTCAAGCATAACTCTTATTTCCATGTAAAAGTAAAAATCTATGCTTCACTTACACAAAAGTCCCCCAAACACTGAAGCCCCCCTCCCCGACTACTAGTGTTTTTTTTTTTTTCTTTTTCCCTATTTGCACTAGCCTCAGCTTGCTTTCTCCCTCTCTGGCATTCAGTTTAATAGGTTAGCATGAATAGCTGTGACCAAATATAATGCCTAAGACCTGCTTGCAGGGTATAAATGCAGCCCTAATGGCAAAACCATTATACCATTTGGTAGACTCTGCTGTAGTGAATTGTTGCTGCAGGAAAACTGAGGTGGTGGAAGGCATGAGGGCGGGGGGATGAAGAGCTCTTTTTTTCCATTAGCTGATTGAACTGGAACCTAATCATGTGGGCTGCCAATTGTTTGCCTCACATCAAATACAGCTGAGATGTAAACACCTCAGTTAGGGTGCTCCGGAAAGTGTCATGAAGAACTGTCCTTCCAACAAGAGTATGTCTCCATCCAGTAGTAAGACACAGGTAGTCTGTTAAGTGGTTGCTCTAGTACATCTTTCAGAATGATGTTTTGTATCATCCACCCCATGTTTTCATGAGCCAGAGTGAAGGCCTAATGGACCATAGCGTGCTGGAGTAGCTGGCTGGCTGTCTTAAACAACACATCTCATATAGGATCCAACATTTACTGAAGTGCAATGTCAGATTTAATAAATGATATATGTAGTTGTACTGGCTCTATTGCTGGAAGTAGTGTGAGAAGAGGAAAGAAGATGAGAGGCTTTAAAAAGCATAAGTGTTCCTTTTCTTTTTAACCAGGTCAACAGCCAAGATGTTACTGTGCAGGGAGTGGGGGAAGGGTTGTGGAGAAGAGGTGGTTTGCGGTGCATAATAAAGGACATAAAGTAGTTCATACTGGAGAAAAGCATATTTTTACCCTGGATGAAGATTCTTGTCTTGGACAAAGTCTGGGGAAAAGACGTGCACTTGGAAACCACAAATGTTTGGTACAGTAACCAGCCGTAAAACTGTTTGTGAAGGAAACAAAGATTGAAGAGGAAACAGTAAAGAAAAGAAAAAAAAAAAGGTTGTGAGGTGACACGAGACACATCTTTTAAGGCCAAATGCAGATTGAGAATTAATGATGACAGAACAGCAGTGGATGTTAAATGCAAATGTAATGCCATCCTAATTTTTGTGTTTAGTATAGGGAAAAGTTAAGTGTAACCTCCAGTTTGCCCTCATGTGTTTGCCTGCCTAAATGTTTCAGCTGACACAGTAATTATCCTCGTTGCTAATGTCAAAAAGAGTTTGACAAACCCCTGCTTGCCACAGGTTTTGTTGTGATTTGGAGCTTTGCTGGTATCTGCATTTCAAAGCCCTGCCACCTTTTAAGAGATAACTAACTGCGCCGCATGATCCCTGTCAATGGCTCTGGCTGTACTGTCTCACAACCTGAGTGACTAAGCTTTGCCCTCAGATACTATATTATTTAATTAATCATAGTGATCATATGTAGAATCTAAGTCCAAGTTTCACTGGCAGAAGCAGGCAAACAGAAAGCTCTATAGATGGATTTTCACTTGTGCAGGGCAAAATATTATGAAGCTTGATGACTGATGGTGAATTTTCTTGAGTTATGTTACCAGAGATATATTTAGAAGAGAAGAGGCCCAGGACAAGCCTCTGCATTAATGAGCATAAACACTTGATTTATTTTAGACTCCCTCTTGATGTGAGCTGTAGCATTTCTTACACAGTTCTCATCTTTAGAGTCTCAAAACATTCCAGATTTCACAGTTTTCCTCTCAGTCCACCTCCCTTGTGATTAGTGAATACTTAATGAAGAGAACCAGCGTGGGATGCTGAGCTGAACTAGGTTCGCCTCACCAGATCTCTTCATACCTTATATAGCCATGTACAAAGGCATGGACATACTAGATTTTTCTAAACATATGTTAACAAGCAAACACTTAATCCTCTTTCAAAAATAAAAATGATTCTGTTGAACAAATGAGAACGATAATATGATATATATTATATCTCAGTCACAGTACACCCCTGCAATTATCATGCCAGAAAATTCATAAAACTAGAATCTCGCCCTCAGCGAGTGACAGGTGGAACCCACCATGCTTAAAGCTGTTTTGCTTAAACCTATAAGATCTAAGGTCAGCTGTTCCCTTTGCTATTAAAATGTGTAATATCCTCATGTCATGATCTTAAGTGCTCCATGAGGTCATTAGAAAAAAGATGCAGATGCCCACACATCTGACAATGGATTAAAAATTATCCACAAACTGTCATTTTATTCAGGGGTGGCTGAACAAGAACCCCAAAACTCTGTCACATGATCTGCAGGTAACACATGTAACTGATCGTCAAAGAGCATGTGTCTACAGTATAATCAGAAAGATACAGCACACATTTGACCTTCGTGGGAGGCATGCCAGGAAGAAGCCTTTGCTGACCAAAAGAGCATAAGAGGAAAACAACAGTTTTCAGTCTACAAGCCAGAATTGTTTGATCACAAGACCTCTGGACATGTTTGGCACAGTTTTTCAGAGAAAAACTTTATACTACCATGAATCATGGTCGTGGATATGTTATGGTTTGGGGTTCCTTTGCAGCCTTGAGGTCAGGGCAGCTTACGTATAGTCACTGATTCAACGATTAATTCTGCATCATATCAAAAAGTGCTTCAAGATAATGTGAAGCCATCTGTCCAAGAGTAGAAGTTGGACAGGAAATGAAGCTTTCAGTGTGATAATAATCCTTAGCACAGTAGCAAATCCATTAAGGAATGAATCAAAATGAAAAAATAAAGTGTTGTCGAATGGCCCAGCCAAGGAGGGGGAAAAAGCTGATTTGAATCCCTATGAAATGTTGCTGGAGACTATTTGAAATGGGCAGGAAAATCATGAAATATAGTGCTACTGAAAGAATTCTGCATGGTGGAGCAGGCCAAAATTTCAGCAAGCTGATGTCAGAGACTTGTGGACAATTATGCAAAATGCCTACAAGAAGTTATTTCAGCTAGAGGGGAGCAATACTAGCTTCTGTGGCCAAGGGTTTACCTAGTTTTTCCTCAAAAGAATATTACATATATCAGTGTTTTCTTGAATAAATGTTTGAAAAGGCAAATAGGCACTGTGTGAAATGTTTGCTTGTAAAATTTGTCCAAAAAAGCCAACAATTTTCCATGGCATATATATTCACATGCCAAGTAAACACCTAAGCAGTCATGCAGATGTCATTTAGGCTACTCGTGAAACTCTTCATTTAGAGTTTATAGATGGAAATATACCTGCAGCAATATTACTCAAAAGTATGACATGATATTTGATTGTGTTTCTAATAATTAGGCTGGTTCTGTTAGATCTGACCTTCCATGAAGCCTGCAGCAGATGTAAATCTGTATTTAAAGTTTCAGAGGTGAGTTTTTGACACCCCGTCACCCTGAGGACTAACAAGTGTATCGAGCTACGGAAATTCAATAAATTAGTTACTCAGAAAAGACCATGAATGCATAATAATGTTTGGACAAGATAGGGGACAAGGCTGCAGTTGACAAGATGTTTATGATTCCTTGTAGGAATATTCTAATTAAGTGATGGGCTTTCAGGTCTTAGTGGTCTGTGTTTAGACTGAACGTAGTTAGGCAGTGGCCCCTATGGGCTGCCATCTGTAAAACAAAGCTGATATTGCTCTGCAAAGCTATACTGTACTTTTCTCTTGATGCGGGGGCTGAGAAGCCAGACTCCCTTTTGCGTTGCACCATTGAATACAAATAGGTTTCCGTAAACTGCGTTGCAAATGAGTGACTCAGAGAAACATGCTGCGGGTCATGTGTGAAGACACTGGCACGCGCAGGCACACATGCGCACGTATGCAGACACATATTCACAGGCGCATAATGAGACGAGCATGCATACAGGCGCACCCGTTCACACAGACAGGGAAAGGCTAGCACACTTATTTAAGAGCTCTAGCCTACCTCCTTAATTTACCAGCTGCTCTTGTCGAAACCCGTCTAACTAATGACCAGTTATTTCATCGTTTTACTTCATCCCAGCCTTTAACCCTTCCAGTAATGCAGTCATACTTGTCCTCGGATCGTGGGAGGTGAGTGTTGTTGTGACTGTGGTTGACAGAGGGGACGGGGGGCGCTCTGCTCTGCTCTGCTCAGTCAGGACGCAGGAGACGGTCGCTCTCCAAGGTGCTGAAAGTCAGAGCGCTCCCTCCTCAGTCTCGCCTGCTGATGTTGTATGCGATCTCGAACACAAAATTTAAAAAATGACTGGCTTCAGCCGCGAATGGTTCGATTTTTTATACTCTTTAACTTCTACCCATGTGGATTTTTTTTTAATTTTCCACGCAACCGCTGGATGTATACACACATGTGCAACAAGACTGGCTGCTGCTTTCTAAGATTCACCTGCACCGTGAGGAAATACTGAATTCACTCC
This sequence comes from Archocentrus centrarchus, assembly GCF_007364275.1. Lineage (NCBI taxonomy): Eukaryota > Metazoa > Chordata > Actinopteri > Cichliformes > Cichlidae > Archocentrus > Archocentrus centrarchus. The sequence goes on from NC_044366.1 coordinate 14,344,969, forward strand.
GGATTCTCAGGGAACGCTATAGAGGATTTCTTTAGCAGTTTTCTCAGTCATGAAGAAGACCTACTTTTACGCGGATGTCTTTTTCTTTGCACGGGAAAAAGGGAACCAAACCTCCAAAAGGCTGTTTAATTGCTTTTAAACACACCACCACGACGAGAGGGCGGATTACAGTATCTAGTGGAGACTGCTGATTTCACCCTGTGGATAGAGTGAAGTTCCACTAGGCAAGGCGACTATCTGTAATCTGTCCAGCCTTCTTGTTGGGGTTCCTGCCTTCACACTTAGTGGATATCAGTCTTTTTCAAAGCGGTGAGTGAGTTAGCGCTGTCGCTTAATACGCATCACAGTGATATTTATCTTCAGCTGTATATTGCCTAAGTGCCTGAATTGTCGATGTGTGTTTTCCCTTCCAACGGGTTGACGCATTTTGGGTTAAATCATTGCGCATTTCACAATGTTTGCATGTATGTGCATGTCACGCGGTTGATATAATAAGAGGTGGTTACTGTAAGCCCAGTGTCGGAGAAGTCATTCCTATCATTATTGGCTTGGAGGAGAATTGAATCGGGCTAATGCTACCTGTTGTCTCTGGTTGTTCTCATAAAGTTTCAAATTGTAATATCTAATAGATTCGGTTTTATTTGACGGGAAGAAGAATACCGTGAGAAGCTCACTCCACCCACTTCAGATAATCAATGTTATAACCCTTCCCTGTGTTGATGGACGTAGCTGTTGCTGTGGTTTTGAAACAGAAGCATAATTTGCATCTATGCACCATCACCACACTAACGCATATAGACTGCATGCTTCTTATGGTAGCAATTTTTTTTTAATTTGTTTTCAGCATCAGTGGCATTAGCTGAACATGTAAGCTGCAACGAATGTTATTTTTCTCTTGTGACAGAGCAATAACCAAAAAAAAATCCGAATGGTCTCTATTAGAATACTGGTGCAGCTCCAGTGCACAGTGAATAAAAGATACCCTACACAGGCCCAAGCCAACAAAAAAAGTATTTAAAAGATGAGGTTGGTTTGCAGGGATGTGCAAACCAACACCTGGGGAATCATCATCCATCATATCATCTTTTATTTATTTTTTTTCCACTGCAGCTCATTTCCTTACGCGATGATGGTGATAATGAAGCCCTGGGACAGATCCGGAGAGGATACAGAGAGACTAAGGATGACATCCACACAGTCGTTTTGAATGTGGATGTCAATGTCGCGGCAAAGGATGGGCCTTCTCCTCTTGGCTGCCTTCGTCCCCCTGCTGGCCCTGAGCACCGGGTCTCCGGCCACGGTGGGTAATCCCGAGGATTACGCCGCAGACGAGGCGGAGCGAACCGTCGGTGAGAACATTGTGTTTGATGACTACCGGGGCAAAGGCTGCGTGGATGACAGCGGCTTCGTCTACAAACTCGGGGAACGTTTCTATCCGGGACACTCGAACTGCCCATGCGTGTGCACAGAGGACGGGCCTGTGTGTGACCAGCCGAGTGCCCGAAACTGCATCCAAAGTGCACCAAAGTGGAACACAATGGATGCTGCCCTGAGTGCAAAGAGGTGAAAAACTTTTGCGAGTACCGAGGGAAAACGTATAAAATTCTGGAAGAATTCAAGGTAAGCAATGAGTTTAAGATTCAGATCCAGTCTCTATTTTTGTCCTTTTGTAATACTCCATTGGCACAATTCCAGCATTTAACATGAACCAAAAATTACCATTGTGCATCTATTTGCGTGCTTGGAGCATTTGTAGATCTTTTTTTGAAGACAATTTTAACTAGCTTAGATTGTATTTGTCATGTAGATCACATCTGCAATGATTTCAGGGCTAAAGTAAACCCAGCTGATGCTCAAGAGTCGGCTGTATCTTGCCAGTTGATTTGGTGAGACACAATCATGACACAATACAATGTAGATGTTTTTAAGATAAAACAGGCCAGGGCAGTCTGGGATAATTTGATGTATAATTCCAGTGCATTCACAGTAACACCTCTATAGAGGGTCATGGAAAACTGACAAGTTTTTTTCAGACATAATGTAAAAAGCCATTTGTTAGCAGACACTATGGACAGTTTAACGGCACACACAGAAAGTTTTTTATTTTTCTTTCCTTTTTTGGTATAGTAACTTGTTGACAGCAATCACCTTTGATCATATTTACTCATGAAAATGGAAAAATGTAACACACCAGTGGAATAGATGCAATTTGGTGGGGTTGTTAGGGTTAGATTAGTGAGGCTTTGTATTTCAGTCAGCTCCATCTTTGGCATACTGTGGGAAGTAAGATCAAAATGTGTTTATTGGCCAAGGGCACCAAGATGGCTGCACCCAGAGTGATGTCATCCTTCTGTCGGCTTCATCACTGAACATTCATCCAGCATTACCAACTGACAGATGCTATAACAGTATTTTAATACTGTGATTTGTGGACACTGAGTCATCACTGGCAGATCCAGTTTCCCTGTGTCTGCTGAAAAGGTTTCTACCCATCAGACCAGTGTCTCAGTGGTTGTTACAGAGCATGACAGTGCTGCCTGATTATAAATGACACTGGGAACATGACAACTACAGTCTGTGTTTAAAACTGTTGCTGCCCATGAGGAAACCTCCTCATTCACATTTCTCACAACTGGATTGAGGGCAGTAAATGATTGAAATATAATATGACACATTATGGCCAAAACAAGGGTATAGCTCTATGGTTAATCATAGCATTTGTTCATGTCTGTGTATCAGTAACCAGTTAAGACAAATGCATCCATAATGGTTTTGTCAGCCAAATGCTATAAGCCTCGTAATTTTGGGGGGGTTCAACTTTAGTGACTTAAATTAGATTTTGAATTACATAATTAATCAAGATTCATTGGAGCCTCTTAGTAGCTTTCCATAATCGCTGTGAGTTTATCTCATTGTGGATTTAACAATTACACAGTACAAAATAAGGTTAGAGGTATGTTCTCAACATGGAAAAAAAGACAAAACTAGATGGGTTATTTATCACAACAGATTTATTCAGAGAATAATTCCAGTACATCAAATTTTTGTTTTTCAAAATCAGCCACCTGCTTTGCAAATTGAAAAGTTTTGAATTAGAAGCAAACAATAGCTCTGCAAATAATGGGTTCTTGTATTCAGCTAGGATTTATGACCCCTGCAAATATCTGTTATGTGTGAAGTGTGACAGGACCACAGTTAGTGAAGCACAAGTTGTTGGTTACCCTTTTAAAGACACATAAAAGGTACCCAAGAGCTAAATGAATAATTGAACTAACCTTTCAGAAGCTCAAAAGCATCTTCAAGAATAGCTAACTTTGTCAGTAGTAGTTTGCAAGAGTGGCCTTACACACACACACATTCACATAAACGTTCCTTTGCAGGGTTAAAAATGTTGATCTTATGTTGTTCAAGATATTTGATGAAAAACACAAAAGCTATTTAACATTAAAAGAGTTTTCTTAAGATGATGACTACATTTAAAAGTGCATGTGCATAGTTTTTAATTCCAATTTTTTGGTCACTTAAACGCAGTGGATCAAGTTGGACACAAAACATAGACTATCATCTTATAAAGTCGTTACAATACAGCTGTACATATATAATTTTATGTGACCCACTACGATTAAATAATCAAAAGGTTAAAGCTGACTACTGTAATCTCAGAGGCACATGAACCAAGGGACAATTTTGAAGCCACTAAACACTGATCACTCTTGTTCACAAAGTAGCGTCAGTTGCTTGTGAAAATGTGAGTAAATTGGAGTTAAATATAAGCTAGCAGCCAAACAAAATGTTTGTTTTTTTTTTCTCAGATATCACAAAGACGTCTGTATCCCCCTCTAACCTTTTCCCAGTTAATCCAACAAATGAGTGGGGGTGCAAAGTAAAGAGGTAACTGCAAAAGTGGATTGCCCAAACACCTTATTACCTAACTCATTATCCATAATTATATTTTATAATTTTAGCAACTCCTAGTGGTTATAGACAACACATCTGTATTTGTCTTCCCTTTTTGCTTGCTGTGCAAAACTCCAGGAAAATGTTTGGTAACCTGTTTTAGCGTAGTTTCAAAACGACTTCAGTGTAAAGCAAACTTCTCTGAGATGTTGCAACTTTTTGCTCCACAGAAAATTACCACGTGTGATGAATTAAAAACAAAGAAAAACAAACAAACAAACAAGAATAACTGAAGCATGCATGGGGCTAGAGAATGAGCTAAGCTAAGCAGGTATATAGACAGTCATTATAATTCATTTTTCTGCTACAGTTTCTCTAGAAATGTATTTTTGACTTCATTTTTCTGCTACAGTTTCTCTAGAAATGTATTTTTGACAAATCAGACCGCAATCAAACAGCACAAGTAGGAAAAAATAGGGGGCTTACGTTTATTTTTTTTTTCATCAGTTTTTAATGTAAAACCTTTTAGTGGCTGTGGGATACAGCTTCATTATCAGTTAGAGAAGCAGAGAGGCTTTGCAACAGGGTTTGCCTTGGTTCAGAATTAGTATGTCTCCATGCCATTGTGTTGGACTGAAACATTATTTAACTGATTAGTGAATCAACCTAAAAAAAAAAAAAAAAAAATCAATCAACAATTTTTGATATTCAAATATTCATGCAAAAATGTGAAATATTCAGTTGTTGCTTTGACAGTTGTTGTTTTTTCATCATTGTAAATTGAATGACAAAGATTTCAAACACAAAAAAATTATAATAAATAAAATAGAAATTGAAAATGCTTCACACTAGCAGCAACCCCTAATCATGATGGCATGAAAGTGACAGTGTTCCCAGTAACAAGGGCTGTAAGAGAATAGCCCATTTGTAACCTACATATGTTTTTAATCTGTAATGATTGGTGTGTTGCACACAAGCTCCTGCAGCCCACAGATTGGGCCACTGTAAGTGCAAACACTTTGCAGTCTGATGTAACATAACATCCATCAATACTGCAGTTGAGAGACTGAGAAGGACAGGACATTTCAGCTTTATTTTAAGGAGAGGAACAAATAATTGGCTTTTATGCATTATTTTAGTAGAAATTACAACTATGGTGCATAATGATCACCTTTTTTTCCCAAGCCCACACAGGTAGCTACAGTGTCTAAGTCCAAATTGTGAAGGCTGGGTTTTCTTCAGTGCGGACATGAAAGCCTCAGAACCCCGCAGTGTTAAAGGAAATCAAAGGCCGTCAGTGTCTGATATGCAGACCCCTGTTTAGAGATGCCGACAGGTTAACCTTTGGTTTGGGCCTTGTTGGCATTTCATTTGAGGCAATTGTGTTGCATTGTGTGGAGGTTTGCATTTATATTCAGTAATGGAGAAGAAACACAGAGACAGTATTTTGGGAAGGTAGCAAGAGAGATGGTGGCTTTTTAGAGCTTCTGGATGTTTAGCTATGATAAACTGTTTTATACAGTATACATAGTTTGGCACCCACCAATACTTCACTTTCCTTATACTGAAAATCATTATACGGTAGACTGATCATTAAGTATATTGCACGTAAAGTATGCCGTCATTATCATGCAAGCAGTATTGGGAATTCCTTCAACACAAAGCAGCTGACTCCAGTGAAATATCAGCCTGTCATTTGTGACTCTAATGCTGGTTTAACTCATGCATCAGCAAAGTGACATATAGGTTCAAACTACATTTCCCACCACCAACTCATCCACTCAAGAGATTTTACCTGTAGCAATGAAGAATTTAATACTGATGTAGATTCAGCAGTACATTTTTTTTTTGCAAGAGTAGATACAATAATTTCCAATATCTTGTTTTATTGCCATGTGAGTGAGTCATGCCATTCAACCATAGTAGGTGTTTCACCTACAGGGTTTTCCATCTGATGAGGAAGGGACCAGTCCACCCAGCATGGCTGCCGGTGTGCCTCTGGCCTCAGCGCAGCTGCAATCAAGGACCAGGAGATATAGGGTGAGTTCAGATCCCAGATCTTCAGGCTAGGGCTGGGATGTGAACTCAGATGTGAACAATCCCGTCCATGCTTCCTGCGACCCCCACCTAGGGAAGGGATGCAGATTTGAAAAAGGTGGGAGGGCTCCAAAATATTCAGTAATAAAGGTACACACAGTTCATTGCAGCCATCAGATCTTGAATAAATTCTCATTTAGCCTTAATGCTTGAGTTCTATTCACCTTTCCCTTAATCCGCATGAGACAGGTCCTGTTCAGTGTAGTCTAATTAAACCCTGCTCCAGTAAGATTTAAAGGTTGAGAAAATGTCATAAACATATTGCTTGCAATCAGTGCAAATCAAAGACAATGGTTGGAATTTTTTTTTATTATGTCTCATTTTTGGTAACTCTTAACTATCAAAACTTTACAGGCGTTGATGTGCTGCAGTCACAGAAGCATTCTATAAAAGCACGTGTACAGATAATTATAACAATTAGTTTAAAATTGTGTTCACAGAAAAGCACATGCATGGAAACACACACACACACACACACACACACACACACACACACTGAGCTACCCACACATCACACGCATCACAAGCAGTTAGTTACTGTGCTTTTAACATACCTATGTGAGAAAACATCCATAAAAGCTGTTAAAATTATTGCCTAAATTGATTTTCTTATCCAATTTGCCAGAGGCAACAATAGTTGCAATTAGAAAAAAATTGTTGAGTGCAAACAATTTAACCGCAGAGTGTCAAACACGTTTTTATGGTTTTGACATATTTGCACTTTCAGTATTGCCGTACAAGTGTTAGCACTGAGTGTTTTTCACCCTCATCCTCAAGTACTTCCTGTCTATTCTCTGTATTCTTTGACCACAGGTCAAATATTGTTTAGACTCGGACGACATCAGCATGCAGTTTGATTGTCAATTCATTCCTGTCACTCCTTTTAACAGCATGAGTGAGTTTCCTGTGACCCTGTTGTCCAGCCTCAGAGTACTTTGCATTGCCATTTGCCCCACTGAAGGTTATTTAACTATTCATTGCTTCTCTGCCCTGTCTCTGTTTGTCTCAGTGTGGGAATGAAAAGCATGGCAGTCGATTGACTCTAATAGCCAGCCAGAAAGAAGGGGACAACAGGAGTCTTTTCTTTACCAAAACATCTGGCAGCAAGTCTAAATTCAGTACTAGTGCTCCATTTTCTTTTGTAAGTCTGGGCTTAGGCATGACTGATCCTCTTCACGGTAGACCTCACACAAAAGGACGCATTGAAAGCACCAGGCACAGCTGAATACATTGAAGGATTTTCAGCAATGTGTCAAAGGTGCATGAAGTTTTCTTTTCAAATTGCATTTTTAATATACTTTTTCTTATAAAGCATCTGAACTGACAGGCTGCATTACAGGCTGATCTGCAGATTAAACCTACAGAAAAATATCATTTCAACTTTCAAATTAATTATTTCAAAGGTCAGTTGTGATAGTGAATAAAAATTGCTGTCTGTCATAGTCACAAACTCTAGTCTGTATTTTAATACAACTTGGATGAAGTAGCACCTGCCACATCAAGAAACACCTAAGAATTACCAAAAAATGTACATATGTTGAGCTTTGTCTTCAGTCAAGCATGCTGTATTGGGTTGAGATCAGGTGTCTGACTTGGCCATTAAAAATACCCCATTTCTTTGCCATGAGAAAACTCTTGGTTGTTTCTGCAGTGTGCTTTGGGTCATTATCCATTTACGCTCTAAAGTGCTGTCCAATCATTTTGCAGCATTTGGATAAATCTGAGCAGAGAGTATAGCCCTGTACACTTCAGAATGAATCCTGCTTCTTCTATCAGCAGTCATATCATCAATAAACACTAGTGGATTGGTTCCACTGGCAGCCATACATGCACATAACATGTTCCACCATGTTTGACACATGATGTGGTATGCTTCAGGCAATATGCTGTTTCTCTCCTTCTCTTCCCATCATTCTTGTACAGGTTAATCTTGGTTTTATCCATCCAAAGCTTTTTTAACTGTGCAGTATTTATTATTTTTTTAGATGTATTCTGACAGTCTAATCTGGCCTTCTTTTTCTTGAGTGTAACCAATAGTTTACGCCCTTTTGTAAACTTTTTGTATTTACATTCATGTAGAATCTAGACTTTGACAATATGTGCCTACCTTCTCGAGCGTGCTGGCTAGGTGTTGCGAAAGGTTTTTCTTAACCAAGGAAAATGGCTTTTTGGTGTTGTGGAGCTGGTCAGTGCATTCCTTCATTTTAAGAATGCACCAGAATGTTGATTTGACCACTTCTGAAGTTTGTTGCTATCTCTCTGACAGGTTTATTTGGATTTTTTCAGTCTAATTGTGGTCTCCTTTACTCATATTGAGAGTTTCAGTGGATAGCTACCAAATGCAAGTTCAACACTTGGAGTCAACTCCAGATCATTAATCTGCTTAACTTCTCATGGAACAATGAGGGAACAGGCTTCATGTGGCCATGAATATGGTTTTCAGTCAATTTGTCCCATCATGCACCTGGGGAACTATGCATAAAAAGGCTGTAATTTCTAAACAATTAATGCAATACTCTTCTTTGGTGCTGTACAGAGGCAAAATCCCAAAAAAATGGTGCCAGTGTCCAAACACTTACAGACCTAACTGCATCCTTTGTATGCACAGCAAGTGAAATAAAAAAATAAATAACTTTGATCCATGACTGTGGTCAAAGTAAGACCAGATCTTTAGATATGGCACTTAATTAAGTTGTAAAAAGTTATAGTAACCAAAATATTATTTAAGCAAGAGAATTTTGGTTTCTCAAATGGTGTAAATTATCATATTTTATTTTGCTTCTTTGTTTCCCTTCACTGGAATGTTACTAGCAATTTTAAAATTCTGTATGTTAGCTGTGGCGAGTTTGCATGTTCTCCTTGTCCCTGTGTGTGTTGCCTTTGGATTTTCTGTCTCTGCACACAGTCCAAAGGCATGCATGTTAAGTTAATTAGTTAAATATACTGTAACTGTGGATGTGAGCATGAATGTTTGGCTGTGTCTCTTTGTTAGCTCTGTAATGGACTGTTTAGTGTGTCTCTCACCCACTGTCAGCTGGCAAAGGTTTGAGTCATCAGCAGCCCTAGTGGAGTAACAGCTAAAAACAAAGGATGGATGGATATAATGTCAGCTGGATTTTGCAGGCCTCATTAAATTTCAGTATTTCATGGTGCAATGATATATACAAACACAGAATTTGAAGTTGCAATGTCAAGATGTATAAATACAAGCAGAATAATATAATAAAGTGATTTTTTTTCAAGATCTAAACACATTTTTTAGTCCAACTTTTGACAGTGTTGTGACACTGCAATGTTTCTGCTTGTTTCTGCTTTTATATTTACTACATATTCTGAATTCTCCACATGGTTCTCTGTGGTCACAAACGTTGAGCATCAGTTTGGTTTTACATGCCAAATATGTCAGAAGTTTTGATCCTTTCTTGGCGTTTGTTACTTTGTTTTAAAAGTGTTTCATCATTTCTTTTATAGTCTGACCATTTTAGCTAATTTGATAAGTCAAAGGTTTTACAATATTCTGGGCCATCTTTATGTGCCACATCCAGACATAATATGCATTTGGATCTCTTTTAAAATACTGTAATAAGCACATAGAATAGAACTCATTATTGTAAACTAATCTTGCTTTAATATCCCCAATAATACTTATTACCCAATATAATCTTGATTGATTCTGAGCTGCTTCCGTTGCCAGTGGTTTTGGATTTCAAATCATAAATGTGATGGACTACAAAGTTACATAGGCTTTAAATATTTAATCAATCTTCCCAAAGTAATATGCCATAAAAGGCTTTGTTATTTGATTAACACTTGTGTTTATTTTTTATACCATATGATTTTCATATGCACCAGAAATACAGTACATGTAACACAAAAGTATCAGATTTTCTATCACAAGAAGGGCAAGTTTAATAATAGAAGTAAAATTTGAGATTTTTTTTTTTAACATTGATTCAGAGAACACTTTCTACATCGTCTTGAGAAAAGCTACAATCGGTAAATGGATTGCATTTACTCTTCACTTTTTCCCTACAATCTCTTAACGTGAATGCTCGCTTTCAATTTCTAGCCGCAGTGCATACAGACTCCCATAAATTTCCATAAAAATGTAGGGAGTTTTGACACTTTTATTATGTTTCACTTAATGCATTCTGGCAAGAAGTAATGGTAAAAGTAACATTGATTCATCTTGCAATACCTATCTCTGCACAAAACTGAACTGTGGAGCTGCTGTTGTTGTAGCTATAGTTCCATATATTTTTTGAAAAAAGGGCACCTGGGATATTTGATGTCAATCAAAATTCCAACGTGCATCATTCATCGTTTAAGAAACAGTTTTATAAAATTAGGTGTAGGCAGCAATTGGTTAGCTTAGCTCACTTTAAACAATGCAAAAGGCTTCCATTTACCTACCTCTGCCTACTTATTTACCACCTCTAAATGCCGTTGCTGATCATATTTCTCAAATTTTATTAATCAAGCGAGAGTACAAAAATGACAGTGTAAAAAAAAAAAAAAAAGATCTCCATTGTATAGTGACATGCCATTAAGTATGCCTACACCAGAGGGAAAACAGTTTATGGTTCTCCACTGAGAGCCATAAATTGTCTTTTAATGGCTCTCAACGGACAGCTGGAGTCTTTTTTTTTTTTTGCATGAACGTCAATTCTGTCTGCTAGAAAAACAAAACAGTTGCATTGTGGGATGCAACAGCTGTACCAACAGGGTAAAGACCCCTGAACTAATCATTTAAAAGCTGCTAAACAGGAAATCTGAGGTGCACACTGTGGTAGTAAATTAAAAGATGAGGATGTAATCAGTATGTTATGAATTAAAATTATTGACTGCTGCAATATGAGAAGTTTTATCTTTCAAATGGATAAGTCATGAAGATTATAATAATTTGAACCATACTGTTTGGTTGTAATCACTGCTCTTCACATATATCAGCTTTCCCACCAAATAAAGTTAAGACCACAAAAGGGGTTATCAAATATGAAACACTGTTGCTCTTCTAAGGCTGGTGCTGAATTGCTGATGCAGCAGTGCAAAGACAGACTCAAAAGGCTGTTTACTATGATGAGCAAAAAGAAAATCTAATATGATGAACAGCTGACCTTTTGTGATTTGGAAACAGTTTGTATTTTTCCACTCCATGAAATTGCATTACAGTTCATTTTCCGGTCAAGAGACTTTGTAAAGATAGAGTCAAGTATGAGGCAGCTGCACAGGGAGCTGCATAGCTGCTGATTTACATGTTGCAGAGGTGGTTAAGATAAGTCTCTGAACTGTTTCCTTAGGCAGGCCACAGCAGGATGCAGCAAAACATTAAATATCATGAGCATTAGTTTATAGACTTTATAGAGATTTTATTCTAAGTCAGCTACAGTGCTTTTGTTTTTTTAAGGCACAAGTACCCTAATAAAACTGGGGATGTGAATAATTTATTAACCTGTGTCTTTGTTTATCACAACAGATTTTTTTTTTTTTTTGTATCTGAAAATGTTGAGCATGTGCATATGAGGCACATACATGAGTACACGCACACAGAGATTACGGTGAAACCTACTGACTCATCTAACCCAGATTCCCTGTCTCTGTCCTCCTCTATCCACAGCCGTCACCCTGTGAGTGGTGCCGCTGCGAACCAAATAATGAAGTGCACTGTGTGGTGTCCGATTGCGCCGTCCCAGAGTGTGTCAACCCTGTGTACGAGCCAGAGCAATGCTGCCCCATCTGTAAAAACGGTAAACACTCATCTCCTCTGGAAGTCAATGCAGATTCCTTAGAAGTCATTAAATTTTCATTAAATCAATGACAGCAAGTTTATCTGTGGTATCACCATTTGATGGCCATGGCTTTAGAAGATGAGGATGTAATTGATGTTTTATGAATTAAAATTATTACCTTGGGCCCGTTGGGCACTAATGAGCAGTACTAGTTTTAATTATAAATGACACACTAAGCAGAGTAAACATTAGCCCATTGATTAAAGGCATGGTAGGAGGGGCTAATGGGTCCTCAGAGAGCCTTTTATTTTCCAGTGCCCTGGAGCCCTTGTCACACACAACCAATCCCTAAATTAGAATTATAGGATTCTGATGGTTCATTGACTATTTACAAGACGAGGTGTGAGATTTCCCTTTGCCAGCACCAATCCTGAGGGACAGATGGAGCTTTATGACTAAAGTACAGCAACTGCATGCTTGCAGTGTGAACCTGGCTGGAATGATCCACAGCAGAGTGCCTTTGGGTAATATCAAATTCATGGTCTAAACTTGATGTTGCGTTTACTAAACAAAAGTTTCTTTACAGTTTTACTGAACTTAAATGAGAAACTAATAACAACAAAAGTACTCTCACAGTTCTTTGTCATTATATAAATTGTTACACCAAAACAGGCAAAATACCATTCTTGAAATATATTTTTAAACAGCAGCTGACCTATAAATGTAAAGAGAACAACTTAGTTTAAGGCAGATGCTAAATGGCCATTTTAGCACAACTACAAACATATTCTTTGTATTTTTTTTTCACCATAGCTTGCTTGCTTTTATTTCAACACATACACACATACATAGATGCACAAACACACACACACACAAACACCCACAGTAACAAGGCTACAGAAGCTGCTAGGAGAGAACTAATCCAGGCTGACAGGACACAGTGACACCCTTGGCATTTCAGGGGTAGGCCTGCTGTTTCTATGTTACCCGAGGGTGCCTCGTCAGGCTCTGGAACCAGATAAATCTCTACGGGAGTGGATGGCTGAGGGCTGTGGGGAGAGGACAATGAACAAATGCTATTTAACTCTCATTTTTGGCCAGGGGACTATGAAAAGAAGGAATTAATATACTCTCAGTTCAGATAGGGAGGGAGAGAGACAGATAGTTGTGTTTTTCTTTACCTGTTACAAATGCTGGTTTTACATAACAATGCAGATATAAAAATCATTGCACTTGAACAAGGACAAAAAAAGGTGAAACTAGAATGTGCAGTTAGGTCCATAATTGTTGGACAAATGCAGAGTTTTTGTAGTTTTGCCTGTGTACACCACCACAGTGGATTTGAAATCAAACAATCAATATGTGACTGAAGTGCAGACTTTCAGCTTTAATTCAAGGGGTTTTAGACAAGCATTGTATTAACTTTTTATTAATTAGAGCCATTTTTATACATAATCCCCCATTAATTGGGCAATTGACTAACTAGCCTTTTCGTGGCCAGGTAAGGGTTGTCCCTTTTATATTTTATGGCAATGAAGCATAAATGATATCTGAGGCTGATTCAAAGTGTTGGATTTGTATTTTATGATTTTTCACTGTAATTTTAAATATGGGGCCCAAAGAATTTCAGTGTAATAAGTAAGGTCCTCATTAGGCTGAAAAAAACAAAATAAACTTATCCGAGAGAGCAGAAACTTTAGAAGGGACTAAATTAACAATCTGATGTATTCTTAAAAATATGAATGCAAGTTCAGCAACACCAAAAGGCCCCAAAAAAACACACACAAAACAACTAAGTGTGTGATCACAGAATTATTTCCATGATTAAGAAAAACAACTTCACACATCTGACCAAGTCAAAAAACACACTTCAGTAGGCAGGTGTGTCATTGTCATGGTCTACAATCAAGAGACACCTTCATGAATGGAAATAGGGAAGGTTTACAACACTGGTTACACTTAAGAAGGCCAGATTAGACGTTGCTAGAAAGTAGCCAAAACAGCCTGCTGAAGAAAAAAAAAGTCCTTTGACAGATGAAACCAAGATAAACTCCTATCAGAATTATGGCAAGAGAAAAGTATGGAGAAGGATAGAAAAGGCTCACAATCTGAAGCGTACCACATTATCTGTCAAACATGGTGGAGGGGCTGTTATGTCAGGGGCCTGCGTCACTAGTGTTTATTGATGATATGACTGCTGATAAAAGTAGCAGGATTCTGAATTGTGCATGGCTATACTCTCTGCTCAGATTTAGCCAAATGCTGCAAAATGATTGGACAGCACTTTAGAGTGCAAAAGCAACCTAAGAGATTCCTCAAGGCAAAGAAATTGGATATTCTTTAACAGGTTAATGGCCAAGTCAGTCACCTGATCTCAACCCAATACAGCATGATTTTCAGTTATTAAATACAAAAGTGACGTGAAAGAGACCCACAAATAAGTAGCAACCTAAGCTGGGTGCAGTAAAGATGTAGCAGAGCATCTCAAGGGAGGAAACAGCATTTAGTGATGTCCGTGGGTTCTAGACTTCAGGCAGACATTGACTGCAAAGCATTTTCATCCAAGTAAATCAATCCTTATATTTAAAATCATGTTAGCTTGTAAAATTCATTTGGAGCCTAAAATAGCTGCAGTTCCTAAACAGTTAATGCATTACTTTTGTAAAAAAAAAACAAAAAAACCCTGAATTAAAGCTGAAAGTCTGTCCATCAATCATATCTTGACTGTTTGATTTAAATTCCACTCCAACAGTGTACAGAGGGAAAAGTACAAAATTCAATTCAATTTTATTTATATATAGCGTCAAATCACAATAAACAGTCGCCTCAAAGCACTTTATATTGTAAGGTAAAGAACATACAATGATTACAGAGAAAACCCAACAGTCGAAACAACCCCCTATGAGCAAGCACTTGGCAAAAGTGGGAAGGAAAAACTCCCTTTTAAAAGGAAGAAATTCCCGGCAGAACCAGGCTCAGGGAGGGGCAGTCATCTGCCGCAACCGGTTTGGAGGTGAGGGGAGAGAGACAGGACAAAAGACACGCTGTGGAAGATAGCCAGAGATTAATAAATTGTCTCTCTGTCTAACAAATCATGGATCTAACTGGAAACAATAAAGTAAAAACCCATAGCACTCTACATTTTTTGTGTAGTTGGTGTTTGAAGCCAGTGTTAAATTAAAAAAGGGAGGTCAACAGGTCATCACAGCCAGAGTGTAATCTGGTTTGCCATAGAGCTTGTGGTATCATTATTATGCTATTTCATAACATTGCTGACTTAGAATGTAAATTATATTTACAGGATGCACAAAGTAAATATCAGTGAGTCTTACATTTGATGATTTGATTTGATGATCAACAGTTTGAACACTTTCAGTCAGATATACTTTGAACCAGTACTAAGCAGAGACATCAAAAGCCTGAGAAAGCAGCATATTTAATAACTGTTGAAATCATTAGTATTTATAGCAGTATTTAGTTTTTATATATTAAATGTGTTAATATACCATCTAAACAGCAGTGGTAGCAGTTATTATGCTGGGCCATATAAACAGTTCTTGACCTTAGCTGAAAGACATAATTCTCCTGGAAGCCACTTAGTTGTGAGTTACGCTACTTGTAATTCGAGGATTTGTAATTTGAGGATTTGATATAATTCAATAGTTGTTATAATTAGATAGTTGTTGTGCTTATGACTGTCTGAACTTAAAGGTATAATGTTTATCATCTGCACTAACGTACATTGGATTATAGCATGTAAACATGTGCTAATTACTTCTAAAGACAAAGTACAGCTAAGAATAATGGGTCATAGGAACAGGACTAAAGCATGACTGCTGTGCCTGAAGGACATTATTGTCCTCCAGAACAATATGTTGGCATAGTCCTAAGCTGACTAATAGCTCTAGGATTTTGGGCAGACGGGTCATGTTGGCTGTAGGCGAGGCTGAGTCTGATTACTTTGAGATTTACTCAGTTGCTAAAAACAGATCATGTGACCCCAAAATCAAAAACTGAAGACTACACCTCATAGTGAAAAAACATCACAATTTTTTTTAGCTGAACTGTTTTTTTTTTTCTCTTTAAACATATCAAGAATGTTTAATGTTGATAAAGTGGAATTTGTGTTTTCAGCATTTGCAATCAGTCAAATGAAATTCCTTTAGAAATAACACTACTTAAACTCCAGCTGTACTGTGCGTATTTTACAACATGCGGTTTTTTGTTGGGTACATCTTTTTACATCCAAAGGTTATAAAGCAAGCTTTGGTCTTGTAACACAAGAGGGATTTTATTTCTTATATATAGATATGTTTGTATGTGAAAGGAATTATTATTAGAAGCATATTAATAATAATTTGAAGTTTTGGGTTAACTTTATCTATAAAACCTGCGCTTCCTGTTAAAACACTTTAATGGGAAAAACCTCACAGAAAGCACAATAAGAGCATTTCCTTTAAACTGTACAAAAATGCATGAAAATATTTGAAAAAAAGACTAGGTTGTTATCTATCAACATGTTTACTTTCACTACTTTGTTCCACAGAGATTTAGAAGGTAAAGGGAAATACTGAACAGATATAAATTTGAAAGGTTTATTTAATTGTTAAAATATATCTTTTTAAACCAAGATAAATTTCTCCCAAGGGAGACAAATAAAGAATTTTGACTTTGACTTGACTTTGATATTACACTAAGGCTACTTAAAAAAAAAAAAAAAAGTGTCTCAACAGCTCAAAACATGTGTCATGCTTATTTCACAAAATACGAGATAATTGAATTGAACTGCCCTCAATATGCCTTTATACCATTCTTAGTTAATCACATTCGATACAATTTTGTGCCTAAAGGAGTTCCTACATCTTCAAATAAACTATTACTTCTAGTGAGTTTTGACTGTATCTCCATACGACATTTGTACCATTCCACCTCAGGTAAAAGGTCTAGCTAAACCCACTGTAGTGAAAGAAAGCTTTTAGGATTGTTTTCCTAATGAGAATTGTGCAGGGATGACCTAATTGCCAGTGGCTAAAATGTTACTGAGGAATTTTTGACTCATGTGCTCCAATTAGTCACTGATTTAGTGAGTTTAAACAGAGCTATATGTGGGTACATAGTGAAAAACAGGATTAATGACCCATATTTCAGTGTCTTAACTACATTTCAAACTCTTAAAAAAGCAACTTTGAACTAAACTGATATGACCTTGATGTCTGGATGTCTTTCAGCTCACAAATCAACAAATCAGTGCTTATGGTTGCCAAACTTTTGTCAGAGCTTTCCATTATTAGGATGCAGCGTTTCAGCTTGGCTCCTTTTTGGTGTACCTTCCTGAAAACACCAGCGAAGAGGAAAAGGCAGCACAATAGAATAGTCAGCCAGTGGGAGTGCTTATCTCTGAGCTCCACATTCATTGAGTCCAACTGATTCAGCTCTAATCTTTATCATGAATTATATAGGCTACTGTAAATTAATCAGGGAGTATGTAATTATATAATGCTCATAAAGCAATGAGTAGTATTCTGAAAATGGCTTGTGTTTCCTCAGTATAATAAGATTAAACCAACTATAGATCTGCCACGTCTTATCTGTCAAAATGCTATCATTGTGGTCTTTTAACAGACATATCATAGAGGAGCAGTGCCATAGAGCTGGCTACAGTTAGGTAACATATTCACTTTGACATATTCTGTGAACAAGCTGCACTTTACGTTGTAATCCTTAGGCAGTAGTCAGAGAAACTATGATGTGCTGAGACAGTTGTGACACAGGACAAACATTTTCTGACTTCACCAGATTTTATTGGCCATGAATTGATCACATGCTTGGACGGGTGACCGCACGCCCTTCACATGGTGACAGGAAGCTCAAACTGTGTCCTTGCGTCTCCCTATCTATTGGGCTATAAACAATCACACTTGGCAGCAGCACAGGTCATCCTCCTCCCTCATCAACCTCTACTGAGTTTGTCCTGTAACCTGTGCCAGCTGTCCAGAGGCAGATCATTCAGAGCTGAGATTTGGCAAATACTCTCAATGTCTAAGTTCAGATCAAAGCTTTTCTTGTTTTGTTTTGTTTTTTGTATTCCTCAGTTAGGTCTAAATAAAGCATGGGACCCATCTATGCTAAGGCAAAGGAAGGAATAGCAGGTAGCCAGCAGCTCCCTTTGTCAGTGTCACATTGATATTTATGACTTGCTGCATCTTTGTTTTTTTGTTTTTTTTCCTCTCTTACAAGCACTGCCCGGAATTGAACCTAATTTCTTAGATGCACAAAGCAAGAACTTGTAAAATATTGGGAGCTACCTGTCTTTGAGTCATTACAGCATTTTTACCTTTAAGGTAATGTTAAAGTCATGCTCTTGAAGATTTAAAAAGTCAGCGTGCCCCGTCTCGTGCTGCGAGTCAGCGTGACGTTTTAAAGATTTATCCTGATCCTGATCTTTAGCTAACCTTAACTGGGTGTTGTGAGTTGCTTTCCCATAAAACATTAACAAGCCTTTTTTTTTTTTTTTTTGCATGGAAGAAAGAGGTGTTACTAATAGTATTACTGATGGAGGCATTGTATCCAGCTGTCCCTGAAAGCCGTGGCAGTGAGACAATGAGCCAGCATGCACAAATACAGGACCTTGAAATTGAAGCTGCTAAATGGAATTCACTCTTTATTTCTTTTATTAGTGATACCTGTGCTTGTCCTAAAGTGGTGTATTAATTTGTTTGCATGAAAAAGACCCAAGGTGTGTGATATTTGAGAAATTCTACAATGTCCCAAAATGTACCTCTGATCTTTAGGTTGACTATCCTGACACATTTACGCTCATATCATTAAGCTACCTGATTGTAAATCAAATTCATAGGACACTAAGATGTTCGTGAATATCAGCCGTGAAAGCTACTGTGTCTTCAAGAGTTATGGGACATATGAGTTTTTATGACTGCTCGTAGAGGAGTCTTGAATCTGTCAGGTTTTACAGAGCTGAACACTGAGAGCAATCCAAAGTCACCGTCACACCAATTGAGCTGCTGATTGCTTCATTTTAAATGATTAAAACTAGGATGAACTCATAGCACCTTCTGGCTCTTCTGTCTCAAGAGGTAGAGGAGGAGATACACTGCCTCAAATATCTCTGAGGCAAAGAGAAAAACAAATTAGATGGAATAATTTCAGGTGGTAATACCAATAAATCTTACAAATGTAATAGCGTTCTTTGGCTTCCTGGAAAACAGATTCTAAAATTTACCTAGGCTAATCTGTCTATCTGGTGAGATTATTAAATACACTGGTGTAAGGTGTTCTGGAGGTACACAGCACGTTTTAGAATTAAAGGAATCTTATAAACAAAAAGGGATCCACACAAGTAAATCCTACAGTGTTTAAAGGATAAATCAGATGTCAAAATTAATCTGAGTTCTTTATTGGTTTGACAGTCAACCTGTGTGTATGCGTGGAATGAAACTGTGTAAGGAATTGCTAAGGAGTTCTGTGGCCTTTTCATACAGACCAAAGTGATTAACACCATCCTCTCTACCATCCTCTCAAAGCAGCTTTCTCTCTCTTCCTCTGTCTCTCTCTGTACTTCAGCGCCTCTGTACTGCCAAGCCAGAGCCTGGCAGGCTTCTCTGCTCGCGGCACATTAGGATGCAAAGCGCTCCATGTCGAGGGAGAAGGGGAGACTAACAAAAGCGCTTTAGTGTTGCAAAAACAAGCCCATCGGTGCATGCCCGTGAAAAGATCTGTACGTCTGCTCTGACTCCCCTAACTCCCTGCAGCTCTCTGCATCACTCCACCACCCCACTGCAAAGAGAAGCTCTCAGGAGAGACACATCCATTTCTTGTCGTTCTCATTCCTTCTTCTTCTCTCCGTCTCTCTCTCTCTCTCTTCCCTTCCCTCCCTTCCCGTGTGGCAGGTCCAAATTGCTTTGCTGGAACAACGATCATCCCAGCCGGAATTGAAGTAAAGGTGGACGACTGCACCATCTGCCGCTGCCACAATGGAGACTGGTGGAAGCCGGCGCAGTGCTTGCGGCGAGAGTGCCTCAATGGCCAGTCGTTGTCATAGACAGACTCCTATGGGGATGGTAGAAAAGCTCAGGCAAGGCTCTGCCTACTGCGCCATTTTGTATGATTGACAGGGTAGGAGCACAATTCCTATAAAACCTGAGACAGCATACAGTAGGATCGAAGAGGTGATCTCACAAGCTTCACATAAATGTAGCCAGTGAGAAGAAGATGGAACTCGTCTCAGCTGTTTCCACACTCCAGTTTTAATCGTCCTATGTATTTTCAGAAGTTGACTGGCTTGACTTGCTGCTCTCACACAAAAAGTTTCTAAGCTCCCTGAACTCTTTCCTAAACACTGGCAATGTTGAATTGCTCAAATTGTTTTCTGTATGTATGTCATCAAGCTTGTTGTGCGTGTCAGTCACAATCACACAGATGTTCCAGCAGGACAAACAAACCGTAAGCACACTTAACAGCGCTTCTTTTTGGCATACAAGGATTAGCACTGATGAAAACACAGCAAAGATGTGCTCGAGCTTCACAACTTCACTCTAAGAGCTTGTTTACAAGATGTACATCACACAGAGATTTTTGCCTCTTCATGAGACTTTTGCTGCGGCAAGCACTCACCCATAACATACATGATGCAGCTGTCATATTTCATCACATTTCAACCACTTTGGCACCTTAAAAGATTGATTTGATTGATCAACAGAGCATGGTTTTGAGTCACGTCTCACAGGCAGAATAAGTTGGTGCCACCTGTAGCTGAGGGGGAATGAAATGTAGTTTTCCAAAAATAAAGAAAATCCATCCCAAAAAAGAGCAGTACTGCATTAAAAAAAAAAAAAAAAACTTTGGGTGACCCTTCCCAGTTCAATTGGCTTTATTGTTTTCTCTCAGAGGTCCATATCCTCCAAAATATCCCCCCCTAACTAACTGCTTGAACTTGTTATCAAAGTAATTTGTGAGCCATGAGCAGCCTGCTTTAATTTTCCTTAATCAAGGAGTATTCTGTGATAAATCATCCAGCTGGGTGCTTGGCACTGCTGCAGCCTGCATGCTGGGCACATTCAGTGAGAATCAGCAGACAAAAGGAGGGAATGTGCATATGTCTAAGTGCTTTTAAGCAGCATTCACAAACATATTGTTCATATGAGCATACACAAGCACACCACTCATCCACAAACTCAGGCATGGTATGATATACACTGTTAAATTATATCACTCGTTTAGCTTGTGTAATAGATTTTCAGTTCCTGTTCTTCTCAATATGTTGAAATAGCTCAGGCATTGTGGTGTAGCCACAGCCACAGCTATAACATAAAGACAAGCTAATGTATTGCTTTGACATTTTTTTCAGATCAGAGTGGTCCTCAAGTAGTCCAGTCTGAAAGAAAAAGCACCCAACCAGTGCCCAAAACACGATGTTTTTGAAATGATAAATACTAGTCATTAATTCAAAGGTGAATTTCCGTAAGCTAATGCCATTCATCACTAGAATTTTTTCCATTTCCAGAAAATCCGTTCCCCTTAACCTTTTAGACCCTATTCCTGGGCGGTGATGGATGAGCTGCTTAATAGCAGCTCCCAGCACTCTGTAATGAGACAGAAATGAACATAGGATAAAGACCAATGACTAAAGATGTGCATTAGCTTAAAAGGCACTAAAACTAAATTTGGAAGAATCTCGTCTGCAAAGTTTGCTGCATTGCTGCAGCACATGGGTGATGAGGAAATCTCAGAATTGAAAGAATATGTGTGAAGTTCAGTCTTAGGTGGAACAAAGGAGCTTGGTTCATTTTTATCAGCAAACTACAGTGATTTAGTATCTTTCCTTGTGAACAGACGACCTCATCTATCTGGTCTGAGGTCTGAAGGCTCATAAAACAAAAATGACATGAATGGTTTATCAGTCACAGCCTCGGTGCTCCAGACATTTTAGAATTATTAAAGGACCTTCATTCATCTTAATTACTTTAAATGCCACATAATTATTCAGCCTATACATGTATCCCAAAAATTTGGAGTTGCTCGGGTACTTTGGGTTGCAACAAATAAAGACTGAAGTGAACATGCCAGCTGACAAGGCTCAAAGGCATTGCTGCCACCACAGATGCCTTAATGCTACTGTTCCAGAGAAGATTCACAAAGCATGGCCTTTGGCATCATACAGTATGAACAGCCGACTGCTTCAAGTGCTACTTTGTTTCACTTCTGTGTGCAGTGGTTACTGCTCTGTATTACCCCAAACTATTTATTGTCTTATCCTACGACATTCCAGAAACAGTCAGCAGGGTGAATAAAAGAACAAAGACAACTGCAGTTCAATCACAGCAAAAAGTGCAGAGCTGAATCCAGAGATGGCTCTAAAAATATACTGTTATTTGATAGTGGTAAAGGGAGAAGCTAGAGGAGGAAACTAAAGAAGCAACTTGATCCCTGTAGAAAAGTGACATTGCAACTCATTGGACTGGTTCTAATACTGACTCCTCCAATGCTTCTTATCAAACTCATTTTTATGACCTTTCAAGCTGCTTTCATGACCTGAGTTAGAAAGTTGGAATGAAGAGGATGAAATGGTTGTCAACAAAAAACTAGAAAAGTTAAAAGACGTGATCCAGACTGCTAGTGGAAGGAGGGCATGAGAGATATGACATCAAGTAGAAAAACATACATTCTAAGTTAGTAGTAAAGTTAAAGAAAACCATAGAAGAATTTAGGTTCACGCCACCAAAGCTTGCAGTAAAAATGTACTGGCGACCTGTCCTGGCCTGAGTGTACCCCGCCTCTCGCCTATGGCAGCTGGGATAGGCTCCAGCCCCCCACCGCCCCCTTTTTTCCACGACCCTGAATTGGATTGGCGGAAGAAAATGGATGGATGGATTGATGCATGGATTATCCCGCAATCTTGCCTATGTTGTTGTTTAAAAAAACAGGCTGCCTGTTAAAAATTACAAAGTGGTACTGTGGCACACATCCACTCTACACCACACGCGAGAGTGGCATCCCAGGCGAAACAGAGGAAATTACATTTCTCCTTCCAAACACATGAAGCTGCAAGGTTTCGAGGACAGATCAGCCGCACAGTCTGTCTTTGTTCATCTTCTGCCAAGAAACTTGAGTCTCTGTGTATGTCTGTGAAGGTTTATTCAAATGACCCCATGTGTCCTCCTCTTGTCATTAAAACCACAGGCTTGTACATGGGCATTTTTGTAAAGTTACATCACTTGCTTTCTCCATGAGACACCAACTTACTGTAGCTGGAAACAATGAAAAGATTGTTTTTTTCCCCCATATGTATTTTTTTTTTTCAGCAACAAAACTGTTACATAAAGTGTGCCTGAAAACCAACACAGAGAACTATCTGCTAAAGGAAGAGAGAAACACTGTTATTATACAATCAATTGTATTATTTTTTTGGTGCACCAAGGGTCTGTACATGTGAGACTCAAACATGGGAGAGTATAATTTCTAGAACAAGTCTGAATTTTACATTTAAATCCAGTTGATTGTATGTGAATTCATGCTCACAGAGGTTCAACCTAAACTCTAAAGCAGAGTCTAAATTTCAAATAGTTAAACAGCCCTTGGTGCCCCACATGTTGTTCATATGTAAATATCTTCAAACATATAATGTGTATCCTGAAATCTGAGGTGGAGTAAAAACAGAAGTACATAAGAAATAAGAAAATGTGTATTATTCATCAAGATGAAAATATTTTGTTAAATAGAATTCAAAAGAAGTGTTATTCAGCAAAAGTGAGTGTGGATTTCTTATTTTTTAACGCTAATCCTTTTTATAGTCTCAGGAGACATTTCAGGAGACAGCAAATCACTTAAGATGGCATGAAAATGCAGCATTAACCACTAAAAAAAAATGTGCAATTCTCCTGTGCAAAAAGCACAGCGCAGCATTTCTTAGCACCCAAGTCAATAACAGGTGCAAATTCGATCTAAACCTAGAGTGTGCTGCACGACAAATCTCCTTGAATTCAGCTTGAATCTGCTTAAAAACAAGAAAAAATATACAAAGGAGAGACACAGCCAAATTCTAAGTAATGTGTCTATAAACAGAGCATTTCAGAATAAATATGAGCACAATATTTTCCTGACTCGTGGTTGTGTGAGGGGAAGAATAAGAAGATACTGGTGCTTAATGGTTTTGTAATGCTCCCTGAGTTCAAGGGCATTACTCACAGGTTCATTTCTCCATTCCATTTCATTACAAGTCAGTCTGGGCTTCTATCTCGTCCGCACTGCTAATTGCCTTCTCCCACCTCCCACCGTGGACAAGAAAAGGGAAGCAATTTTATGCAGCACATAGCAATCAATAGCAATTAGGTGCATCCCTGACTAATCCTGTTGAAAATGGCATCTTGGGAGATGGCCAGCAGAAGAACTCTTAAAGCACACATACCTGCAAAAGTTTTCCTTTTTCTTCACAGCAAGTGCCAGCACCATGACGGAACAATTAATTGCTTTGTTGTCCTGTTCTACACTTAGTATTGAATTTCCATCAATCTTTCTCTGGGAGCACAGTCTGCTTTTGTATCAAACAGATATTTTCAATTAGATAATTGTCTCTTCCTGGTAAACCCCTGCATACTTTGGCATGTATTTCCACTCTAAAAAAAAAAAAAAAATGCAGCAGATATGACACACAATAGAAAAAAAAAAAAGAACACAATCTGAACTGGAATTGTGTGCAAGACATGAAAAGGCTTAAAATAAGGTTATTGCATCTCCAGTGATGTCCATGTTGCACTGGAGTGTTGTTGTGAAGAGGGAGCAAATTGCAGTTTAATTCAATCTAATTTCAGTCTATCTATATTCCAAGATCACTTATTTGGTTTCTGGGCTCATTCTTTTTGATTGGGTGAGAAGTCTGGAGAAGAACCACTGCTCCTTCACATTAAAAGGTCAGTCTGTAAAGGACTTTTGTGGTATCTCATTAGGATTATTCCTGGACGCCTCCCTGTGGAGGTTTTCAAGGCAAGTCAGACTTGATGAGAATCCTAGTGCAGGCCCAGAACACTTTGGAGGGATTATATACTACAATGTGGTCCAGATATGCCTTTGAGTTTCCCCGGAAAGAGCTTAAAGACATCAAAGAGGTGAGAGGCATCTGAACTACCTTATTCAACCTGCAATGAAGGGGAAAAACCTCCACTGTAAATCAGTGGGGTGATGCAATCACAGATGCCAAGTAGCCCATTTATCACATCTAGTCAGTTACTGTATTTTACACAAATTAAATGGATCACATATGTGAAAGGACTGTGCCACATCATAAGACCAACAATACCCGTATCAGTTTTGACAGGAAATAAAAATATTAATATCAATGATAGTGATGACATGTGTTTACTTACCCTACAGTAGCACACACAGTGACACAAGACCAGATATCTGAGCGCGAGAGCAGCGATGTCAGCCCCCAGTGAACACTTAATAGTTAAAAAAGGGAACTACTTCATCTAACCTCCAAGAGAAGAGTTCTTTGCAAAATATACAAGAAAATGACTCCTCCTAAAGGTGAATATAACAAATCTGTTTCAACGCTTGAGGCAAAAACACACCAAAGGCACTTGAGGAGATGCGTGGTGAAGTGTGACCCAAATATAAACAAATGAGTCGACCAAGCATCGCTGGAGCGCTCGCTGGTTGTCGTCCATATGACAGCAATAGCAAAGGATGGATGGGAATTACTGATACGGTTACATGGTGAAAAAGGCTTCAAGCAACCAGTTATAAAGCTTGACCCAAGATGCATCACTGATAGAAAATATTTTTTACATTTCAACTTTAGAAGACTTCAGGAATTACACGGTTACTTTTTTTACTGTTAAAGTGTTAAGCAGTTATGTTATACTTAAAATCTTCAGGGAAAACAGTACTGAGGCTACTTTCATGCTTACATTTGACTGTGCTATGTAAACAATTCCATCGCTGAAAGGATGGAAAATTTCCTTGAAATACTGTGATATAAATTTGAGGCTATATTGCTCACAAGTACAGTATGTTTGAGCTCCCAAGCTTTTCGGCTTTTAAT
Source organism: Archocentrus centrarchus (assembly GCF_007364275.1). Taxonomy (NCBI): domain Eukaryota; kingdom Metazoa; phylum Chordata; class Actinopteri; order Cichliformes; family Cichlidae; genus Archocentrus; species Archocentrus centrarchus. The sequence continues at coordinate 14,370,748 of NC_044366.1, forward strand.
GCCTACAGATGACTTCACGTCACTTGATGTCTCTTGTCACTTGGATAAAGGTAAGGAACAATTTCGCCAAAGTTGATTTTAACAGGTCTGAAAGATTTCACACACAGCTATTCAACCTCACACCAAAAAACAAACACTTTTGGCAAAATGCTTTTTTTTTTTTTTTTTTTTGTTTTATTAATACAGCATAAGAACCAGGTTTGCTGGATTGCCTGATAACTATGGTCTAAAATGCAAACCAACAAAAACAATCAGTTATGTTACAGTGGCTTTGACCATCTTTTCTAATACAGTCTGTGCTAAAAAAAAAAATAAAAAATTACAAATCTGTGTGACAACTTTTATTTTCTCATCTTTTTCTGTATCAATCATGGTGTCAAATCTTCTGTCATAAATTTGCATTATAATATTAACTGTAGATGAGACAGATTCTCACATTTGCAGATTAGTACTTTATTTTTACACTGTAACCATGGAGCATTAAAATTAAACCACATTATTGTTTTCTTTTTTTTATTCTGTATATGATGTTATAATTACTTAATCAACATAGAACAAAAAAACAAAACAAAACAATACACACACTCATTATGACCTTGCTTAAGAGTAAGTAAATTCTTGGTGCAAAAGTGTTATTTAACATAGTTTAAAAAAAAAAAAAAAAAAAAAAAAGAGTTTAGACCAATACTTCAAGGTCTGGCACAGGGAGGAGGCTGAAAGCAGCAATGCAGTCGATGACCCAGGTGGTGGGAGCTGACCACACCTTGCCTCGTCTAACCACTGCAGGCTTGTGAGGGCCCTGGGGGTCAAAGATGATGTATTGGGTGCAGAAGGCTTGGTCAGACCCCGGCAGGGCATGGTAGGCCGCGGCACAAACGGTTTGCGTCACATCGCTGTCTGGCTTGGGCTGTCGGTGCAGTATTTGACCTCCTCCCTCTCTGAGCAATTTTGTGAGCTCATCTTTAGTAGGCGCCTTGAAAGAGCCAAGGAGGAAGAAGAAACATCCATCGAAGAGTGGTGGAAGCTATGAAATAAGATGCAAACACGCATTAGTGACAACTCTGATGACTGCCTGGATGCCTCCCTGTGGATACTAATACTTCCTTGAGCATTCAAAATTTAGCTGAGAAGACTTATCTATTATCATCCTTCATTAAAAACTGTTAGCCACGCAGCACCAGGCTAAAAATGCAGCCCTTATGAGCTCAGTGGCAGAATGATTAAAGTCTTCTCTTTTGTTTATGATGAAGTTAAATGCTGAATAATTGTCTTTGCTACTAAATCTAGGCAAGCGTCTGTGTGGATGCTTTGTGTTCATTTCTTTGCTGCAGCGCCAGAAGACATTTTTATAAGCACTGTTCTCCAGACAAGCTCTGAACAACTTGGCATTACTGTGTAAAGCAGCAGTGAATTAGGCCACTGGAGACTGTTCTATTCACAGCATCAAGAAACTCAACTGTTTTGGGGTGTAAATTAGCACTCTCAAGAGTTTAGAGCAGAAAGATTCTTTGACTGTACGCTGGCAGGGTTTCACTTTTGCTTGTGTGTGCCCTTCATTTAGGATTTATGATTGATGTTTTTACTGTTTTCCAAGAATGAACATTACTTTGCAGATGGAAAAATGCAGAACAGTGGAGAAACTGACAATCTACTAAAGAATGTGTACTGTCGAGCCCAGCGTCATCGCCACAGCATGCTCTAATTACTCGTCACACCATTTCTCAGGGAACAAACAGGTAATCACATTATCATGGACAAATGCAACACCTTTAAGACATATCTGAGCCTTGCTTGTGCTTTAAATACTGCACTGAATCAGTGCACAGAATTCAGTTTTTGCACAAATAAATCTAAACCAGGTAGACTCAGGCCCCTTTAGCAACAAATGCAGCCTCAAGAGTGTGTTTTGGCTGTACTAGCTTTGCCATGTAGACAATGCAGTGTCCCCATTCTCTGTAAAAGAGCACAAGCTCTATCAGGTCTCATGCTGATTGGTGGGGGAACAGCGACTTTCAAGCCCTGCCAAAATGTCTTCTTTAGACTGAGGTCATGACTGACTTGGCCACTGTAAGTCATTCATGTTGAGTTTGAAGCAATGTCAATGTAATTTTGGCTTTGCAGAATGCTGCTGTCCTTCTAATCTGTTTTGCTGTGTTTGGCTATCAAAAGTGTTTGGCTACAAAATCAAACAGGGGTGAGAGAACAAAAGCTTTGAATACTTAGCTTAATTAAGACTGATTTGAATTCAAGAGATCAAAAATTTATTTTTTTCTATTGATCTATGTCAAAAAAAGACCAAATACATTGTTATCTACAATATAAATTGGATATAAAAAATAAATTAAAAGAATTCAACAAGCACCATATGTCACTGCCTGAAAATTTTTTTTTTTCCCCAAGGACAGAGGGCTTAAACAACACATACTCATCAATTTCAGATCTTTGTTTTTGTACTTCTCGCTTACCAAGCTGCATCTATTGATGCGACTGCGCTGGGGGCCTTCTCCTGCTTCATGCTCAGCTTCAGGCACCCACTTTCCTGCCTGGAGACATGCTTCCACCCCTGGTATCAAAGCGAGAGAACAAAGAAAATTAAAGCTACAGCTAATTATGTTGACTTTGAGAGAATGTGACAAGGCTGTTGCACACTAAGGATGACAGTCTGTTTTATCACAAGTTGGAAGATTTCATGTATTGGCATAGCTGCAGTTGTTGACAGAGAAAGATGCCCACAGCATGATGGAGTTAATGATGCAACCCCCGTTTTAAGTATTAAGCAGAATTCAAACATCTCTTTCTCTCCGTCTCTTGAGGTTTTCGAGAGTCAAAATAAAACTGTGTGACAGTTAGCATCCCGGCATTTTTTGGGTTCGCGATGCAGCTTTTGTTAAAATCCTTAAGAAAAGAATCTTAAAAGGCAGAAAACTTTTTAAAGGCAGATAAAGAAATAAAAAAAAAAAAAAAAACATGCACATTTTAATGACCCCTCAATGTCACAGATAAAAATGCTTCTGAACATGTCACAGATCACACTGCTGCAAGCATTCCATTACTGTGTATCATTTTGGGGATATATTTTATTTTTCAAACCTAAACCCACAGTTTATAAGTTGCAGATCTAAACATTAAAGCTAGATTAGGTTGAAAATATGACAGTATGCTGTAGGGGGGAAAAGGATGCCAAGTAGGCCTGAGCATACGCCTTGGTTTGAATAACTATTTTCATTACAAAACATACTGAATATTCTCACAGTGCTTCTAACTGTTGGAGATGCAAACTATTCCACAGACATTTGCAAGATATATACACAACACTTCACCTCAAGTCCTCTCTCACAAACATTTCACCTTCCAAAGTATGGTGACAAGAACAGATCACGGGACAAATAACAGGGTGTGTACACCCTGACACGAAACAACAGCAGCACATAGGGTAAGGAGTAATAACATTTCTTCATCCCCCTTAATTATAGTCTTCCTTCACAAGGCCTCTGCTAAAGACTTGGGCAGAGAAGAGGGAAGATACAGGGGTTAATCTCTCTGGACGATGGCACTTGGTGCTGCAGAGTCATTAGCATATTTGTTAATCATGCTCCGAAAGAAAGCATAAACATCTCAACCCCCATCCTTACTGAGTCAGTGAATGAGTGAGTGGCAAGATGAACCAGCTCTCTTCATTAACCATGAGACCAAACTGGAACCGCGATCTCATTATAAAGACAAAAGCAGACTAAAACTTGTCTCATAATGAGACAAGAAGTATTGTATTGGCATTTTGAATGGACAAAAAGTTCTAAAGGCCAATACAGGCACTTAAGGAGTGAGACAGAATACAACAGTGTACTCATGGTCATTATACCAAAAGCCAGTATGAAGCCATACAACTGAAAATTTAGAATTACTCCTCTTTAGAAGCAACACATAAGTCCCAACTTTCTTCCATTAGTATAAAATCTTGTCTTTATGATGAACATATGGATCTACAGAAATGCTCTTGTGGCCTATTCTAGCTTTGTGCCTCTTTGTCAGTCTTGTAAAGTTGTGACCGAGGCACAGGTCCTGCTAACAAATCTTCTTAAGAACAGACCATAAGTAACCCAGACTTTGTAGACTTTTATTTATGCTAACAGGCAACTCTGCAATCCACACTTCCAGTCTCATATTTTTAAGTAGAAAAGCTGACCCCAAGTAGTTTTCTGAGAGTTGCACTCTGAGAGGTTCACTGAGACTAACACTTTTTCAGGCTGCACTGATCGTTAGAGCATTCAGTAAAGATAAGAAAAGTAAAGTCACTTGTGCTTCATTAGTTTAGTTTTTCTGTGTAACTGTATAAAAGGTGAATTCTTGGTCAATCTTGCTATAAATATGATATATACACATTTCTCATGCCGCCTACAGTGGGACTCTGCGATGAGATATCTCTTTGTGCCACATGCAATGGAAACAGGTTTTAATGTTGCCTTATTTTACACATAAAAGAACATAAATTAAAACAGTAAGTGACAAATTTCCAGCAATAAGCTTCCAGATACAGTTGGCAGGTACATGTTCTGGTTTTTGTACAGGTGACCTCACTAAAACAAGATTACTGGATATCACTGTGGAGGCCATATAATGTATTTTTTAAATACTTTTGTTCATGAACGGGTAAAAAAAAAAAAAAAAGATGTTTACAAGCAAGCTAACTGAGATTAGATTGAGATTAATAACTGTCTCATTTTACTCTGAGTGTCTTACCCAAGTTGCCACATGCTGGACAAAATGATTTCACCTGTCATCTTTTAGTTTTAAATGAAAGCTTAATAAAAGCTTTTAGAGGATATAACCTTGTTAGGCAAGATAAAACACTGAGGCTGCTTTCACAATCAAAATGCAATGCACTGTAACAAGTCTGATAAAGAGGTAAGCTGGGGCTTGGCCTAGTTGACAGGGATGGCATACAAAGACAGGTGACAGCAAAAACTCAGCTGCTCGTGTGTACTCACACATACACAAGGAAAAGAAACTGATAGGATGCCACAGTGATTGTCACAAGGGAGACAAGAAGTGTCAAGTGTTCAGCCCGCGTGGAGAAAAGAAAAGGGGAGGGGGGATAAATATGGTCCAAACACAAAATCTTACAGTGACACAACTACACACATTCAAAGTTGAAATGGCTTACTGGCAGAGACAGAAGCAGACATGCACAGCACTGTACTGTAACACACACACACACATATATATATACACACACACACACACACACACACACACCAGTCAAGGGCATGCCAAGGTGCCAGAAAATTCTATGACTGCAAGTCTCTTTTTGCTTCCTGTGAAGCTGATTGTCTCTGAACATATGCTTGCTGACTTGGTACATGGATGCCAGAGAGCCTAGCTAAGAATAGAAAAAAATTTGCTAGATATTTATTCTAGCAAAAAGTAAAAAAATAAATAAATAAATAAAAAAAAAAAAAAAAAAAAAAAAAAAACAGAAAAAGAGTTGACCAACTTTTTATCCCTAGTGATACTGCAGCCTTGTAGTAAATCGATTCCCACCTACTTCACTTGGCCGTAAGATGTTGTGTGCACACAGAGCAACAGGCACAAACAATCTCATCTGAAAACTGCTTGCTGCAAAATTTGCTTACCATAGAGATTACATGTTCTGCATGAAATCAACAGTGTTTCATTTGGAAGTCCCCACTGCAAAAACTAAGCATAATTTCACCTAAAAGCATTAGCATAATTTTGTAGCACTCAGTAAACACATCAGCAAGTACAGGTGACCTCACTGAAATGCCTCATAAACAACTTTTATGTTAAAGCAGTCCTATGAAAAGTCACAAACAGCCCAGTGGTAACAAATATGGCAGTTAAAAAGTTATTTGGGATTGAGCTTGAGACTAATCTGTTATGTCAGATAATTTGTTATGTAGAAGCATTTGGAAAGTCCTGTTTGGAACTGTTCAGAAAGGGCAGGCAATTAAAAAAAAAAATACTCAGCAGGTGACTAGATAAATCATGCCTGTAGCAGTGACCTTACTGCTTCAGGCTTATAGGTTAAAGCCAATTAAAATGGATTCCCTTGCAATCACCAACCTCACTATATTTTTTCTGTCTTGTAAGGTAAGCAGAGAGTGCACTACCAACATTTATGCTGTACTTTAAGGAGATAAATGACCACCTGCTAGATCTTCCAACCATGCCAGTAACCTGAGTTAGCTGAGCAACTACAACAAACATAACTTCATATGTAAATGGAAATACTGCCTATCTCTAGGGTACCTTTGTATGACTTTACTATAAAAACAAAGATATATAACAGGTAGGGCATACAAATGTTTACAAATGGTTTTGCCACTGCAACACAGATAGCCATCTGGCACTTATTTTTGAATGAAAAGTATTTAAATATATTACAAAACTGAATTTACAGTGCACAAATGTAATGTTGGGAGTATATATAGGGAAACACATGATAGTGGCAAGTCTCCTTTTTCTGGTTTCCCACTCCATGCTCAGCAAACTGCTGGCAATTGTATTTACCATGGCAGCATTATTAACTTTCTTTTCTACTTCTTGGCAAGAAGCCCAGTCAGTGCTGAACTTTTTATTAAAAGCAATATATAACAGGACAAATTTAGTAACTGGAATTTCTCTGCTTCTTTTTTTTTTTTTTTTTTAATTATAATCATACTATTATAAATATCCAATGCTTTTCAACATATTAAAATTCTAATGATATCAGAGCTGTCAGAATTAGAAGATCGTGGAACAATTCATGCATTTATGTTTTATACATGTACATGACGTCAGTAAGTCTAAAAATATTTCATCCACAATTTTAGATTTTGGGTAAAACGTGCATCAGTGCCACTTCATTAGGAACTTACCCAAGCTCCAACAGTAGCACTTCCCATTATATTAAAAAAATTAGAGAAGACTGTTAGAGTTGACAGCCCACTCTATACTTACAAGTGTATCTAACAATCCAGCAGCCAGCAAGAAGACCCATGAGGGTGGAGTAGGTGGTAGGCATTTGTCCTTCTGGCACCACAACGTGGCTCACTGCAAAAAGAAAACAGACACATGCAAAAGCCAAAATAAAAAGGAACACTGTGATCCACATTTTAACAGTGACTCAAATTTTGGTAAGATCGATCTGAATGAAAGCAATCAATGTGTAGACTCTGAGCTTTAGTTTAAGGGCTTTATAATACCGCAATAATAATCTGTTCAGTCAAACTTGCTATAGAAATGGTCAGGCTATGTTTTAGCATTTTTGTGCAAAATTTGAATCTGGTCTTTCTACTGCATGTTACCATAGATCATCATCTTTGACATAAGATGATGATCTATGGTTTGTCATATTCAAGGCTTTCACAGTGGCTACAGTTTGTTTCCATAAAGCCTCAGATCATAATCTGTTTAAAAGCTGAAAATACTAAAAAAAAAAAAAAAAAAAAGAAAAAAGAAAAAAGAAAAAGCTCTTTATAAACACAGTAGTAAGAATAAAAAACAAACTGAAATAAAATTTCAAAATTGGTTTTAGTGGGGTGGGAAAAAAAAACCTTTTCATCATCCAATCCCAAATAAATATGTCTACCATGTAAATAAAGTAATAATTATTTTCCAGCTCCATTTTTATTGTATGTGACCTCTGTCTCGATGTGAATGTGTAAGAACCTATCCCTTTGAATACAGTGACTGGGAAGCACATCTCCCTTCCAACTAATGGCAGTTTTTGTATGTGGCTAGAGACCGGCCACATACGTAAAACACCAATTGTGGAGAGGTCCCAGGCATTCTCATGCCATGGAGCCATGATTCTCAAATCCAGGCCTCGTGGCCCAGTGTCCTGCAGGTTTTAGATGTGTCCCTGATCCAACACACCTAAATCAAATGGCTGAATTACCTTCTCAGTATGCAGGCAAGTTCTCCAGAGTCCTGCTAATAACTTCTATATTTGACTCAGGTGTGTTGAAGCAGAGACACATCTAAAATCTGCAGGACACTGGGCCACGAGGCCTGGACTTGAGAACCCCTGGAGGGACATTTTATTTGTGTGCACCTTCAGACTCAAGATATGAAAGTTCAAACCTTTGTTTTCTCATTGGAGAAGGGGCCCCCTTTCACCAAAAAAAATAAATAAATAAATTATACACTATAACTTTAAAGAGGTGACCCAAAGTCTTCAGTCAGAAGGACTTTAAACAGAATGGAAAAAAAAAAAAAATACCCGCATGTAATCACAGCCAATGACCAAGTCTTTTTGACTTGGCTAGTTGTTAAAAAGACAGGATTGTGAAATTATTCACTGGAGCTGTCTTCCATGGAAAAGACTTCATGAAAAACAAACATGACTTCTAAACTGTTAAGTACGAGCACAAGCTTCGTTGAAAAGCCAAGAACACCCAAAGGTGTCTACTATAAAATATGTAATAATTGTTACATTTTTTTAAAACAATACATACTGTGTACTTGGATACTGCCTGTCAGCAGAGCAACAGAGAAACAGAGCTCTAGCAGGGCAGTCATAAACGTATGCTGCGTGATACAGTTTGCATCAATATGAAGATATAAACAGTCAGAAACAAAATTAGAAGTCTATAGAGCAGTATAGTGTCGTGCATCAGAATTGTTTGAACAGCCACAAAACAAACACTGATAATAGCATTTAAAACCATAGCCTTGTTATGACAGATAAGAGGGAGCGTACTCCGTCAGACAATATCTACATCTGTTCCAACTCTGACGTTCACATCTACTCCACCCACTGACAGGGCAACTGTGCGGAAATGAGAACAGAGCCAACGTTCAAGTTTCTCTCTAATCTTTTCTTTGTTTGCTTTTTAAATACATTTATTCCATCAGTTTTCACAAGTTCAGCACTATGTATGGCTTCAAGGAAAAAAATGTCAGAAAATGTGCACAATTACTAACATCTGGCGCCTCTCCTCTCTCTTTTTGACAGTCTGTTTTTCACTTTGCCTTCCAGCACTGCCATCCCAAATAGCATTATAAATTCTAAAATATATTTTTATATTACACATAGGCATGCAATGCATTATGAGACAAAGCTATATGAATTTGTTTTGAAATCATTTGCAAAAGGATAAAGCAATGTAAATTTGCATTAGGGAAAATTCAGTGATGTTGGTTTTTGTAGTACTGACCCAACTGGATGAGATGACTCATTTTTAGCTCGGCTGTTTCAAAGAAAAAGTCGAGCTGGCCATGAATTGAAAACGATGTGACCCAGGATGTTCAAATTCACACCATAGATGCATACCGTTCAAGCTAAACCCATCAAACTTCACACACTTCTTGACCAACCCACGCCCACGCCCACCCCATCCCCCCCAAATCCAAAACAGCCAAGCACTGGCACCCGCTCAGCAGTGCTCTTGTGATAGGTTGGACTCCAGGTTTCTCCCTTAAATGTAGTCAGTGTCTAACACTATTAACAATTCCCTAATGTCTCTCACTAAGTAAGCTTACTGAAAACCTGTCAAACAGTTCAATGCAACACAACAATAGGCCAAGCAGTAGCTTATTGTATAAAAGACAGGGACACATAATTATGGTTAATTAAAATTTAAATACAAGCTTATTGCCTCTTCAATCAACAAGTGAGCACAGTTAAAAACTCAAAATGAACATAATTATATCTCCAGGGCAAAACCTTCTTACATTGTGTACTGACCATAAATTTGGGTGGATTTGTAAGCTTCAGTTCAAAATGTAAAAAATGTTCTTTGGAAGCTCCTACTCTCACCCCTCAGGCCAGACGAGGGAGAGTTGTGAGGCACACTTGTGTTTTTCATTAGTGTGTATTCATCACTCTGACAGTACCTCCAAACATTTTATGAGGAATGATTTCAATTACTTTTGTTCTCTTGTGTTCTTTTGGCTATAAACGATGCAGCAGTGAAAGAGCGGCTGTATCACAATGATGCATACAACTCTAAAAGCATTTGTTCGTTACTGCTGAACCTTCACGAGTGATAATGCTCAAGCACCTGATGTTGGCTTTTACAATAAAATGTATTTGTGTTAGACAGTAAAGTCTATAAAGTTTGGCTCTGTAGCAAAAGGGCCATTTGGGATTTGGGACCATCTCTAAGGTGGTGGAAGTAGTAGCATTATGCAATCTTTGGCAAATGTTAGGACTAGGCTGAGAGACTACCTCATGATTACTGAACCCCTTAGGGGGTTTAGCCTGAAATTTACCCTTCTAATATATCTTTTGACTGCACATCAAAATTTTTGGCAGTTAACCAACCTTATGTACTAGCATTTGGCTGGCAGCTGCATGTAATTTATGATGTTGCTGAGAGCCCATCACAAATAACACTGGAAGCAGTCATGCAGCTAGTATTCTATGGGGCTTTGACTGGAACGTTGATCCCCAGGAGTACAAACAATACCTGAGCCAAAAAATGTGTCAGCCACTCTTCCTCCCAGTAGCTGTCCCACTTTAACCAGTTGATGCTGTTCTGCTGGTGAGAGCTTGCTGGCCAAAAGCATGATGTTTTGATCGCTCCTCATACAGTCATTTACCTAAGACAAGACATAACTTTAGAGGTTTCTAGGCTTTTAATACAAGGACATACATTATAGTTCACTAAAGCTAGCCTGAAAATGAAAATCAAGTGTAGGAAAATAATTTATTGAAAAAAATACTTAAAAGAAGTGGAAATGTCTTTAGTGGTGGATATGTTTACTATCTACATTAATGCATGTGATCTGTTTGCCATGTTGTATTTTTGTATTGTTCTGAACTTCTTAAATGTTGACCCTGACAAGCACCGACCATTACATAATATACACAATCCTAAACACTGAAACTAATAAAAAACTAAACTGAAATAAGAAAACCCACTCTGAAAACTAACTGAAATGAAATTGAATCAAACACAAACATTTTAAACTATATGAAAACATATAAACTATAATAACTCTGCTGTAGAGTTAAAAATTTCAAGGGAAAAAAGGCTATTCACATCATGGAGACATACCATGGAGAGACTGGCTGAGGGGCTATGAGATATATGAGCATTTGCATATCGGGTTCCTTCTGAGGCTTCTTGGAAAATCTCCAGCATCTCCAGAGTCACTGCATAATCTGCAGGACGCTTTCCATACAGATTTCTATGAAGAGGATGAAAGATAAAAGGTGTCAGTGTCTGACAGTATGCACACACATGTGTATTTACTCACTTGCAGTGCTGCAGACCATCTGGTGACCACAGGGAAGGTCAGACACATTAACACTGAAAAATATGTCAACAAACAAAATCTAAATCCAGGGAAATACCACCACCGCCACCATCATGAAGATATTTTGCTTTGTAATACTGCATCTCTTGTAGGTTATTTAGTCAAAACTGTTGTTTTTCACAGGAGTATGTAATCATTTGGATGAATGGTTCAGCTTACACTGAATGACTTCAATCAGTCCTGTTGTTTGTATAAGCTCATCTTGAGAAAACTGTAAGACACAATATACCTTTACAGTCACATTTTGCATGGGGACTGCACTAGTAAATTTCAATTAAGAAACAAAAGGCAGCTGAAGTAAATGCTCTACATTAAAAGCATATTATTTTAAAAATGACTGTGACTCAGCTGGCAGCGCTTCCTTAGCCAGGAGCTCTAGTCTTGGGAACGTGCTCTGAAGGCTCCATCCACAGTATTGACTCTGGAACAAACAATAGGTCTCACTCAAATAAGCCTTCTCATAATTCCATGTTTTGGTTATGTTTTGAAAAAGTCATGTCACCATTTGTAGTACAAAGCAAAGTTTCTCAAACAAGATCATCACTCCATTTTATTATTTAGTTCCAATCTGTGCAAATTCTGCTTCAAACCAAGCAGAAACTGAAATTCAATATTTGCTACTACAGAGCTCTGAACAAAACAATTTGGCAATGTCACATCCTGCTTGCTCTGTGAGGTCTGTGCAACTGTGTGCGTCATTCACTTGTTAGTGCATAATAATTTGATATAAGGTTAAGCTGAAGTCGGTCCTATACTTCATGCATAAGTCAAATCACGTCAAATCTTGCTAAATGCAAAGGAATTAATATCAAAAGCCTGCATAATGTATATGTTTTAAGGATGATACATGACAACCTTTCAGAACAGCATCATCTCAAAAAGCACTATTATGTGCAGAGATTCAAAGACGATGAAACTGTCATCCCTTGGTTACAAAGGAGACATTGAAGAAACAGCTTTAAAGTATGCGTCTTTAGGTATGAGAAATCTGCATGAAACAAGACTGAGGTCACCTTGAAGAAAGTGTGTGTGACGAAAGGCACAGGAGGGGGAAAGAAGACAAAGAAGAACCAAGCCCAGCAGGTCGTCTCTAAAAGATTAGGCGTCAGCAAAGATAACACCTGGGGGACAATTAATAGGTCCACTGGTCCATAAAATATTTCATTTGGATTCATACCCCCAGCTCCATATACACACAAATACAAACAAACATAAAATGTCCCCGACACTTAAACATATGCACGCACACAAGCTGGTTTAAGGAGCAGCACATGAGAAGAATATTTAAAAAAAAATAAATTAAAAAAAAAAATAGAGTTGAATGGGAGGTAAAGTCAAACACTCTTCCACAGGCCTCTGCTCAAGCACACAAGTGGGTGGAAGGTGATGGTGTTTCAATTAGGTATCTACTGTAACCGAGACATAACAAGGTATGGTGGATCCATCCTTTAACCCTTTATGACCTATAATAGAACAAGTCCACCAGACCATATCTTTACATTTATACATGTAGTCCAATTTTTTTTGGAATATCTCAACTTACTATGCATCAATAGAATCTTCATATCCCAAATTTTAATGATATGTATGAAAAGAAATCCATAGTAACTAAGGAAAGTAGCTAAAAAGCGCATTAACCCACAAGGAAATTGAAAATTTTTTGTATTTACATATTGTTCTAGATACATAAATACCATAGCTGTAAATGCTAATGAAAACTATAAAGCACATGGAGTATGTTTTATTATTTGTGCAAACCCGTTAGAAGAAGGATACAGCGCTCTGGGACATGTTGAATGCATGACATTTAAGTATGAATTCTGTGGTTTTATATGCAAGAAGAATTATTGCTCTATCGTATGTGGTTACAATTTGACCGGCATTTAAACACCACAGTGAGAAGAGCCAAATTTCAGTCATGAGTTGAATACATAAAATGTGTTGCATGCCACCATCAGTTCATACCTGACATTCTGATCTGTTGTACAAAACACATTTTTCATTCCTAACTCTACTGTGGCAAAGCAACAAAAACACTGATAATAATAGCTTTTTATCATGTCTACATCACCTTACAGGTAACACTGCTGCATCAAACTACCCTAAAACTTTCACTTTGTAAAAGTAGAAATATCACACTGTGTTTTTTATTTTTGGCAAATGCCCTTCCCTAACACCAAACTGTAATCACAAATAATGTAGAGTAGAGTTTCTTGATGCTCTTAGCTGCATGTTTACTCAAACCACTAACAATATTTCAGGTTTTGTGACTGCATAAAAAGGATACTTCAGTGCATAACAGCCAAAAATGATCAGAGCAATGCACTTTGTTTTGACAAGAGAATAAAACTGCAAAGACAGTATACATTATGGAGTACATTTCAAAGATTGAAAGGAACAAGAACATGACATCCATTCTCTGGAAGTTGTCATGTCAAAGATGCCCTCTGAGGTCTTCTTGTAAACAAGCAAAGTTTCTTTCCACATTCAGTCCAACTCACCAAAATACACTGAGTGTATCCTTGAGGGCTAACAAAAATGCGGAATTAATTTCCATCCCATTAAAACATCTGAAAAGCTATTTTTGGAACACTGTGAAACTTTCATTGTTTACTTTGTTTGCCATCTTCGTGACTGCTTTTGGTGGTGCATTACCGCGATCCTTAATGATTTTGACTTTCTGGAATGGTGTGAAATCATTCCTGATACAGACATGCCCATACTTGCGCACATCATTGATCACGTTTTTAAAAAAAAAATAAAAAATTGTGCCGGGAGTCTAGATCAACTAAATACTTAAAAATCACTAAAACCTGTATAGAACATACAAAAAAGTCAGTACAAACACTAGGTCTGTGCATTATAAGTGTTATGAGTGATGCAATGACTAATTACTAGCTAGTTGTTGTATTTCTGTGTATTTAATTATACCCATGTGGACTGGCATGTTAGTACAAGGCATACAGGTGATGGTAATTAATGTCTGTATGGATTCTGTGCTTCCAGCTTAAGGTGGTCATTATGGGTAGCTTGTTCCCCACATCTCATTAACACACATGTATTTTCACACTGAACTGACGTAAACATGAAGAGTGAAATCTAAACGCTTAGTACATGCTAAGCAAATCGCCTCAGGCCTCTGCTTAAGTATCCAAATGTCCCGCCCTAGTATACATTTAGAAGTCTATCCGTGCATGCTTTAAAGTGGTCTCTGAAAATTGATGTACATAAAATGCATAATAGATATTACATGAATATACTAAAAATACAACATCAGTACTCACTTGAGAGTTTGCCACTTTTAAGATTTCTTTCAGTATTTCTGACTTCAGTCAAATCAGTGAAGAAAAACTCAAACTAGATATAAAGTGGACTCTGGCACCAAGTGATTTATAGAACTGTGACTAAACAACGACAAAATGCAGCTGAATCATTCAGGCTCTACTTGCACACAAACATACACAGAAGAAAAACGAAGATCTGCAAAAGCTGTGCCTCCAAACCCTGAGCCGTGTGCCAGTCAATCCATTAGGGATTGCACTGGCAGATGTCTTGGTTCGTCTCCTGTGTGCATGTGTGTGATTGTGCTTGGTAAGGAGAGAAGCTAGGACAAGGACTGTATTGATACTGGATCCTGAATGAGACTGAATACTGATAACAGTTTTTTGACACCAGTGACATTATTGATTCTTCACTTATTGATTCCTAATAATTTTTCTGTATAGAAAGGACATAGGCCTGCATAGGCATTCCACACTGAAATATCTAGTTTAATCACTTTGGAATAAAGAGACCAGGAACAGTAGAAAAAAAAAGCTTCCATTTTCTCTGCTGTGTAAGAGTCCCAACATCATAAATCAGTATTGATAAATGGAATTGATTGATTGGAGATCGGAGATATATGGTTCTTCTGGTGGTCAGTTTAGAACTGCTTCCAAATTCCCATCCCAGTCCCAGAATGTCCCTGTCACTCCTTTTTTTGCCTTGTAGACAAGTTAAACGGTAAAAAGGAGAAAATATAAACCATCAAAGCAAAGAGAGAAATACAAATAAATGAAGAAAAAGCAGACAAAGAATCTCAGGCATTAAAGGATTTCGAGATTGTAAGACAGTTGATTAACTGATCACCTTACTGAGTCTGATTAATTAGTCATCATAAGAACTGGCCAATTCTCTTCCGCATCATCTCTTCCTCATTATTGACAATGTACTTCCACAGGCCAGAAAAGCTCATATGGCAACAGCTAATTGACAAATAATCAGCATCGGGTCTTACATCTGTCCACATATGTACTGCACTGACACCCTGTCCTTAACTACAGAAGGCTGAATATCTGCAGTGGCTGGGTAACAAGACCTTCACAATTTATTTAAAAACTGGGGAAAAAAGCACTCGTCCAGAAGGACAGAAGAACCTCTATGATGTAATGCCAGGAAATACAATAGGCATGCAATAAATATTAACTTGGTGTAAATGTTGTGTTTATTTTCTTTTAGTTGGGTGTGTGTGTGTGCATGTAAAACTGATGAAAGACTATATCATCAAAAGATGACATTTCTGTCCAGGAACACCATATAGGTGTGATTTCATTGTCAAAATCATTTATTCTCTAACTTTTTTTTCTTTTTTTAATCCAGTCTGCCTGTCAGTGGCTAAAAAAAAAAAAAAAAAAAAAAAAACACGACCACATAGAAATTTTTATTAATCATTAAGAATTAAATAACAACCCCAGTTGAATTTTGCAAAATGAATGTCAGCACAATAGCATGAACAAACTACACTCCTCAAAAAAAAAAAAAAACACTAATAAACACTTGATTGTCACAGTATAACACAAAATCTGTGTGTTTGTGTGATTTTGCCAGTGGTGGCATAAACCATTGCTCTCTCCCTTTCCTTTTTGACTGTTTTTTTCTCTAGTTTTGCATTTTGCTAGTGTTCCTGTCACTATTGGTAGCATGAGACAGAACCTGCAGCCCATTCAGGTTGCACGGGTAGTCTAGCTCCTTCAAGATGGCACATCCATACGAGCCATCACAAGAAGGTGTGCCACGTCTCTCAGCACATTCTCAAGTGTACGGAGGACAAACGAGCCATTGCACGACGAGAGCTGGATAAGGCCGTAGAAGAACACAAGCCAGCAGCTGGACCAGTGTCTGCTCCGTTGTGTGAGGCGGAACAGGAGGAGCACTGCCAGAGCTCTGCAAAATAGCCTCCAGCTGGATACATGTTTCTGACAGTTTGGTCAGAAACAGACTCCATGAGCACGGAATGAAGTGCCGACATCCTGTAGTGGGACCTGTGTTCACTACCCAGCACCATGCTGCTCAATTGGCATTCTCCAATGATAGGCCTTCCCAGACCATCACTGACCTACTGCCAACTGGTCGTGCCAGATGATGCTGCAGGCAGCATAACATTCGCCACCGCCACAACATCTGCACACTCTTTGTGCTTTCTAGCTTGATTAAGATTGATATCCCAGAAATTAAACAAACTTTATATTATACTGTGATGATTATGTGCTCCTTCAATTTTTTTTTTTTTTTTTTAAGAACAGTGTACTTTTTCCTTGATAAGTCATATTAATTCAACTTATTTTCATTCCATACCTTTAATAGGTAACAGACACCCTCCACCCTGCCCTGGCTCTGTGTAACAGTTTCATAACCACAGTTCTAAAGGCCACTGCTGCCATTAGCAGTTAAAAAAATTAATTTTATTTGAAGTTAAAATGTGGCCAAGACAAAAAATATGTTTAAATACTAGGTTAAAAGTTTAATTTTGAACTCAAGAATAGAAAATCTTTTCACGTCACACCTTCAGGCCAGTGAAAAAAACTTTTTAAATAAAATTAACCAAAACAGCTCTCGCATTGAGGAGCTTCAGTTTTCACTCATGCATTATACCTAAAAGTGACATTTTAAGCACCACTGCTGTTCATTGAGCTTTTAGGTCAGGACTTAAAACACCGTGACATAAGACCAAAATCACACAAAATATGCAATCTGTGTTCAGTTCATCACTTGTGCTGCTACAGTCCTTTCTGAAAGACTGACCCACATTACATGTAGAGGCCCGACCCTCATCATATGTAGTCTCTATTGGTTTGCCTGATATTCAGTATAAAAACACTTTGTAACTTTAGTACCATAGCTGCAGCGTAATAAAGTCAAAGTAACAATAACATCCCACCTCCAGCCCCAGTATTATAAAACACTTAAAGCAACTTACAATACGTTCTGCGAGGCACCAAGCTGTAGTAGCAGTTTTACAATAGGTGAATGTCCATTCCTCACAGCATCGTGGAGTGGAGAGTCATTTTCATACCCAGGTGTGTTCAACAGGGCTCCTCTTGAGATTAATATTTCCACAACTGCCAGGTGACCCAGGTTACATGCTTCATGCTGAAACAAAAATTGGTAAAACTTGAAAGTTATCCTACTCTGCTTCGATCTGATAATCTGCTTCAAATTTTACACTTCAATAAAGCAATATTTTTATTTATAAATAATTATTTTTGCTGAGTAATATCCTCTGAGAAGAATGCATAAATATGTTCTGCCCTAGTTTTCTGCTTTCTAAAATTAAGACTGGGGGATGTGGCTTAAGTTCAGCTTAAGAATTTCACCTGGAATGCAATCCAGCCACACTCAAACAACTGCAGAGTGATTAAATACAGCATTATGCTTTAAATAACAGCCAAGTCATTTATTGAGAAGCTGGCTTTTTGTTCCAGTTTATTTTTATTTGGGTCAGGTAGTCTAAGCTATTAAGCCAAGGGCTGTGCAGTTATTTCCTCTCAGTGACTGTGTAAAACTGATGTGTCACATGAATGAGCAGATATTAAGAAGAATACACAATGTATCATCATCAACATCACCATCACCATCATCAGGGGCTAGAAATGAAAACTTGCCTCTTGTTTGTGACAACTGTTTCATGTATTACTGGAATTTAGATTTTTTTTTGGAGTGCAGGCCATCTGTACTCAACAAATGTTTATTTTGCACCCAGTTTGGAAAGAAATCCATGGATTTGTAAAGAACACGCTAAAGTCTGCTTTATTTTGTTTGTTCTAAACTTCACAAATAGAGAAACAAGTAACAAGCTGAAACTTTCTGGCTCTACAACAAACTGAGTTTAAAAAAACTGCAATGGTGCTAAAAGCGCAGGTTTGAAGAACAAAAAAAAAAAAACAACAGTGATCTCATGATGACTGTAGCATGTCAAGGAGTACAGCTACCATCCTTCCCACATACATACAAACACTCAAATGTGAATATTTCAAGCTTACTGGTAGCAATTTGAAAGATCAGCTAAAAACTGTCAAAAGTCAAACAGAAAACTCAAGTTTGAGTGGAGCATCTTGACAGCTCGTCGCCGCATGAAGTGCTGCAATAAAGATGCAAACGCTCTCACACTCAGTCTCGAGCAGCTGTGGAGGTAACTTGAGTTTAAACTGATAAAATAACATGCCTGTGATTGTTGCTGAGGAGGTACCACCACAAACAGATAACCCCTCATGTTACTGGAATATATTATATATATTCTTAATTTGATGGATCAAACTGATATTTTACAATCAAACACTTTACTTACACTTCCTTTCTTTTGTCTTCACTGCTCTTGGTAGACAGTTGGTGATTATTAAAATGAACTCACTGTGCTTTTGATCATAAATTTTTGCATTATTTAACATCATCACCTGACCTTCCCAGTCCTGTATTTTTTTCTGATTGCAAATTTGTGCCGGTTTGCCCTGCTTACTAGCATCATATAAATAGTGCATAAATAGTGCAGATGTTTATTTATTTTTTAAATGAGCTAAAAAACAAAACAGCAAATAGAAATAGAAATAGAAGCTCAGTCACATACTTGAAACAAGTGTGACTATCCCACATCTTTAGCTTTAAGAGTAATATAAAGTAGCAAAAGTTAGTCCATGAAGAAAAGTTAAAGTCTATAAAAGACCTTATGTGAAAACAGTTGTGCTCTCAAACAATGGAGTCACTGCAGTTTAAAAAAAAGGAATTAAAATAGCTTACCTATTGAGAAAACTCATTTTTTTAAATAAAAAGTAATAAAAACATCCTGATAGGGTAGAAAAATGATTGTGCTTAAACAATTGCAGAGGAAACCTTTTGTCACAACAAATGAGAACAAAAATTCATCACTTACCAGAGGTGTCCACCCCGCATTATCTTTCAGGTTGGGGTCAGCCCCCTGGTCCAGAAGTTCCTTGACAGCCCCTACATCTCCCTGCAAGCCCAGAAGAGAACAACAAGCCTGAGGTCAGAACTGCAGACCTGTAAATGCAACCCTTTAAACACAGCAGCTGATCCCAGTGAACCAAAGCTCTATGGTTTATCAATCAGACTCAACAGCAAGCCATTGATTGCCTTGTCTGGGATCCAGAGAAGGATTACAGCCATGTTTACAAGGATTACTGTAAGACAGTTAAGTCTCAATAGAGTGGAATATAGCTGCCTGATCTAATACGGCTAAATATGTTCACCCCCACAGGAAGGGAAGATATGTAATTATCTTTCTGCAATTTAAAAGAAACTGAACAACAAAAAGAAATCTGAAATGTCATGTTTGCACCTTGCATTCATCACTCATTTTCATAATTTTAAACTGCTGACAAATTCCTTATTCCATTTCTGCAAATGGCAATACAAGAAAAGCAATACTGAGCTACAATTCATGTAATTATAACTGTTTGCCATTTTAATATTCCATTATTTAAGAACATAGTGCATAAATATATGCTGTCAATTGTGCATTTTGTATTCTAGCTTTTATTATGTCAGTCTAAGCAGATGCATTTGCATTCCTAGAATGTAACACAAAATTCAGTAAATAATGTGAATTATTCCAACAGTTTATGACCTTGATCGAAGCTAGATGCAGCGGGG
Organism: Archocentrus centrarchus; assembly: GCF_007364275.1. Classification (NCBI taxonomy): domain Eukaryota; kingdom Metazoa; phylum Chordata; class Actinopteri; order Cichliformes; family Cichlidae; genus Archocentrus; species Archocentrus centrarchus. The sequence continues at coordinate 14,390,935 of NC_044366.1, forward strand.
TCTCTCCCTTGTGGTTCCTCTTCATAACTGCAGGGCTTCCTGAGCTGGTCCGTCCAACAGATGCACCGTTAATACACGGAGACCTCCTGTAACTTTGAGCGGAGGCAGTGTCTTGAACAGAGGGGCTGTCTCTTCTCTCTTTTCTGGACTTTTTGGTGCTCTTAGGGCTAGTCAAAGATGGAGGATTAAGAACAACTGGAGAGATCTGACTCAGTGATTTTCTCCCCCTTCTGCCTAGAGAAGGTCTTGGTCTTTTTGGTGTGTTTTCCAAAGTGGAGTTTCTCTCCTCCACTCTTGATCTTTTTGAGGACTCCTCAGTTGGAGACATGTTGTGTTTTTGAGGATTATCATTTGGGTTGGATACATTTGCGTACAGTTGGTCATGTTGAAAGACACTTTCTAGTGGGGTCTGAACAGGTTCGGTTTGGTAATTCTGCACAGTGTTGCTGCTTTCCGAGAGACTCTCTCTCACTGTGCTCCTGGCAGGCCTGAGGTCTTTAGCACTCTGCTGTGCCACCTCAGGCTGAGGCCTGTCAGCGGTGACAGCAGGGCTTAGGAAAGAAACCCTTTTACTCGACCTTCTTGCCCCATCAGCACATGGCTGCTCGTTTTCAGAGAGCTGTACCTCCTCTGATATTCCCCATTGCTGGTTTATGGCCTCTAACCTTTTCTTCTTCACATCTTGCTTGGTCTGTTTTTGTGTGGTTCTGGTGGTTCCTTGCACCAACACATTCTTCCTGGTGGCATTTTTCTTCGGTGACCTCCGCTTCCTGTTTTTCCTGGTTTCACTGTTGCATCTTTGAGAAGAAGAGGAGCCAGAGTCTTGGGAGGATGAGGTGAAATTGAAAACCGACAGGTCCTGACATTGAGCAGTGACGGTTCCTGGCTGTGCTGCAGCCGTTTCTCCAGGAGACCTGCTGTCTTGTACGGTGACCTCTGCAGGCTTTTCGACTGTGCAGCGTACCTTGCGACTGCGGGGACTGAACCAGATTTTGAAGTTCTTCTTGTGTTTATGGACAGTACTCTCAGGCTTAATCTCAGCTATAGGGGAGTCTACAATGAAGTATGAACAAACAAAGAAATGTATTCACATAAATAATTAAAGAGCTAATAAAAATGACATTCATATTAAGAATTATTTATTTATTTATTGTAAGACACGTTGCAATTTTAAAATGAATCTTTGAGGAACTGTTCTTAATTTATCATTTCGGGTTGGTATGTATGATTTTTTCTCTTTTTTCCATGTTCTCTTTTATATGAACTTCAGTGTTAATGCTCCTTTGTTATGTGTTATGGTGTTCATATACTAGTGAATATGTGTCCCCAGGTAGAATATTCTACACTATTTCTACTGTTAATGGGATCCTAATAAAATGAAAAAAAAAAAAAGAAAGACATTTAACAACTCAAAAAAAATCTCTTTTCCCCTGCATATATTATCATTTTTCACTGTTAATTGCTTTCACAAAAGCAAACCTTGCAAACAGAAACAGCACATTGTATTAGGTGTAGTGAAATAATACTAACATATGAAAGACATAAAAGCACCCCATTTACTTTCTACATCTTTTGCTTTTTTGTGAACACTGAGACAACAACATGCAGATTTGTTCCCATTTTAACTACACGGCTTGGAAAGCCCTTCTGAAATTCTTTGTCAAAGCTGAGCTCTACTTGCAGACTAAACACTAATATGGATAATTGCACTGCATAATTAGTGCCACTACCTGGATGCCAGATTGTAAAAAATACAATAAACCAAAGGAAGAAGCTACTAATATTGTCAATCACAGATCAGATTAGTGGAGGAAAATGTTTGAACATTTCAGTCAACAGCTGATAGAGAAGGGTGTGGAAAGAGCAGTGTGGAGAGAAAGATAATGAAGCAAACACATGCATTTGGGAAGATAATAGCTATGCTTTCAGGCTGATTTTACATAGATATAGATAGAGATAGACAGTCAGACAGATAGCGCTCCTCTCTACCTGGATTTTTAATAGGACTGAGCAGGGAGTCTAAACCACAGAAGAGTTGTATGATGCTGCTGAGCTGCCTGTTGATTTGGATGTCCTTCACCCACGCAGGGCTGTGACACACCACACAGCCATCTCCTGCCCGCGGCCCAGCACATGACCTAAGGAATAAATATATCTCAGATTAGGAGTCCACACTACAGCTCAGTAAGAAGAATTATGGTTAGTCCTTCGCTTTCAAAAAACATCCAGTCATGAAGAAAAGAATCAAAATTCGAGCTGTTATTTAAACATACAGACATCAATTTAACACTGGATTTACTCAGTAGCCTCTTTCACATGTAGACTTCAGACAATTTCAGGGGAATTAGGTTGGGATATTTTCCACATTTGTACTTCCTAACATGCAATACACAGAAGAAAATAGTCTATTTGAGTTGTATTGAAACTACTTGAAATAATTTTTGTGTTAGCATGCGGGAGGGAACACATTAATCCCACTGACTAGGACTAAAGGCACCAGACTACTACCTGCACTGTCTGTACAATAGCATAAACCATCATCACACAGATTTTGTATTAGGCAGCTGCTGGGTTAAAGTGCAGCATTTTCACCGGTGACTCTAAAAGTTCAGGGCTGCAATGCATGTGTGAAAACCACTATGGTGTCTGAGAAGGGAGGCAAGACTAAACTCACAATGGACATTTTGATGCACCATAGAAGGAAAAGCTGTAGGTTTTAAATACCATTTAGGTATACTGAATGGAACTGAGCCATTATTCTTATTAGCTACACCTGCCTTTAACAGGCTCAGTGGTGTTAAATTAGTTAGAATACAATGGCATTAATACATTACCTGCACAGCATATGCTCACATAGACCTAAGCATACAGGTTCCTTCATTAAATCTGAGCTGGAAAAAAATGACAAAAAAGATTGAAAAGTGGTTAGTATACTTAATAATCAGAATAGGCAAGACAACCACAAGCACACAGAGGAGCTGTGTTGCGCAACAGTTGTCTACCCCCCAGGACCCACAAATTAAATTACAGCAAGATAAAAATATAAGGCTATCTGGGCAACCTTTCAGAGCCTAAGTGCCTTGATACCAGCACAGACCATTTGAGATAGCGTATATGGGACTCACCTTATTAATAAGAACGCAGGGATTGAGAGCCGTAAAACTTTTTGAGCCAAATGTGTGAAATCTGGACTTTAGAAGATCTTCTTCCCAACAAAGAGTACATTATCATCATGAACACAAAAGCACAAAGTACTCCTTACACTTTGGGGCAGTACTTTAATACCCTGCTATATGCAAAAACAGTCACCTGAAGTCCATCAACCAACCCAACACAGATACGAATACAATCATAAATAATTTTCGGCAGCAACTGGGTTTTTACTACAATTTGTACTTATTCTGCCCCTGAATTGATTAGCAAAATATACCAGCGCGTTCGCTGGTAAACGTTATCACGACTCTATACTGTAATTTGTTGTACGGCATGATTTGCCGTATTATATTTTGTCTTTTAAATTGTGCACTTTCATAGTTTTAGTGTAGACTGCGTTGAGTGTTGCTGCTGCACAGAAGTCTGGGCGAGGTTAGAAATGTTCTTCTTCTATGTTACTTTGCATTACTCTGCAAGGTTAGTCTTAGCATTAGGTCACTGCCCAACTACGCAAACATAGCAAGCTAACATTGAAGTCCACCACTGTGAGACAGCGCTATGTGTTACTTTACCTGATAAGCTTCCTATGCACACGTCAAAGCGCTTAAAAATAAACCCAGTTTAGTCTGACATACTCATGGATCACGCTGGCTTAGCCAGCCACTTTCTACAACAGTTAACGTTTACTTACCATTTGGAACAAAGAAGCAGCCGTCGGAAATTTGCCACCGCCTCCTTAGTGTTCTTCCAGTCCACTGTTTGCCCGGCGTCATGGTCATCCATTCTTAGAATAGCTGTTACTGTTTTCTGACTACTCTATTGTATCTTTTTATTCATCAAACAGCAAAACAAGCAGAACTACTTCCCGGACTTCTTACATCTCCCGCCAAATATTTACGGAAGTGAGCAAAGATGATTGCCACAGTGGATTGGTTGACGGTGATTACGTAGATCCTGACGTAAGTTGTTTTGGTTTGGTTTTTTGGGAAGAAGTGTTGTAAACTGGATAGAAATGAATGCTATTAAACATGTTGAGACTGAACATTATTTTGTGGTTCAAAACACTATAATCAATTAATAGTATCTTCAACTCTGCCACCTCCAGCTTTCCCTTCAGTCTTCTTAAAACCGCCCACTCCCATCTTGTTATAGGCATCATAGCAGGTCTCACTACTACCTTGTAAACCTTCCCTTTCACGCTTGCTGTTAGCCTTCTGTCATAAATCACTCCTGACACTCGTTTCCACCCACTCCAACTTGCCTGCACTCTCCTTTTCACCTCTCTTGTGCACTGTCCATTGGGTTAATCCCAGGTATCATCTATCCGCACTACCTCTACTCCTTGCAGATGTTTATATACATTTTCACTGTTACACCTGCCTCCCTCTCGTTCACATATACGCATTCTGTCTTGCTTCTACTGACTCTCGTCTCCCTTCTCTACAGAGCATATCTCCACTTCTCCAGGTTTTCTTCCACCTGCTTCTACAGATCAAAATGTCATCTGCAAACGTCAAAGTCTATAGAGCCTGTCTTACCTCCCTGATGTAATCCCACCCCCACCTTGAACCCATCTGTCACTCCTACCACACAGCTCACAACTGTCTCACTGTCCTCACACGTGTCCTGCACCACCATCACATACGTCTCTGCCATGCTGACTTCCTCATGCAGTACCACAGTTCCTCTCTTGGCACCCTATCATGTACTTTTTCTTGATTCACAAAGAGACAGTGCACCTCCTTCTGATCTCCATACTTCTAAATCAACACTGTAAAAGCAAACATCACATCTGTAGTGTTCTTTCTCGGCATGAAGCCATACTGCTGTTCAATGATTGCCACCTCTTTTCTTAACGTACCTTCAACAATTCTTTCCTATATCTTCATGGCATGGCTCATCAACTTTATCCCTCAGTAGTTACTTCAGGCAGCTCTGCACATCACTCCTGTTCTTGAAAATTGGTACCCGTACACTTCTTCTCCATTCCTCAGCATTCCTCCATTCCAACCTCTCACTCTCCAGGATTATGTTAAACAATCTGGTTAAAAAAGTCCACAGACTTCTTCTTTCCTAGACATCTCTATAAAACAAGTCCAACTGATAGATTAAAAAGCTATATATGTGCAAATAATTACACCTATGGAAGAATTTGTGAGCATATAATAAGGCCAATAATCAGAGAAAGAGCAGTGTTTATCTTCTGTCAGTTGTCATTAAATGCCTTCCACGTTTTTGTATTGTTTAGCTGTGATGGCTATATCCATTAGGCTCTATATCTCTCAGCAATATTTTCTTTGGGCCATGCTAATATCCTATGCTTAATCAATGCATGGAGCCTTGCAGTGATTTTTAACGTAGACTTGTCTGTTGACTGGCATGTTAAACAGATCTTTAGGAATGATTTCTTTATTCTGCTGAAATGTATCAAAAAAAGGAACATCCTGTCTCAGAGTGATACTGAAAAACTATGCAATTGTTATTTCTAGGCTGGACTACTGTAATTCCCTGTTATCCGGTTCTCCTACAAGGTCCCTGAAGAGCCTTCAGTTGATCCAAAACTCCACCACAGGGGCATCATCAGAGATAAGAAAAAAGAGATCACAATTCTCCCACATTAGCTTCTCTTCATCGGCATTCTGTTAAATCCACACTTGAATTTAAACTCCGTCTTCTCAGCACAAAAGCCCTGAATGATCAGACTTTATATCTTAAAGACCTTGCATAACATATGAGTAACATATACCAATAGAGCACTTCATTCTCACGCTGCAGGCTTATTTGTGATATGTAGAGTTTATATAAGTAGAATGCGAGACAGAGCCTTCAGATGTCTGGTCCCTCTCCTGTGGAACCAGCTCCCAATCTGTATTTGGAAGGCCTAAAAACTTATTGCTTTTAAGATTGAGCTTCAAACTTTGAACAAAAAAAAAAACAAAAAAAAAAAACCTTATATTTAGGGCTAGAGCAGGTGACCCATAACATATATTACTTATGATGTTGTAGGTACAAGGGTACTCAGGGACTTCAACTTTTGGGGACTTGCACTGAGTACGCCTCCTCCACTCCCCTCTTTTCACTCCCTGTGTGTTTATATACCAGTACTACATGTTATTAACGTTTGTCTAATCTCTCCTGAACCTTGTGTTTTGTCCTTTTTGTTGTTTATGTTCTCTCTATGCTCCTCTTGTCTGTCTTCTCTTTCACTGCAGTTGGCTGTCCCTCCCTGAGCTCTGAGACCTCCCTTAGATCTCTTCCTGTTAAAAGGAAGTTCATCTTCCCCACCGTCACAAAGTGCTTGTTCAAAGGTCATTGTATGATCATTAAGGTTCTCTCTCTTTAAGCCACTTTATGCTGTAATAGTTACAGCATAAAATCGCTTGAAACAACTTTGTTAACTGAGTTTATATAGATAAAACTGAATTAATGAGCACAAATGTAATAAAACATCTGAAATGTCAACAGTTTACTGCATATTGACCACTGAAGCAAAATCAAAGATCTAAAATGTGTCCTAGTGCAGAAAAAATAATATAAGCATGCACAGTAGGCAAATGAACAACAGCTGCACTTGAAAAATAGCTTTATTAAATTATAAAAATAGGCTTGATGCAGTTATGACCACATGAAGCAGGTCCATAGGCAGAAAAGTCTATTAAATATTCAGTACAATCATTCCAAAAGTTAGATATGCCCTTAGAGAACGTGTTAATGAGCGAGGGGGAAAGTGCATATTAAGCTCTGAGTGTGAATATTTTCTTTTATCAAATTTCATCTAGAGAGCAAAATTAGATGTAGTTCACATAAAAATACTTAACTTTATTCATGTTATATATTTATTGAGTTAGTGCCTTATGATGGTGTATAGGGATGATTATCTATAGTATAATATTCTAGTGGTAAAAAGCATCCCAGCCACAGAGAGAAATTAAAAGACTACATAAATAAGTTCAACCTTCATGAATCTGATCTGAATAATTTAAGATGAACAATAGAATCATGTAGTAAATAAACAAATGAGTAATTAGTCACTACACCTGTGCATGTATGCAGATGTTTATGTGTTCTTATGCAGTCTTGTGACAGTTTGATTTGGTAAGACAAATTTAACCTTCATATCAACAGTCAACAGACTTAAAAAAATAAATCAATATTCATAAAAAAAGAAAAAAAAAAATCACACTTTTATCGAAGTCACATTTTTTCACTAAGGTCTGATTTAGTGTAAGTGGACACTGTGTTTTACAGTGGACAGAAAGTCAAAGAAAAGGAAGCAGCCAGCTCTATGTTTGTACTTCCTTGATTGAGTCCAGACTATCACATTCATCTTCACTGTCAATTGGTATGGAATCCATGCCGATTTTCCCCATGGCAAAATTGATGAAGACCTGTAAAGGTTCAACAATAATGTAAGAGTCATGTCAATATGAAGGGGAATTATTTTTCTCAGACCACCTTAATTTTAGCTGGTCAATTTCCCAACCTATCACCCATTTTTTTCTACTGCCTATAGTATCTTCTAATCCCTGATCCCTAGAGGGACAAAGTGGTTGAAGAATATGAGCAATAGCTGCATATAAAGCTCATGGATTCTCTCCTTAACTCATATTCCATTTATTTTCCCTCAGGCCTACCCTCTGTCAGTTTCCCTCTGCCTCTTTTAAACTTTCTCTTTCTCTGTCTTTCACTCCCACTCAGCTTTCTTGTGTCCCTGCTTCCTCTCCCACTTCTCTCTTCTTCATTCACTGCCTGCCCCTTTTTTTCTGTCCCTTGCTACCATCAACCCACACCTACAAAAATCCTCACACTAGTTCTTCCCCTCTCTCAGTTTATGTTGTCTCTCTTTTTCTCACCTCATCCAGTGTGGTCTGGCTCACAGAGAAGTGTCTGATCTGCAGCGCATTCTTGTTGGACTCCAGCTGGTCAAAGATGTCAGCCAAACCTCCAGGAGCAAATGGGACGTGGTACTCCACCACAGCGGAGTGCTGGTCCTGTGTGTTGGAAAAGGATGCACAAATATGAGGTTAAAAGTTTAAAGAAAAAAAAACATAATTCTATACTTGTATCAACAAAATAAAATTGTAAAATTCATAGCCTTTTTAATTTTACAATGTTGCAAACATTATTTTTCTGGGGTAGAAAATCTACATTATTTTAAAATACTGTATATGCACTGCACTTTTGGTAAGGGCCCTGGGCACAGCAGGTCCTTATATAATGAGCTTCCTTCTATTCTTAGCTGAGCAAGTCAGCATTATAATGAAGAAAAGTCCACATGGGTAGTGAGGTACTATACAAACTTCATTTTTTATGGATTCTTTAATGGTGCACTAATCATTATTATCATATTAACACCGAGTCAAAGGCGTAATGTGGATGGGATTAATCACAGTGACTAATACACAGACAATTATCTCCCAACTCTGGAAGTACCCCCAGCTTAAATGACTGATTTAGCACTTGCTTTCACAGGCAACAACTTTGCTGTTTTGGTTCACTCTCACATTCCTTCAGGAGTTGGTGAAGACTAAAACAGAGCTAAAGTAGGAGTGAGGCAGACAGAAACATGATGCCAAATTAGTGCTTATTTTGATTCATGTCTGCTGGCTGTGTATGTAAGCAACTGTTTGATAACACTTTTGTCTTAAACACTGTACAAATGGATAAATATGTCAGTGTTTCCATTTATTTATTTATTTTATCTTTAGTCCACTGCACCCAAAATGGCAAAAAAACACTGACTTAATGTTGCCTTAAATCTATCTAAGAGAAGCCAAAACCATGTAAGGAACCTTATAATAAAGCTAGGATTTGACACAGTCATGACATCTGTGCTCGACAAACTAATATCCATCTGTGGATATTAGTCATAATAAAGGAGATGAAAATAATGGTCATAACAGGCTTGCAATTTAGGAGTGCATTGCCTTAAATTATACATTAATGCCTTGTGTACTTTAGAATTTGTTTTTAAAAAATATGCACACAAAATTGTCAAGCGCACTTTCTACCAAGTACTCTTGACTGTTCTGGATAGCTCACCTTGAGGTAAGTGCTGGGGAATCTGCACTGCATGAAGCTAGTGATTTTCTCTACGTCACAGGAGGCCTCGGCCAAGTACATCTTCACAGTGAACCCACTGCCAAACCTGCACAAGGGAGATTTTATGAACAAAGCAGTGTTATTACATGTCTGAGGCGTGGGGCTGTGGTGGTGGAGTGTGTATGTGTGAGTGTGTGTGCGTGTGTGTGTGTCTGTGTGGTGGAGGGCACTGTTCTTACAAATTAAATTGAGCATTCAACTGCACAAAGGACCATTGGGGGGAAGAAAGGGAGGCAGTGGAAACAGGGTGTGGAGAGTAGTAATGGCTGGGTTGTAGGATGAGGAGAGGTCACTAACCTGTTCTTAATGTGCTGCAGGGAGCCCAGGCATCGGAACTGACCTTTCACCATGATGGCAAGACGGCTGCACAGTGCCTCACATTCCTCCATGCTGAGATATGGAGACAGGGAGGGAAAGATAAAAGGTCATACAAGGGTCCATTAGGATAAAAGTAATTACCCATGCCAGCTGTCACATAGAAATTCAAAAGAAAAAAAAAATGTGTTATTGCATTTGTTATCTAGAGTGTGCTGTTGGGAAAAGCCTGAACATTCTTCAGCTAGAATGCTAATCATCTCTGTGCAAAACTCTAATAAATGTCATTTTTAATCTGTAATTTTAGCCCTTATGCTTTAAGCTGTAAATTACAAACTTTCCATGTTATATACAGTACTGGGAGCATGATATCTTCTAACCTGTGGGATGTGAGAACCACAGCACATTTTCCTTTCACTTCCTCAGAGATGATTTTCCATAGGTGACGCTTAGTGCGAGGGTCCATGCCAGAGCTTGGTTCATCCTGTGGATGATGGAGGGATGAGACAAGGATAGAGGAATGTTGAAATCAGGGTAAAGAGATCAAATGAAAACAAGGAAGGCAGCATTTAGCAAACACAGTGTAGTGTATACAGTAGAGAACAGAGCCAAGGGCAGAGTGAAGAAGAGAGAGTAAACATATATATAAATGCAAAATAGGAATGGGGATGGGAGGTCCAGTGTTGCAGGCAAAGCAAACAACAGAGAAATGAAGACAAATCAGACAAGTGCACATTGGTTATTGACCAAGGCATGGGGAGGAAAGGGAAGAGTTGAAGACAAAAGGAATGGCAAGAGAAAAAGAGAAGAGAGGATTTTATAGAGACATAAGGCACAAACAAACTTAAAAGCTACAGACAAGACCACCCCTCGGGTAAGCTTGGGTAAGCAGACTAATTAACTATATGAGCTCTGTCAAGACTAGGCAATCGATATCCGCTTTCCTTCAAAGACCATTTCAGGAGGAACAGTGCAGAGTTAGTTTAATATTTGCTGTCGAGTGACCTGTTAGGAAATTAAATGGGCAGCAACAGCAGTGTGAACAGGTGTGTCCTCACCAGGAGCAGGATTTGTGGATGCCCAATGAGAGCCAGCGCAGTAGAGAGCTTCCTGCGGGTGCCACAACTGTAACCGTCAGTAATGATGTTCCTGTGGTAGTTGAGCTGCAGCCTCTTCAGTAGGTAGTTCACAAGCTATAAAGGAAACATGCAGGGGATTACAAAGTGGATGAACAAAATAACAAACACCACATGTGAGAGGACTCTAGTTTGGCATTCACTAATCCCAGACAGAATGTGACTACACAGATAGATTACATTTTAATCAAATTTTAATTAGGAGTATGTTTTCTTTTTTTTTTTAAATCGGTGTGGCAGTACTGTGCTAGTGTGCACACCAGTTGTCAGTTGTCACCAGGGTTATTATAGTTAATGAAAACGAACGAAATAACGAAAACTGAAATTGAAAAAACATTGTCGTTAACTGAAATAAATAAAAACTATAATTAAAAGGAAAAAACGATAACTAATTAAAACTGAATTGTGAGTTTACAAAACTAACTAAAACTAACTGAAATTATCGATAAACTGACTTTCATTTACTTGTTTTTTTGGGGTTTTTTTTAAGCCTTGTGGATTGATATGAAATCATTGTTTCCGCTCTCCGAGTTTAAGCTGGGAGCGCCACAGGACAACTGTGTGAGTGCGTGCGCTCACCGCGCTGGTCCGCAAAGTAATGGCTGCGATCTGCAGAGAAAGCGGCAGAGTCCCGTATGGAGGTTCTTTGAGTACAAACACAAGGTAATTAACACACACAATCCAGCTACACAAGCATAAATGCGGACATGAGGTCGGCAACTTCTGTAGGTTATATACAAAGACCCTGCAGGTTTAATTAGCGAGCATCTAACCAAGCTAGCTCCAAAACAGAAGCAGCTTCAGGTGGTGAGAACATCAGGATGCAGATGGATTTGACCTTTGACTCCTTCAAAGAGTTTGTTTTTGTTTAACACCACATGTAGGTGTTATTAATCTGCTGCACTGATGCTGAAGTTTATTGTGGAGTTTATTGTAGAATTTATTGAGTTTGGGAGTTCATGTTTTTCTTTGTTTCTCCTTGCTGATGTTCATGTGTGTCCTTAATATTACACACATTTAGCATGTCTTGTGAACAGCTGGTTGTTGACTATATTTCTTTAAACTGTATCTTTTGCCAAGTTTTCATTACACAATAGTCACTTTTGTGCCTTGAATCTTGCACCTGATCAGGTATGAAAATACTAAAACTAATACTGAAACTAACTGAAACTAACTAAAACTAAGCATGAAACCAAAAATAAAAACGACCAAAACCAATCTGAAAACTAATTAAAACTAACTGAATTAGAGAAAAAAAAGTAAAAACTAACTAAAACTAAACTATAATGTAAAATCCAAAACTATTATAACCCTGGTTGTCACCAAATAATTTATTTATCACTGCATGAACAACCACCTGCAAACTTCTTTTTAGATGCTTTAATGATAAGCATTAAATTAATGATAGAACACAACAGTAATTTAAGCTAATAACATCTGCTTTGACTATGCATGATTATACTCAAATGTAGATCATGGAAATCTCTAATCCCTGTCTGCTGTAAACTGCTAATCAATGCAGGAGATATGTAAGGGTCTTTCAGTGATCTAATGGGAGTCAATAGGTCTAATGATAGCTCTCTGTAGCAGTTTGACCCCAAAGCAAAATGAGACAGTTTTATAGACTGCTGTGCTGTTCCTAGCTTCATCCACTTGATGATAAAGTCAAATCTTATCTACAGCTTCAAAAGACATAAACAGACATCATGCCTCAACAGAAAGTTGAGTTTCTTTTCTTTTAATACATCAACTGGACACCCTCAGTGGAGATCCAGTATGTAACTACACATACTTCAGTGCTTTTTCACTGTAGGAAAATATAGATTTACAGGAGTAAAGGGCAAAGAGTGGTTCTACTCCTTATTACCTACTTTATATTCATCTTATGTCTGTAACTGCCTTTCCCCATTTTGCCCAGTACATTCACACAACAAATAACTAAGGTATCTATCTATTCCACTTCCATGAATATTTAATTCTGTTTGTACAACAGTGACGACTTTACTTGGTGACTTTATTCTATCTAAACTCTATGCAGTCCTAGTGCTGCAGGGACTGATCCTGCAGCATAATCCATTTGGTGCATGTCAGTTGATCCTGTGTGTTTAAACCCAGCAGGGATCAAAACCCCTTGATGACCTATAAGCATTTTCACTCACTTAAAAATCTTCTAGGCTTCCCTGTTAATCACATAAAATAGTGTGCTATAAATACAACTACGTTTTCAAATAGCTTGAGGTGATTTCCTGTCAGTAGGCTTTAGTCTTTTTCCCACCAGTTGGCAAATTTGGAAACCAGATCGATGAAGCAAGATAGTGCAATAGATACCTTAGTTCACTGTTCTGCTGTTTCTGTGTAAGACAATTTGCCTTTGGCCTTGAGTTTTTAGTATGATTCACTGACCCAAATTATTAAAAGTTTGGCTCCAAAATGTCATACTAAAATTTCATAATAATGATAAATGCATAGTATTCTGCATATATGAATGATTAGGACTGGTAACATAATCTATTCCTCAAACAGTAGGTTCAAATCAAAATATGACGTGTTAATGCTTTCTCTCATAAAAGCTGCTTTCTATCACATTTGATGTTACAGCTCATTTAGCCAACAAAACCATGTCAATGCAAAATGACCCCATTAAGGCTTGTCTCATTATGCACAGCTAGGGGACTGACAGTAGGAGACAACATAAGAGGAAAGCTATACATAACCTCATCTATGAGCCTGATGTTGCTGCAGTTGCCATTATAGCCATCCCTGTCACTATACTGACCAGAGAGGAGGGGCTTTAACAACAGCAGTGAGGGTGATTAGTGCCAGACAGATCCATTTCTGTGTTTTACTGTCTGTGTAAGCGCGTGTGTCTATGAGGTGCATAGTTGGTAATGTGTGTGCTCAGTTTTGTTGGTAAAATGCCTGAGAATGTCAGAGACAATGTTTTTGTTGGTTTCCATTCTAACCTCAAAATGGTGCAGAGAGAGAAAGAGCAGACAGGATGTAAAACTTAGATTTGTTATGATGTTATCCACAAATTTCCACACTCCTCAGAGTTCCTTATTTTATGTTTCACTTTTTTTATATATATATTATTGATATATTGATGGGATACTGATATTGAGAATCAGCGTGTTGATTGGTTGCTCTGCAGATTCCTTTAACATTGGCAGCAGTGAGAGGCATACACACTCAGTAATGACCACAGAAGCAAGATTGATTAGTTCTCAGAAAGATAAATGAGAAGAATGGGGCTTAAGTGGCATGTCAAATAAGATTGTCTCATCATAAAAGCATAATTTAAATAAAAATTTGTTCCCAGTAATGGATACAGCATCAGCTTAATTCTGAAGTTTGGACTGCGCAAGCTGACAACAAAAGCTTTTTCATTTTGCTACAGATTGTGCAGCTTTGGGTACACATCACTCATCGCTGCACACTCATCGCTTCTGTATGCATAGGAGCAACAGCTACAAGTCCTGCACTGGAAGTGCACCTTTGAATTTATATCAGATCCTGTGTCATTTTTGGATGATGTTGTCACTTGGCAAAGCTTTCAAAGGCAGCCTTGAGTCTGCAGCTCTTCCTTACCCTGTCTGTCTCCCTCTTTGAGATGCCGCGTATGCGAGCATAAAAGTACAAATGCTCCTCTCCAGTGAGCAGATCGTCCAGTGCATCCACCTGGGGACAGTAGCCGATGTTAATTCCCTGTTTCCGGCACTCCATGATGTCTACCAACCGTCTGGGGGGAACACACACACACACACACACACAAAGAAAGACAGATTTACTTAAGCGGTCTCCACCACATGGTGTGGAACAGATAGACATGTAGGGTGTTTCAGTGGACCTCCTGTCTGTGGGGCATTATCTTGGGAATATCTGCTTTATACAGGTATATTAACAACAGACCAGGACAGTACATTGCTGTTTAGTACTTGCATAAGTGCTCTTCAGATACATGTTTAAGGTAAAGTTGCTAGTTGCAAAATTTTTTGCCCAACACAAACCAATAACATCCCTCATCTGTGATTATATGTATTATGCAAATTAATCTAGCTTGGATGCATTTGATGAGGTACTTGTGCACCTGTAGCAACAACATAAAGTCTTTTCCTGTGAAAGGTTTGTTTCTAAAAATCATCTTTGGTTTACTGGAATGTGTACATATTTATCTTCACACGTCCACATCAGTTTAGTGTGCAGCTAAGGTGTAAGAGAGGCAGTAAAAACACAAATATTCCCACAGTTAATTCTGTGGCACGTTATCACAGTGCTGAAAGCAGAAGGCAATAAAGAAAAACATTATATGCAAACATGCACTATGCCAGATTTGTATGTTATATAAATACATTTGTGTAAAGCTTACCCATCGCAGTCCCTGATTTGTGCAGTGCCATCAGTAGGGCTAATGTCTCCAGTCAGCATCTTGAAGGTGGTAGTTTTTCCTGCTCCGTTCACTCCCAGCAAGCCAAAGCACTAAAAATAAACAGGTTTTTTTTAATAACTTCAAGCATTTGGCCAATATGCAGTAATGTGATATAAAGATAAGATTTTAAGATCTTGTTAGATCTAGTTAGATCTTGATGTCAATACTTTGAGTAACAAAACAATGAAAAAGAAGCATAGATAAGGAGTATTTTTCAGACATTTAAAGTAATACAATACAAAAGAACAGGTATAAAAACAAGGCTAGACTGAAATTGGTCAAAATAAAATTAAGGCTTGGAGAGTAAATTAAAATGACAGATTATAATGCACAATTTTTACTGACTGCAGAAAGAACATGAAAATGCTGGGTTGTCTTTTCAGTCCATATTAAAATGTACAATTCTGGGCCTTGTTATAGCAGCCAACAGTGTCTCCAAGTCCTCAAATATGTTATTAATAGTGGGCTGTTGGTAATTTAAATTAAGTTCAATCTTTGACGACTCCATTGCACACAATGACTAGACCAGCATGCAGCTCTTCAGCAGTAACATAACAGAGGCTGTGTGATTTTGGGTAATTATAGAGTTATGCTGCTGTCACAAGAGGTTAGTCATTATTACACAATACCCATTTTGCTATCCTCTTGATTTAGAACAGTTTTATTGTATTAGTAATCTGTGTTGCTGTCTCTGAGGCTTACCTCTCCCGCAGGGACGCCCACAGACAGCTTCTTGACAGCAGGGACCTTCTTAGTGAAGTGCTGATAGACCTTAGTGAGGCGGCTGACTTGCAGTATGTCTGAGTTGGCTGCTCCACCGGAGACCCGGAGATGCTCAGCTGCCACATCCTCATCCTCATCCTCATCATCACAAGCCACCTGGGGCACAGTCTTGCTGTGGCAAATTAGACGCCTGCAACATGGAAAGATGTTATTTGTTTGTTTGTTTTTCTTAATAACTGCAAGACATTCTAGTTAATGTAAATTACTGGCTTTTATTTTTCAAAAAAATCATCTTAGCTCATTTAGAACAAAAAAAAAAATCTAATTTTACTTGCTATTGTCTTCTTTAATTACTTAAAGTTGCTCTGTGGCATATTTAACCACCCCATTGCATATTATCTGCATTTATTATGTCTCATGTTCATATTCTTGGCTACAAGAAAATTGCTTTATCAGTCAGTAGAAAACCAATGTATTTTCAAGTCCATCCGATCTATAATGAAAGCAACTGAAACTGATCTCAGTTAAATATTCTCTACATGTATATTATCACTTATATTACCAGTTTTGACTTCAGCTTTCCTCACCTGACTTTGCGTATTAGAGACCTGTTGAGCAAGAGGCGCAGGCTGAAGAAAACCACGCCTTGGATGATGGCGGAGATGAACATCCATCCCAGGCCATCTAGGGAGAATGGGTTCTTATAGGCATCAATTCCATACCCACTTAAAATTTGGACCTGTATGTCATTTCTGGTCAGCTCCATCAGCCCGTTCCCAAAGTTGAACTGGGGGAAGATGAGGAAGGCGTTGCTAAGCTTGTGAAAGATTTTCTGGATTTCCTGCGGGAGAGAAGGACAGAAGAGAAGACATTTAGAAGAAGGTGGTGGTGGGAGAGAAAGCTCTGAGGATATGAAACTGGGTTTAACGTGGACTCTGAGCTCATCTTTTGTGTCAATGAATATGTGAGGCCTGCTTGCTAAGTTTCCTTTTAGGAAAGGTAGTCTGATTATTGCAGTTATTCTTACCTCAGGGTTACGCATTGATATTTGACCCAGAAGGTAAAGGATGAAGGTGCTCGAGATGGTGTTGACACTGATGAAGAGGTTGATGCACACATAGCTGATAAAGGCCATTTCTGCATCCCTGAAGACACCCGCTAACAGATACATCCATGGGAATGTAGAAAACCTGAGGTGACAAAGATATCATATTCATAAAAAAAAAAAAAAAAACCTTCACCTTAAAAGGCAACTATTGTGATGCAGTTTGGTTGGTTTCCAATACAGAAAACAGTCAAAAGGTTAAAACACAAATTGGATTTCAAAACTGTACAGTGTCCCTCACAAATGCACCTTCTAAAACATAGACTTGAGTAAAACAGTTAAGTTCTTTAACAGACAGAGCAGCTATAAGCCTGATGAAAATAGGCAGCAAAGTATACTGAAAAGGGAAGGTGGCGTATACCACACCAAGAGGAGGGTAAACATTCAGTCATGAAGCCAAAACAGAGGAAGATAAATTACTTCTTCCTATGTTCTCCAGGTAGCAGAACATCTTTTCCCCTTTTTTCCCCTCTTTTCTCTCACATAATCTGTTTGTCCATTTGATTGGTAAACCTGGGTCAGCAATACAGAGAGGAAGAGAAGGAGGGAGAAAGAGATGAAACAAGAAAAAAAGAGAGCAGTGTGGGAAATGAAAGAGACAGACATAAACAGATAGAGCCAGACAGAGACAAAGCATCTGCATGCTTTGCCCAAAAAAAAGGTGCTTGGTAGGCAAGTGTGGGTGCCAAGCCATGACAAGGAACAGAAGCAAGAAGGCTGAACACCAAACCAGGTGGGTGCAGCCTGACAGATGGAGCACTGTGATTACTCATTGCTTGGGAAGGAGACATCTGTCTGATAAATGAGAAGCAGAGTGCTGACTTGGCCTTCTAAAAATCTAGGGCTCAGGATGAGGCCTCCAAAGAACAACAGCAAACGCAAAAATGGAAACCTTAGCTACAGTTTGGGGATTGATATAAATATTCCCAGTAATCCAGACGAGGAGAAACATACATCTTTGGTTTTGATACATCCCAAAATCTAAACCTCTTTTCTGACTGAATTTAAACCTTGGTATTTTGAGATGCTAGCTAGCACTATCTTACACTAAGTCATTTTGTTATTGCCATAAGCCCTGTTGCTTCCTGATTCCCCCCCCCCCCCCCCCCTCCCTAGTGTCTTTGCCTTGAATGGGATAAACATGTTGGCAGTGATTTTTCCATCAGCTTTTCAGTCCTACCGCCATCTGTCTTAGCAAGAAATTCACAATGAAAATCTTTGCAGTGTTTGCATCCTCCTTCTGCTCTGCACTGTAAATCCAATCCACTGGCACACTAAGATGCAGCAGAGGCTAAGAATTGCAGTGCATGTGTGGAGACAGGCTTTTGAAAATGTATAAACCTTTCAACAATTACATGACTTTGGAAAATCCTCTGCAAGAAATGCATTGTCAATTTGAATGAATCAACATCCCCCTCTGTTTGGCAAGAAAAACTCCTGGATGATGTGAGTTCATGTTGAGGGTGATGGGCATGCTGCAAGCATAAAACACCATTGAATGAGTTGGTTTGGTTTTGAGCATTGCAGATGCTTCACACACATCATGCTGTTGCCTCAGCAGAGCAACAGTCAGAACACCACATCCACCATCTATGACAGATTTGATTCAGTTGCCTTAAAAAAAAAAATTCATAAACATGTCCATCATTCAGTGTGGTTCAGGTTGATCTTTATGGGGATTATTTAGGCCATTAGCAGTCTCTCTAAGTTTTATCACTTATTTGTGGTAACAAATCTGGCAGCCAAGATTAACTGCACTAAACCTTTCAATTTGTATGCTTGTCTAAACACTACTTTGCTGCCCTGTTGGATCTGTGTTTAAGGATATTGTCGTGTTCTAAGATCTGAGTATTATGGTTATCAAATGATGGTTATCATAAGGAACTGGTTCAAACAAAGTCAAATAAAGTTTAGTCAGCAATATACAATCCATTAGAACAACAATGTAATACACAGTGGCAGAAATTTTTCATCAGGCTTAGTGAAGATTACTGACCCAAATAAAACTAGCAGGACAGTGATGGCAGCCAAATTTTGGTGATCTGTAAATGCTGGAATCTGGAAGGCAGCGATCACTGCAATGGTTGCAGCAACAGGGAGCAAATAGATGATCTATGGAAAAAGATGGGACATAATGCAATAATAGAAAGGCATTTAATTTAACTAAAAAAAAGGCTTATATGAATGACAGTATATGACACTGTATAAAAGTAAGTTTTTTGCTTTGGATGAAAATACGTTTAGCACATGCTTTCACCACTTTAACTAATTTAACCAAGAAGCCGTTACCATGTCATAGAGGAAGTTTACAGTCCAGTAGAAGGGCTCGCTAATGCCAGAGATGTGCTGAAGCCTCTTGGACCCTGTTCGGTGCTCAGTGACTTCATAGATGGCAAAACTGGCTGTTGTGATTGAAAAACCTGTGAGCACGCACATAGCCACAAGGATGTGGAGCAATCCTTGGACACTGTAAGGAAAAGATAGGATCATTCAGATAATGTGATTAAATACTAATAATTATTAAGTTATCATGAATAATACACGTATCATGTTATTGGGCAGTGTGTTGTGCTGTGTTTCTTTATTTCTAACTTTCTTTTGCTCTTTTCTTTGGAACTAACTACTACAGTGGCAACAACAAAGTGTGCAAAAAGAGTGAATATAAAGTGGTGTGCAACCAGGTGTATTTTCTGAAAACAATAACTCATTTTAACCAGAATTATCATATTATTTCCTACTGGAATGTGACTCATTTGAACTACTAAAGTGCCTCACAAGAAATAGTATTCCATTAATAACAAACAGCTGTGCAAAAAAAGAGATGCTTGCGAATCATCTTTGACAAGATAACAGCAAAAGAAACAGATGGCTTCACGTAGAGAACAACTTCACACTGCTGTTGCTGTACAGTCAGCAAGCCAAGGGTGCTGCTGTGAGACTGCAGAGCCTATTGTCCAGATTAGACCCCAGAAATCCAGTTGAAGCTTTGATCCCTTCTGTTCCTCTTCTACCCAGTGTGTTCATTTAAACTTTGTTGATGCCAAGCCAGTACCTGTTCATCTCCCTTGCTCTCTTGCCTATCCTGCATGCTACTGAACTACTTTTACCACTTCCCTCTGGCTGGGGCACAACACCTCAAACTAAACACAATAAACTGCATGAAGCTGAAAAGAGGATGAAGATGAAGCTGGCAGAGTGACCGAGCAGGAAGGAGAGAGAACAACAGAGAGGGACATGTGGTGGGTGTTTCAGGGCAGCACTAACTACAGAGAGTAGCCAGGAGCGACAGCTACAGAGCAGGCTTGTTATCAAGACAGCCAGCATAGCCTTAGATTTTCTCTCATGGGTAAAGCTACCACATTGTGAGAATCAAGACATTTAGAGTAATAAGTCGGCTGTATCTTTAACACAGCTCAGGACAAATCAATACATCTAGGGAGGAAGCCAAATATCACCCGTTCGACTGCTACAGCATCTCAGCAGACTACAGCTATAAAAATTTTACACAGACACTGAACATAAATGAGATGTATGTGGAGAAACTGACCGCTAACACTAAAATTGCCAGTAAGATGCTTAGTACTAATAAGCCTCTAGAGAGGAAAGACCTTCATGAGGCCACAGGGTCAATCCAATCCACTCTCAAAATGATGTATTTGATTTGATCCTCTGGAACATGTGCATACATCCATTTCACAGTCAGAGTCTCCAACAACAGAAGGTGGAACATTTAAAGTAAATGGCTTTTCAAAAGTGGGGTTGAATTAGTCCACCTTAACTGAAACATTAATTATTTCAGGACTCTGATCAATAATGTAAGCTTAGGGAAATCCATTTAGAAAATCAAATATGTGTAAATGATGTTGTCATGTACATCCTTGCCCTGAGTCCACCCTGAATTTGATGTTAAAAAAAAAGAAAAGAAAAAAAGAGGCACGCTTCTACAGTTTTTCACAGGTCAGTGAAACAAGTGACAATGTTATTCATAAACACATGAGTAATTGTGGAATATTTTCAAAGATGCTAATACAGATCTATTTTTGCAAGAGTTGCTATATGTATGGTAGTGCACTAGCAGTCAGTTCAGCAGAAGAATTTTTAAAACGTGACCCTTACATTGTGTCTTCATCATCCACCCGGCCAAAATAGGGTTGGCTGTAAACTGAAATGCCTATAATGGAAAGAAACAGAGTACTGTGTTAGCAGGAGAAAAACAACATCGTGCAAGCTATTTTTCAGCACAGGAAGCAAATGAGCAATGATATTCTCTTAGCCTAGGACACAGTCAATTGAAAAATATAGCACATGATGATTTCATTTGCCAGTGCACACAAAGGAAATTGAATTTTCTTTATCATTTTTCTGGGTCTTCGAGATGCTCAGAGACATGAACTGTAGCCCTACATGTTTTGCCTGCATTTCCTGAAATAGGAGTGTGAGTTCCCCTAAAGCACAGCAGCCCCAAAGCAGGCTGAAGGATTAGCATTGCTCAAGACATCTTTGATGAAATTGATTAGTACTACTGGCTAAAACATCTGTAATTATTGATACTACAAGACTACTGCACCGAATTCAAATGTTCCCATAGCTGTTTGTGCTTTTCCAGTGATAAAGAACGAGAATCATAATAACAATTATAATTTCTTGATTAATTTATAAATCAGGTAAGTTTACATAGTTCAACTGGCTAAGCTAAAGAAAATTATCATCCTTTATAGTATTTAGAGCATGGTTGCTCTAACAGACCTGAGCTGAGAATGCGTTTTCAATTTACATTTTCCAAAGGCGGATTACTAAAAAGTTGAATACATCAATAATTTCTGGGGGACGGGTGAGAAAGACTTGAGATACAAAACATTATTGCAGGTGGGAGCGATCAGAATTTACGGTGCGGACAGGAGTGTGATTGCACAAATGCACCAGTGGGCGGTTGTAGTCAGAAATCCTGCAAGAGTGGGATGAAAAAAAACCTGTTTGATGCAAACATCCAAAGGGGCCCAACTCAGAAATTAAACTGTAATACACAATGCAAGGGTTAAGGTATAATTTTTGACAGATAAAGCAGTCACCTTGAAAAGTAATCTCCCTGGATCTCCACCCCAGACAACCCCGCTGCCGCTGTGAGTTTGCAGGTAACATTTAAATGGTTACACTTTCCCCTCAAGCACTTTTATCATCCACTGGGGAATAAATGTGTGTGCCCATTCTGCTATGCATATATGTTTTTATGAGCAATTCTATATATGCATTTGTGTCTGTGTGTATGATTGTGTACTCCTGCCTGCAGGCAGATGGTCAGGATGATACGCAGAAGCTGAAACAGTACTGAAAACGTGGGCCAGCCTCGTTTCTCTTTAGCAGATCTCCCGAGTGAGTGGCACTCATCAGTATTCATCATGCATAGTGATGGGAGCTTAAGGACACACAGCACCCCCTGGCTTTAATCCAGTGAAGTGAGCCGTGAGTAAAGACACTGTTTACAGCTTTCTTTACTGTATGTTTAGTATACAGAATGCACTGGGTGATCAGTGAGGGGCAGCTTTCTAATACTGATGTGCTTCTCTCCTGTGCAGTCATGTCTTTTTCAATCTCTTCTTTACCCTAACTTTGCATCAACCAATTGTGTGTGCCTGAAGGAATAAAACATAAAACCACAAACATAAAATGCATATAGGGCATGTTTTCTAAAATCACTAAAATATTATAAATGAAAGTAAGCAGTGGCAAAAATACAGCTCAGTCTCAAAAAATCAGATAAAACTGATATTTACTATTATTACCTTAGTACATATAAAATCACCCCATCAACTAAAGTGACATTTCAGTTACCTTAATTTTCACATCTTTACTGAAACACATTTTTTCTTCACCGTCCTAGCTTACCGTATGTGCGTGGATCTTTGTCTGCTGGCAGATTGGAGCGTAGGATGAGGTTGTTGAGGCTGTTTAAGTATGCTGGCATTGTGTGGTGACCCTCAGGGTTGAACCAAACCTACACCCATGCACACAAGCAAAAACACAGACATGCATAAAAAACATCATTCACATTGCCAGCGATCAGGAAATGTAGGTCTGCTATATATCAAAACAAACAAACAATAAAAAAACACTTTAATAACATAAAGAATACAGGCATCTTCATCTACAGTAGCACAATTGCTGCAATAAAGCATATTTATGACGACACTGATGGTGCAACAATTCAGCTCCATCTGCAGGCGCTGGGTTTGCAGATAATCACGTTTAGTTAAGATGTCAGCTTTTAGTGTTTAACAACTAATCAGTACGGCAATTAAACTGATAATGAGAACATCAGCAAGGAAGCAGTGGAAAAGTTACCTTGGACAGCGTACGGTTTCCAGGCACTGCTGTGATGTCCATTTTTAAGTCTGCTGGGAGCGGCATGCCAAAAGCAAAACCCCCATACCTGAAAAAACAAATTATTGATCAAATCAAAGACCTCTGCTTGATGCTGAGCTACTAGACGTGACACACTGTGATTTTCACTTGGTTGTTTTGCTTTTAATCAAGATTAAATTTTCAACATATGCAGATGAGAACCATTTCAGGGTAAAAGCTTCCAATCCCAAATTATTAGTATGATTATCATTATCAACAAGGTGCTAGAAACCAATTTGTGCCAAGCTGAGAACCAAGGAAAACTGTGCCTTTAGGCATTTATTAACTATTTTTCATAATTAATTAGATTTCTGCACATCTTTCTTTGGTAAAATCACAAGCCCTTCCATGCAACTGAATACTGTGCAGACAATTTAAAGCCTCGCAGATGACTAACAAACTTTATTTTAGAAACTGCTTGCAGAATTACTGAATTGCATTTGGGTCAATCGTCTCCTCTGAATTAATGAAGGGAAAAAAAAGGGATATTCCCATACATTATTTGCAAACTATTTCTAACTATGTTAACTCATATTAGTGATGTAATATTATGAAATATGACTTAAAATTGTGAGCAATATGCCATAGAAGTGCTTGAATGCTGTAACTTGAATCTACTTGAACACTGCTTAATGCAGCTCATCTAATCAGAGACTGCACCAGAGAATACAATAAATTATCAATGAGGCATGGATAAAATCCTCACTGTGGCTTCATTAACGACATGCATAAACAGGCCGCATTCACCTGTTCCTTATGAAGTCATTGGCTGTCGCTACTAGGTAGGTCTCCACGTTGATGCCACTCAGATTATAAACAATCTGAGATGAGGGAATTATCCTGTGGGGGGGCTGGTAGTTGTCTTTGTCGCAAATCTGCAGTGTGCACAAAAAAAAAAAAAAATGCATTACGCTTTACACTCTACAAAAAAAAAAAAAAAAAAAATGAATGTGAGCACAGGAAGACACGTTTACGTGCTGACACACAAACATGTGAGAACACCAAGAATCACTCAGTCGCACTGTTCTTGGTGACCCAGTCTCACCTGTTCTTGCTGAGTGCATTTGCAGACACTAAATCCTTTAGAGCTATTTCCTCTGGAGCTCCACTTGTTTGTGTTTCTTGTGCAGATGCTGAAAAAAACAATTCATGAGGTGAAATGATGGGAGCTTGCAGTGAGTGGTAAATACCACAAGCCTCTCCCTAGACACACCCCAGAAAACATTTTGAAACTGAGCAGACGTGATGGCCCGCTAAAAGAAAGAAAACTGTCAAATATAAAACCATTCATGAAGTAGCTGTAGGCTTACATGATTTTCGTGAGATCAGGATCTAAATCTTTCCGTTGATAACAGTTTTCAAAGCTCTTAATATGTGCTGTAATATCATATTGTGTGAAATTTCTGTTTGTGTGGGCTGATGTTCAACTCCCACGCATTTTGCTCTCTGCCAAATGCTTTCAGGGATGCTTTGTGCAGATCAAAAAGAGGTTGCAACAATATTATTCGCATACACACCTGTTACTTTAGATATAGAGATATAGAACACTCAATAACAATGGTCATAATCTCAGGGTTATTTACACACACACACACACACACACACATATATATATATATATATATATATATATATATATATATATATATATATATATATATATATATATAGTACTGCAAATCAGTTATTGTCCTGCTGTAATTACTAGACATTATGTCCAAACATGCAGGCTCTCTGTCTGTCCCCTCTCTTGCTCTTTTTTTATTTGGCTGAGAATTTTAAAATGCCTCTGAGGCCTGGTTCATGAGTGCCAACATTGATCTGAGTGCCTGGAAGGGGAAAATCTTCCCTATAAACACGGGTTGTTTATGGAATACAGATGATGCTCTCACATCGCAGAGTCCTGCTGCAGGCTTTCAGCCACATACATTGAGCAGAGCAGCAGAGAAATGAAGAGTGGGGGACAGCAGAGAGACCAGAGACAGCGACAGGAATTGCAGAGAAAAAGCCTTGTAAAATGAAATGGAAAAAAAAAAAGGAGATATGGAAATGAAGGGAAGTATAAAGATACTGTACATCAGCAAAAGGCTTAAATACATGGAGAAACTGAATGCAGGAAGTCAGCATGTCACTGATAAAAAAAAATTGTGTAATTACATACAGGTTATCGGGCTTGTCGAAGCAGGAATTATCCATCCCAGGGAATGACGTCATAGTGTCTGCCAGACGGCTGGAGTTGGGATCCTGGCTGCTGTAGAACCAGAAAAGAGTTAGCCTTGATTTAGAAGTATCCCAGATCTGCTACAATAAGAAAATGTATCAAAGACAAAAGGCTGTTTCAAGAGGCTCAAACATGGTATCACTAGGTAAACAGACACAAGTGACAGCCAACCAGATTTTAGTTGAGTTGTGACTGATTTGTTTAATTGATTTGATGACATGATGGCCAAGGGTTAAGAGCATTTACCTAACCCAGAACACTGTCAATAAACTGTAGGCACTATGAGTGACTCTAATGGGTACCTTCTCTAAGCAACTGGAGAGAAAAAAAAAGCAAGTCAAATGTGAAGACATTTGACTTGTCACTTTAGATTTAAGTGGATTTGTTTTATTTAAACCATTCCTTGCCTTAAAACACTCATAAGTACCCTCATAAATAAAATTCATATTACATGTGCAGCATTCGTAGCGGCAACTCAGAAAGCACAGTGTTCTGAGAAAGTTCCTAAAATGCTGAAGCATCTCTGGCCCTAAACTACCTACTGTATAACCTTCCTCTGCACTGCAAAAAAAAAAAACCTCAACTGTTACTGAAATGAATAATTAACCAACATTTTTCAAACTCTTTTGTATATCAAACTAAAGAGGACTGGGCGGAGCATCCATATGGTCTCTGATATGGATTGGCACCTCAGCATTTTCTCTCTAGCTACACATCCCCTTGATCAAACAACAGCACATCTTGAGGATGAAGACATCTTGCAATCTCCTGACACTTTTAATCTCTGTTACTTTGATCTCACGTTGTAGCCATCTTTATCGCAAACATTTCTTACCCCCACATACTCTCTTGCGCTTTTTAAAGTCTGTGTGCCCTTCAACAAACTACAGCATCAAATCAAAATCCTTTCATAACAAGTGTGACATGCCCCCTGCAAATGATGCAGGAGCAAGGCGGAGTAAGGCGGTGCATCAACCATTCATTTTTTACGACGCAGGCTGTGGCTCCTTGATCATTTACAAAGGCTCTAAACAAACATCAGTGATGATGGCATTTGACTACAGCTTTTTGGCATAATTAACTGTTTATGTTCCCCAAATACAGTGCCTAAAAGTGTGTGGTTGCTACTTTGGCAAATCATAAATAAACTATCCTTGACAAAACCTAATTTTCCAGAAACCCAATTGTGTTTATTTGTTGCCACCTCAGTTAGTAGTCTGACTTTGCCAAATTAAGTTTAGCAGAAATAAAAGAGCACAACTTCAGATATTCTCAACTGCTTCAGTTTTCCCATCATGAAAGCACCCTAATTAGCT
This sequence comes from Archocentrus centrarchus, assembly GCF_007364275.1. NCBI lineage: Eukaryota > Metazoa > Chordata > Actinopteri > Cichliformes > Cichlidae > Archocentrus > Archocentrus centrarchus. The sequence goes on from NC_044366.1 coordinate 14,417,831, forward strand.
TATTTATTTCTGTTTCTGTCTCTTCTCAGGGGTTCACTGTATTTTCACTTCTATAGGCACTCACCTGAAGAAAGAATAGCTTGGTCCGATGTTGTAGAGCGCTGGGCTGAGCTGCAGCTCGGGATAGTGCTGCACGTCATTTTTGATAGACCCCAGGCCCATAGCACACACCACAAACAGAACAGGAAGCACGATTTGGGAGAGCAGGCCCTTCCAGTCTCTGCGGCTGTGGTGGAACCTCTTGATCAGGATGGCTGACATTTGCTGCCAGGCCAGAGCCAGGCCGGTCACTGTGGATGAACTGGTAAGCTCTGAAAGATACAAGAGGAGAGTAGAGCCAGGACAGACTGATTATTGTTCTAATTCGCTCTTAATGTTAGCCTCCATCTGTGTATAAAGTTCAGCCATTTGTTCTCTGTGTACCACATGTTCAGTGTCTTGTTTGCTTCTATAGGCTTAAAGTTAATATTAACAGTGTTAACATTAACAGAATGGAACTTATCTTTTTTTTAACTATAAAATTTAAATATACTTAAATTTGCCTTGCCTCAATGTTGTGCCATATACTTATTTTATCAGCAGCCTGAATCTGTTTCTTTGTTTTCTATTTTATTTTTTTTCTTGACAGGTTTTTCACAAGAAGACAACAGTAACTGGTTAAAAAAAAAAACCCGTGTGAACTCACTGATCTTGTCACCGAAGCTCGCGCCACTTTCACTGCTGTCTGAAGAGAAGCTGTCGATGGATATAGTGTCGGAAACCGTCTCTGATATGGACATGAGGTCATCCTCAGGTCCAGCATCTCTGTGTCCTTGTGTCAGTTGGAGGAATACCTGCATATATTAAAAAAAAAAAAACAGCACATAGCATCTGTACCTGTCAAAGTGATTTTAGGGTATGCGATATGCTGGCATGTCAGTATGATGGATCACTGGCACAGTTGCAAAAGGAACCTTTAAATGAGCCTCAGGATTTAAGAATACTTTTTCTGCACTGTAACTTTAGTTTAAAGCTCTATTTTGCATGTGTATGTGTGAAACCTTACCTCCTCTAGTGTGGTGTCAGAGATACCGTAGCCCCCCAGTTGTAGAGCATTTAGGTTGGAGTCCAGTGCAGTAAGGAGAGAGCGGTATGAAGAGGCGTTGGATGAGTTGAAGGGTGGCAGTGAGAAGACCAAGTCATTGCCCTGGGCTTCTTTCAGTCGTGCTAGAGGTACATGGGCTTGGACAAAGGCTTTAAGTTCAGCACTGTCAATCCGTCCACCTTCTGTGTTTCGCATCTGCAAGAAGAACAGATGAAGAAAGTGAAACTTTATTTTTCTTCACCCCACCAGGGTACAGGTACCTGTATAAGTTACCTCATAGTTTCTCCTTTAAATTGTTAAAATGATTGCGCATCAGCACAGAGGTTTTCTTAATTCTTGGAGCAGCCGAAATACAGAACACTACCTTTAAACTTTAGGTTTGATCAAAATATACAATATCAAACTGTTGTTATTCGTCCATGGGAAGAGGAATATTTCTGTGGGTATTAATATAGTCCATGTGTCTCTTTTTTAATATAAATTAATATAAATTTTAATATAAATTTCTAAAATAAATTTTTAAAATACAAATCAACCTGTCACAATATGTCAAATATGGAAAAGATAAAAACCCTGGATTTTATTTCCCAGCTCTTTCATGAAGGTTTTTTGTGAAATGTTTTGTGAAATTTGTGCTGACCATTCACTTTGCAAGATTCCCCCCTGCTAGTAAACTTTCTGAGTAAAATGTATCAGAGGTAAGCTGCTGTCCTCTCATTTTTGGAACCAGTGGCAAAACATATTTCACTAAAAAAGTGGAAGCAGATTTTCATAAAAATTCACATTGTGGAGTCCTTATTGTTTTGCCCTACATGTTGACTGGTTGCCTGTGAAGATGATTACCTTCTTGGTGAGGGTGAGCTTGTAGCCTTGACCTAGTTTGTCTTTCAAGTAGAAGGGGGATCCACAGCATTTTAATCCTCCCTTCTCCAGGAACGCAATGCGGTCACTCAACACTTCGGCTTCATCCAGGTGGTGGGTGGACATGATGATGGTGCGGTCTGAGAGGCCACACACATAAAAAAATCTGCATTATTTACTCATGCATTATTACATTTCTTCTTAATGGATAAGTCTTACTCGAATGGAAAATGGAGGCAAATGCAAGAAAATTACTGGAAATCTGTTTCAGTAAAATTAAAAAACAAAAACAAAAAAAACTGCAAGATTATGTTTACCAATCAGCCAAGCTAGTCTGTAAACGTTTGTGATAGTTTTATGGCTTCAGCAACTCCACATAAACACGCTCAAACCAGACTTTCCAAGGACAAAGCCAAACACAAGATCTGTCATGCAAACAAGTCGCAGAAAGAACAGAAAGAGAAGGATTATTTTTAAATAGATTCTTCTGGCACCCAAATCTCCCCAACTTCTGAGACAACACCAATTATAGGATATGTTCCATAAACAGCTATAACAGCTGCTAAGAGAGCCTAAAAATACCTGTTCATTTATATTAAAATTATTCTTTGTTAAAGTCCACTTGATACTCAACATATTTCTTAGAAAATAGATAGGAGGACATGTCTTCAGAGGAAAACCCTAATGTGAGACTTTCAGATGCCTGTAATTTTTTAGTACTAAAAATGTGGAAATGCAATGTAGTTAAATCTACATGTACTACTGAGAGTTTTTTCATTATACTGTAAGGTGATTTTAATTTCAGTATGAGCTAGGGCTGCTACGTAAGTAAGTAAACTTTATTGCTACATGACCTTTAAAAAAAACAGAGTTACAAGGAAGGTACAAGGGAGTGCATTAAAACAAAACCATAAAAGGCGACATCAGGTTTCCCTCAGAGTCAAGCATAGACACATATAACAAATTACAAGAAAAATATTTTAAAAAATTGCCATATGAGTTATGAAAATGCAAGGCTCCACATGTAGGAATTAAAGGGCTGCATCTGGTGTTTGTCACGGTCCAGGAAAGAGAAATGAGGATGTGCACGAGTAACTGCAAAAACCACAGCGGATATAATGATTTGTACAGATGAGTCAAGCTAAAAGTGGCCCACCGAGACTGCATATGTGCAGTTCTCAGATTTTGTGCGATAGAAACAAATTAATGGGAATGTTATTTTAGTGTTCAGTGTTTTGAGTGTGCCTGTTAGACTCACTTTTTTTATGCTGGATCACAATGTCCCAGATGCTGCGCCTGGAGCAGGGATCGACTCCTGTAGTGGGTTCATCCAGAACCACCAAGCGAGAGCCCCCTATGAAGGCGATGGAGATTGACAGCTTGCGCTTCATGCCGCCTGATAGGGTGCCCACCCGCTTGTGTCTGTGAGCATACATCCCTGTGTCCTCTAGGATCCTGGCAGAAAAGTCAATGAAAAGCATTTAGCATTGAGCACATGTTAACTTTACTTTTGAGTACATTACAACCCAGTTTGTGGGTTGTAGTTCCATCAGCTCTATCAGTTACTCGGCAGGGGTTTCAGATTTCCTGAGACCAGAAGGCAGGTACATTTCTTGCCTTTAAATTCACTGCACTTCTGGTCATGTAAGACCCTCCAGAAATAGTTACATGATGCAACTGAAAAGTCATAGTTTAATGATATTCTGCTCATTTTATCTTGCAGAAGCGTGTGATCTGTTTGACAGCTTACGAGATACTTAAATAAGATACTAAAATAAGTGACAACACACATGCAATTTTTTCTTGCATTAATGCCTGGAAATACACTGGAATAACAAATATAGCCATAAAATATATACTTAATTGCAACTATATAAACATTACTGGGATATTTTCAAATTACCCCTGTATAACCTGTCACTTTTGTGAAGCACTGGCAATTATTTCTTATGGAAGTCTCATAACCTCTGCAAATATTTTCTTTTTATTCAAGGGCCATGCCTTTAACTGAGCAAAGGACACAGTTTAATGATGTGCATATAAAAAAAAAAAAAACAGGTTGTAAAGAGAATCCTTGTAACAGATGTACTGCCATTAAATCATCAAGGTATCATCTTTAAGACAGTGTGCACTTTTATGACCTCAGTATATCAAGCTTTCTGCTCTGGTCACTCACGTGCGGACTTGCTCGCGTAGTTCTCTGCGTGACCAGTGTGGGGCCTTGATCTGTCCATACAGCAGCAGGTGCTCCTTGGTGGTCATGTGATCAAACAGGACATCATATTGCATGCAGACTCCAAGCTCCTTGCGAACTCTGTCGATGTTTGTCTGCATGTCTTTGCCGTAAACCTCTATGGCCCCCGAAGATGGGGCATAAAGGCCAGTGAGAAGAGACCTACAAACAGAGCGTGTTCATCCATTAACGTGTCACAAAAATGAACAAAAAATTAAATTTACATCATCCAAGTCAAATAATTAATGAAAAAAACTTGCTCAGAGGACTTTTTTATATGCTATGTGCCCATAAAAGGCTGAAAAAGCCCTTTGTGTTTGTCCCATCTGCTATTTTTCATATTTTCTCCCTGGCAGTTTCTTCTTAAATGATGGTTTATTGTTCTCAAAAATTTCACACAGCATAAAATCCGTTCTTGGGTTTTTGGTGTTTTCAGAGCTGTTAAATCTCATTCTGCTGCTGCACTCATTGTACGTTTCCCTTGATAAGAGCATCAGCAAAATGAGTCGCATTTAAAATGTAAATGTAAGTGCTCTGGTTGATGAAGACCCATCAGGCGAATCGCTACCACGGTGCATTTGCTGTGCCAGATTTGGACAAAACAATCTCCTTGTCAGCAACAGACTCTTGAAATGATTAAAGGGATGCACAAAATCTAATTTTAAAAGAGGGTGTATACAGATTGGTCAAAATGCATTTGTATTGCAACATACTGATATTAAAAAAAAAAAAAAAAGGAAAAAACTGCCCCTCTTACATGGTGGTGGTCTTTCCAGCTCCATTGTGACCTAGCAGAGAGGTGACATGGCCTTCATAGAAGGAAACATTAAGGTTTTCAATGGCCACTTGGTCACCATAGGTCTTGGTGAGACCGTGGAGGGCAACGCCAACTGGGAGCTCTGAGAAGTCTTCCCCAGCCTTGGTGGAAAGAGCACTCTTGCCTGAGAGAAACACAGACAAGGCAAACTCTAAATTAAACTAACAGCGGGCAAGAATTCCTTCTTCCTGTGTGTACATTGTTATATTTTTCTATACCTTTTCCCTTGTCATTGCTGAAGGAAGGCTGGTTATTCTGCATGATGTTCGTGAAGAGACGTCCTTTGGCTGCATTGTTCTTTGACTGAATACAACACAGGTCAGCCCAGAATGATGGTTTGAAGGGGAAGTACCACGGGGCAGCGATGCCATATTGCCCTAATGGGTAAAAAGCATGCAAAGAAATCTTACATACATAATAGTTTAAAAGCTATTTACAGATAAGACTACTAAATAAGTCTAAAAGCTGATTATTGCACACTTCACTTATATTTAAGGTAATGCCTGCACATTAATTCTTAAGTAAATTTAATTCTGATTGTGTTATTCTAATGCTATTACTTTCATTAAGAATAGATTGCATATAAAAGATGAACATAGCCACTATGATGTTACCCGGTGGTTTGCCAAGTACTTTTTTTTTAAAGCTTTAAAGCAGGGGTGCCCAAACTTGCGGCCAGCGGGGCCCCACCCCCTTCTGGGCCGCAATTTGATATCAAAAATAACATACAATTTGGCCCTTTAAGTTACTTTTTTGACATTTTGCTTAACCCTCATAATTGGAGGGGAAGCCCCCTGTTGGCCATTATGTAGAGTGCAATCTTAAAGCTCTTCCACTTTTCTCTTTACTCTTCAGGCCCAGAGGCTACACCTATCTTTTACATACAGTCTATGGCATTAAGCTTCGGTATCAGCTGACCTCCAAAGAAGACTTGCGAATATAATAAAAAAAAAAGGAAATAAAAATAAAGATCAACTTGAAAAGCTGTGTCTAATGTACTAAAATGGCCACAGAACATTTGTATCAATAGCAGCGTGAATGAGGGAATAAAGGTAGACTTTTTATCATTCTTAGAAGAACAAATTACCTGGAAATACTGTGCGGATGTAAGCCCCGATGATGAAGTAAATGATGGAATCGATGAGCATCAGCCAGCACAGCCAACCAAACGAGCCTGTGTCTCCAGCAAGGGGCGAGGTGTATGAGTTGCTCCATTGCATTCCTAAAGAGGTTAACATAATGAAAGTTTTATGTTGCCTTCCACTGATTCACTTAGCTCACATATCAAAGAGATCTTGATGGTAGTCAGATGTCTACATGCTTGTACCTTCTCCTTGGGCCTCGTAGCGAGACGCATATTGACTGGCATAACTGAAACAGGTCGGAGAAAGCAAACCCTGTCAAAAAGACAGAGGGAAATTAGACAGGATGCAAGAAAAAGAAGCATCAAAAATGTTTGTTTTTTTTCTTCACACAGTTCCTTTCTGTTATTCTCTGTGCCTTTGCTCTTGACAACTCCGTGCAGTATGAAGTAGAATGATCATCAGGCAGCAATTATGTAAAAATATGCAAGTGAAATATATATCAGTTTATCTTGCATCTCTTCTTGTAAACCTTTCTATGGAAAACAACTTAAGTGTTTATGCAGACAACCTCATATTGGGAGTGACATTTTTTGAAGCTCTGTAAATGCAAAATCATTACATTTGTAAAAATGTATTCTAAGATGGATACAGTAAACAACATTTTCAAATGAAATGAAATGCTATTATATCTCTTCTACATTCTTTATCTCTCAAAAGCAAATGACATTATTTAGCATTTAAATTATCACACAGTATACAAATTGGTTTCATATTCTTTAATAATGACAAATGAGGTTCAGAGGGTCCTTACCAGGGCGCTCTTCTGGAAGAATGTTAGACTGCCCTCCAGTGCACTGACGACAATGAAGGGGAAGAAGCAGAGGATGTAAAGGAGGCTGCCACTCAGGCCAGCGATGTAGGTTTTGTCAAAGAAGGAGCTGACCAGATAACTGAAGGCTATGATGCTCAAGCCGTAGTCACACAGGTACAGGAAAATGAGGAAGCTGTCACTGTTGGGCAGGATTTTGCCATACTTCAGCACCAGTGTCATGATGATGATGGTCGTCAGCAGGTAGGTGGCACACTCGACAAACCAGGCAAAGAAGTGACTGAGCGTGTTGACTCCCATCATTTTCATGTACTGTGAGAAAAATATGATTAATGGAAGAGAAAAAAATATAAGACTATCAAAATAGGCCCTTTAGCGCTTGTCAATGATTATGGAATGAAAGTGAAAGAACAAATCAAAAATTACCTGACCAAGAAAATGAAAGTAAGGTTTTACTTATCATACTCTTTGTTTACCAGAAATAATTTGGATTTGCAAATGACTGTGGATGTCTAATTACTTTTTTGGAAAGAAAAGCAAGGTTTTTTCAGGTTAAAAAGCATTACCTCATGCAGCCTCAATTCTCTCTCATGTACAAGTTTCTTCACGAAATCAGCAATAAACAAAACCCAGGCTACCATCAGCATGAGAGGGAAGACAAAAGAGATGGCCTCCAAATACCTGGGGAATACAGAGATGGCAATTGTCAATCAAATTCCTTGAAAACATCCAATCATTGTCAACAACAGCAGAAGAAAACGCCTATCATTCAGTCACTGGCTCGACAGAGTGGAAGAGCAATATTGGGGTTGTTTGAGGATTCTGTCAGGAATATTCAGATCCTTTTATTATTTACACAAATAACTGCCTTTCTATTGTATTTTTATTTTTGGTCAGTCATATCTGGAGCCTGATATACTAGATTTTATTGCTTGATGTTTTACATATTATATATCCATTTTTCACAGCTATCATGACAGAATTACTGCAATAAAGTAGTAAATCAAAATGAGGGAAAAACAAGGATTATCATATTTTATAGCTGGTCACAAGGCAGCCAGTTAGAGCTTGTTGTCTGCTTGTACTTCTTAGATGAGATATCAGGACTGGCTTAATTTGCACTTGAGGACAAGCACAAACATAGAAATTAGGGTTAAGCATGCTCTATTGAAGACAATGTATTATATCAATGGACAAGTTAATGCCAAAAACATTTTGGACTGGATACATATATAATGAGTGGTTTTCCTTTACAGTTGATGTGGTATAAGCAGGAAAAAATGTGCAAGCGTAAGGATTTGAACAAGTTTGACAAGGGCCGAACTGTGATGACCAGATTCCTGGGTCAGAGCATCTCCAAAACTGCAGCCCTTGTGGAGTGTACCCAGTCTGCAGTGGCCAGTATTTATCAAAAGTGGAAAGAACAGTGGTGAATCACAGACACTGGTTTTTTTTTTCAAGTTTCTATGCATCAATTTATATGAGAGCATGTTTACGCTGAATTGTATGTGAAAGTTGATGCATAAATTATGGAACTCACTCATCCCGTTGATAGCATGGATAGGGGAATGGCTGCAGCTGTACGGCTGTGTCTGTGACTTTCTGTCCAGTCTGTGCCTCAATGATAGCTCGATCAATGCTCTCCTGTAGGTAGATGAATCCCCGGTTGTACCGCATTGTGTTCCTGGCTGAGATGTGTGTGTCCTTGACAAAGTAAGGGTTCCGGACTCTGTCAGTACGCATTACATTGTCCATATGCATGCGGATAGTGTAGCTGACTTTGGGAGGCAGAGAGGATGTGGAGGATGTGGCCTCACGCTTGTTTCTGGAAGAATCTGTATTATTGGGAAGCTTGAAGATCACACCTGAAAGGTAGATTGTACAATCTCACTGTTCAGTTACCCAACTAACTCTGAAATTCATTGCCCTAAATATACGGTTGCAGAGTCAAATGTCTTGTATGTATCTCATTTTAATACATCATCAACAGCCTATAGAAAGCATGAAGCACTATGTGTCTAATGCAGAAACTAGTCCAGAAAAAAATGTGAATTACTTCACAATGAAAGGCAACCTTGAAACCTTGTTCTTTTGAGAAAAAAAAACCCTGCAGAAATTCATCTATTGTTTACTCACTTGCATAGAGATTCCGGTCTTTGGCAAGTTCCTGTGCTGCACTGTTGAGCTCGTCAGCAGAGTCAAAGCCACGGTATCGGTCAAACTTGATACAGGAAGTGATGTCAACCATCAAGGTGGACAAGGCGGTGATATGATTCAGTACCTCTTGGTTCTTCTCCAGCATCATCGTCATGTTCGCTTTGAAAAGAATTATATTTAGAAGTTTACTGACAGGATTTTAAACTGCAGATGCAGTTTTAGATGCGACTGCAATAAAATGCATCTGAAAATAATGGCACCACTTTACACTACGGCTCAGACATAACATCATAGTTGCAAGATCTATTTGATAATAAAGAGGGAATAATTCAATAATTTTCAAAGTGGTTATCACAATGGGCTAAAATTTACAAAACAAGTTCAGCCAACCAAAGTAATCCCTTGTCTCTGCCGTGTCATGCTCTGCCCTGTTATACGGTAACTAAAACAGACATGTCCTGAAAATACAAGTGAACAAATTAAGTGCACTTATGTGAACGTCACACCTGGGAAACACTGACTGACACATCAATCACATCAAGAAGAGATGCCCTAAGAAATTCATACAGAAATAAGTCAAATGCTCCCCGTACAATAAACACAAGTTCTCCTCTTCCTCCTCCTATTTTATGTAAGTGTGGATATTTTACAAGTAATAAGCAAGAGAGGAATGTAAAGGTAAATGTGGTATATGCTGCTTACAAAAGTAAGACCTTCAAATGCTCACTTACAGAAGTTGTTGAGCGTCTCCTCCAGTCTGCCTATATTGATGCCTGTCTGCATCTCAATGAAGTTCTTCACAAAGGGATTGCCAAGGGAATTCTGGCAGAAGGGGAGAGAGAGAGTGGAAAAGACGACATCAAGATTCAGCTGGAGAAAGTCATTGAAGACCACTGCCTAGTTTATCTCTATATTTTCAGATGACAGCGAGCCAGCTAGAATAATCAGATACAAAGAAGACAGTTTTCATACCTGCAGCATTGGCAAAGTCTTTTCGAGTTTGTGGGCAGAGTCAAAGAGGTAAGTGGAGGATTTTATCCAGTCTTCTGAATATTTCCTTAGATTTGCAAAATCCTGCAAGGTGGTATTGGCCTAAGCAATGGTAGGACAGAGACAAGAACATGAAAAATAGTTGGGTATCACAAAGGTTTATAACTTGGTACGCTAGTATGTGTATGATGGCTTGAGGCTGTGAAGGATGCAGTGTGCTGAAAACAAAGCCAAACTTGCTTAAAACAGAACCACAGCTAAAGTTGGTGATGCCTACAAATACATGTATACCTTGTCAAACTTTTATATTTCTTGCTCACTACATGCAGATGGGGGTGCATGACAACTAAAAAAAGATAGAACACACACACACACACATACATGTATATATATGCCTCATCTGAGGAATTATTTTTCAGGCGTTATTAACTCTTGAAAAAATTGCCTCAGATGAGGGATTTTAAAGGATTAGCACATAAACTTCATGAAGGTCATGAAGTCACTAATCCCCAGATAAGATGTTTGAACTGAAAAACAAGGGCAACGGATCAGAAAAGAAAGAGGAAATGACTACACACAGGGCCACTCATAATATTGTAGCTGCTGGCAGGTGAGTACATAATTAGTTTAACCAGCAAAGCAGCACAATACTGTCAGTCAGCAAGGTTACCATTAAACTGTGTCCATCAATTTGTGTGCATGGAGTAAATAACACAAGAGATGCCTGTAGATACATTTGTTCTTGTATACTGCACATATTGTATACCTTCTCTATTATGGCCCTGGTGGTGGGTGTGTCAGGTGTGTACAGGATTTGACCCATCAGCATTGGTTTGAGGAAGGCCCAGGCAATAGCTCCACCTGTGGTATTAACCATGTCCAGGTACATGTTCATACAGAAAGGAGCTACACAAGGAAACAAAAGAGAAGCACATTAAATGTACAGAATTGGTCTCTAGCTATATTCTTTCATTCTCATTTCTTCATGATTTGCAAAGTGAGCAAAAAAAGCTTTTTTCTGGAGTCTTCTAGGAGTAAAGGTTAAGTTATGGGGACTATAAATTTTACAAAAGCTTCCCAACCACTGGCCAGAATTGCTCTTCCATTCTCTGTGGGCAGAATAGTGTCACCACATATTAGAAAAATAATTGAGGAAATTGTGCATTTTAGAGAGATATTATCCTTGTCTTTCTTTTTTGACTGTGGATCTTGTATAACTATTTTTGCTAATTTATCAGTAAAAAAGCAGTAAACAAACCACAAATGTTTGATAGCAAAGGAACTGTTTAGAAAAAATGCTGACTGTCAATACCAAATATACATAAATGGAGGGGCAACAGAATTCCATTTCAGAATCTGTCCCCCTAAGAACATACTGGCATTTCGCGGTAACTTGAACCTCTCAATCATCTCCTCCTTCTGTGGGTTGTTGGAAAGGGAAGGGTGTGACTCCAATGCGGCGGGGACTTTGGAGATTCCAAACAGAGCCATGATACCGTTGCTGCACAATGCTCGAGAAAGCGTAACGAAAGTAGCTTGGCTGGAAATAGTGGCTCTCTGTCCTCTTTCCATCTGTGTTTATAAAAAAAAAAAAAAAGGATGACACTATTAAAACTGTACTGTAGGATTCAGTACTGTAAATGCATCAGAGTCGTAGGTCACGGGAATATTTTAGAACACTGAATAATTCAAGTTGTTTGCTTGGAATAGGTGTAAGTTGAGCAATCCCACAAACATCAATAAATTATTGATAAAGAGCAGTGAGAAGGGAGTAGTTAAGAGAACCCACATTGCTAAATTCGTTGTTGGCAGCCAGGTTGAGGTTTTTGATGCTGCTCAGGTATCCTTGCAGTTTGTTAATGACAGGATCCATCTTGTCCATCATCTTTGTTACAGTCTCGGCCGCTCGAAGCATGACTCCCACCACACTCTGGATGTCGTCAGACAAAACCATCTGAAAGAAAATTACGAACATTTAAAGAAAATTCTTCCCCAGCATCGTGTGGCTGTGTTGTACTTTTACTGTCACAGACATTTGAAACTGAGATAATTGCAACATTTCATATACTGCTGTGTAATTTAATCTATAGTAATATATCTGACCTATAAAGCCATATTTTTGGTGTCCTTTTGGTAACAATGCATTTGTGAACTCGGAACGTTTCATTTTTCCCAAAGTGAATATTTTGCTAAGAAAATTTATGGCATGAGTAACAAATAAAAAAGAACACCCATCTCAACATGGCAGATAACCTTCAATTTCCTCCGTCTGCTCAGGCACAACAGAAATAAGCTGTAAACATAACACTGACATGTTATCACCTCATGGTTGATACGGCAAACCTCTTGAATGCCAAAGCAAAAGAATGCGTGAAATTAGCTAACACTGTAGAGCCGCAGAGGTGGTGATAATCTCTGGGTTTGTCATGCTGAGCAAAGCCTTTCACATATAAATAGTCACTTGATCTACACATTATCAAAATGCAATACAAATACAGCCAAGGTTTTAGAATATCAGCTGCAGTGTGACTTAAATATTCAACTCTTAAGGAACATTTCAGATTAGCTGTTTCAGGTAAGCCTGTCACCAATAAATGGCACAAGGGACATTTCACAATGCAGAAGTTGTAGATTTTTAATGAGTTTTATATGAGCAAAAGAACCTTATCATCATCCTATCAAAAATTAGATTATAGTTACTAAAATGACCTTTCATGGTTAAACAGATAAAATGTTGCAATTAACTGGTACTGGTCTACACTTTGATGAGTCTCATATGATTTTTCTGTAGTGGATGTGTAAAGGAAAAAAGAAAAAAAAAAAAAGCTTTGTCTAGTGAACAAACATTTTCTTGTACAAAGGCCTTTCTTTCTGGCTCACATGTTGATCAACAAAGACGCCCTGGCAAAACATGTTTTGTGAGTGGCCAACAGAAACGATTTCTTTGTTGAAGAAAGATTTATGTGCAATCACAACACAAATTCATACATTGTGTGTGTGTGTGTGTTTTTTTTTTTTTTAATAAAATGTTTCTTTTAAAAAAGACTCAAAGCCTTACTTTGTACACAACTTTCTCCGTGTTCACATGACGAGTCGTCAGCACTGACAGCGTGTACCACTGTTCAGCAGACAAAGAGCACAAGGTCTTCAGTGTCATCAGATCTGTCTCGGTCGTGTTTGCAGGTGGCGTGGAGTTGCAGTGACGGAGGTCCATCAGCCACGACAGGAGCTGTTCAAAAAGCATCAAGAGAGTTATAGAAACAGACTCTACAACTAACAGGAGCACAAGAAGAGATATCTCATGCACAAAAACACAGAGGGGTATAAACATTTTCTTATACTGCAGCACATTTGTATCACCAATACTGTTTATTTAAGGCCTGTGTAGTAAACAGGCTTCCAAATCCCTGAACTAGTGTGCATTTGGTAACTTACTGTGTGTGTGCGTTCATCATTATTTTTGGTAGCATTTTTGGTAACAGGTCAGAAGAATGTTGGATAGATGAAATGGTGAAGACTGAGAAAGGTAAAAATGTTCATGATCATGGAAATGCGGTTGCTCTAATTCACAGGATGAGTGAGTCACAAAGGTTACTGACAACCACTTAGCGGCCTATTTTGTCAGTTTATTCGCCTATGTAGTGTGCAGACAGACATGTTTTGCCTCCCGCTGGCAAACTCTATTTAAGTAATTTCTTTGTAGTTTTTTTTTTCCAACATAATCTGCAGTGCACAGTCAAAGACATTAAGAGAGCAGCCTTTTATTCTGCTCTGCTGTGTCTGCTCAAGAGAAACGCTGTAAATACAGTGACCAGTCACTGAGTAATTTTCATTAGGCTTGCAATGTTCCCTGCAATGTCAAAGATATAGCCTGTTTTCTAAGCCTCATTTTGAATGTGCTGTATAAAATAATTCCAAAGCAAAGTTACATTTAAGCCATACCATCTAGCGCCAGTCCTACAAACTCTGGGTAATTTTGTGTGTACTCAGATTCACTGAACAGTGATCCAAGCAATCTGGCTTACCACTAGATTATTGTTTGGTAAAGTGCTGTTCATCAGGAGGTGAAGAGCTGTTGGATCAAAACCCATGCGCTGCTGAACATCCTGAACAAAGGCTTTTTCATTCCTCAGCATCTCACCGAATGTCACCACTCCTGTGGAAAAAAAAAAAAAAAAAAGCATGTAATTACAGGCCAAATATTGTCACTTGTTTTCTTATACAGAAAATTTATATGTATTTTTCGAACAGCTGAAGCTACGAAAAGAATTTGAAAGTTTGGAATTCTTTATTATATTTTCTGTTATTTGATTTACCTCTAAAAATATGTGGTTTGTAAATAATTATGAACATAAAATGCTAACATGCCTAGAATGTCACACATACATTAAATAATGCTTTTATTGTATCCGTGGGCTTAACCATTTTCCTAACAATCACAGCACATGCATCAGGAGGAATATGGGGTTCTTGCACAAGGACACTTTGAGACATGGCCTGGGAAGCCAGGGGTTGAACCACAGATTTTCTGACTGGCAGACAACTGGCTCTACATCCAGAGCCACAGGCACTGCATAAACAATGTAGTAGGAGCTAGACAATTCTTAATAGCTGTTTTTCTGAAAAGAGTTACACATGGTTTCTCTTTTGATCGAAACAGCATACGATCGTATTTAGAAGCATCATCAACTTTTTTTTTTCCAGCCTGTCACAATCAGTGAGATGGGGGGTGTGATGTTTACAACAGCAACAAATATGAACAGTGGGGAAATTGGGCACTGAAGAAACAGAGGGGTGGCATCAGATGCAAATGAGTAAAGGGTGAGCTAAAATTAACATTCTGCTAGGAAAAGTGTTATGTTTTGGTGTTTCATATTTACATCCTGCAAAATAAGACATGACTACAGGTTTAAAATTGACAGTTTTGACAAATTTTGACACAAAATGCACTTGTGGATCACAATAAACCTTATCGGGGACAAAATTGATATATAATTTTACATATAAACTTTCCTTATTCCATATATCTTCTCAGATTATCATAATAACCAGGAAATCAAACATGTTAATAAATAAAATCAAGAGTAGCTATAGTTTTAGAATGTAAAATCCTATCATGCTGCAAAATTCTTAAACTATTGCTCATATATTAAGAAATATCTCACCTGGAGAAGTGGCGTTAACGTTGAGAGAGCTCAGGCTGCTGATGTTAAAGCCCAAAGTTTGACTCAACACAGTGGTCCTGTAATCACAAACACACAAACGGAAAAATCCACTTTGAGCAAGAAATGAAAAAAAAAAAAAATCAATTTCTTTCCCGAAGTTAGAAAAAAAATAAAAAAAGCAAAAAAATACCTCCAGGCTAAATGGACTTGTTGGAAAATTCTGCTAAAGCAACATTAGAAAACTTCACCTCCTGTCTCCAAACGCAATCTGATTTTGCAGGCCTCAAAACTATCGAAACAGAGCTTGTGATGCAACATATTTAGCAAATTACACTACAAATTAAATTAAAGGTAAAGATCTAGACAATGATGAGAGCAGCTTTCTTTGAAGAATGTGCTACTGTCTGCTGGGGAAAGCCTTGAAATGAAAACTTTTACAGAAGGATGGAAACATCGTTGTACCAGTCTGTGTGGACATTGTAGCTCCTGGGGTCTCCAATTACAGTCTGATTGACGATATCAAGCAGAGAGGTTGTGTTCATCACCAGACCCTCAGTTAAGATCTGCAGGGCGGGCAGGAAAGTGTGACAAAGCTGACCGGGCTTGATGTTGAGGCTCTGCATCAGGAGGCCCACTGACTCTGTACCCTCCAAGGTACAAACCTATAAGAAATCAGTCACATAATTGCAATGATGCATTGTGGCCTAGTCTAATGATTAAAGATACGTGAGACAGATCAAAGGACTTCAATCAAACCAACAATATTAATGTGATCCAAGTTTTTGCAATTTGTTTGGGACTGACAACAAGCAGTAACTTTGGGCTTTCAAGACATTAGTATCACTATTACTCTAAAAAAGAGGGTTTGTTAAAAGTGTCTGAGTGTTTTTGTTGAATACTGATGCCAATACTGTGGCTACTTTTAAACAACTCAGTACTTTAATAAGTGTGTGCACAGGTGTCTCTGGAAAAATAGGCTTCGGCTTCAGTGAGAGTACCTGCTCAAATAAAGAATTTAATTAAAAAACTCTTTTTCCATAATAGGTATATACATCACAAGTGAGACTATATGTATAAGGTCTCCAATAGCAAAATAATTTGCATTTTAAGTAGTTCTAATTAAAGCATCTGTTATTAAAACACATAAAAATCTGCACAGCTTTTTCAATGGAAACAGACTGCTTTCATCAAAGAGAGCATGTAAAATTAAGACTTACCTCATAATTATCTCTTAGTTAGTATAATTAGGATTCTCAAGCAAGTTCTGATTTCTGAGAAAGCTATCACATAACCAGGATTAGCTAATCTCATATAAGATCATGTGTCTTAATTATGAGATGGAATCTAGACTTTACAATCTTTGTTTTTTTAAATGCAACAAACATCTATAGTTTTCAGATTTGTGAATTATTATTTTATATTTTTTTTTTCAGTGATAAATGTGTGAAAGCAGAGTGATTAATGCACAGACCTGAGATGTCAAGTTGTCTAGATTTTCTTTGAACTGTGGGTCAGTTGGGATGATACGGAAAAGCTGACTAACTGATTGGATGATCTCCTGTATGAGCGTCAGGTTTGCTGTGAACAGTGAGAGAGGGAGAAAAAGAGGAAGGGAAGGGAAAAATGAAAGCGAGAGAGATGCTATTAGAGTCTGTAGTCTTAGGGAGTAAGGTCTGTAAGGTGACAGAATAACATGACATCCCACTGGGCTTCATTACAACTTGCACCATTACGGGGCATCGTCGTCAGGCAGCAAGCAGCAAATGATGTGCTTAAAGTGAAACCCTGTACTAGACTGATGGGGCCAGAAGGGCCAGCAGTACTAGACGCTGTCGTGCATTAAAACACATCTGACAAGCCCTAAGAAAGGCGCTACCTCAGGCAGCATGATATGATGACAGAATATTTAATTAGTCCAAAATTAGACAATGTTGATGTTTAATCTCAGGCTGCTAAACACCTAGAGGCCTTTGCAATTACAACAGTGCACTGTGTGTGTGTGTGTGTGTGTGTGTGTGTGTGTGTGTGTGTGTGTGTGTGTGTGTGTGTGTGTGTGTGTGTGTGTGTGTGTGTGTGTGTGTGTGTAAATATGAGTGGGGCTGCAGAGAAGTGAAGCTGCTGCTGCTTACAAAGTGATTCTATGCACTAAAAACATTATCACACAAGCACAGACGCAAATTAAAAGGAGGTCATAGATGTCCACTTGTGTGAGTGCGAGGGGAGACGTTTAGCGAGGGCGGACAGGATAAGTGATTGAATTCTACTTTGCTAATGAGATTTAAAAAGGTGCTGAGTGGCTTTCTACTGGAGAATGGCCATATGGCCTTGGGCTCTTTGGGAGCTCAAGCTAAGCTCGTGTGAAGTCTTATTCCTCATATCTCCAGAATTAATTTTGCAGCACTTTAATCATGTACACAATAGCAACAGCATTGACAAAATGTTTTCTGGTCTTCCTGTGGTCTAGCAAAAGCTTTAAAAGTTAGAGAAATCAGAGGCACTGCTCCAAGCTGTGCGACTGTTTAATAGCAGACTGATGCTTATATGTGCATACCTTCCCAGCAGGTATGTAAACATAAGCTGCGGCATCAGTGTGAGCTTGACAGCACCGCAACAATTAGACTAAGCATGAGTAAAAGCAGCTTTACTCTGGAGTCAGTAAAGCAAAGTCACGTCAGTTTAACTAATAAATGTGCATTTCTCATCGTAAAGCTCCCCTTGGAACAAGAAGACAGTAAATGTCCAGACTCAGTCAAAAAGACCTGAACTCTTAAGTTACCTTGGGATTCATTGGCTAGCACTGTGGTGATACTTTTAATCACCGAGGAGTACGGTAAAGCATCAGGAAGCATTTCAACTGCATTCTTCAGGATATCCATTGATGACCTACAGGAAACAAAACAAGGACTGTTAATTGAACAGAGGCTTACAAAATAGTGAACTACAGGTCAAACAAACTAGACTGAAAGCTTCTAGTTTCTAGCAAATATAGATCTGGAGCTACATACTACACTAGGCACATTCTTTTGCATCACCTTAAGCTGCACTGAAGCACATGCAAATAATACTTACTTCTCAGACACATCAGGGAGAGTGAGGAAGGAGAGTATCCCAAGTGCACTATCAATGGTCTCTTCCTGAGAGGCATTCAAGCCCCACTGCATGTTACTTGTAGCTCCCTTCATCACCACACTCAAATTGGGATTGGCAAAGAACACATGGGCTGTCTCCACAATTTCTGGTGTTGTAGGAGGGACAGCCATTGCTTTGAACATGGCTGGGTAGTCAATGTTGTAAAGGTCTATGAAGTCTTCTATTGGGTTTCTTGTCATCGTTAACGAGACATCGCGTCTTCGTCTGACCAAAGGTGTCTGGTAACCGGCTGTCATTTCTGAGTCACTCGGATGTTGGTCCATGACACCCAGAAGATTACTGGAGCTTAGCAACTGTCTAAACATAGTGATGTTTCCAGCTAGATCTTCCAGGAGTTCTATAGTTTCTTGCATGTCCATGCTCATCCTGGACAGGGCAGACAGGATAGGTTTTAGGATGTCATAGGATTTGGACAGAGCCTCACTCAACAGATCTAGTCCTGATGCTTCAGTGGATTTTTAACCATGAAGACATCTCTGCCACCTTCTGTGCAATCAAGCTTGTGCCATTGGATGCCAGATATTGCTCCAAGATTTGGTAAATCATAGGCTCATCACCAAATGCCTTCATGTTGATCACCAGTCTGATAATTTCCGTTATCAAGTCATTAAGAGATGCAGATGAATTGCCCTCCATCACGGAGAAGATATCATGAGAGGTGATGTTCGCAGAAGACAGGAAGATCATTGCTGCTTCTTTGAGAAGCTCCTCGGGAGGCACGCTCTGTTGAAGAAGATTGTAGTTGTCCAGGATGTAGTTTAGAGCTTTCACAAGAGCTTCCATGTAAGGCCGCAAGGAGGGGTCCACATCAAGCAATTTATCTGACAGCATTTTGATGGAAGACAAACTGTGGAATGGAGAAATTAAATAAATGTCAGGTTAAGCAAGTGATTTTGGAAATTAGCTTTGGCTGTTTACACATACACATTACATTAGGCATGGCCTCTCCAACTGACAATGTGAGCTGTCTCATGTAAAAAAAAATTATATAAACTTGAGTTAAATTTGGAGATTATTGGAAAGTACTTCTAAGGAGCCAAAGGACTAACACTCCTTTAATATAATACAACTCATATTTTAATCCATCTCCCAAATACAGTGATTACATAGACCTTACTCAGATTTAAAAAGAATATTCCCTCATCATCACCCTATATACTTATTCACAGAGTTTTCCCATTTCATTCTTGGTAAAAAAAAAAAAGACTAGAGTGTTTCCACTGTGTTCAGTGATCTATAACTTACGTAGTAAGACCTGACTGATTCCCTGCGATATGCAAAATGTGATTCTTATCACCATGCTGGTCTCGTTATAGCAGCTGGCATATAAAGGGAAATCAATTTTAAGAGGATGTTTCGGCTAGCTGAATCATAGTTAAGCCGCTATCTGTGCAAGCCTGCCAGTTTTCAAGCAGACTTGCATTAAATTAATCAAGTTCAATGCAAATGTGATCACTTCACATCCTTGTGTAATTACGTATGAATCAAATTGGTTTGACTGGTGTATTGTGGATAATGCTATAATACCAAATGGAGTAGTAAGTTCATGGTGAGTTCATGTATACTATAGGTGAGTCATTTTCTGTGGAATTTTTGTAGAAATTAAATTGACTGTTAACAGAATTTAATGGAAATGTACAGAACATTTCCACATTCAGATACATGGCCATGTGCAGGGTTTTTCTTGTGTGGCTGTATTACATTCTGTTATGACTGTATTCTGCGGGTCCTTTGTTGGTGAAAAAAACTGAATGATAAAATTGTGATAGGATTCTCTGTATGTGACTGTACATACAGAAAAGCAGCTTGTTTCTCAAGTCGGTTTTGAAATTCTTAATTCAACTAGATGTGATTTCTCATCAACAATCGTCTACTAATTAGATGGATATTTAACATGAACACCATTTCAGTGTTTTCCTTTGAAGCATAGCAAACTACAGTCATAGCACATTGTCTCAGTGGTGAAACTGTCTGATTGTAGCTGACCTGTTTTGGAGCTGCGTGACTTGGAGTTGCTTGAGCCAGTAAAGCTGTGCCTCAGGGCTCAAAGAGTGGTCTGCCAGCATAGAGAGCTGGTTGGAGAAATTCATGATGAACTGGTTTACCACAAGTACGCGGTTGATGTTGACTTGGTAGAGTGACTGTACAGCGTCTACAATCCTTGCAGCTGTGTCGCTCACACTGGTTGGCCCCATGATCATCTGCTTTAAAGACAACATAGAGTAGAGTTGGACTATTAGCGATTGATAACTTTCTCTGTGTGTCAACACTGACCCCAAGTGGTAAAAGTGGTACTTTACTATCTTGATGAACAACTATACTCTCCTGTGAAATTTTATTAGTTGTTAGTTAATTTGGCTGTCTGTACTTACACTCATGTTCATGTGGGGGTAAACATTCTGGATGGAAGCATAGGCCTCCAAAACAGGCTGCAAACTGATGTTGCACCACATAGCCATGAAGTTAGGGCTTAAATCTGCTGCCACTCCTACTGGCTCCCATACTTTGAGAATTTCACTGCAATCCAATGTGCCATTGGCCTACAACAAAACAAAAAGACAAGTGTCTCATGCTTCATAAGCACTGATAAAAACCTGTTTGGTTACCAAGACAAGGACAGAAACACAAAAGCCAGCATCACAAGGGAATTGCTCTCTTGTCACGGTTTACTGAAAAGTAAAGAAAAGATCAGAGGTCTCACGCAGGTATCTTCACTTTTCATACAATGGTACACACCCACATGTATGCCTTAAAAATCAACTTACAATGCAGCTAGTGTTTCTGTCATTTCATAAATCTATGACAGGGATCAGTGTTAAGGTAGGCTATTGTAGCAAATCTGATGGTGGATTTTTAGGAATTAAAATGATACATGAGAAAAATATGTATTGACACCAGTGAAACAATGAATATGCAGTAACTGTAAATGTACTGTAAATTTTTGAACATCAGACTGAAGTAAAACAGTGACTTAACAATACACCAACAGATAAAAGGATCATTCCGACTTTTGTTTCTGTACAGTCGGCTAACCAGCAGCAGGTGAGCTTAACATCATGCTCCGGTTTTATGTTATGTAACTTGTTTATGTCAGCTTGTGAGCTTTTCAGATGATGGTAGGTGGATTGAGTTACATTCTGGGCAGAAGTGTGCTCTGTCATTTCTCCCTGTTTCCAAGCTAAATTAGCCTAAACAGCAGCTTAATTAGTTTAAGGTTTTAAGCTACAGTAGATACAGAAATGCTAGGGCATCATATTAACCTCATAGACTTTTAAGCACTATCAGTATATTCATACTACCTTCACCTGGCAGCCATTACTTTAAAAAGCAAAACAAAATGGCTGCAAATATGCGTAAAGTTACATTGCTGAATAAATGCCAATGCAGCCAGGTGGAACAGAGAGGAGGGGAAAAAAAGCCTCACATTGTTTTTTTCCTCATTCAAGTGCTCAAACAAAAAATTACTAAGGTCTGCTGCCAGGATGGCATGGCATTGTATTATTATGTACTGTAAATATGCAGAAGATTACACACGCACACACACACACACACACACACACACACGCAAACATATCCACAAATAAAATACCAGCAACTGTGTGACTGTGAAAACACTCACACATATGATAGATCAAGTACAGAAAGCTTTCTTGAAAGAGTATTATCTGACCTGGTGAGCTGCTTGGATTGTGCTTTCAATAGCAAGCTGCATTTTTTCCAGAACTTCAGACAAATTAACATGAGTGCTGTTTGAGGACTGTACAGTTTCTAATATCAGGTCCAGGATGGGTTTCTGAAGGCTTTGTATCATCACTGAAAAAAGAAAACAAGAGTGTTTGACCCACAAGTTTTGAAAAAAAAAAAAAAGCAGCAATGTGAAAGTGATGGGAATTATCAGGTAATAAGTGTCTCTTCCTTGATACGTGCTGCATGAGTCATAAGTTCTGGTTACAGGACAAGGAAAAAACGCTTTATTTTTGTTCTTCATTTACATTCTCACCATTCTCTGCTTGCATGTTCTTCACTACAGTTTCTACTATTTTTTCAAACTGTGGGATGACAGATGTTAAATTGCTCCATAACTCTGTTCCTTCAAGGGTTGACAACAGGGTTCCCAGCATCTGTTCAAGTCTGTAGCAAAACATATTGGATATGGTTTAAGGTAATCAGAACTGAGCAGCAGTCTTTACTGTGGAACACGTTAAATAAAAATATCATCTCACACACATATACAGTGTGTGCCAATTAATATCAAACTACTGAAAACATCAATAACCTGTTTTGGTTTGTTTCCATTACTCTTGGTAATTAAACTTACTTGTTCCATGTGTTTTGGTCTGCTCTGCCAGTCAACACGTTCTCCAGGAGTGGAACAAGAGCAGTAAAAGCCTCCAGAGATGGAGCAGTCACATGTGAGCCGATGCCTTCCACAACCAGTGGCCAAAATTTACTCACGATTTTGCCCAACTGACAATAAAAAGTGTCATCAATAACAGAAAGATTCAAAGATTAATGTATGTGTTTCAATACATACAATACATATTTCAATTCAAGACCTGTGCATTATTTGCATTTTGATCTGTGGAGTATGATAAATCAATGAGTGTACAGCGTGAACTTATTTTCATCTGCGAATGTTCAAAAGTGCAGAAGAAGTGCAGATGTTTTACCTGGTGAACATTTTGTTGCAAATTGTCTGCTGATGCATTCTCAAAACCTTCCCAGAGGCTCATTTTACCTGAAATCATAAAAGAAATAGTGCTCACAAAGCAAGCCTCGTTTTCACTATCTAACATACAATAGTAATCATCCGTGCGGAACTGCAAGCAGAACAACCTGTTCTCGTAAAAAACATCAGAAGCACGGTGGCACTTTGATCTATTTTCATTCTTAGGCTGTTTGACATAAATGCCTGAATAATGAAGTGCACAATATGACCTCCACTCCATCAGATTTCATCAGGATTTAACATGCTGTCCACCTGCAGTGGTACTGAGAAGCTGACTTACCTTGGCCAGACTCCAAGATGAGCTGAGTGATGTTAATGAGGGCAGAAATGTAGGGCCATGCTGTGGAGTTCTGCGGCAGGAAGGCTCTGAAGTGTCTTCATTTCATTGGAAATTCTTAGAAACAAAGCAAAAACAACATTTCAGTTTCTAACACATCTTACCAAAATTCTGTCATGATTTCAGAGAATACAATTACAGGCACGTCAGCTTTCTTTATTATTTTTTTAGCCACAAAGTGAATTCTTTTGTACACAGAAAACCCCTAATACCTAAAAGATCCTTTTTACTTCCTTGACACAAGCAAGCATAAAATAAACAGGTTTTTCTGCCCATTTTATTGTAAGCTTCAGTACAAGCTGCATATAATTTTAAAGCAATAACCTATTCTAATATTTTTTGTAATTATTTGTATTTGTTGATATGTTCATATGTGCTCATTTCAAGCCCTTTCAGTTCCAAAAAACTGTGTACAGTGACTGCGAGTAGTAACAAAAAAAAAGCAGCATCACTCACATTTGATTCAAGGTGTCTTGTCCATTGGCTTCATCGATGCTCTCAAATATGCAGTTACTAATTTGAGTGCACCAAGCAGGTATTCTGAAACCATTTCTGGTACAGTCTGTTGGATGATTTTCTCGGCATTCTTTAGGATGACGATGGAGATGATTTTTGCTGAAACAAAACTTATGTTTGGCTGGAGAATTAAATTTAATGACTCTTGCACAATTTCCAGGAAATCCAGCTGTTTAGGAAGGAGTGGGGAGATCTTGGTCACGGTTTCCACTGCTTCTATAATGGCAGCTACGAAGCCTTCATCCTGCAAGCCATGTTGCTCTGCCACCATTACAGCGTGCTCAGGGACTCTGTGATATTGCTAATTATGGAAAGGTACGCACGCTGATCATCATTGAGAAAATCTGCCATCGTCTGCAGGAATTGTTTGAGGTCTGTCACAGGGGTGGCCATGGTGGCGTTTTCCCATTGGAGGATACTGCTAAGGAGTGCTGGAACATTGGGATCTTTCAGCCACTTCTCAATGAGATTGAGGTACTGTTTAATTTGGAGCTCAGTGGAATGTAGAATGGTTGTGTTGAATTGCTGTTCAGAGCCATTTATGTTACTCCATGACTTAAGGTTGATGTTTATTAAGTCCAACAGATGCCGGAGAATCTCAATTGTGTCTGGCCAGTTTTACTCAGGTCATTACCATCCACTGAGCCCTGGAGGCTGTTTGATTAGGAACTGGACCTTGTCACTAACAAACAAAGAGAAATTTGTCTGTGACAGCTGTAATGCCACTTGCATTTGTGTGATGGAAAAGACGGGATGAAGGGAGCACTGAGATTGCACTGTCACTGGTGATGTTTCCAGCCTTTTCAAGTACCATTCCACAAGCTCCAGATATACTTTCTGGACATGCACAGGGTCCATCATTTGGGTGGTGTTCACTGGCTGCACATTGGCAATCAACTGTATCAGACCCTCTAACACTTTGATTTCATTCATGATCTCGGAAGTGTTCATTTGGCTCTGCTCTAGGCTCATCTTGATATTGGCCAGGGTGAGGTTCAAGCTGTCAACAAGAACCATGTTAGGATTGGAAGTTGTAGTTAATGTGGGTGAAGTCATTGATAGTCTTATTGACAATTACAGGGATGAGGGAGAGGATGGCTGTGTTGTTATGGAGAGAAGGTACTTGTGTCAGAAAGATGCTGACCCTGTTAATTAGTCCCATAACACACTTGGTTGTTTCCATCATGTCATTCTGAGGTTCAAAACACTTCTCAGCACTGGCAATCTCCATTATATTTACCAGGAGTTCATTTATGTTGGCAGCTCCAGCCAGTGCAGCAATGGCATTCAGGTCCTCAATGGTTAGGTTTGACTGTGTCAGGGCACTTGGACACCAAACACAGTAATATTGGTGTATTCATGACCAATTTGATGAACTCGAGGGTCTGCTTAAATGTTTCCAGATGGGCAGTATCATTTGGTGGCAGGAGTAGTGGGAGAAGATGATGGAAGCAGTGTTTTTCATATTCCCAACCCTTTGGAACAGAAATGGTTGGAGCTATTTTGATGGGGACCATTACCACTGGCTGTGAGGGTCACGTCTAATATCTGATCCAGAATGTAAAGATGCCTGAAATCCCAGCCAAACAGTCCTTGCATGCTGTGCAGTTGGTTGATGTGACTCTGCAGAGCCTTGAAACCCTGAAGAAAGTGAACAGCATCACTTTGGACCTCCTTTGGTAGGAATGCTACAACTTCTGGATAACAATGTCCTGGGCAGCATCTGGTCCAACCTGTGTAAGGTTTTGAAGGGCTCTCAGGTGTGAGGAGGTTGAGAAAGTCCATGGAAAGCAAGCTGAGATCAGTGGACTTGAGCTATGCTGTAAGAACCATTTGGTAACATGACTTGTTCAATTTTTTGCAGTCTACAGAGAGAAACCACAAATTCTTGAATCTGGCGTATGTACCCAAGGAGGACGTTAGTTGGGTCACCATTTGGCGCATCCATCAGTGTCTTCAGCAGCTCCACAGCACTGATAATGGCTTCTACAAAACCTGCCTGAGGTCTGGTTGCTGAAAGGCTGAATTGATTTTATAAGATGGTTCATTTCATCAGGATGGAGGTATTGAGAATAGGTAAGCAGAGAGTGTCCCATGATTTGGGGGGAGAGACAATGTGAGATTAACCTCCAAAGAGAGGAACTGCATTATCAGCTCTTCCAGGTGAGGTATTGCTGGGTCTGTCACATTGAAGGTAAACACATCCTGGTTAAGTCTTCCAAGCTTTGAGGCTATACCGAGGATTGCAGAGGCATTAAGTGGATGCTTGTTGCTGAGCAAAGGCACAAGTGGGGGACAACCCACAGGACTCTAACAGGTTACCAATGTGTGGAATCATGGTCATCTGGGTTGGTGATGTTTTGGTTGGGAACCTTGGAGATCATACTGAGGAAGTCATTCAGGTTATTCATCAGATTAATCAGGTAGACAGAGAGGGCATCGCCACCTGTTATTTCCTGTTTCACATATGAGGCTGTCAGATTTTTATAGATGTTGCCGTACACGTGTTGCAATAAATTCACAGATCCTTTGAGCCAGCTACAAAGAAAGAGAAGAGTGGAACAGGACACACCCACTTTTTAAAGTTCTCAAAGCAATGCATGTATAATAGTAACAATGATAATACAGAAAAATTTGTTTTTTATTCAACTGTCACATTCAGAATGCTGGGGAAAAGCATATTTATTTATTCATTTGTACCAATTAGAAAAGGCAAGCAGTTGTTCCTCTTTTCAATGCTAATCTAAGCTCAGTGTAGTTTATTTAACAAACAGATGAAAGAATAATCTGCTCATCTATGCTGATTATTACTTTAAAAAAATCAATAAAAGAGAAGATAATTAAATTCTAAATCATACAATCAATCAAACTAAAAATCTTTGTCACTTACTTGACAGCGCGTTGCTTGGTGACATCAGAGCCTGAGTCATTGCTTGAACAAACTGTGGCCGGACAAATCCGCATCACAATGAAGGGCTGAGATGTTCATGTGAAAGAACCTACAAAACATAGTTGCATTTACTGGGTATTAAACTGGATGAACTTGCTTGGGACTTGATGCATACACAATCAAAATTTATTTGAGTATGTGTATGCATTATTTTCACAGAATGGAGAGAAGAGAAGAGAGAGAAGAGAAGGAAGAGAGAAGAGAGAGAAGAAGAGAGAGAAGAGAAGGAAGAGGAAGAAGAGAAGAGAGAGAGAGAAGAGAAGAGAAGAGAAGAGAAGAGAGAGAAAGAGAAGAGAAGAAAGAGAGAGAAGAGAGAGAAGAAAAGAAGAAGAGAAGAGAGGAGAAGAAGAGAGAGAAGAAGAGAGAGAAGAGAAGAGAAGAGAGAGAAGAGAAAGAAGAAGAGAAGAGAGAGAAGAGAAGAGAAGAGAGAGAAGAGAAGAAGAGAAGAAGAAGAGAGAAGAGAGAGAAGAGAAGAGAAGAGAAGAGAAGAGAAGAGAAGCTGAACTCACAGTTTGCTGGCTGAGTTGTGACATCAGGGCTGTAGTTCAAAATCCAGTAAGCCATGTAGAAGTAGTCCTTTACTGTGGGCCACAGATCACTCTTCTCAATTCTTTCTCCAAGACTGATCAGGAACCAGACAAGACTACAAAACAAAGAAAAAGGACAATATGTCTGAGTCAGTAATATAATACCACACACTTTATAAAACGTTGTCAACACTATCTGAAATCAATTTTCTTCCATTACATTCACTGAAGTGGAAAATTTGCATTGTCTTGTTAGCCTTAAATGAAGTCACCAGAAAAAAAAAGTTTGTTATGCATGCTAAGTTGGAATGAAATCATGTAAGTACTGTACAAGATCAACACTTAGTTAAGACCTTTTTTGAAGAGTTCCAGTATTAAGCTCGGTGTTGTTGTCAGGCATCCAGTTCTTCCAGTATTCTTCACCCAGCTCTTGGCTCACACTGGACAAACGCTCACTGAGCTTCATGCTGTTTTCGTACAACTCGTGCCACTCAGACAGAATCATGGAAAGGGGTATGTTGAAGTATGGTTTGCCTGTGAGGGTGGAGTATAGACCTTGTGCCTGGAGATTATAATATGAAAGATATGAGACAAGAAGAAATTGTTTCTTTAATAAATAAAAGCTCATTTAAAAAACATGCTTAAAAACATATTTATGCAGTATTTATATGTTTACATTTAACAGGAAACTACTAACTACTAACTAGAAATGGATCAAGACTTTTTGTGAGGAATCGGCTGCCTTTGTAGATTTATAATATTTATTATAATAATATAAGTATGAAATCATATAGCAAGGCTGCCTTTTTTTGACCAGAAGCTACACATATAAAAGTAAATTTTACCTTTTGAATCAAAGGCATCCAATCCAACAGTAAAGCTTGTTGCAGACTGTGGTTGCTGGGGCAGATCATTGCTCTCCACACTTCATTTTTTATGCTATTGCTAGATAAGAGCCACTCCAAGGGAGCCAGACGTTCTTCACATTTTACATTCCCAGGTGACATCAGGTAGAACAGAGCAACATCATCTAATTAGTCTTTGTTAGCTTAGTCTGTTCTCATCAATCCATATCATCAAAAACATCAGAAAATCCTATAAAAGCCTTGAGTCAGAGACTTAATACTTAAATTGACAATGAAAAACTCAAGTGACAGAGATGAGTCACCATCATCAACAACAGAGCTCATATCTCTGAGATGTTGGATTCTGACACAGAATCTCTCCACATGCCAAAACCTAAGGTGAGTTACCATTAGTCCAGCATACCTTCATAACAACTTCCATCACACTGTCAAGGACACGGCCCAGCCAAACACTTGTTTCAGACTCGTTTGTCAGCAACATACGATAGGTCATTTGGAGCTGATTAGCATCTTCCAGGACATTGCTTAGAATTTCTGCAAACACAAAAACAAAACAAAGCCATACTGAGTCACTCTGTGAGAACTTTCGATTTTGGGTTAGGCTACAGAATCAAAATACATTTTCTTACTCTTCCTTTTTATGTCACACATGATACATATTTCTCTTCAATACAAGTGTTATTTTGTCCTGTGAACTTGTTTCATTCACATCTTGATTATGTAGTTTGGACCATAATCAATGTAGCAATAATACAAGATGTCCTGTGAGTGCATAACTTCTTTAATTTTGTCTCTCAAGTGTTGCTCTCCTTTACAGTACATGTCTATTTTTTTTTTTTTAGTTTATATTTTCCCACCAGAGGTATAAGAAACAGCAATAGGGATAAGAAAGCCATTTTAATAGTGTTGGAAATTAAGGTGAAACATTCACCGTAATGGCATCTGTTTCAATTAAACGTTCCCACAGGAGAGACCTCAGTAAACATGATTTTGTAGTCATACCTTCTACAGTGTCCATGGTGACTGTTGCTAACATCATGGAATGAAAGCTGGTTTGAAGGATACCCTGGACAACCGTATCCACCTTGGGCACAGTTTGTACGAACTCCATTACTGCCTGACCAATGTTCAGAAAGCTGCCAAAACAAAAAACCAGGCTCAACACAAACCATAAATTGCTGACATCACAAGAGATACAAGAATCAAGAGAGAACTTAGATTTTTTCTACAGGGATCCAGAAAAAATTTGTAGTACAAAAGGTAAGATTAAGAAGGTAGGAGAACACTACATTCTACATAAGTATAAGACATCAAACAAGAAAGTTTGAATAGTTACACGGCAACTGTCTGGATTATACAGTAGTCTATAAATCCCCAGTTTAAGGTATACCATAACAATCACTTAATAGGGCATTAATATCAAAAATAATAATTTCATGTGACATTCAGGTTGCGTTTTTAACTTTTGTAACATTAAAACATTCTGGTAATCTCAAAGGATTTACTTTACAGTATCAGTAGTGTTTAGATAAGGAGGATCACTGTACTCACAGCTCCTCCTCTGTTTTTGTGGTTGTGTTTCGGTGCTGCGTCCGACCCTCGTGATGTTGGAGCCATCTTGTGCTCCTGAAGATAAATCTCCAATCAGACTGTGCAGCAGACCACTGGCAAAGCGCATATCATGTATAGCAACGTCACGACTCCACACCAGGAACACCTGGGAATGGCACAAACACAAAACTTATCAAATCAGGAATATTGTTATGGCATTGCTAATTGGATATCCTTGGGGTTTCTGTGCAGGTGTAGACTGGGAGCTGTTGTTGCTTCTTGCTACAACCATTTCTGCTGTCATCACATGATTATTTAGTGTATTCTTAATCTTAAGTGGCAGTTGAGAAAACAAATTAGGAGCATATGAAACAATGAAAATCCCTCTGTTGGTGCTAATATGATTAGCCTACCTGCTTTGCCGCTTTTTCAGGGCTGATTGCATGTAGAACCTTGTCCACAATTCCTGAGCTACATGCTACTGCTGACCAGGAGATGTTGCTGCTGTTGTCACACAAATAAGAACGCACCACATCTTTGTCCAACATCAGGCCAAAAGCCTAAAAAAGAGAGGACAATTATAATGGTTATGAAGAGCCTGTAGTTTTAACCAGTAATTAGGCAGACTAGCCTATATAAATAAAATATGCTACCTTTAGATGTCCTGGAAGATGGGCACATGCTTCAGTAACTTTTAACTACAGTTAACACACTGCAGGATCCTTCATAGTTACATATTAACAGTTGTTACAAACAATTGTACTCAACACATTTTTGTGGAAGTGAGAGAATATTGGACCACTCTGCCCTACAAGCTTCTTAAATGGCTTAAAAATCAGGATTTTCTCCCTTTTCAAATATGTTCTTATTTTAAATTAGTGGTTTGGGTCAATGTCTCTCGTAAAATTGGTACTGCTGGTCTGACATTTACACATTAAATGTCTTCATAGGAGTTATTACAGTTCAGTAAGGGCACAAAAAGTACAAAAGGTTTAGGACAATGTGTTTGTACAGCAGATGAATAGATGACCTCATCAGCAGTCAATGCAAAGATTATGGACCAGCTTAGCAACCCGGAAGAAAGAACTGATGACGTTTTTATTTTAATCCAATAATTTGAAATATTTAATGTCCAATTGTGAAAAAATACGCATGGAAAAGCAAAAGTATAACTATTTTGCTGTTACACTTTTCACATAGTAAAGAATCGAGCTCTGTCAATTGCTATTTCTTGAATATGCTGCATAGAACTGTATACTGGAATATTGTAATATGATATGCACCTGTGGCAGTGGTATCCTGTAATCCAAAACATCTTCTACTAGGTATTTCATCACTGTACCTAGTGAGTCATTTGTGACCAAGTCTCCAAGGGGAATGGTGACATCTAAGAAGAATTCAATCACATTGTCAGAGATTAGCAGACATGTGTAATACATAGACTATTAACAGTAAAACAAGTTGTGCATAATTACTTTTGCCAGGCCAGTGTGTAACATAGTTGATGACAGTGATGCCTCCAGCAAGAAGTGGATGAACCTTGGAGAGCGAGCCATTGGTCTCAGGGATATGTTCTGGATGACATTCACAACACTGAAGAGACAATGACAGAAATGTTAAATCTTTAAAACAAGATCAGAGCTAATGATTAAACAAACAAACACACTTTCCCTTTTCTGAATGTTAAAGTCCAAGAAAATATGGTTAAAAAGTGAAAGCCAATAGCACTAAAGTATTCCTAAGCTGAATTTAGTTCTGTTCAATACCTTTAAACAGATTTTTAAAAATTTTGTTTCCAAAACATAATACATTCACACCTTAGTTCAGCTGCCTTCATTTAGTTTGTTATTTTTCCATCACTGAAAATACTTTACCCCTGTAGGTTCCTGAGTAGGCCGTCAATACTGCTCAGCAATTGGTCATCTCCAGAGAAGAGTTGAGGAAGAGCTAGAAGACTATCCCACAGCAAGGTGTCATTTGCAGTTGAGTTGATCAAACAACGTCACCATCCCCCCAGCCATCTTCATCAATTTTTCTGGTTGGGTCAGCATCCACTCTGTCAGTAACTAACAACCAGAGACGACATCTAAGTCACCAAAAGCATTGGACATTTGCCAAAAAATACTAAAAATAAAACAAACAAAAAGAATAACTTTGGAGTCAGTGCCAGCACAGTGTGTTGATTAAAGTCAACTTAACAAACATAAATTCATAAAATGTATAGAAGTCAGTGCAAACACACAAATATACCTGGTCGAGTGTGTACAGTGAGACTTCAAGCACGGTGCTGTTTGTCATGCAGAACGTGCGCACAGCATAGGTGAAAACATCTGTGGAGGTTTTGTTCAACATGGGCAGAGCCACAGTGCAAATGGCCCTCTTCAACAGGTTTGCTGAGTCCTGCAAAAAAAAAAAAAATGTCATTCATGTGAATTTGTGTTATTATTATTATCAAAGTTAATAATACAGCTGGATTGCTGACACAATATTACTAGAATCTGTGAATGCATATGAAACTTTTTTAAAGTGCGTTGTACCTTCAAATCACATTTCTACTATAATGAACAGCAACAAGTTATATCCCCCAAATTATTCAGTAAGACCATCTATGTTAGAGACCCTTGGGAAATTTTTGACACAGCATAAGTGTTCTTATCATTGCCTTGCAATGTTTAACACATTCACCTAACATGTGAAAGATCTCCATTTTGAGACTGGGGGAGACACAAATCCCTGAAAGGCTTGTGCCAGGAAGGGCATCCGGTGTAAAATGTGTCCTAAATCACACATGCAGATCCATCCATTGTTTTTATTTCTGCCAAAGCCCAAC
Source organism: Archocentrus centrarchus (assembly GCF_007364275.1). Lineage (NCBI taxonomy): Eukaryota > Metazoa > Chordata > Actinopteri > Cichliformes > Cichlidae > Archocentrus > Archocentrus centrarchus. The sequence goes on from NC_044366.1 coordinate 14,450,508, forward strand.
TGTAAATTACCTGTAAACACCAGGAGCATCACTATTCCTGGTATCTGTTTCTGGTATATATAACACTGTGTGCTTAGTAAAAAAAAAATTGCAATACATTTTTGTAGTGATTGTTGTGATGCAAGCTTGAGGTTTGAATATGAGCTAGACCATCTTCAGAGAAGACATGATTTATCAGCTCTTAACACAAATTATACTTCTTCTGAAGTACAAATCCTTCTATTATTTTTAACAATACCCACCTGATTTTCCAGACCAGTGCTGTTGAATAAAGTCCTGAGAGTGGCATTTCTAGGACTGCCTTTATAAGGTGAACCTTTAAAAGAAAAAAGATACTGTTGAAACTTGTAGGAGTTTGATAAATACTAGATAACGAAACCATACGCTGAACCAAAATGGTTAAAAACCATAATGTGAGGTTGCTATCAATTTATATTTAAGAAAGCTAATGATTTATTCAGTTATATGATGTTTAACCTACCGCTAAATTAAAAGAGCTAAATTCAAAAATGTATTTCTGTTCACTTTCACTGTCATATTCTTTCAAATACAGAGTATGACTTTCTTTTATCTTTTATAAGCCACAAAATCTTCAACAGGTTCTTTTGCCTACTTTTACTCTGCACGGGAGACGATCATTTTTACTGGAAAACTGCAACATGTGCTTGTAACATACCCAAAATGTCCAACAGTTTAAACAGTTCTGCTTGATCATTGTTGACATCACTGGGGAGAAGGTTCAACAAATCCTCCACCTGACTAATGCTTTCCAGTGGAGAGCTCTCTTTCAGCGACCTGTTATACAGATATAAAATGATCAGGTAAGGTAATAAATACTTTCTATTAGGTGACATTAGGACCTTTTTAGTGCTAAACATAATAATATATAATATATATATATATATATATATATCTATAATAGATATATATATATATCTATATATATATATATTATATATAATATATATATATATATATATATATATATATAAACATAGTTTCATATTTGTTAAAAACATTTGATTTTTACCATACAGTAATCCTATTTATGGTACCTTGAAAGTTAAAAGTTATACAAACAGGTTTTTCAAGCAGCTACCATAATTCCAGTTCTGGGAATTTAGGTACAAGAAAACATCCAGAGAATGGCTTTGTTAATACCTGAGCAACAACAGCAACAATAAATGTAGGCGGGTTCACCAAAACCATAGAACAGAAAGAATCTCAGACCTCTTCTGTTCAGTCATGAAATGTGATAGCCAAGGGTTTAGCTCATTACTCTTCCCCTGTTGGGTAAAGGTCTGTTGTTATGCTTCTTGATCACACACTGACTAATCCTCTGTTGTAATGCGGCAGTGCTGAGGTGTGTCCCTCCTCTGAGATTTAAGAATCTTATAAACTCAAGGTCAACAGAGTTTAAGATGCAGTCGTGAATAGGGTTGTTGACTTAAACCTTACAGCAGTAAATATGCATTTACTGCTTGTGTTGTATAACAGATACAGAACAGTCTGTACTGATGAATAAGGTACCTTGCATTTTCTTGACTTTGATATTGTGGTTCCACCAGGGCGAGAATTTGTTATGGGCAGCTGCTATCTGTGTTGCACATGAGGGGTCTGGAGGAAGGAAATAAGCCTGTGCTGGGAGGTTCCGGGGAGCCGCATAACTAGGAGGAGACTGATGTTTTTACTTTTATGATGATGCTGGGAAATTTGTTCAAGATAAGTAATACATGCATTTGGAAAATACAGATAGATCACAAACCTGAATATTACACTCATTCAAGTCAGTGACTTGATGACAATTGGATATCTGAACATGAGAAATAATCTTAAAATACAGATTAAAGAGGAACATCCCCTATCTCACTACTGTGTTTGGACCACCGTCTTTTTATCAGTATACAATCTGAGCTATTATATCTGAAACAAAGAAGAGACATAAGGATCAACTCAGAACTATGATTACTCTAGGTATTTTTTGATTGACTGCCATCACATGTTAGAAGATCTTATGAAAGCTAGAACAATAAATTTATCATATATAGTCACATGGCACAGGAAAAAAAAAGTGACATATGGACAACTTTTGTTAAGCCACAAATAAGAACTGTTTTGGTCCCTGCAAATATGCGTGTTTTTATGCTGTTTGGCTGTATCAACATTGAACAAATGTTTCTAATACAACAGGAAAATTTCTTAAAAATAGGCATTTCATACTTTTTTATTAAGAAGGGCTGAAAAAAAGACAGTAACCAATACTACAAGTTTTAATTTTTGTCCTGTTTCCAGCAGGTATAAAATATCCGCTAAAAAGTATTTCATGGGCGAGAGGAGGTCCTATTGGTTTGACTGTGGGAAGTTTGACACAGTGAGTTATTAAAAGAATTCCCACACCTTTCAAATCTAATCCACCAATAAAGGCTAAAATAAAAGGGTTAACTGGTCATGTAAAAGCATTGTTTGCCATGGTGGCCATTACCACAAGCAAGAAGGTTTTTCATATACTTTTTAAAAATTTGAAAAATTTTACTAGATATACTAATACATGCTCCACACATATGAATGAAGTTTTCTTAAATGCTGCTGTGAGTAAACGTAGTTTTGTGAGGCTGCAACCTATTTATGTAAGAACCAGGCTTGGTATAGAAAAGAATAATATGCCTTTTCTTATCAACTGCATGTAAATTCTGCCCTTCCCTCTTTGAGCAACTGTAGATAGGAAAACAAAGGCAGAAGTGTATATAAAAGGCCTCTCCTTCAGCACCTTCACTCACATCTAATGCAGAGTTAAGGTGACGTTAGGAGGTTTTAAAGGATAAAGGAGAACAAACACCATGTTAACACTGATGGGATAGGCTCAAATCTGAAGGACTATTGATGTTTGAGTTTACCCTTCCATTTGCTAACCTTGATGTGTGCCTTCTGACCTTTAAGATGACAAACATGAATGATAAAAAAAAGTCTTTTGTTTAATACTTTTGAGAGTAACCTTTATGACTAATAAAAGCTAGAAAAAACCAAACATCAGCCTTACATAATGTTCAGTATACTCACTATGCACACAATTTATTTAGAACAGAAGCACTGGAGCATTTTTTCTATACTTACATGTTTCTCCACAATGGGAGGGAACTGATACGGGTCACGGCAAGGATGATAAAAATGATCAAAGGCCAGATGATCAAAGTGAGGGACCATACCTAAAATGCAAGATATTGTAAAACTTTGATAACAATATTTTATTTCAGTAAGACTTAATTTAGAGAATGCATTTTTTTCTCATTATTAGACAATTAAAAAAAAAAAATTGAGGCTTTGAATGCCACTCACTGGATGCCTGATGACTGCAAGTCCATTCTTCCAGAGAAGTAGTTGGAATTGCCGGAAGAAAGCCATCAGTGTGGAGTCTAAAATAAGGAACAATATAAAAAACAACCCAAAATTAAAAGACAGTCCATTAAATATATATACCCAACCCACTTGCCACACATGACAGTATATGAGTATATATGTTTTCACATGTAATAGAAATATCAATAATAAACAAATAATGAATCTAAAATAAAAGTAGCAAAGTTTAGCAAGATTAGCCTTTTTTAAAGACTGTCTTGGCAAAGCAAATATGTCTGCCCAATACATCCTGCAGACTATAATTTGCTTGCTTAAGCTGTCGTACAGGAGGGGTTATTAAACAAATAAAAAAAACATACACAAACCAAAAACAAACAAACAAAAAATCATACACAAACCAAAAACAAACAAAAAAAAAAAACAAATTCAGTGTATTTTCAGGAACAGCATTTTTATGGTCTCATTATTTATCTCTCTTCCAGCACACACAAATTCATATTCACATTCAAATGTGCTTTACAGGCATGGCAGTTTCTAAAAACAATATTGCCAAAGATACACACTCTCTCTTTCTGACACCCTAGAGAAATAGATCAAAAGACTAAAGATTAACGTATCTTTAGGAAGATAAGAATAAGACGGGCAATTCATCAGTAGGGGGAAATGGGATAAGAAGGGAAAGAGCTACGCTAAGAAGACCTTGTTATAATATTGTCTACTAGCACTTTAAGTACGTTCCTTTTTTTTTTTTTTTACAGGTCACAACTATAACGACTATAACCAGAAACTTATAATAATAAAAATCATATTAATGTTATCGCAGAGTAGCTTTGTGTCATTTCTAATAACAGAAGTAAACCACTTGACACTCACAGCCGCTTTCTTTTACTGGTCAAATTATTTGTTATCCGACTGTCGCTCGCAGATTTCTCAGGGAGGGCATGGTGCCAGGTGGACCCTAGCACGATGCTCTTCCATCAGTCGTTCACGTCAGTAAAAGGGAGGAAAATCAAAACTCAAAACTAGAAAAAGAATAATCCGCGCGGTAAGTGCAACGACAAAGACAACTTTAACCTCGCTCGCCTCTCTTGTCCTGTGTGTGGTGCGTCAAAAGGTAAATCTGGGGGAAAAGGGGCGTGTTTACCAGCTGCACCTGCCTGTGTACAACAATAATAGAAATACACCTACTGGCATAAGAAAGGGTGTGACTTATATGTACTTTATTTTAACACTTATTTGTCTGTACCTCTGGTAATACCTGATAATCACAGCTCATAGATTTAGAGGACAACCGCCGCTGCTACGTAGATCTCCACCGAATTGGCCATTATTTTTGTCATAAATGATAAATATTAATTTAAAGGTTGCGTTTGTCTTGTTTTTATTTTATTTTTTTGCTGCTGAAGTTTCTATTACCAGTTAGCCACAGTCTTTAACGTGACTTGGATAAAATGATTGTAAGTGAGAAAGATAAATCTGTTACTCAGATTTCAGCCTACAATGTAACACACTGAGAGTTTCGAGGCAACAGGGTGTTACGACGTATCAAATTACACACTCGAGTATTCAAGTTTGTAGGGTGTTGTTGGGAAGCCGAAAGTCTCCAAAGGGACAGTGGGTGTGTGTGGGGGGGGGGGTCCTTTCATTGTTGTGCACAGTGACAATGAGTTGAATCTAACATCTACGAGAGATTAATAAAAATCCAAATGCAATAAATTACATAAAAATAAATATAGTTTGCACATCTGTTGCACATTTCAGTTGTGTTTTTCAGAGTCTAAATATGTATAGATACTCATACAGAGCATGAACATCCTGTACATATCATATGTGAGAAGAAAAAAACATTGCAGAAGTATGAAGTTCTAGACATCGAAATTCAATGTCACCCAATCTCTCTTTTACGACGACATCGTTAGGCAGACAGTACTGTATGCATTGTTTCCACTGCCAGATTCCTAAAAAAAAAAATGCAACTGCAAAACAATGGGCATCAGAAATTTATGGGGTTGTGACATATGGCAATTGTATGGCAATTGTTATCATAAAGGTAGTCAATGTTGTTTGCTATTTTGCTAGCAATGTGGTGTAAAAAAAAAAAAAAAAAGAAAATGTCAGCGCTATTTTTATGGAGTGCAGTGCTTTACCACAGCTAGCTAGCCAGTAGGTACTAGAATCCAGTCACCAATAATGCACTCTTATGTTTTAACTTTACTCTTTGTATAGTTTCCACTACAGTATTGTGAAAGATCTTCAGAAAGCACTGGAGAACTATTGCTCAAGACTAGCTTCAAAATGATAAGAAAGTATGGGTGGCTCAAGACTTTTCAAAGTACTGTATATGCATGCCAACAACACAAAAATCACAGGAAATAATACAATAGAGGTAATTTACAATACAGATACAGCCTAAAGCCAAAAAGTCATAATACAAATACATTTATGTCAAAACAAACAAAACTGAACTAAAAACCTTTAAACTTCACCCATTGGTTAATCTGGTTAGCTGTGAATATAAAAGTGTCTATATATTGGTGGAGGCACTCCTTAACAAAAAGAAATACATTATTTTTTATGCTCCTTTTTATTTGTCATGTGTAAAATCACCTAAAGCAGCTTTATTAAAACAAACAACAAAAAAACCTAAAATTATACACATACTGTACAAAGACATTATTAGACCAGTGGCTCTCAGATTGGTGCTGATGAAAGGCTGTTAAATGGAGTTAGTTTCATGATTCGGCTCATGTGTTGGAATGAATAATATTCTGAAATAACTAAACATTGTATTTTAGTTTTGTGTGTTTCTAGTGGTGTGGACAGCACTATGTAAAAGTTTGTACAGTACCAAATTGATGGCTAGTGTTGTTTGGCTTCTTTGTGTCATGTCGATCCTTTTTTGTGTAGTATTTTAAGTTTTTATTTAACAGTTTGTGTTTCAAAAAGGCTGGGGAAAACATTTGGCATTGTGAACTCTTTCTGTGATTTACAATGTAAAATACCTGCTTTCTAATATTTCTAATATCATAATGAAACAGTGGATACTATATAAAATGTGAAAAATAAAAGGTTTGCAATTTTAAAATTACAATTGCTTGTGCTTTGTGGTAGACACTTTACAAAAGCACAATTTTTATAGACTGCTAACTTGGTTTTCTTTCATACTTCCTTAAATTCTGCTTCACAGAATAATCTTTCATAATCAAACAATCTTACTCTCAAACTTTTAATAGCTTATTGTAGCCCCTTAACTGGCAAGGGCCCGGTGACGGGCCGTTTGTAGTCCCTTTTATATGGCAGGCTAGACCCTCCCATTTTTATTGACACGTCATTCGGCCAATCATGTAACTGGCTGCACCAAATCACCTGACAAAGCTACGTGACGCCCTCTGAGTATTATTGGCTCTGGGAAACCCATTTCTTAACATGATTGGCCGAATGAGGTGTCAGTCAAAATGGGCGGGTCTAGCCTGCCATATAAATGCACTTCATTCGGCCGGCGGACCAGACGCAGCCAGTTAATAGGCTATGAAATGGGTTGTTCAGAGCCAATAATAACCAGAGGGTGTAATGTAGTTTTTGTCAGGTGATTTTTTTTGCTGCCAGTTAAGGGTTAAGGTATTCCAGCACCAAACCTAACTATTCTAATCACATTGGATTTAAAGTGAGAATACACCCATGTAATACTCTTTGTTCCATTACAAGGCAACTCTTGCCACCGTTGTTCAAATAGATTTTGATTTGTTTAAAAACAGGCTTCCACGAAAAATACGTAGAACCTAAAAACATACAATTATAAGCAGCTTTATTATTGAAAATGACATTAATACATGTTTGGCAGCCGTGTCTTGACCTTTTCAGTGGCACTCCAGACCTTTTCAGTGGCCCCTGCACTGAAACATGAAAAGTAAAAAATTAACAGTTAAAATATCATATGTATATTCCATACAGTCTCTTAACAGAGCACTTGGCACAGTCACATCAATAAACAATCTTCCAGTGTGTGGGCTGTTCACATTCTTTCTCAGTGTCCCCACAGAAACGGTTGTATGTAGTTTTGGGGTCAAAGCCCAGAATTTCCCTTTCTTCATGGATCCGGAAAGAGAAGGTGGAAACTGATGTTCCTATAAAGAACCTGCAGACACACACACAAATATCTAAATTAAAATTAAATGAAAAACTACGCGACACACAGTGAAAACAGCGTGAGTCACCCGGACTAGTTTTTCAAGTTAAATATTTTCCATGGGTAGGAGCACATGACACATCTAAGTCATTTTCTGCTGAAAGGGCATAGGTTAACAAACTGGTTTTTCCACAATAACCTAAAACTATCTGAGAAAGAAAATGGCACAGGCACTGATGCACATCGCATCTACGTATCTTATTTAAAGAAAAAAATCTTTTTATATAAAATTACACAGCAAAACTTTGATCTAGAGAACATCTTTGCTATGAGCCGAAAGCTAAATAGTGCATTACATTAAACATTATAACTTAAATAATGCTATAAAAGTATTTGGCCACTGCGTGACAGCATTTACCCTTGCAGTACAGATAGCTGTATGAGCCTGCTGCTCAGGCTGCTCAATAGTTTAGAAAGGCGTGTAACACCACAAACTCAAAATATATGTCCTTTTTTTTTTTTTTTTTTATTGTTTCTCACTTAATACTTACACACAGAGGTAAATTAACACTGCTTTCTAATGACACTACTGCTCACAGGCTCAGGATGATGATGATGATGCTAGCAGGTAGTTATATTGTTCAGCATGGCCACGATGTTAATTTATCATGACACTGAAATTTGCTTTCAAATTTAATTCAGATGAGACCTTACTATTAAGAAATGTTTTAATTCATGAAAACAGACATTTAATTAATTGCAATTAACAAATAAATCATTAAAATATAAAATATGTCATTTTGTATTATGTGATTGCTAACAAGCTGCCTAATAAGTATCATCCCCAATATTATGGAACATTGAATGTATACCTCGCATGGGCACATATCCACTGGTCAATTATGGCCACTCCTCCATCTTTAAGGAGTTCCAGGTCTTCTGTGGATGGCTCAAACCGCACCATGTCTGGCAACAACTTTTTCAGCTCCTTAAACTCTGCAAATAACACAGATTACAAAGAATAATAAAATCATGTACAGTAACTATTATTTAATGAATAAACTACTATTAATCGGTTTTACTATTCCCTAAATATTTATAGAGAATTCACTAAAATACTTGGAAATTCAAACCCTAGAGTGTTATTGGAGGATAGGACAAGACTGTTTTTTTTGTGACTTTTTCAAAATTTTTGATTGTTTTTATTGCAAATCAAGTTACCATATATGGTTCAATGCCCAACAAAGGGTTAAAGAAATGATCAGATGATATTTTATTACAAAATATTAGCTTTGCAGTTACAAAATAAGTATTATATCCTTTCACTAATGTCATAAGATGCAAAACACTAAGGTCTAATGTATTACAAGTAGTATCTGCATCTTTAAATGTATTAGCATGCCATTACCTTCATCATCTGCATCTGTCGCAACAAACCTTTGTCAAGTTGTGTATTTTCATCAAGCTGCGTATTTTTTTGACAGCTCCCTTAAGGCTGGGCACATCTTCTCTGTGACCCCAGATAAAGTCCTTTCGGCGCAGGTGGATGCCCCAGATATGGACCACCTTTAGCTGAGCCAGGCTTGGCCTGAGGAGGAATCAAGAAATAGCAGACTACTATTATATGCTGCTCAAAATAGAAAATGGTCACATGGAAATATTTAACATGGACATTTCCCCAGAATCAGTACAAGCCATATTGTCGAACCTTCATGCGAGTCCAGTCCTCGCTGTATGGCGTATGGTCTCTTTCATCTGTAGAGTTCAGGTATCTTGATCTGAAGTCATCCCCTATGAGTCGCAGGTGCTTTGCAAAAACCATGCTGCGGCGTGTCTACGTTAAACACAGACCCCAGTTTACAGACAGCAAAGTGTGCGTCAACGTTCCGTCCCCCCCCCCCCCCCCCCTTGCATTTTTTTAAAAATGCAAAAAAAAAACTACATATTGCAATTTATTTTCAGTAATAATACAGTGATGCTACAGTGTACTACCGGTAGAGAAAGTCTAAGAAGGGTGATCTTGAATAAGATAACCTAACCTGAACATATAAGAACAAATGGATCGATTTCTTTCACTGAAAATACAAAAAAAAAAAAAAAAAAAAAGAACAAATGGATCATCAACTCAAATTCTAATACAGGTATGATATTACTTACGTTCCAGTAATCCTTCCCAGCATAGTGATCATGAAGGAGTGTCTCTGCTCGATCAAGCATAACTGATCTGCAAAATAACAGCACACAAACAGGATTATCACTGTACGTCTCATAAAGATCTGAGAGAGCTGGAAGTACTGCCACAGCTGAATAACAATGAAGTCAGATCATCCTTTAGAGATTTACCAAAAAAGAAAGGATCAAATACCAAGTTTTTTTTTTTTTTTTAAGCTAGGATTTGCCCTTCTGGCAAACTTTGCAACATGGATTTACTCCATTAAAAAGAAAAAAAAACATAGTTTTGTCAGTTTAATGTTGAGACAATCTCATCCTGGTATCACTGTTAATTAGCATATTATTCTGTAGACTTACGTCACTGTGATGTTTTTCTGAAGAACTGGGGCCATGATTGATGCATGGCCTTGAGCTGATAAACATGTTACATTTCGAGCTCTCGTCTCCTCATATCCCCAAAACCAGCCCCTAAGAAACAGACAAAATACATGAGGCAGGTAATGATACATGGAGAGGTCAGAGATGTGCAAGCAGGAAGGTACAGATAGAGATTGTTACTAGAGAACTGTAAGTATAAGCTATCGAGAGTACTGTCCAAAACATAAAGATAAGATAAGATAAGATAAAACTTTAATGATCCCACGATTTGGAAATTTGCGCTTTACAGCAGCTCAGTACAGAGAAAAAATGAAAAGGATGAGTAAGGACAAATAACTAAACTAAAACTAAAATAGAATAGAATAAAATAAATTAAAATAGCAAAAAAACTATACACATATACATAAGCACTATGTACATAAAAGACCTCTCATGTCTTTATATTTTGCTAAAAAAATGAGAAATATTATTGAAATAGGTGCAAACACACATGGAAATGCAGGATATAATGTAAAAACAGAGCTTGTACAATTCCAGCAATCTTGAAAGTCAATATTTGATATGATCACCTTTATTCAACATAGCCTGAACCCTCTTAGGCAAGCCTTTTTGAAAGGAACAGCTCTTCAGGAATAGTTCTACAGGCTTCTTAAAGGACATTTGAAGCTCTTCCACACAGCTTTACAAATGTTGAGGTCCAAACTCTGGGGGAGGCCAATCCACGCCTGATAGTGTTCCACTGTGTGTTTTTTTTTCTATCCAACTTCGCTTTTACTACATTGTGTTTGGGAACACTGCCATACTGGAAAAGTATTCAGTCTGGTTCTTGTGTAACCTTAGCCGTTTATTTCTGTTTCCTTTCCTTAAACATTTCTGGTGATGCGTCAGAAAAACAGTAGATGGATCAACTGAAGGGCCAGATACATCTCTTAGATCCTGTGTCTTTGTTGGAGTTTTTCCTATTTCTTAAGGACATGAGCTTCAGATACTGTTTATCTGCTGTAGAAGTTTTTTTTAGACCTGACACTTAGATTTTTCATAGACTCAAATAAAGAAATGGGAAGATGTTTTTGTGACAGACTGCAAGTAACAAAGTGCCTAAAGACACCATTTAAAATTGGTTCTTTGCTAAGTTGTCTGTTATGTGTAGACCTAACATTGACTCATCCCTTTAAAAGAAGTGTGTTTTTATGCTGAATTTTTCAAAGGTCAATTCCAAGAAAGTCTAACCATAGAAGCAAAATTTATAAAGAAATGAGGGGTTGTTCAAGACTTTTGCACAATACTGTAGCTATAAAGTAAGTTTGTGTGGTTTTTCTTCTTTCAATTAATTAAAAATGTATATATTCATCACACTTTACTTGTCTGACTGCCATGTTACACATAATGTCCTCCATTTGTTGTGTTTTAGAAAATTTATGAGTGATACATCATCTGTTTTTAATACAATATATTGCACATTTTAAAATGTTGTTGATTTCATGCATCGTTTTCTCACCTGTAGTAGCCATGTTTATCTTTGGAGTACATCAATTTCTCAATACATGGCCGCTCATCCCCTTTCCTCCCATTCCCATCAGTCCATCCCTCGGCATAGTTTTGCAGTACCAGAACCTGGTCTATAAACGGGCCACCATTTCTACACCAAGGAGACAAACAAAACATACAAAATGGGTTTTTTGCTTCAAAACATTTAAACAGAGCAGAATTAAACAGCTCTCTGCTTTAAAAGCTTGACTGTCTAATAAAAAGATCACAAACCATAAACAAATAATTTTGAGTTTAAAAAGTTTGTATACCAGCCAAATGGAAACCATTTCAGAAAATGCAATCTAGTCTACATCACCCATCCAAAAGCTCACCAGCAATGAATTCTTCGTACTCAATGACAGGCACATTGGCCTGCAGGCTAGTGAGGCTGAAGAACTCTCCCCATGGGATATGGATCTGGTGGAGATTGGGGCTCTGCCAGTGGTAAAGGCGACCCCATGGGGGAAGCACCAACACCCAGTCATCCCCGTCCTTCCTCAACGTCTTGACTAAGGAGGCCATGCGTATATAGACATCTCTTCGCAGATTGAAACCCTCTGGAGGGTTTACATCATACAACAGGTACCTGAGGAGACAAGACAAAAGCATAGGACACTGCTGTTATAATGTCAAGTCAAGTTATCCATATAGCACATTTAACACAATGTAGCTAATACATTCCAAAATAGAGATAAAACTATTTTAAACATTTTAGAAACCTTTACTTCTATGGCAATGTGTTCTCTATTTAGTTGGATATGTTACACCAGGTTGTGTGAGGAAACACTTGGATAAGTCACAATTTTGGAAGTCACAATCTGAGCAAACAAATGACCATTGGTACAAATAACTCATACTTCACTCAATCAACTAACTGATAAAACGCTTCAGAAGCCATAGTACACATGCACTCACCCTCAATAACCCCGAATCCTTCCAACGTAAACACAAATAAGAATGAATGAATGACTGTAACCCTATGGGCCACCTCATAGGCGGAACAGTATGTATAGCTCTGCTATTGCACGATAACATTGTGGATGTCCTGTTAGTGCTTAGGTCTACACGGATTTGTGGTATTTATATGGAAGAAGTCACTGAATTGTAACTTATTTCAGTAGAGCCATGCCAGGTACATCTTTCGTGTAGACAGGCACGGGGTTTGCCACAATCAGTCAAATCCAGCAGATTATCAACACAAACGTAAAATGTCGAGACATACAGAGAAACATTGTCTGTACGGTTAAATGAATAACTGCTTTCAAATTTACGTTAGCATCAATAGTTAGCCCACCGTTACTCTGCAAACTCACCGCAAATCCCTAGCGGCAGCGACAGGTACAGTAACTGTGTGGCTTGCACTGAATACACTGTCAGTGCTTCCTTCTTCAAATGCTGAAAAAGCGACGAAAACTAACAGCAAGAATGAGCTCAAAGAGCACGCTGAAGCAAAGAACATCAGCGATCTATTCAGTACGCTCTGCGCCATATTTCCTCTGAGCCACGCACTTCCGGAAGCGTCTGCATAGTTGCCGAGCAACCGTGCCCTCGCTGACGACGCAAGTATGGAAACGATTATTAGCGCTTTTAGTTCTTTTTTGGGGGGTGGGCTGAGGGGCAGGCCACCCCAAATATTTAAGCATAATATTCAACCCCACCATATTTATGCATGCTTAAATGCATAAATATGGTGATACTTTACGGTTAGGGGATTTGGCAGATGGGGGATACCTAAGATTAGAATTACTTAGAAATAAGTCATTTATGTTTCAGAAGCTATATGGCTGATTTCCAACCACTAGTCATAGTAGTATAAAAGATTAGGTGAGTGAATCTAATCAAAATATCACCTTAAATATACTACTACTACTACTACTACTACTACTACTAATACTACTACTACTACTAATAATAATAATAATAATAATAATCATCATCATCATCATCATCATCATAATAATAAGGTCTGGGTTCACTTTCACCTTGGCACGGACCTCTCGCTGTGTGAAGTCCTGCACAGTATGTTAGCTGTTCTTAGGACTGTGCTGAAGACCACTTTAAAACATTAAATAAGGTTTGACTCCTTAGATCCAAATATAAAGAAATGAGGAGTGACTCAAGACTTCTGTACTGTATTGTGGGAGACATTTATTGAACATCAACATATCAAAATCCTTTTATTGCACTGTTTATCAAATTACAAACTAATAAGCTGTCAAAATAAGCATTTTAATGACACAACAGAGATAACTTCAGACCCTAAGTCACAGGTAGATTTTCCATTTTAAAAGGATTAAATTAAATATGAAATGGATTAAAATTCAATATGTTAAACATTTTTTCTAGCCTCTTCAATAAATAACTAATAACCAAGATTTGTTTAATCCCCGGAAATAACAAACGAGAGCTAACCCTTTTTAATATTCCTGTCCTTCCTTGTCTTCATCAAATGAACTGATCTCTATCTCTTCATAATCCTTCTCCAGAGCAGCCATATCTTCTCTGGCCTCTGAGAACTCTCCTTCCTCCATGCCCTCCCCAACATACCAGTGAACAAAGGCTCTCTTGGCGTACATGAGGTCAAACTTGTGATTGAGTCGGGCCCACACCTCAGCGATGGCTGTGGTGTTGCTTAGCATGCACACAGCCCTCTGCACCTTGGCCAGGTCTCCACCAGGAACCACAGTTGGAGGTTGGTAGTTGATGCCCACCTTGAAATTTGTGGGCAACCAATCCACAAACTGGATGGTGCGTTTGGTTTTGATGGCTCTAATCGCAGAGTTGATATCTCTGGATACCACATCACCACGATACAGTAGACAGCAGAACATGTATTTACCATGACGAGGATCATACTTCACCATCTGGTTTGAGGGTTCAAAGCAGGCATTGGTGATGTCAGCCACGGACCTCTGCTCAGTGTAGGCTTTTTCAGCGGATATGACCGGGGCATAGGTGGCCAGAGTGAAGTGGATACGAGGGTAGGACACCAAGTTGGTCTGGAACTCTGTCAGGTCAACATTCAGGGTTCCATCAAAGCGAAGTGAGGCTGTGGTTGAGGACGCAATCTGACTAATAAGACGGTTGAGATTGGTGTAGGACGGACGTTCAATATCAAGGTTTCTGCGGCAGATGTCATAGATGGCCTCATTGTCCACCATGAAGGCACAGTCAGAGTGCTCTAAGGTGGTGTGGGTTGTCAGGATGGAGTTGTAAGGCTCCACCACTGCTGTGGAAACCTGAGGGGCTGGGAAGATACCAAATTGAAGCTTTGCCTTTTTACCAAAGTCAGCATAGAGTTTCTCCATCAGGAGAGAGGTGAAACCAGAACCAGTCCCTCCACCAAAAGCATGGAAGACCAAGAATCCTTGAAGACCAGTGCACTGATCAGCCTGTAGATATGGAGAAGTAATCTTAAAGACTGTTTTGAAGAGCAGAGTTTAAAAGGCAAGATCTTGTGCAGTTCAGAAATGCACTATGGGATATGGCAGGATTATAATTTGAGCTCAACATTTACATGCAAGAGCATCGTTCCATAAAAATGAGTGGTTAAATTAAAACATCATTAACTGCTTACCAATTTACGGATCCTGTCAAGAACAGAGTCAATGATCTCTCTGCCAATGGTGTAGTGTCCACGGGCATAGTTGTTAGCGGCATCTTCCTTTCCTGAGATCAGCTGTTCAGGGTGGAAGAGTTGACGGTATGTTCCTGTTCGCACTTCGTCTGGGAAATCAAAAGAAACAAATTCATCTGTTAAGGGAAGTGCTTTTAGTTAAATGCCGCCATCCATTGTTCAGCAGCTGAAAAACATAAGCTCAAATTCAGAGCACTACTTACCTATGACGGTGGGCTCCAGATCAACAAAGATTGCTCTGGGGATGTACTTCCCAACCCCAGTTTCACTGAACAAGGCAGTGGAGCCATGATTGTGGCCACCTATGGGCATCTGGCCGTCTGGCTGGATATCGTGCTCTAGACAGTAGAGCTCCCAGCAGGTGTTCCCCACCTGGACACCAGCCTGTCCTACATGGACAGAGATGCATTCAGGCTGCAAAAAAAGCAAAAAGAAAAATTCCAGATACACACAGACAAACTGGTGATCTAAGCAGCTAACCACCCGGACATAGTAGTGGTGGTGGACAAGCAGAAGAAGAAAGCCGTAGTGATAGATGTAGCAATACCAAGCAACAGTAACATCGAGAAGAAGGAACCCAAGAAGTTCAATGCCTGAGAGAAGAGCTACTGAGGATGTGAAAACTGAAGGTAACAGTGATCAGAACGCTGAGAGAATGGCTCCAACAGACTCCAGTAATGACACCAGAGATCTCTGTCCAGAAGAGCACAGTCCTAGAGCTACTAGAGATACTGCCCAGGACCCTCAAGCTCCCAAACCTCTGGTGTGTGTGTGTGTGTGTGTGTGTGTGTGTGTGTGTGTGTGTGTGGTGTGTGTGTGTGTGTGTGTGTGTGTGTGTGTGTGTGTGTGTGTGTAATTATATTAATTATATTGCAACTCTGCCTCTACATGGAAACAAAGACATATGTGAGAAAGAAGATTAACAAGCAAAACAAATTTGATGTGTCACCAGATGTCATGTGTCTGTTAAAAGCAGTCATGAGCTCAGAAGCCTGTTAAAGAGTTCATTGTAAAACTTTTTTTTTTTTTTTTTAGAGAAAAAAAAGACTTTTGGGTTCATCCCTCTACATGTTTGGGGGTGTTAGCCCACAAAGAGGCAGACTGCACTGTGGTAAAACTTGATTTTTCAACTAATATGTGGCAGAATTCAAGGTCATGATGACATAATGGTAAACAATATGATGCAGTGGCTGTTGTTTAGTCTACAGGAGGCAACGTGACAGTGAGGTAATGATAAACAAGTTGAACTAGAGTGTTAAATAATGATCTCAACAACCCAAAATGAGGTTTTAATAAGAAAGCAAAATCTCAGCTCACCACGTCTGAGAGAATGACTGAACACACTGACAACTAAGACAAATTAGGAGTCCTAAAACTCAGCATTAACTCAAAGACTTTCACCTGGTTGATTTGTGAGATGCTTGTGACAATCTATCGAGAAACATTACCTGATGCTCCAAAGGAAAATGTGAGTCATCTCTGCAGTACCCAGATAACACTGCCCAAGTCTCTTCAGGAGGAGTGGAGTCTTATGGATTGAGTGGAAGATGTAAGCACTTCTTCAAATATACTATGGGGGAACTCTGTCTGTACCAGTTGGATAAGGGTGAGACTTTGAGAGAAAAGTGTTTTGTAGCTATGCTGACCTTGCCCGATCACCATGAGGAGGTGAAGCCTTCTGTGATGAAAGAAGAAGAGGAGGAAGTGGGTGTGGGTGTGACTGTGTCCAAGACTGCATTTCTTGAAAGAAGACAGTTTTCAGCACTGTTTTGTATTCCAAAACAAATTAATCCTCTGAGTGTTTTTCTTAAATCCCACCATGATAAAAACTGTTTAGATTGTGGAACCAACAGTTTATAATGTCATTTGGATTGGAGCACTTGTTGACTGGTACACATTAATGTCTCCCTCAGGATGAACTGTAATAACTCTTGTGGCTCGAGGTCAAACTTTACCTTAGGAATTCACCAGTGCCTGCCTTTCAATACCAACTAGAGGCATTAATTGGTACTGTGCATACATTAGTTGAAACAAATTTTAAATCCATACATTTTTTTCAGTTTCCAGGTACATTTTTTCATAAAATAAGTCTCTCCACAGCTGCTAGGGCCCGTGATAAAACTTGAAAAAGGAATAAAAAAATCTCAGGAAATCATGCTTCTAGAGAGTGATGTATCTCCCTGAAAATTTTATTCAAAAAACATAAACAACACAGGCAGTTGGCTATAAATTGCTAATACTACCCAGTCATATGTGAAGTGCTAATACCAGCCCACTTGCCACTGGGACACAACCTTCATTACAAGAGCAGGAAATTTAGGTCAGAATGAGTAATTTTACAAAATACCAACCTCCTGTTACCATTTCAATTTATTTTTATATAAACAAAATACATTTATATAATTATGTAATTGTACATACTTATGAATAATTTCAAACTGAATTTCTGTTATTATTGCGGCCCACCTACAGTATCTTCGCAGCCCACCAGGGGGTACTGGCCCACACTTTGGGAATCACTGCATTACAATTTGCAACCAAAAAGACAATTGATAGAAATATTCTAGAAGAAATACACAAAAAAATCTCATGAGACAAGAAAAAGGATTACTTTAAAGCTTTAAGAAATCTGACTCAAATTAAATTAAAAAAAAAAAAAAAAAAAACAGACACTCATTATGTGACCTGTTTGAAAGATGTGGCTTTATTTTAACTCCTTTCAAACTCTGATTTTAGTCCAGGACATTACAGTTTTACTGGTTCATTGAATTCAGAGGGCACACTCAGAGGAAAGTCATGGGGTCACAAGCCCTTCACAGCCTACCCTGAGGTATTCTTTGCTTTCTAGTTTCAGGATGAAACACTTTTCAGTCCCTGGAGTGATGGTCTTTAAGAATTGAAATGGTAAATGGACTGGTACTTATATAGCACCTTTCTCCTCAATTTGAGCACTCAAAGCACTTTCTACCACAAGTCTCATTCACGCAGTCACATACACACAGTGCTTTTATCTATACCTAAGCACACACACATTCACACTCTGATGGATGCATCAAGGGCAACTTGGGGTTCACTATCTTGCCCGAGGATACTTTGACACATGGTCAGTAGGAGGGATCAATCCACTGACTTTCCAATTGGTAGACAACACGCTTTACCATCTGAGCCACAGCCGCCCAATCTAAGCATAAAGCACCAAAATCTGTTGCCAAGCTGTGACTCTTTTCAGCAAACTAAGAATTGAAGATGTTTGTTTTTGTTTATGTGTCCTGGTTTAAAGCATAACCCCATTAGTAGAAAACTAGAGCCGAGAACTGTGCTTCTAATAGAAGAGTCCATAGGTGGCTCATGTATGATGTGGTCAAAGCTGGGCTGTATTGCTTGGGTGTAGATCTGCAGGCATCTTCAAATGCAAAGAATTCATTAAAAAAAAAAAAAAAGATTTAGTAGTGCATCAGGTTATCTGTGTACTGTGAGAAAGTGTGCATTTGTCCAACAGAGAAGTCTGTGTGACAGATGCCCCCACATCAAGATGACTACTGTGCCTCTGGCTGAAGTGGTCCCTTAACTCTGTAATTGTTTAAATTCTGTCATCATTGAAATCCACTATTTTTTTTAATTATTATTTTATTTTTACTTCATGCACAGGAAAGTATTGTATATTACTCTCATTAAAAATCATGCATATATTAGCTTGCCATAATGCATTCAAGCCTCTTGAATTGAGATTGTTGTAACTTTTTAATTTGTTCTCCCCAAATTGATCAATAACAGACACTGATTGGGGTGGAATTGAGTTCCTGCAGTACCTAGATTTAATAAAGCCTTTCTGCCAGGCACTCTCATTGAAAAGCAGTCATTTCTTGCATATCATTAAGAAATGATTTGGGAATATAGACCTAATGAGCACTATAACATTTGTATTTGAAATAGAAAAGCTGCACCAGGTTCTTCTAGTTGACAGAAGCAGCAATGAAACAGTGTTCAGTTGATTAACCGATTAATCAGAAAAACATTTGTTTCATGGCTTTTATTCAGATAATGAAGTCTCTTACTTAGAGATTCAAAGTTTTGCCAAAAGTACAAACAGTATGTTTGTACTTTTTTATATATTTATGTGCAGTATTTTTGAAAAGCTACTGGTATTAATGACTCTAGCCTTCACAGGGAACGTTAAGAAATACATAACGTGGCTTCTTTGTTTTTGTCCTTTTTTTTTACTCCAGCATGTTTTGGAAAAGAGAGGAGATGATGTAAAGCAAATGATATGACGTTTGAAAAAAAATTGGGTTTTTTTGCCCTAATAATGGGTTCATTCATAACTCCATGGTTTCTCAACAAATACAGTTTCTCATGATCACCAGACTTCCATTTTATTTGATTTACCATTACCTCACCACTGTATGTGTAGACTACACAGGGACTACCGCTTCATATTGTTTACAATTACCTGATTGTGACCTTGAATTCTGCTCCATATTATTTACATTAATAATGACCTTGAGCTGTGAAAACAGAGTTTGATGATAGTGGTCTGGTATTCCTTTATGAAATGCAAGAAATACTGAAAATATTCATATATCAATTAGCAGTGAAATTATCAGAGTGATTCTTACATGGTTTTGTAACGGTGAATCAGTGCTGGCTGTTATTGGCTTAGTGGTCTAGAGATTGACCCCCAGAGATGATGAGAGATGATTATTTATTGCAAAGTGTTGCTACTGTTTTAGACCCTGATGTGTACTTGAAGAGAAAGATCTGGCACATAAATGGTCATCTTATGTTTGAATACTTGTTATTACCATTTACTTGTTTTTCATTTGGTCAGTAGTTCTCTGTCCATAAACCTTGGTCACGACCATCATGTTTAGACATCTCTTGCCAGCATGACAGTATATGTGCTTTCTTCAAGAATTATTCAGAATTTTGAGTCCCTAACAAATATGTGCAACAAACCTTTTATCCAAAAATCTGATAGATCAGAATTGAAACTTTGTAACATGGCTCAGTATGAATGAAAAAAATGAAACTTTTGTGAATATTCATAGGTTCAAGTTGATTCCAATTTAGACTAATTAATGTCTTTCCTAGTAAAACTCTCGGGACAAAATATTCCAAAATACATTATGAACCGGAGCAAAGAAGAAACTGTAACACATTTTTATTCTTGATGGACTTCCACTTAAGCTCACATAGATCACAGTAAAAAGAACAGTTTCACTGTTGTGATCCATTTTATCTGAGAGCAACTGCTCAAATTTGAATTTTAAAAGGTAAAAATGGTGCCCAAAATACTGTTTCATGAGAATATTTCTGGGGAAGGCTCACCACTGGATTTAATAAATAAATAGATTAACCCTTTGTTTTTTCCTCCTTTGATGCCCCAGTCTAAATCAACTAATATGGTGATACGCCCTCAGTGGCTGGTTGTTATGCATCTGTTTAACTTGATGTTTTTAAGACTTGATGGTGAATATGGAATGCTAGCCAAACAGGTTGATGGTAACATAGACTGACTGAACCACTATTGCATACAGTTGTAACTGCCACCTTTCACCTTGGATTTACTACTTCCAGAACATGTTTGGATCCATCTATCCCAGCTTGTCTTCATATACACTGTAATGCTTACACTGATTATGGAATATATCTTGCATAAGGAGTGGCATGGCTTGTGAATTTACTCATAATGCAGCGCTGACAGCACTAACAAGCTGTTTTTTAAAAAATGTACAGTTCAAACCAGGGTTATTATAGTTAACGAAAACGAACGAAATAACGAAAACTGAAATTGAAAAAACATTGTCGTTAACTGAAATAAATAAAAACTATAATTAAAAGGAAAAAACGATAACTAATTAAAACTGAATTGTGAGTTTACAAAACTAACTAAAACTAACTGAAATTATCGATAAACTGACTTTCATTTACTTGTTTTTTTGGGTTTTTTTTAAGCCTTGTGGATTGATATGAAATCATTGTTTCCGCTCTCCGAGTTTAAGCTGGGAGCGCCACAGGACAACTGTGTGAGTGCGCATGTGCGTGCGCTCACCGCGCTGGTCCGCAAAGTAATGGCTGCGGTCTGCCGAGAAAGCGGCAGAGTCCCGTATGGAGGTTCTTTGAGTACAAACACCTGCACACGACCACAAGGTAATTAACACACACAATCCAGCTACACAAGCATAAATGCGGACATGAGGTCGGACACTTCCGTAGGTTATATACAAAGACCCTGCAGGTTTAATTAGCAGCATCTAACCAAGCTAGCTCCAAAACAGAAGCAGCTTCAGGTGGTGAGAACATCAGGATGCAGATGGATTTGACCTTTGACTCCTTCAAAGAGTTTGTTTTTGTTTAACACCACATGTAGGCGTTAGTAATCTGCTGCACTGATGCTGAAGTTTATTGTGGAGTTTATTGTAGAATTTATTGAGTTTGGGAGTTCATGTTTTTCTTTGTTTCTCCTTGCTGATGTTCATATGTGTCCTTAATATTACACACATTTAGCATGTCTTGTGAACAGTTGGTTGACTATATTTCTTTAAACTGTATCTTTTGTCAAGTTTTCATTACACAATAGTCACTTTTGCGCCTTGAATCTTGCACCTGATCAGGTATGAAAATACTAAAACTAATACTGAAACTAACTAAAACTAAGCATGGAACCAAAAATAAAAACTAATAAAAACGAGCAAAACCTCTCTGAAAACTAATTAAAACTAACTGAATTAGAGAAAAAAAAGTAAAACTAACTAAAACTAAACTATAATGTAAAATCCAAAACTATTATAACCCTGGTTCAAACAGAACTGGAGGGTCAGGTGTATGCGTTAGCTTAATTTCCTGACCATGAAGCCTGTCACAAAAATTTATGAGCCATAAATTTAATCTACAAATACCGCATGTCCCTGCATGTTTGTATCTCAAACAGATAAACGTATAAGATACACTTACGTTCCACACTTACATAAGGGCTAAGGTTATCATCACCTCACATCTTGTAGCAAAGAATGTTTAGTATTTTTTTTTTTATCTATTTATTATTATTCTAGGCTTGAAGGTCAAGTCTTTTTCAGGTGAGAAGGATTTGTCCTATTTGATTATTAACAGGTGATTTTGGGGAAGTTTTAAACTTTTATTGAAAAACAAAACCAGATAAAACTATAAATGTAGTCTATAAATACTGTGTGTCACTGTTTGTTTTCCATGACTGAGTTTAAAAGGAATACATTTCCTGCTCTGCATAATTACTTGGGACTTATTTTGGACTTGTTGATGGATGAATGAAGCAGCCTACATTCCACACTGACACATCATCTCCCTCTTAAAATAATGGCCTTGGTCATTGTTTTCAGGTTTTGCAGAAAAGGCAAAAACTGAACCAAATATTAGTAGTATAATGATTTAGGCAAAAATAACTTTGTTAAAAATGAATCAGGCCATCATTTTAAGAGGGTGACATGTGCTAGGGTTCACCACACACCTTGTAGCAACAAATGAATATTTTTATTTATTAGTACTCTGAAATGCTATCTGAGAGAACCAAGTAGTTTCCTTTTTCTTGCCTTGAAAAACACGACTGTTAATACAATAAATGCTAATGTTTTTAACTATGTTGAATCTGCTTTGTAACTGCTTCTCTCTGATGATATGAATGTGCCTAATCATCACCACTGTTTATCCAGAAGTGCACCCAGCTCAGCTTTACTGCCAGTCACTGAGCTAAAAATCTATTTTGCATCATGGCCCCACAGGGAGCAAGAATCTCTGCATCATCCACCTTACACCTGGAGCATTCAAATAGACCTATTAAAGATTCACCAACGCATTCTGTGAAAATACACCTGCTAAGGAAATGTCATAGAAGATAAATGTTTAACTAACTGGAGTGGAAATTTCTCTACGGTCTACTGACAGAGAGAATACTCACCATTGTTGATTTTTGGTAGAATTACCCCTGGAAAAAAAAAAAGGACTTCAGGTTATATGTAAATGCTCACAGCAGCCGTCAATGTGGCCCGACTGAGTAATATCAAGTGACAGAAGATCTGCTTGCTGCAAACAACTCCCAACAAGTTCTACAACCCACCCACATTTCTAAAGAAATCAAGAAATCTCAGCAATTGTCTTTGGTATTTCAAATCAACCGAGAAGTTTGCCAGTTAGAGTCCCGGCAATGGTGAATGACTTCCAATAGATGGCAGCGTGTGTGCGCATGTGTGTGTGTGTGTGTGTGTGTGTGTGTGTGTGTGTGTGTGTGTGTGTGTGTGTGTTTATAAAAAAAAAACAAAAAAACAGAAGAACATTTTGGGAGACATTTATTCAGCAACAACAGATCAAAATAAAGTTATTGCACTTAAATTGACAAACTAATAATAAACACAAAAGCTGTCAAAATAAGAATTTTGATGACAACAGAGATAAATTCAGAACACAAGCCACAGGTAGTTTTTCAGTTTTAAAAGGCTAAATTAAAACATTTAATTTCTGGATTCAAATTCAAATTGTTAGATTTTTTTCTGCTCTTGTCAATAAATTACTAATAACAAAAATTAATTTTGTCCCTGAAAACAAATCATAGCTGACCCTGTTTAATATTCTTCTCCTTCCTCATCTTCTTCAAATGAATCAATCCCCCCCTCTTCATAATCCTTCTCCAGAGCAGCCATATCTTCTCTGGCCTCTGAGAACTCTCCTTCCTCCATGCCCTCCCCAACATACCAGTGAACAAAGGCTCTCTTGGCATACATGAGGTCAAACTTGTGGTCAAGTCGGGCCCACGCCTCAGCGATGGCTGTGGTGTTGCTCAGCATACACACAGCCCTCTGCACCTTGGCCAGGTCTCCACCAGGAACCACAGTTGGAGGTTGGTAGTTGATGCCCACCTTGAAGCCTGTGGGGCACCAGTCCACAAACTGGATGGTGCGTTTGGTTTTGATTGCTGCAATGGCCACATTAACATCTTTGGGCACCACATCACCACGATACAGCAAACAGCAGGCCATGTATTTACCATGACGAGGATCACACTTCACCATCTGGTTTGAGGGTTCAAAGCAGGCATTGGTGATCTCAGCCACAGACAGCTGCTCGTGGTAGGCTTTCTCAGCAGAGATGACTGGGGCATAGGTGGCCAGAGGGAAGTGGATACGAGGGTAGGGCACCAGGTTGGTCTGGAACTCTGTCAGGTCAACATTCAGGGCTCCATCAAAGCGAAGTGAGGCTGTGATGGACGAGACTATCTGACTAATAAGACGGTTGAGATTGGTGTAGGACGGACGTTCAATATCAAGGTTTCTGCGGCAGATGTCATAGATGGCCTCATTGTCCACCATGAAGGCACAGTCAGAGTGCTCCAAGGTGGTGTGGGTGGTCAGGATGGAGTTGTAAGGCTCCACCACTGCTGTGGAAACCTGAGGGGCTGGGTAGATGGCAAACTCAAGCTTTGATTTTTTGCCAAAGTCAACAGAAAGTCTCTCCATCAGGAGGGAGGTGAAACCAGAACCAGTCCCTCCACCAAAGGAGTGGAAGACCAAGAATCCTTGAAGACCAGTGCACTGATCAGCCTGTAGATATGGAGAAACAATCACAAAAATTGGATGTTGAACAGAGTGGAGTTTGAATGCAAGCTAATCATTTATGGGTTCAATGTATACAATGTTACAAACTGAAACATAGTGATTACCCTTCAATCACTTACCAGTTTGCGGATCCTGTCAAGCACAGAGTCAATGATCTCTCTGCCGATGGTGTAGTGTCCACGGGCATAGTTGTTAGCGGCATCCTCTTTTCCTGAGATCAGCTGTTCAGGGTGAAAGAGTTGACGGTATGTTCCTGTTCGCACTTCATCTGGGAAATCAAAAGAGCTACAGCTAAGAACATAAATTTAGTTGTTATAGGAAGCACTTTTAGCATGATAAAAATGCCGCCATCCATTGCTCAAATAGCTGAAAAAACGAGCTCAAATTCAGAGCACTACTTACCTATGACGGTGGGCTCCAGATCAACAAAGATTGCTCTGGGGACGTACTTCCCAGCCCCAGTTTCACTGAAGAAGGTGGTGAAGGAATCATCGTGGCCACCTATTGGCTTCTGGCTGGGCATCTGGCCGTCTGGCTGGATTCCATGTTCTAGACAGTAGAGCTCCCAGCAGGTGTTCCCCATCTGGACACCAGCCTGGCCTACATGGACAGAGATGCATTCACGCTACCAAAAAAAAAAAAATTAGCAAGAGGTAAGATTAAAAATATATATACACAGGTCATTATCTGACATAATCATGTTTTACACTTAAAGTCACAAACTTCAAGGAAATAATTTGGAAACTCTGCCACTAGATGGAAGCAGAGAGGTGTGTGAGAAAGAAAATTAACAAGCAAAACAAATTTGCTGCAGCTGTCACTAGATGTCATGTGTCTGCTATAAGCAGTCATGAGCTCATGAGCTTGTTCATGAGCTGGAATGAAGATTTGTTATACTTTAAAGAGGACGTAAATTAAAAAAGCAACACTGACAATCAAATCCTGTACTGACTTTTCTTCAGTACCTTTGCTCACCTGAAGACAAACATATTGGAAAACCTTTTAATTATTGATTATACAGAGAGAGAAAAAATCCTTTTGGCTTCATCTCTTTACATGCCTTGGATATTAAAGCACAAAGAAGCAGACTGCTTTGTGGTAAAAGTATATTTTTCTACCAGCGAGATGATTGTTGAATTAGAAACAAGACACTTGTCGATTTAAATACTGAAAATATTCATATAATCAGCCAAGTTATTAGGGTGATGTCTCACTTTTTAGTGTCTGCTTGATGATATGAATGCCAAAGTAGAAAAATAATCTTTGCCTCTGAAAAGATGAAATTAGGAATAGTTGATTTTTCCATCTGATTTACCAAACTGAACACCAGTCTCCTGTTGGCACTTTTATATAGGCTCTAGACTTTGTTTGGGGTATACATTAAACACAAGTCCACCCAATTTATATTTCAACAACCTGTCACATATGGTACACTGCATTTCAGCACTGGTTTATGTCAGGCAGCTATTTTTACATGTCCCCAACTTTCTCCTTCTCTGTGAACAGATGGTGAGTCAGGGTAGGGTGTTAGTGGCCGTAAGTGGTCTAGAGAGTGACCCTGTTTCATTTACTGAAGTCTGTTAACTCTCAAATATTTTATAGCAGATACGCTTGGATATATTCACTACTTTAAGTCTTATTGTTCACACAGCCAGTTTTCTTGCAGACTTCTCAGTGATGACGCTTTCCATACTTGCCCGAGTTTCCAGGTTAGCAGAGCTTTGTGGAGCAGCTATTTTAGGTTGCTCATACTAACCTGACACCTAGCTGTGAGGACCGGCTGTTCCTGTAAACACTGACTGCTGCCCCCAAAACAGCAGTTGGAAGTGAGTGTTAAAATGATTCAAAGCCGAGATATTTTTATGTCTGCAAGTATGAGTAAGTAACAATAACAATAATTTAGGGCTTTGTCAAAGATAAATCCCTCTTCAACTGTCAAACTTTTAATTTTCATTCAGTCTGTCAGGGTGTGTCTGCAGAAACACAAACATATCTGAGATGTCTTGACACCGACTTGACATTCCAGTTTTGTTTGTGACTAAAAGGTTCAGGTAGAATTAAATAGTCAGGACTCTGACCTAGACGGACTGTAAGGAAGGAAAATATAAAGATATAATAATAGTTTGTGAAAGCTGTTTTAGGTCAGGAGGTGTGGAAACTTATTTCTTAATGCCCACTGTCACAGTAGCATCCTTTTTGAAATTAGTGCTTCCAGAAGATGTTTGGGAGTGTCTTTTGAAGTTATTTTCAAACAGTGTAATGCTCACATGCTTACACTGACTGTGGAACGATGTCTTACACAAGGGTCAGCACAGCTTGTGAATTCACTTATGACGATATGTCTTATTATTTATTTATTTCCATTTTTTGCATATAATTTTATTTAGGGTCAGCAATGACCTTCAGCAATAAACTTCATTGTTTACATTTATACCATGCATTTAGCCTAATTTTTTCATATAGTACTACTAAGTTATGAACTGATAAAAAGAGCCCTACAGTAACTGTACAAGAACTAAATTGGTTGCATCAGGACAATTTGATCAAGGTGGGTAACTGTAGTGTACACAGTGATACTGTCTGGTTTAAGCAGTACCAACAGTGCTAACAAGCTGTGTTTACATTACACTGAGCAAACAGAGGTAAAAGGTCAGCAGTGTGTGTTAGCTGACTCTCCTGACAATGAAATGAGACTAAACATGCAATTTAACAGAAAATTATCAACCACTCATCAGACCCATTCATAGAGGCTGCAATGTCGTATCTCTTTCAGGTGGGAAGGATTTGTCCCATTAATATTAACATGTAATTTTTGTGAACTTTTAAACTTTTTTACTGAAAAAAATGTAGAAAACAGGTCATGAATACAGTAACCTACAGATACTGTACGTTACTGTTTGTTTAACATGACAGTTTGAATTTTAAGGAAAAAATATTTCCTGCTCCGCAAAATTACTGAGACTTATTTTGGACTTGATAGGTGTATGAGACACACCTACATTACACACTGACATAAGGCTACAGTCACCACACACCTTGTAGCAAAGAATGGTTTATATTGTTATTTATTAGTATTCTCAAATGCCTGAAAGAACCAAACAGTTCTCTTAATTTGAATACAACAAATCCAAATGTTTTATCGACATTAAATCTGCTTTGTCACTGCTTCTCTCTGATGAGGTAAATGTGTCTAATCATCAGCACTGCTTATCCAGGACAGCAACCAGCTCATCTTTACTGCCAGTCATTGAGCTAAAAATCTATTTCTGCTGCAGGAGGCCACACGGGGAGCAGTTATAAGAGTCTCTCCATCATCCACCTTGGTCTCAGAGCCTTTAAATAGGCCTACTGAACATTCACTTACGCATATTGTTAAAGCGCACCCGCTAAGAATCTATGTCATAGAAAATAAACGTTTACCTAACTTCGGAATGGAAATTTCTCTGCAGTCTTCTGACAGAGTTGTGCTTACCATTGCTGATTCTTGGTAGAGTGACCTCTGAAAGAAAAAAGTCTTGAAACTGACTTCAGGTTATATGTAACCTCTCACAGCGGCCGTCAATGTGGTCCGAGTGAGTAAGTAATGCCAGGTGGGCGAGGAGCTGCTACGGTATATTAGACTGCAAGCCACTCCCACTTGTCTCTGACGTGAACGCCTGTTTGGAATGTGCAGGATACTTAGTACAAGCAAGAACATAACATGAACTATATCTTTGGGGAAGGGGAGAACCGAAGAAGTGAGGATACTAACTTTTTGTTTTTCTTTTAGAAAAAAGTCGCTACAAAATGTCAGTTTCTATAGATAGATAGATACATAGATTTTTAGGTACTGTAAAGAATTATTCCTGTCTTACTCTTTATTTACTAAAAGTGTTGCTGAAATAATAATCGTCCATGAAAGTCTCTTTGAAACATCACTTTTGTTGGTCAGGAAATCCAATAATTATTTATTTATTTTTGCTAAGTCCCAGCACCAGGCTTTAGCAGAAAACACTGTAGTGCTGAGTGTGTTCAGAGTGCACACATGCAGTCAGTGTCAAGCTGGCACTTTAACATTTTGTAAGCTAGAGGTCGCAGTATCTTTATTATGGCCCACTGGGTCCTGCCATTTTTTTTTTTTAAGACATCTACCAACCCCACAATGTGTGGAAATGATCCCATCCTTTTTTGTTGTTCTGCTTTGTTCGAGGTTGTTATGGGTCCCCCACCCCAGTACTAACATTGTTATAACCCAGTAGTCAAAAGAGTAATTGCACGGCACGGGGGAACTGTACTCTAACAATAGAACTGGGTCACAGCTTTATGGAACATCGCAAATCATGGAAAACACACTACAGGATGTGTCTTTTTATACTGGCGTTAAATGCTCAGAACCTTTTTTTTTTTTTTTTAAAGTTCTGACATTCGCTATATTTGAGGTTGTTCTGTATCAAAATTTAATGTAAGATTGCTTTAATTATAAAATAATTACCATCGTGTCAAAAAATATTAAAACACATACAATACATATTCAGTTTAATATGATATCACATTGTATACAATTAACACAAAAGAGCTTTGTGGTGTGATTTTATATTATGGGATATGGCCTGAACACCAATTATTGCTTTTGTTACCAGTGAACAGCCTCAGGAGGGGAACTGAACCCAGAATGAATAGTGGTGCAGCTATAGTATCACTTTTATTGTAGGTTCCTGGTTATCACAATTATATTAAAGAAAAGAAAAAAAAGAAAAAAAAAACAGGAAATTACACAGCGTGGTTTCTATCAAAGTGCAAACAGTTTCTCCTAAGTTTTTCACTTTTTAAATATTATCCATGACGTTCTTGAAAATAATTCTGTATGCTAAAATCTGATGTAGTATTTGTGAATAACACAACCACAAGCTGCCTCAGTGTTTCATTACAAAGCATGGAATGTAATGAGTCAACATTCCCATATATTTTGACTTCCGGTTTTACTATAGGCTTCTGCTGGTCCTGAAAGTGGTTTGACTTGTTTTAAGTATCACAGAACCGAATGTTCTGCCTCTGAGCCACAGCATTGTATAAACAGTTTAGTCCTTTTAAATAAAACAGGCTGCTACTTTAACACCACCAAACTGAAAGTCATATTAAATGGAACTGTAAACATGTGGACTATACAGCACACGCATGTGCTTTCTGCATCTAAATAGCTGAATAGACTGAGACATCTAAGTGTTCTTTGTTTGCATATAGTGAAACAACTATGAGAGGGAGTTGTTGTTAGCACCTTGTGATCAGTGAAGGCCTGGTGAGTCAGTTCAGCACTCTTAAAGGGGCTGAAGAATCAACAAGAATATAGCAGCTTTTATCATCATATTGTATCACATAATAAATTTTAACTAATTTTTAAAGGTATAAAAACACTTAATCAGCTTAAAAATTGATCTGTAAACTTCATCTTTTTAAAGCCTGCAGCAAAGATGCCATTGCCATTGAGATGAATTCAGAAAATGCATCTGTTTATCCATTTTACTGTTAGAGGTTCACTCAATGAAAATTAAATCTCTTAATAATACAACTTGCCAATATGACTGTGGAAAGTAGATAACTATAGGTTACCTTCCCCTCATCTGGGTTTTTCTTATGATTTGTGAAATATGAGGCACATACGCACCTGTACAAACCACTCACAGGATAACACAATGAACAGGGTGGTCACCTCCTTTTCCATTGTCTGTCAAGCAGATGATATCTTAGTCTCATCAGTAGGTCTGATTACAGCGCAGATCAAATCGCTATACACCTTAAGCCACAGGTATATAAAGCAGAGTAGCACAGCTATCTCTGGAATAACATCCT
The DNA here is from genome assembly GCF_007364275.1 of Archocentrus centrarchus. Lineage (NCBI taxonomy): Eukaryota > Metazoa > Chordata > Actinopteri > Cichliformes > Cichlidae > Archocentrus > Archocentrus centrarchus. The sequence goes on from NC_044366.1 coordinate 14,481,112, forward strand.
CTCACAGATACTTGGACACTGAGAAGAGAAAAAATGGTAAGATATGATTAACTTGTGTATGCATGCTACTGTAGTATAATTAGTTGTAAAACATATTGGATATTTTCTGGATTGAGCTGAATTGTTTTTGCGATATTGCATAATTGAACAAACCACATCTGTTTTGTTACTGTCTTGTTTTCTGTTTTTTTTTTTTATCTGAAGCCAACCACGGGCGTACAGTATGGTAACTTAAACTGGGTTTAAGTGGTTTGATAACATTCTATATGTGGAGCTGCAGAAAGTAAAGAGGTCTCATTCACTCTCTGCAGCGTGAATGTATCTCAATTCATGTGGGCCAAGCTGGGGCTCAAATTGGTAACGCATGCTGGGAGCTGTACTGCCTGGAACATGGGATCCAGCCAGACGGACAGATGCCCACTGACAAAATTGTTGGAGGAGGAGACGACTCCTTCAACACCTTCTTCAGTGAGACACGAGCAGGAAAGCATGTTCCCAGAGCAATCTTTGTTGACCTGGAACCTACAGTTATAGGTCAGTGCCAGTTATGTGGTTAGTATTCTACATATTCTAGATCATTTTTACTTCCTTTATTACGTTTTGTTAACAAAGCTATATGTGTTTATTTGTTTTTACATTTTCATTTGTATAATTGCAATAAAACCATTTTGATAAAAAGAATGGTTGAAGTGTTAAAGGTAGATGACTATTCCTGAAAAAAAAGTTCCTTCTACCAGTGTGGAAACAGTGAAATGTTATGACTATTCATCCAGTAAATATGCATCATTGTTTTGCTGTACAGACGAGGTGCGCACGGGAACCTACCGTCAACTGTTCCACCCTGAGCAGCTGATTACAGGAAAGGAGGACGCTGCCAACAACTATGCTCGTGGACACTACACCATCGGCAAGGAGGTCATAGATCTGGTTCTGGACAGGACACGCAAACTGGTGAGACTCTCTGACGGTGCAAAGGCTATATATTTGGAGTATATTAGTAAGTTTTTGTGGGAAAAAAATGACTTAATGACTTTAATATTTGTGAACTGATAAATTTACAGGCTGATCAGTGCACTGGCCTGCAGGGATTCCTCATCTTCCACTCTTTTGGTGGAGGCACTGGCTCAGGTTTCACCTCCCTCCTGATGGAGAGGCTCTCTGTTGATTATGGGAAAAAGTCAAAGCTTGAGTTTGCCATCTACCCAGCCCCTCAGGTTTCCACAGCAGTGGTGGAGCCTTACAACTCCATCCTGACCACCCACACCACCTTGGAGCACTCTGACTGTGCCTTCATGGTGGACAATGAAGCCATCTATGACATCTGTCGCAGGAACCTTGACATCGAAAGGCCGACCTACACCAACCTTAACAGGCTCATTGGCCAGATTGTGTCCTCAATCACAGCCTCACTTCGCTTCGATGGAGCCCTGAATGTTGATCTGACAGAGTTCCAGACCAACTTGGTGCCCTACCCTCGTATCCACTTCCCTCTGGCCACTTATGCCCCAGTCATCTCCGCTGAGAAGGCCTACCATGAGCAACTATCTGTGGCTGACATCACCAACACCTGCTTTGAGCCAGCTAATCAGATGGTAAAGTGTGATCCTCGTCATGGTAAATACATGGCGTGTTGTTTGCTGTACCGTGGTGATGTGGTGCCCAAAGATGTCAACTCTGCAATTGCTGCCATCAAAACCAAACGCACCATCCAGTTTGTGGACTGGTGCCCCACAGGTTTCAAGGTGGGCATCAACTACCAGCCTCCAACTGTGGTTCCTGGCGGAGACCTGGCCAAGGTGCAGAGGGCTGTGTGTATGCTGAGCAACACCACAGCCATTGCTGAGGCCTGGGCCCGACTCAACCACAAGTTTGACCTCATGTATGCCAAGAGAGCCTTTGTTCACTGGTATGTTGGGGAGGGCATGGAGGAAGGAGAGTTCTCAGAGGCCAGAGAAGATATGGCTGCTCTGGAGAAGGATTATGAAGAGGTGGGCACTGACAGCATGGGAGAGGAGGATGAAGGAGAGGAATACTGACTTCAATCCAGAGTGAATGGATTTTTCCTAGTTTTAAAATTGGGCCTTTTTTTTAGTGAAAGTAAATGTATCAAATATATGACTACGCCAACAAAGCTGCAATTTGTATGAGAAAAAATTACAAATTTTAACAATCCATATTTCACTAAAACAGAGTAAAATCAGTAAAGTATCTTCCACTATATGCAGATTACCACGACAAATTCACAAATCAAACTAAATCTTAAACCTGAGCTTGACATTTCAATTGTCATTTTACCATCTAAAAAGATTGTGTTTATATTCATAAAATAATATAACATTCTTTGGGTGTTCAAAGATCTTTTCCTCCTGTGGTTTCTGCCTGCTTTAACCAAGCTCTTTCTTTTGCACCTCCCCCCACTATCCTCTCCCATGAGGAATGCAAGTTATGAAAGGGGTTCTATGTCAGCGTCTATATACCATTCAGCTGTGACTCTGAGAATGAAGCAAGAGAAAATAACTGACGGACTCTGGCTGGTGCTGCTTGTGTAGCTCATACTCAGACTGTAGCCTGCAGCAACAATAGAATCCCAGTTCAGTTTTGTATGAATCACTGCACAGTGATTCGAACAGAGTGGCTAAAAAGTTGCATTACAAAGCACAAAACTGGGCTCCACATTTCTTGGAAACATTTTTGGTTTTAATCTTTTCAGTCTCAGGACCATATTATTGTAGCTTTTTTTTTTTTGTTCCATATTACTTCATTTATGTAATTTGTCCCATCTTAATGCGTTGTTTGTAACAACCTTTACTTCTCACCACTTGACCATTTTTCTTTTTCATATAATAACCATAATAAACATGTCATAGTCTTTCCATTTAATCTAGAGCCATCATGTGTGATTATTCATTTAGAGGTTTAACACAAACAAGTGTTAGTGGTTGTGTGGGTGCACATCACTGCTTAAAAAAACATTATTCTCCTTGCCTACAGATTTTGTTACATTATATGCATGTTGAGAAATGTGTGTGTGTGTGTGTGTGTGTGTGTGTGTGTGTAAGGGGGGGGTTAATGATTTGCATGCTGCAATATTCACAGCTCATTTAAGGTATGTAGAATAGACATTAACACACTGTGGGAAAAGATAAATGGAAACCTGTTACAAATAAGCACAAAGAAATGGGGGGGGGGGGGGGGTCATAAGATGTGGATGGAAGCTTTTCTGGGTTAGATGAGTGGACAGATCCAGACACAGGATAGTTGATTTAGAACAAAACAAAGAAGTCAGTATAGAAGAAAGCTGAATTAAAGCAGAACACATGATGGGGTGTACCTATAACTATTTCTGGCTGAAAGATCTGACAGGGAATGCCTCTTGTGGATAGTCAGCCATGGATAGACAGACTGCTGGTTGACCGGCACACCTTTGATGGGATCAAAGGTGTGCAACTGATTGCAGAGGATCTACGAAAGGTGAGTGGCCACACCTGCCACCCACAAACATAAACACACAGACAGACAAACAGAGACGAGACAGGCAGGGAAAACAAGCAGGAAAGAAAAAAAGGAATGGGAGAATGCAGGAAAGTTGGATGGGGAGTGGGGGTTGTATAACAGTAAGAAGAATATTTTTTTTCATAATGATCTCATGCAGATAGCTGTAGGGAGATATACCATGACAGAAAGTATTGGCAACTTCCCTCTTTTTTTCTTAACTGCTGTTCCCTCCCACAAATGAGCTATGCAGCTGCCTGCCGTGGTTTCCTGCCTGCCCCCTCCATATCCTTGCCTATATAAACTCTGAGTGTCCCTTTTCTCTGCACTTCTGCCTTGTGTCTGAATCCTCAACGTCAGTCGAAGGACAAGCAGACAAAATGGTGAGTAACTGCCTGGCTGATGACGTAGTCTTGAAATTTTCAGTCTCTCTTCTTTACTAGCTCCTTTTGTTTCTCTTGCATGGATTAAATATCTAGGTCTCTTTAATGCTCATAAAGTCTCTGCTGTGAACTGGGAGGTTACTTAAAAGCAGCTTTTTTTCTGTTAAGTGATGGTAATTTTGATCTGAATTTATACAATGGAACTTTTTAGGGCATGTCTGTGGAGAATTCACGGAGAACAATGCACTACTATAGCTGCATTTAACTGAAAGAGAAGTCATGTCTGTACTCTTGGAAAATCTAGGTCAGATGAAACAATGAGTTGAACTGTTCTGTCATTTTCAAACTTGCTGAATATACAGCTTTTTAGTATATAAAAAAAGGAAAACACATCTGAAGTCTTTATCATGCGCTTGTTTAGGAATTACAGTTTTCATGACTAAGAAGTAGTAAGCAGGGTGATCGTGGCAGTGGGGGGATGGAGAAAAAGAGGAGTGGTCTGGCCTAACCAGGATGAGTTAGTCTGCTGCCATTTTGCAGCTGTTGAGAGTTTTAGGGTTGAAGCTGTGGAGAGCAAGAGAAAGAGAGGGAGAGAGAGGGAGAGACATCCCTTCCTGTTACACAGCACTATGGGCAGGATAGGGGAGGAGACACACAAAATGGGAGTGGATGAGGAAGGGGAGGAGATTTAGGATAAAGAGGTGGGGTTAAGGTTTTCTTCTTGATTCATGGACTTTCCTGTTTGCCACATAGAGCAATTGTATGCTGCTTTTTTTTTTTTTTTTTTTTTTTTTTTTCTAAACCCAAAAAACGGGCTTTTAGGCAGAAACGGGTCTTTCAGTTATCTGCAGCTACATTTCCTGCCCATTCAACTGTAACAACCCAGAGTTCAGACTCCATTTTAATCAGGACAATCTAATAGATATTTTTTTTCATGTATTGTATTCACCACTGAAAGCCTTAACATTTTTTTCAACCATGCTTTTCAACAGGCAAACTTTTGTTCCCGACTAAGTTTTTTTTCTCATCACACCAACTGCAGATATTACACCAGACATCATCTTGAAACTTTGACATGACAATAGAAAGAGTAAAAAAACATAGTCACTAAGAATCTATAAAAAAATACACATTCTCTAAACCTTTTATTCATTAGGACACACTATATAACCCCACTGTCCCACCCCCAACTGTTGCTGTACTTTTAAGTAATAATAGCTACTTCAAAATAATCAGCCTTTTTTTCTTTGTTTTTCTTTTTTTAGCGTGAGTGTATTTCTATGCATGTGGGCCAAGCCGGAGCCCAGATGGGCAACGCATGCTGGGAGCTGTACTGCCTGGAACATGGGATCCAGCCAGATGGTCAGATGCCCTCTGACAAAACTCTTGGGGGAGGAGACGACTCCTTCAACACCTTCTTCAGTGAGACAGGGGCAGGAAAACATGTTCCCAGGGCAATCTTTGTTGACCTGGAACCTACTGTCATAGGTCAGTATAATGCAAATAAACAGGAACTTGTATATATTGTCATGGAAAATCTGAAAACAGAAATTTAACAAAAAGATGTTTGGAAGAAATTTCATTTTCTTCCACATTATTTTCCATTGTCATTTTAATTGGTCTCATATGATTTTTTTAACTTTTGCATTTGAAAAATGTATACAGCCATGAAAGTATGTGAAAGTATGTTTAACTGCACTGTATGCACTAAGGATACCCTTTTAATTCAGTGCAAGAACATGGGATGCTAGCTCTTACACTCCTATTGATTTTTTTCTGTTTTGCAGATGAGGTGCGCACGGGAACCTATCGTCAGCTGTTCCACCCTGAGCAGCTGATTACAGGAAAGGAGGACGCTGCCAACAACTATGCTCGTGGACACTACACCATCGGCAAAGAGATCATAGATCTGGTTCTGGACAGAACACGGAAATTGGTAAGAGTTTGATTCCAGCAGTTTGCTGGACAAAGTTAATGTTTAATAAAATTTTAAGTTCTCCATTTTATTTTATTCAAAGCCAATTTTCCTTTCAGGCTGATCAGTGCACTGGCCTGCAGGGATTCCTCATCTTCCACTCTTTTGGTGGAGGCACTGGCTCAGGTTTCACCTCCCTCCTAATGGAGAGGCTTTCTGTTGATTATGGGAAAAAGTCAAAGCTTGAGTTTGCTGTTTACCCAGCCCCTCAGGTTTCCACAGCAGTGGTGGAGCCTTACAACTCCATCCTGACCACCCACACCACCTTGGAGCACTCTGACTGTGCCTTCATGGTGGACAATGAAGCCATCTATGACATCTGCCGCAGGAACCTTGACATCGAAAGGCCGACCTACACCAACCTTAACAGGCTCATTGGCCAGATTGTGTCCTCAATCACAGCCTCACTTCGCTTCGATGGAGCCCTGAATGTTGATCTGACAGAGTTCCAGACCAACTTGGTGCCCTACCCTCGTATCCACTTCCCTCTGGCCACTTATGCCCCAGTCATCTCCGCTGAGAAGGCCTACCATGAGCAACTGTCTGTGGCTGACATCACCAATGCCTGCTTTGAGCCAGCTAATCAGATGGTGAAGTGTGATCCTCGTCATGGTAAATACATGGCGTGTTGTTTGCTGTATCGTGGTGATGTGGTGCCCAAAGATGTCAACTCTGCAATTGCTGCCATCAAAACCAAACGCACCATCCAGTTTGTGGACTGGTGCCCCACAGGCTTCAAGGTGGGCATCAACTACCAACCTCCAACTGTGGTTCCTGGTGGAGACCTGGCCAAGGTGCAGAGGGCTGTGTGCATGCTGAGCAACACCACAGCCATCGCTGAGGCGTGGGCCCGACTCGACCACAAGTTTGACCTCATGTACGCCAAGAGAGCCTTTGTTCACTGGTATGTTGGGGAGGGCATGGAGGAAGGAGAGTTCTCAGAGGCCAGAGAAGATATGGCTGCTCTGGAGAAGGATTATGAAGAGGTGGGCACTGACAGCGTGGGAGAGGAGGATGAAGAGGGAGAAGAGTATTGAACGATCAAATATCATCACGCATTCCAAAAGTTATGAACGTAACACATTCCCACCAAAATCCATATATGTGGTGATATGTCAATATTATCAATAAAGGTTCTCATGAACATTTGATATGAAGTTGTGAACATTCTTGATCTCATTTAGAATAGCCTGGTTGTTTAAGCAATATATTACTGTAGTGTATAGTGCCAGAACTGCAACAGGGAAATGCCTTTCAAGGTTTAGGCTTTCAGAGTGGAAGCTGATAACATTTTAACAGCATTATGGAGAGAAGTAGTAGTGGCTGCTCTGCATAAAATCATTAACCTAAATCCTTTGCGAAAAAAGTATCCAAAGACATCTTTCAAGTTTTGGAGTTGAAGATACAGTATGTTCTACACTATACACTTTATTACATACTGTATATTTTGTTCTGTACTTTTCTTTATTGACATTTCTATACACAATGTATCCAGCTTTTTCGTGTTTCTGGGCAGCTCCACTTTTACAAAGGAAATTCCAGCCTCTCTGTCTTCAACAGTTTCCTGTCTTTCTTCATGCGAGTGGCGCAGCAGGCTGGGCTTGCCTGCTTCCTGTAGTTCTTCCTTATGCCAGCAGATGGAAACAAAAAGCTGAAGTTGGTGTAGTTATGCCTCTGTTGTACTTGAAATGCAACAATCGTCTGCGGCCCATTCAAACCATTATTCGCTACTGTGATCAACATAATGGCCTCATATTGGACTAAATTAATGTAATTTATTTTCATAAACCAGCTGATTTGGTGTGAAGGTGGGCCTGCCTCAGTTCAGTGCCAAATAATAAGCTGTCTTCATACACATATGGTAGTCTAAATCCCTGGCAATTACGATCTAAGATTGGTCACCCATCAAAAATAAATCATGAAGGAAGAATGCGTTACAAATGGCACACAATTTGAATGCATTTGATCTAGTTTAGTAGTTTAATTATTTTAAATGTCAGTATTAAATCCAAAATGTTTCATATAACTTTTTAGCCTTAATCACAAAAGTAAAACCTTTTCATTTTTCTCCATAAAATTTGTCAATAACTTTGGCGGCCTGCTACGCTTTACTGAGTTATCCTATTTATAAAACCGCCCAAGAGGTTCAATTACACATCGCTAACCAGTCCACATAACTCTGACATTACATGATACGCTCATTGTGTGATCAAGACCACTGACTCCACTGATGAGTCACACGGTAAACTAGAAACTTAATTTCTGATAGCCTTCCTATAAGAAAAAAAAGATCTACTCCATATGCAACAGAAGGTCAGAATTACATTATGAGCCATTATTATTAGATTATAATAATTTTTAATATATGTTGCCACCAGACGCATTTTTGGAGAGTTAGTTAGGGCTGAACTTATTTTCTCGGGTCCTTCGATATGTAACAATGAATCATATGTGGTTTTATATCATTATATTAGTGCATAGCTGTCTTATTAATCCAGTGCAGTAACATTATCGAAAAATAGGTTTGTTCAAGACGTAAAAAACGTGACTTTACAGTACAATGCTCATCGGCTCCTTTCAACCCTGCAGTTACGCAAGAGCGACTGTGGAATGAATTATTTAGTAATGTCTGTGATGATTTGGTGACCTATATAATTTTTAATAGTTTTTAGTTTATGGTATATGTTTATAGACATCTGTGTTTAGAAGTTAAACCATTATCGCGGAGCAACAGGCAGAGCTGAGGCACTCAGGGCGGGTCCGGTGACGTTTCTAAACACTGGCATGTTCTAGACGCTCTATTTTTTCTATGCGCTCTCGGTGACGTAGCGTGTGCGGCTTAGAGCAGCGCTCCGGAGAAACACGGCTGACTGTACACCGGTTACCTCCGCAGGGACTTTAGAGTAGACCCTAGCGCTACGTTACAGTGACATTGTCTTGTTGGAAAATATTTGCGGTGGAGACATAGGCCGAAAGGAGGTGAGGCGGCTGTGCTGCTGTGAACAAAGGAGAAAAAGAAGGGGGAGCGTTTTCCAGAAGGACCGCTATCACAACAAATTCACTGTCGCTCCAAACTGGTGGACAGACGGCTTAACTGTTCGCTCATTAGGCCGAAACACTCCTACGGTAGGTCCACTCCTGTGCTTAGGCATAACAGTTCAGTGCCAAATAATAAGTTATGCTTACCCATAGCCAAATAGGAGTTACAGTTTGATGTCCAACTTTACCATAATAGGAGATGTGTTACCGAAATACCAAATGATGTTAATTGTGCCCTTAGTGTCAACACTCGAATAGCACAGCACCTGTGCCTCCAAGTTCATCTGTCCTTGTATTTACGGGTCTATAAGGCCCGGAGTCATGTCAGCACTGCAGCAGTTGACAGATGCCTTGGCGCTAGAAATAACATAGTAATGAGGCTTGTATGAGTGCATAGCTCTTCGTGAAGAGGCATAGAAAGTTAAGTTTAGTTGTTTCACCTCAGTTTTGAAGCCCCCACTCCACCCCAAGCCCTGAAACTGTCACAAATGAGACTGGCATGTTGGTTAGCATGTCGTCTATAGTTATTATGGAACTAATGACTGCGAAACGGTCTTATATTAAAGGACAACAGGCTTGATATTTTAATGCGTTCATTCTGAAGCAGTTTATAACATGTTGACGTTAATTTATGATTCAGTGAAGTCTGCTGATTAGCTTTTATTTACCTTTTTGACACTCGTCTAACTCAATATATTTGTTGTGTTAGCTGGAAAATTCAAATTAAAAGGACCCAAAGAGAAAAAAGGTTTCGGCTAGTTAACAGAATGTAATGAATTTGGGTTAAAAATCTCCACGGATGATTTCAATCTCCTGTTGTGAGTCTGTTCATGCATTTATCGCAGAAAAGTTGTTAATTGTTTAACTCATCATGCATTTTGACTACTAACTCTAGTCAAAATGCATGATGAGTCATCCTTAAAACTAATTTGCTTTGTAAGTAATGCAGCTTTAAAGAGCAACTCTTAATCTCAATATAGTTTAACTCATGAGTCATACGTTAATACAGATAATGGACAATCTATCCTTTAATGTTCAGGCACTTGGACAGTTTATGTTGCATCTCATTAAATTTGTGTACAAATAAATAAGAATTGGGTGTTTTTTAAAAATTGTTTGTGGGTGTTGGGGTATACTATAGATACCAGGACTAAATGTGTCATTTAAAAAATGCATTGCCACTGTTTATTTTTCTCACCCAAATGGAAACTCTGTGCTGAAATTTTTATTGCAGCGTGGTGTTTTGAGGAGTGACAGGAGGTGACATGGTGGACTACTATACCATCTTGGGAGTGTCCAAAACAGCCTCTCAGGATGACATTAAGAAGGCGTAAGTATCCTGAGTCATAAGTAACAAAAAGTTCACTTGAGTAGAAAATATTATATATGAAGATATATTTGAAGTGTAAAAAAACAACTTTAAATAGCAAGGTTATGTAAGCACTGAAAAACTGAGGCCACTACCAAGTGGCAGTTTTGTGTGTTTATTGTTTAAGAGTTTATGAACTTTAGACAACCCGTGAACTGAATTTCAATCCAAAACGTTTGCTCTTCAGAGCAAAGACACACTTTCATTTTATGCAATGTCACTAAATCAGCTTCTACCTATAAATAGAGGTTTGAAAACTCCTGCTATGTAAAGTACAAATATCTCAAAGTATATTTTATTTTCCCACAGTGTTGTTTTTTGTCCATTGAGTACTTCATTGTGTCAAGTGTTGCACATATTACATGTGTTTGGTTGTGTATATACATGCCAGTGTTTGTTTCTGTTTGTGTTTTCAGGTACAGGAAATTGGCCTTGAAATGGCATCCTGACAAAAATCCAGACAACAAGGAGGAAGCAGAGAAAAAGTTCAAAGAACTTGCAGAGGCCTATGAAGTCTTATCTGACAGTAAGTCATGATCCATGATGGCTCATCCAGTATATATACTGTATACTGGACATGTGCATGTGTATGTGCTGGGGGGACAAAGGCATATATTGATGTATCTGGCTGCTTTTTTCCTTTTTGACAGAGAGCAAACGTGATGCATACGACAGATATGGAAATGACAGAATGCGACAACCCGGTAAATTAAAAAAAAAAAAACTGCCTGATATATTGTTGCATCCATTACAGTAATCATTAGCAATCAAAAAAAATTCTTCTAATGGCTGTATTTTAGTAAAAACTGTGTATTTTGGTAATTGTCTTACAACTGCGTCTTCCTACTTGCTACTTCTCCTTTGCATTTGTCCTTATTTTACTTTTTCCTTCCCACTCTCCTGATCATGACGTGTTCATTTCTCAGGTTCCTCCAGTTCAGACTTTTCAGATTTCCCAGGATTCACCTTCACATTCCGCAGCCCAGATGAGGTGTTCAGAGAGTTCTTTGGTGGACAGGATCCCTTTGCCAGCTTCTTTGGTAAGTCAGAGAGATAGTGAGGTGGAGTTCATCCGGTATTAGTATTAATACAGGAACTAACACTTAGGTATTGCATATTTTTTTCAGCCTATGGGTAATTTAATATGATCAGAGCAGTTTGTCTCAGATCTACTGTAACTGCATCGTCATCCTTGTTTCATGTTGTACAATATTTACTGTTGCATTTATATGTGCTGAAATGTCTTTTTCTCTTATTCAGATGACTTCTCATTTGGAGGCTCATCCTCTCGTCTCGGCCCCGGGCGATTCTTCTCTTTTCCTTCAGCAGGAGGTAAAGATTTAAATATTATAAGTATACTGTTGGAATCTGTTCCAGTTTTCAAATCTGTAAACAGGTGGAGGGGTACGTAAAAAGAAAAATTGAAACGTTAGATTTGTCTGACTATCCACTACATTTAAATTTTGTTTTATGTTCTAATGACAGAAGTCTGCTCGACATAAAAACATATTAAGAACCTTTAAGTGAAGCACCTCCAAAAGGTTAATCTCATTTTTTGAAGTGCTAAATTTATATTTATCTCCATGTAAGCGTAGTAATACTCGTGCAAAAATCTTCACTGTGTGGATAAATTACACTCACTGGGAAAATTTAACAAACATTTACAGAAGAATTAGTTTTTCTTTCACAGTTTTCCTTTACTGGAATATTAATGCAATTCTACCCACTTAAATTTGTTTTATAATCAGTCTCAAGGTGGTTCAGTGCTTGCCAGTGATGCCACACAGCATGCTCTTGCTCAGCACAAAGAGAACTTTGGATGTTCTTGTGTTGTTTTGTATCAACCAAAAAAATGGCAGGTTAATGCTATTTGACATTCTTAGGGTTAGTATCAGGACATGGTAAAGATACATTAAAAACTAATATAGTTTTCCTCTCTTCTCTTTGATTGTTTGCATTTCTATAGTTGAATTCAGCTCTTTCTCCAGTAACTTGGGTGGTCTGGATGGGATGGACAGCATGGGTGGAGGGATGGGCAACTTCAGATCAGTTTCTACGTCCACTCGCATCATAAATGGAAAACGCACCACCACCAAGAAGTATGTAATCTCTTCACAAATAGGTTATGCAGCCAAGGAAGAACATTATTAAGTGTATTATTTTCAAAGCAAAAAGTGAGGAATTGAAAATTATATTAAACTTAGCATCGGTGAACAGTTACACATTCCAGTGTTTTAAAATTTATCTTGATGCAGTGCTTTATCATACCTAGTGATGCATTTTGCATTATGAAATTTAATTACATTTCTATAGCAACAGTACAGCTGTAGAGCACTCATATGTGTGTACCTGAATTCACATAAATATTTAATCAATTCATTGATGCTATCATACAGAGTGACTTTTTAAAAGACTAGAGTATAGCTTCTAATTAATCAAATTTTAATCTTGATCAAGATTTTGGCTTCCTACAATTAAATGAACTTGATCAACTGATTTTGAAAAGGCATTGTCTGCCAACAGAGAGCAAAGTAAAAGCAAATCAAGCGCTCCCTAAATCACCACCCGATGGTGTGTCCGCATGTGCCAATCACAGCTGTTTCCTGCACCACACAGTGTGTCAGAACAAAAACTAAATGTCTGACACAGCAGAAGGTGAAGAGCTTGTCCTCAGAAGCAGAGCCTCAGCCACTGTTTGGAAATACTTAGACTTTAGGGCAAGTGTTAGCTAAGAACAAATAACATGCAAAGTGTACTGTAAAATTGTGTCTGTAGCACAAAAGAACACAACTAACTTATGCAACCACCTGAAAATACAACACACAGTGCAGTATGAAGAATGCACGAAGGCCCTGAAAAACAATCTAGTGGTTGATAAATATCAATTCAGACATCCATAAACGTGAGCCTACATAGTGCATCAGCATATCCATAGAGCTCACAAAGACACACTGAAATTACCAACATAGTCACATTCCATTCAGCCAAAGATATGTGCCAAAAACACCATGAGTAATGAAGACTTCAGGAAAATGGTTGGCATACTGGACAAAAGATACGCCATCCCTTCACACAGTATTTTTCCCAAGTGGGAAAAACCTGCACTGTATGCAAAATGCCCCAGGGGAAATGAAGAGGGATCTCAGATCAGCTGTCATGTACTTTGTTTCAAGTTTAATTCACAGAAAGACTATATAGTTTGCTTCTAAGAGATGCACTTAGGTCAGGTGAATAAACACCCTTTTTATGTGCAAGGACTAATGAACAGGAATATAGCATAATGTGAAAGTGAAAGCAGTGCCCTGTTGTTTTAGTTTATATTTTTCTTCTGAAAGATGCACTGGATTTAGGTGAGTAAGGAGGACCAGTTGTATTTTGATACAAAGGTTGTACATTAGCAGGCATATCCCACAACATGGATATGAAAGCAGTGTTGGGGTTATGTGACAGTGCAATAAAAGCATTTCTGTCACTAAAATCAGTGAATAATTGTGATAAATAATCATGATCTTACTGTTGGTCAAAATAATTTTGGCCATAATCTCTAAGCCTGAGTATGCACATACACACACAGAGACGCTAGAAAATGATGGTGGCTTTTAAATGCTGCTACTTATGTCTGTATTTGTCTTTCCTGCAGGATAAAGGAGAATGGGCAGGAAAGAATAGAGATTGAGGAGGATGGAGTGTTAAAGAGTGTTCTAATTAATGGTAAGAGTGCACACTGAATGAATGATTTGAGGATAAACAAACTTGAGCTCTTATTTGCTTAAACCTGAATTTATCACTTTTGTTAACATGCTAACATTTTCTAATGAAATGACAATTTTGCCAACAATTCAGAGCTACATTTGCTCATGTACAATATGTGGCTCATATTTCACTTAGTTATTTATTTCTCTGTATGTGTAATGTTTTTGCTCTGTGTTGATTTTGCACTAAGGCACCTGTGTTGTTGTTTTTATTTTGTTCCCAGGTGTGGAAGATGAAATGGCACTCGCTCTGGAGCTGAGCCGACGAGAGGAACAGGCCACCCAGAAGCCACGACTCCAGAACAGAACCGCGGAGTCAGACAGATCCCGCCTGAGCCCTTACACTTCACCCACACATCGTTCATTTAGCTCTGCCCCATTCTACCACTACGGGGTTGCAGGAGGCAGTGAGGATGATGAGGAAGATGAAGACCTGCAGATGGCTTTGGCATGCAGCCTGTCAGAAATGGAAGCCCAGCAGAGAGCTGCTGCTAACGACTACATATCAGGTGCTCGGGGTGGGGGCAGAGCTGTGAGTGACAAAACTACTGGCCATTTAGGTGGTGGGATCACAAATGTGCCTAGCAGGGAGGAGGCTGTTGCAGGGCAGAAACATAAAGAGAACCAGTTTAAATTGGTGCCTGGAGATGGATGTGAAAGTGTGGGAAAGATAACTGTGGAGCCACACTTCTCTCCTGTGTCATCCACAACTGCCAGCACTACACCGCTAAGCCAGTGCAGTGAGGAAAAGTTTAAACCTGTGATAAAAAGTGATAGCAGTGTGAAAAAGAAAAAGAAGTGTGGGTGTGTTCTCTCTTAATGAAGTCTCTTTGTGGGTTTACTTTCTTTGGGATGCCTTATTATACTGACCTCAGTGTTTGCCTTCAGCCAGCTCTAATGTAATGTGAATTGCGCAGATCTGTATTTGAGACAGTGCCTATATCGATGACAAGGCTTCACATTCCTCAAATGGAACAAGCAAGATCTGTGGTTATGTTTCCACATTATTGCAGGCATTTAAATTGTTTGGCTTCGTGGATGCAAGCTGGTGCGGAGGATTGCTTATGAATGTGAATTTGCCAGAAATTTACATAGATGGAAAAACTGAATTAAGTGGTGATTTAGATCTGCTGTACAAATGCCAAAATATGGTGTTTCATGAGGACAGGTTTAAGTTTTAAACCTCGGGAAGAGATTGTTCGAAATTGAGATCATTTTGGCCTGACTTTAAAACAAAGGTTGTGTGTGTGTGTGTGTGTGTGTGTGTGTGTGTGTGTGTGTGTGTGTGTGTGTGTGTGTGTGTGTGTGTGTGTGTGTTTGAGTCAGCTGAGATCTTGCCATAGAATTTTCTCATTCAGACTGTTTGGCATTGGGAATGTTGCAGAACTGTGTCACACTCATCTGGAAAAAAGTCAAAGGTAGACCACAGAACTTTCTGTGGCGTGTTTCCATGTTTACATATAAACTGCTTTTGATTGAAGCCCGATGCTTATCAGTCAGCTAATTATACTATCCAGAATATGTATGAAGCAATAAGTTGTTAGGTGAAGCACATGATGACAAACTTTGAAAATACAACTACCGTGTTGTTGGAAAGTTGGAGTAGGAAAGAGAGCCCATGTGTCATTAAATCCAAATATATCATATCTTGGCCTTGCACTTTTACTATAAATAGCATTACAATTTTACATTTGATTTTAGATTATAGTTTGGAGACAGCACTTTATAAAGTTAAAAGACAAATCACAGTATCGAATGTGTTCAGTATTGTGACTGATACAGCCACAAATAATCGTTAATAAATCTTTGCACATTTTAACTACTTATGTGTTTACTATACTTACATTACTGATGCAAAAGTGCCAGGCTTTATGAACAAATGAAAATACTAAATCAGGTTTTGGATTTTCCCCGATGCTCCTGCAGTAGATGTGACTGAGAGTGTTGTTAGGTGCTTGGAGAAAGAAGATAGATAGATAAGTTTTCATTCTAACAACATTTGTTTAAGTGTTCCCTGAGAAAAATGTTAAACCTCAGTTGAGCTCCCTTGTGTGCAAAATTGCAAATACTGTAATACAGAATCAGAATCAGAATACTTTAAATTTCCCTCTGGGATCAATAAAGTATTCTGATTCTGATTCTGAATTCAGGGGTAACTCCATAACCTTCCCTCCAGCTGCACTTTTTGCCTCCAGGCTTTTGACTTAAATACATTTTTTTTTTTTTTTAAAGGGTGAATTATATATCTTAATATATGAAAAAGAAGGAAAGTAAATGCGACTAAAATGAGTCAAACTCATCTTCAGTTAGTCAATCAGTCCATGTCAGCTACTGCTAAAGTTGGGTTTAATGTGTATTGTAACTGAAATAGTTGTTTATTGCCTGTGTGTCCTCATCTTTGCATTGAAGCTGAGATTACTTAAAATATAGTAGATAACTGTGTAAACATAAATGCATTTGTGTTTGGACACTCCTAGAAATCTAAAGAAAAGGCAAACTGGTGGACTCCACAGCCACCAGAAAGTTATTCAGCCCAATATCCCAGAAGTGTAGGTGTTTTATATGAACATATAGAATGTGTTGGACTGCATGTTTGCATCGGTGAGAAGTCACTAAAGGTAGTTTTTATGAGGCTTCTGGATAAAACCCAAATCGACTGTATCTCAAACAAAGTGAAAGTACTGCCAGTGTTATTGGTGGAACCCCAACAAGTGCTTTAGATGTGGTTGTTGCTGGAGGACAGAGCTGAAAGTAACAAAGTCCTGCTGGTGCCAAAACATGCAAATGTTAGAATAATTACTGATGCCAGGAATATGTAAAAAAAAACCCAAAACAAAAAAAAAATGACTCTTCATAGACATGCCTGTCTCAGTTAGTAACTTATTACAGGCCTTTTGCCCTGTTGTGCTTTATGCTGCTCATACACAGCAGTGAGTTTATTTGATTGTAATATATTTTGCCACAGATTTTTCGCGAGTGCTCCATTCATCATAGATTGCATGAGTTTTGTTCTCATTTCAAAGTATAGCTGTCAGCACCTGCAAAGATTTAAGCGAAATCCTAAACAAGCATAACCTAAATTGATTCTTTTGTTTTCTCTTTTCGACACTATTGTTGGTGTAGAGAGAGAGACTAAGATGGAACTACGCAAATGAATTATTTTATAAATATATCAGCCTGTATTAATTGTACTATACTGAGTTTCCATTTGTTGATGTTATTTTTATTTTCACGTTGTTTAAAAGGAATTAACAAATAAAGATTGTGTCACAAGATAAGTTGGAATATCTTATTTTTTCAGAATATGGCAGCCACGTATTTTCCTCTAATTTTCCACTAAATTCATGCTTAAGTGTATCACCAGTGCAAAGTGATGATATGAGTTCTGTTTAATAATCATACAGTCAGTGAAATCTGAAATAATGCTTTCAGTTCTCAGGGCTCTTAAACAATATAACAAAACAGATTAATGCATTGAAAAACGTCTGCCTGTTTATACTGCTTTGGAAACTGCCCATGTATGTGGGTTTAGTGTGTGTGTCATCACACAGCTCTGATCAGGAACCTACATTTTCAGTGCTGTTCTTATGACCTCGTTATGCAAGACAGTTTCAATATGATGTTGTTCCTGATAGCATACTGTATGTAACAGGGGCAAGGGCATCTTAGCAAGATGTGTCGGAATAGTCATCGTGTTTTAAACAGAAAAAAATAATTAAGTCTGATAGAAAGCTGTTTCTTTTTCTGTTATTGTATTTTATTTTGTTTATCTGCACTTAAGACTTCCTTGCATCACGTTATTTTGTCTTGTTGGCTGTAGCATTTAAACTCTTGCTGCTCGATCACATAAACATTCCTTTTCATCTGCAATGTAGCAAAAGCACATCTAGTAACATATTGTTGGGACATAAGTTTAAATTCTTAAGTTTCATAAGTTTTTTTTTTTTGTCTTACAATTCCTGCTTCCTGTTTCAGACTCAGACTTCGAGGCCTTCACAACCTAACCTGATTGGCTCACGCTGCTCTGTGCCCTTGCCCTGCCCTGAGGTAAAGAACCAGTGTGAATCTGAGGCATCCATTCCTTCTGCCCCCAAAACTTCATGTAGATGAGATCAGATGATGCCTATTTGCATATCTGATAAAGTGTAACTTGTCCTTGTACATCTATTCTTACAGGTCAAAGATAATAACCCACGATGCACTTTTCTATCTCTGCCCACCATGGTTCCTACCTGCTGAATGACATAAAAGATGTGTATTTAATATGTACGTGTCTGTGAGTGCATATGTATCTGTAGCTCATTGTGGAGCAAAAGACTTTGTATTTTGAAATCTAACGAGGCATAGTAGTTATAATCATCTCTTCATTGAATAATGATGTTTCTAATGAATATGAACTAAATTTGTTCTGGTAAATAGGATCATAATAAACTGGTTTCTACTGTAGCAGCAGTTATTCCTGCTAGTAAGCAGTGCGCAAAGCAAAAAGAAAGTTTTTATAAAACATGAAGCAGAGAAAATAAAGGTTTTCCTGCTGATTTTTCTCAGGCTGTGGTAGCTTATCTTTGCAACGAGAACATTAAGCTTAACTATCAAACAGTTAATAAAATCATAAAATAATTTGAGTTAAAAAAATAATATAATATAGTTATATTTAATTGTTCTTTTTTTTTGTTGTGTGGCCTCATGCTTGTTATGAGAAAAAAACTTTAACCCATAGAACATATGAAAGATAGATGTAGCTTAGGGTCTAAAAAGTAAAGCTACTGGTGCAGCACAACCTGCATTCTTTCTAAATGCTAATGGGGGGGTGGGTGTGGGGGAGGGACTCCTCTGGTTCAAAAAAAAAAGTCCAATTGCATTGATGTCTATAGGAGAATCACCATACTGGTCACAATGGTGGAATCAGGAATCCAGGAAACAGAGAACACTGAAGGAATTTGGATTTGTTTTCTGCTGCATCACATCACAAATTTATTTAGGTCAAGTCAAAAATACATTTTTATAGATATTTTCTGTCTGTCTGCTACATGAAATAAACACAATCATCAGGATGAATTATTTACACGAATCACAAGGTCATACATTGAGTAAGACAGTAGAAGAACATTACTTTGTGCAGAAAGGGAGACAGGGAAAGGTACTTCATTAAGTCGAGCATCAATTACAAAAGGACCAGTGCTGAAAGCAAACAATCATGTTTTCAAGGCAAAAAGACATGCCTCAAAAAGAAAAACCTGCCAGAAATCAACACGCCTGACAAAAGAATACAGTATTCAGATAACACGAAACAACACATTCAGAGTTACAGTGGAGAACAACCATACCACGTGTCAGTGGGATGGGTGTCATAAATATTGGATATGTTTTGTCAGGGGATTTGACAGTATTATAACTTTGGTCCAATTTCAGCATTCATCAGAACAGCCAATACAAACCCTGTATTGGTCCTGAAATATCTTTTTGATGTTGGCTGATCATTTGAGGTAATAATTTCCAGTAACAGGCAAAAATTTAATCAGAAGAGTGTAAGATAACTATTCTTTCTGATGGCATGACCACGCTTATTACATATTCATTCATGTGGATTCACACAGGCACAAAGGTTTTCTATTAATTTCCCAACTGATGACCACTTCCTTGTGTAATTTGAAACTTAAGATACTAACATAGAAATCAAATTTGTGCCATACTTGTAAAGAAATTTGATTCTGCTTTTTTTTTTTTTTTTTGCAGAAAGCAAACACAAAAAAACAAAACAAATAAACCCCCCAAAAATCTACAATAAAATCTGATTCCAAAACGTTTTAAACACCCGGACAGAGAGTCAGCAGGAAAAAAAAGTGCAGGTTGAAAGCAAGAGCGGTAATAGCTCCAGTGTGGTCAAGCAGGTTTTTATGTACAGTAATGCTCATACATGACTGAATCATACATGTGTGTCCACTGGAGTGTGTATTCTTTTGTGTCTGCATGTCATCGTTGTATCCATCAGTTGCTGCATCTTACTGTGGCAGGGCTTTCAAGATGGCATTCACCTCCTCAGCTACTGCTGTCAGGGCAAACTCAAACTGGTCCTGATTAGGTGGAGCAGTGAAGAGAAAAGCCAGAGACAGAGAGAGACATTTGGGTCATCACGGACTCTTTGAAGATCAGGAAAACAAACACATGCACAATCACACACAGATAATGTGTACCTTGGTGCGGACAAGGCCAGGTCTCTGGTCTCTGATGTGCTCCAGTGTGGCTGCAATGTCGATCTCCTTCACTCCTAATGACATCAAGAATAGTAGCGGCATCACTACTAGTTTTTTTAAAGTTTTCCTGATGCCAGGAAATCCACCACTCCACAACTTTTCTTTTTGGTGTTAAGCTCCATCACTTTAAATCTGTTTTCAGGTGATGTGGATGTAGACAATTCACAAAATTGATTTGTTGAGGTCATTTGTGAAATGTTAGAATTGACATGAAATGCTAAGGAGCTCATATTCATTTGTTTTACTAAAAATAAATCAGTCTTTGCTATATTCTCGTAAAGAGCCAGAGAACATCTAGATGTCTAACTCCAGGTTGAAGTCTAAACAGCAACCCTGTCTGATAAATAAAATAAACCCTGACAACAGCAAAAAAAAAAAAAAGCATCTGAAATTAGTTTCAGTAAAATAAAACTTTGATAGTACAGATGTAATTTGATTACAGTTCGCTTCCTGACTCTTTTTAAAGGTTTCTAGTTAAGCTGCTAAACTACTCAGCACAAGAAATACCACAAACATATGCACACATAAGTTTGAAAAAAATAAAATGTATGAGCTATCAGTACCTTACTTTAATATTAGTGCCTTGTAACTATAGCACCCTCTGCTGTACTTGATAGGAAATGCAACTTTACTGTGACTCGAGCCAAACTTTG
Organism: Archocentrus centrarchus; assembly: GCF_007364275.1. Classification (NCBI taxonomy): domain Eukaryota; kingdom Metazoa; phylum Chordata; class Actinopteri; order Cichliformes; family Cichlidae; genus Archocentrus; species Archocentrus centrarchus. The sequence goes on from NC_044366.1 coordinate 14,502,029, forward strand.
AAAAATGTTTCATTACAATTTTTCTCATCTTGCATCATCTGTGGGCTGCAAGTCATAAATATTAGGCATGGATATACTGTATCTGAGTAATGTTTTTGCTTTTGAGCAACTCACCCTTGGCCATGCGGTTCAACACCATGTCAATAAGGATGTATGTGCCAGTCCTGCCAGTGCCATCACTGTGGGAGTGCCAAAAACGCACAGGGATAAAGCAAACATGATTTTCCAAAGTGTTCTACTTCAAATTACCCTCTAAACAGAAAATTCATTTTGTGGATGTCTGCAGTTTCTGGTGTTCCACAGAAATCTGTGACCCGACACGCCCCTGAATATCTTCCTTTCATTTTTACCTGCAGTGAACGATGATTGGACAGGATCGACCTCTGTAACATTTATTCACCTTCCTGAAAAGCAGAAACATGGGACAGAAGAGAAAGAAAAGGACAAAGGACAAGATGTTCTTTGTTATAAAATATCTATGTTAAAGGTTACAACTGACCTTTTTCACAGTAAAATAATATCTAATTAGTAATAAAGAAATGACAAATTCTGCACCACACAGGAATAAGATCTCTTATGCTGTTTTGAGTATTTGTGGAATATCCCAATGAGAACAATGTAAATGATCGTGTTGGAAATACCAGGGATGGAATGAGTGTAAATGACAGATAAACACAACAAGATCAGGAATGGCAGAAATTTGATTGGACAGAAAAATTAGATACTGCATGAGGGTGCGGAGGACAGTGAGGTGGTGAAAACAGGATAGAAAAAGTAGAGAGGAAGCCACAGATTCACTGTCCCTCTTGCAGTAGCCAGTCACACCTGCCAATGCTCATTTTTGTGACTATGCAACTGGAGCCAGAGTACTAGCTGCAAACCACAAAAATGACACTGGGAGATGTTAAAATACAAACCTGTCAGCCTGCACACTGGGGTAGAGGGAGAGAGAGAGTGTCAGAGGTGATGGATTAAGCTCGAAATGAATAACATGGAAACTGATTGTAAACAATGACAAATGGCAGGAAGAATGAAAAACACAGAAAAGAGATGGACATGAAGGCGATCAGCGGGATTAAAATCCACCGATGTGACTACTGTAATAGTTCATATGCAAGTGTTTAGATATATATTTGCTTATATAGTCTTGTGGCACCTGTATAAACCAAGGGCAGTCTGCATATGTATGTGTTTGTGGATAGTTTCTAACCTGCGGAAGTCAAGCAGTGGTCGTGTGGAGGTGGGGATGCCATCAGCCGGCCAGCTCAACAAGTGAAACTGGGTCAAGGTTCTTGTCTCCTGCGTCTGGACATTTTTCAAGTAGAAGCTACGCACCAGGAAATCCTTACACCAGATGTGCTCTGACACTAGATTCACCTGATAGACGCAAAGACACAGAGGGGGGAAAAATGGTGGTGGTGGTGGGAGTGGGGAAAAGAAGGTAAAAAGATATGACTCCTTTGAATTATATCATAATTTAAGAATGCCGTGATTCAACTTGCAAGATTTGGTCAGATAAACCTCCAGGGGAAAAAGAATAGGTTATACATACTTATAATTATAAGTTAAAAGTTAAAATGATTAAACATGAAACACCATGCTATGGAAATACCCTTTAGTACACACAAGGTACAGTATAGTAAATCTAGGTCTAATCTGTTTTATTCACTACTGTGTATATGATTCATCTCTTTTGTTATATATTCCAGGCACAGGCTAACACAGAGAGACAGATAACTTTAAGTCACACCAACAACAACTTCAGAATGACCAATTAACCTGACGAGGATGTCTTTGGACAGGTTCAAACATCCATGGTAAATGGACTGTAGTTTATGTACCTTTTTTTCCTCTCACCCAGAACTAAAAGCACTTTTTCCAAAAAGAAAAGGATTTTTAGACTTCTACTTGGTGGAACATTGACACTAAGGTCATTCAGGATAGGCAAGTCTAGTATACTTTATATTAAAGTATACATATTTTCTTGCCTTTGTCGGCAGCCATCCTGAGATTTCAAATGCCTAACAGGCCTGACCAAAAAAAAATAATCATAGAAGAGGATGTGTGGCAATTTTGGTACTTGTATCCACCTTTGAAAGGTTTCTCTGTAATGGTATCTTCTGCACTTTATGGGAAAGGTAAAAATTAAACAGGAAATTAACCTCATAGATGTGGTAGAGGGATGAGCCTTCATCAGGCCAGTATCGTTCACACTGCTTCTCTCCATCCTCCACCAAAGCTGTCATCATCACAATCACTGTGCAGCCATTCTCCCACACCATCTGTAAGTTGAAAAGCGCCAACACACATGTACAGACACACATTGCTTTAAGAATTCCCCGCAGATGCATTGTTTTATTATTTATATTGCACAGGATAAAGAAAGCAGAAGGAAGCCTGCACTGACCTGCCAGAAATCAGCAACAGTATGGGGAAGAGGTCCCTGTGTGGCAATATAAGATGGTTGGCGAGGATCATGATCGAACTGTTGATTAAAAACAAAGGAAAAAAAAGGTCTCTTGAAATTCCTGCAAAGAACTTTCTGATATGAGTTACAGGAAGTCCAGATGCAAAAAGCCCCCACAGTTTTATATTTTCATAAAATCATAATGAAAACATTTGCATGGAAAGGGTTGAGAGCTGCTGATGGAAGGGTTGTATGTTGTCATACAGCACATCTAGGTAGCAGTGTTAATTTCGTTGATGAAATATTTTCGTCATAGTTTTCGCCAATGACCCTTTCTTCCATGACGAAAACAAGACCATAACTAAATTAAAACCACCTGAAAGGATAAAAACGATGACGAAATTAATTGACACTTTTGTCTTGACGAAAGTGTCAATTAATTTTGCAAGAAGATTAATTGACACTTTCGGAACTGGTTTCGTCTTGACGAATCGTCATCGTTTTTATCCTCTTAGGTGGTTTTAAATTAGTAATCGCCTCGTTTTCGTCAAGAGAGAAAAAAAGGGTTGTTGACGAAAACTATGACGAAAATAATTTTGTCAACTAAATTAACACTGCTAGGTAGCTACAGTAATTATGCTTCAAGAGTTTTCTTATATTCCATTAATGACTCAGTACTTCATAAAGTCATCTATCCAACAATAGAGTATTACTCAAACTGATACCTGTAGATGCAACTGATTAAGCGCTATTTGCATACTGTATAAGAATAACTAAAGAATGGCTGTATCTTTAAAGCTTCATTTTGGATTAGTGGGGAAATCACCAAGTAACATTAACTATCACACTGTCACATGCTATATATTTTTGCATTGCTTGAGGAATTCTTACAATGATGCTGGCATTGATATAATCTTGTTTATTTGGGTTTACATCAGTCTTCAGTTTCACGCGGGAGTGATCATCTGGGAAAACAAGAGTTTAGGCATAAACTGTGTTTAAAGACTGGTGATGCTTTCAGCTTTTGCCATTATGATGTACAAAATACAGAAATTATAAAAAGCGTCACATATCAGTGAACTAACAGGGGAGAGCTTCGGCATGTCTGTTTTTGTCCATGTTGTCTGGGGATTGCGCCACAGCTACTGAACTGGGTTCTGCCTGATACGAACACAAAGCTTCCCACTCCTTCTGGCGACGGTCCTTATTACGCAGGTGATCCTCCATATATGCCTGGGGGAGAGACGGGATACAAGGAATAAATATTTGCTTAAGTCTTTCAGTGGAGAATCCGTTTCATCAACTCGGAGTACATTTACTGTCCACTCTGACTGTGTCTTCACTCACTAGTATCATGTGACCGGTGGAGATGTCCATGTTGGACTGGGCAGGCTCCTCACTCCAGGATGGGGTGGAGCTGTGGGTGGAGGATGGGCTGTGCTGGGGACCATCACTGAACTGGGAGGAAACACTGCTGACACGGGATGTATCTGTACCCCTCCGTCCACCTGCACCCGTGCCTATGGCAGGTCCCGGCATGCTGCTGCTCACTCCTCCCACACAGTCCTGGCGGCACAGGGAGGATTTAGATGCCATGTGCTGCCGACATAGCTCCTGAACAGACAGAAAACTGCATTACTTTGGCCATTAAATGCACAAACTATAGACAACTAACTGCCCGATTTAAGAGATGAGTTTTCAAGCTATTCTCGATAATGTGGTATTCATTATCTTTTTTCCAATCCATTATGATCAATTATGAAAATATATCAAACAATTCAATATAGAGTTCAAAACAGACACTCATATATAAAGGATTTTCATCAGTCCCCTTATGTTGCCTTACCTGGTAGTCAAAATGTGTTTCTGCTCCTCCCTCTGGCCCCAGGCCAAGCTTGCCATTGGCCACTTGCTGAGCATAGTGCCTGAGACAAGCTATGGCCATGGCCAATACTAGCACACCTCCAACAACTGCCATGGAAACAAGGGTGATAACTGTCCCACTGGAGCCCTGGGAAACCCTGGTTACCTGAGGGAGGCCCCGTGCATCTGTCCTCTAGAAAAAAAGGCGATCATAAAGAGTGGTGAGTAAGATATGACAGGTGGGCAGGAACACAATAAAAAAACAGGTTGTTAACTCCATTTTTCAACATGTGCATCAATAGTCAATCCAAGCTAAGCTGCTCCAGCAATTCCACCCTCACTGCTGCAATTCAAAGGTCACTCATTTCATTTTACCAACAGAATTGCTTCTCTGTAACTGCACTTGACAGCAATCTGTGCTCAGTGAGCAGCTGAGTTAAGTTTAAAAGACGGAGGTCTGAAAGGTCAAGGTGTTGTGCCCCAGAACTCATTAAAAAGACAGCTGAGGCTCCAGGAGATCAGCCAACCATCTCATACAACATGCCATGCAACAGTGCTGTAAGGTACAGTCTGCCCCTAAGTGTCATTCCACCTATTCTTCAACTTCATCTTTACTTGCAAACAATTTTCACTATGCTACCCACTCCAACAGAACTCACCAGTACTGCTTTGCCAGTTTAATACTAAGGCATCTGCACAGTGGTGTTCCTGTATAACCAAAATGTCAGTCCAAAGAGAAAACTAATAAAATTAATAATGAATCCACCAACCAGCCTTGAAGGGGCTAATTAAAATTGAATGCTAACATAGGGAAGAAAATCAAAAGCCACTAGTGACCTGGACAACAGTAACCAAAGAGACAGAGGTAGAGAAACCTCATTTGAAGAAGTATATTTACTTTGTCCTAACTTTACAGTATATTATATTACCATTTCTAGGACAAGCATTACCAGCATTAATATGTACTGTATGTTAAAAAATGCAAAGAAATTTTCCTTAGTTTGTAATATTTGATCAAAACTTAGTAATTAGTGAAAAGAGACAAATGCATCATTTGTATAAAATGCAGCCTCGTTTTACACCTCTGATGAGTAAAAAGAGTAAAAACATCAGTTCGTGCTATTTCATCACATCAGTAGCAGACACACACACACACACACACACACACACACACACACACACACACACACACACACACACACACACACACGTTGGCAACATGGCTCTGATATTATCTTTGTAGCTCTGAAAGCAATTGTGTGTGTGTGTGTGTGTGTGTGTGTGAGAGAGAGAGAGAGAGAGAGATCCTTATATTCAATCTATATGTGCATTTTGGAAATAACGATCGATTACACACAAGGAGCAGCACATGAATGACGATCAGAGGCTAGGAATCACGCTGTTTGTGTGAAACGGTGAATAATGAGGTTAATGACACTGGTGACTGTTACCATAGCACCTGGGATCTGGGAGCCACAGTATGGGTGAGGTGGGGGAGGAGACGGAACACCATGGCAACAAGTGAATTGCTGGTTGTTGGGAGGTGTTGCCTCACTTACTGGTTCTGGCCACCAAGGTTTACACATGCATAAAAACAGTTGTATACAGTACAAAGTTTAGTGATGGTGTTAACAAAGGTTACTTTATCTGTGAAGGTAATAAAAATGATCATAATCAAGATATTCCCACTGAGCAACCCACTATTTCCAATCCTGATTTCCTCTGAAATTTACTGATTATTCTCAACACTTTCCTAGCTGTATATGTAACTCAAGTCACGGTATCAGTACTAACTGAAACCACAAAGGACAACCAAAAATAAAGAAGAGGAGTACGTCCGTGATTAGATTAGAGAGAAAATGTTAAAAAGAAAAGATGAAATGTGTCCATGTGTGTATCAAATACCTCTCCCACACCAGTCTGCACAATCTTCAGACCTGTCTCAGACTCCAGGAAATTCTTTTCAGATACTGTTGGAGTGAAAAAACAACAGGCTTTGTAAGATTGGATCTAACACTGCAAACTGACTTCTGCATACTGCCTGACAAAAACACATTTATTTCTGATGTTTCAGTGCTCCATCAGGCAAATGGTTCAGGGAAAAGAAATGCCTATATTGTCTATAACACTACAACCCATCACATTCTTTATGTATTACAGATAGAAACGAATAACAACACAAAGTGAATACAAAATAGTGTCCCTATATATATATATATATATTTTAAATTGGTAGATTGCAATGTGGGACAATGTAATGTAAGCATATAAGAAAGGTAAAATGTATTAGTAGTAGACTCAATAGTTTTCTTACACTTATATCTTCTCTTTTTTTAACCCCAATATCTGTTAAACTGCTATTTGATTATATGTCCCCAATCTTGTATTCATCTCAGTGTTTCAGTGGGGGTGCATCTAAAGATTGGAAACATATATTTTTGAGCATCATATTTATGCATTTATTGTCAGACCACATATAACATGAAACAAAAATCTGCGAAATTATGTTTAAGCTTGTGTATATGTGGATAAATAAGAGTTTGTGTGCCTGTGTTTGAGTCTTACCCGCTTTAGCAGCGACCTCTGCTGCAGTCATGTTGTGCTCATTCTGCCGGATGCGGAAAGTCAGTGCAGGACCAACGACGCTGGCAACAAATAAACACAGGGACAGACAGGCTGACTAGTTGAAAACTATACAAATGCTGTAATGAAGAGTAAAATAGCAACTCTCTCACACATTAAACATATATAACTGCAGTGTTACCTAATGTTGATGAAGCTGCTAGTTGTCAGGTGTATTTTATCAGCCAGCAGCTCCAACATCTTGACTCCATCGTACAGACTCAGGGTACTACAAATGAAACAAACAGCATTATTCTTGTTGTAAGCACAATTTTAAATGAATATCTTGTTTTCTGGTCTTTACAGTTCACAGCAGACTATTATTACATAGCATTTATCAAAACATCTATTACACAAATCATTAGCAACTCAAGCAAAGTTTTTTTTAATGTTTCAGATGTGTTTATCGTGAATAGAAGAAATCACTGTTGAATTCAATCAAGTGCTAACCTCCGATTAGTGACAATGTATCCATACTCCTCTTTGGCTCCTGTGCCCTCAACTACTGGCAGCCCCTGTTCCTTAAAATCTTGTCCAACCTCAGCAGGTGCGGCCTGCGGAGGCTGAGAGGCAGACGGCGGGAGGCTGGGACTCTTGGATGAAGGTGTAGCTTGGACTAAGGCAGAGGAGGGGACAGGGGCACCAGGAACAGGCTTCTCCGGTTTATTGGACACACTGTCTGTTTTTAACAGCTGCATTTAAGGGGGAGAGGAGAAAACATGTCCTTGTAAAAACTTGTTATTACATTTTGTAATCACTGCTATCAGTAGATGCTGACTTACTTCCTTGAGGGTGTTGAGATCTTTTTCGACTGGATCTATGAATAGAGAGACAAACTGTTTTAGATAAATACTAAATTTCATATACTCAACTTGTAGGGATAAGGATATTTCTTTATTTAAGATATTAAAATTTAATTGTTTTCCTGTTTTGTTTATTACCAAGTTGGGGGGCTGTAGCAGTTTTGCCTTGGTGCTGCAGCAGCGTGAGGGCTAGCTTATAGAGCTGCTCCTGACTGAGGTCTCTTGGGTCAACTCTGTACTTCTGCAAGACACTCGACATCCTTTGGAGCAAGTCATCTAACACAGGACAGCAACATTACCATTATTTTTCCACTAATCATTTTTTAAGCATATCTGCAGATTATGCAAGTACATCCATAGTGTAGATATGTGTGTGGTGTTGTGTTTATGTTGTATGCCATTGTGCTTAAGTTCCTTTTCCTTACCATTGTTTCCAGATAATATGTTATATTCTTGAGGAACTTTCTTATTCTGCAAGAGTTGCTGCCTGCCTGCAGTACCAAGCCTCTCCTCTAGGGTGTAGTCTTCCACATAGTCCACTGGTATATCCAACTCCAAGTCCTCATAATAAGGCAGACCTGCTCATAACAGGTATGGTAGGAAAATCAATTGGTTGCAATTGGTCCAACTTATAAGAAAGGCTGCAGCTCTTAAGTTTTTATTACAAGTAAAAGGAAAGTGTTCCAGACTTCTGTCCTTTTTATGTCTATAGGTGTTTTCTGCACAAGAAACTAAATGTGTGCATGAGTTTTCATAGTTTATAAACTGTGTTTATTAAACATTTTTGTTTTCTTTTAAACTATGTATTAAGTTGGTTCAATATTTTCAGAAAAAAGTCTTTCTGTTTTGAATTTTATACCTGCAGGAACCATGGAAGCAGCGCCTCTGTGGCGATGAGACGGCTGTGCAGATGCCAGGTAAAGAGACAGAGCTTCCAGCAGCAGCTGCCTATCGCGCTCTCGCTCTCTCTGGTTGGCTTGGGACCTTGAAGAAGGACGGGCATAAGCACCTCCTGCACCCATGAGCGATCGCTCTACTTCATCCTGGTACCTATGCTGTGATTGGCAGAGACAGTACACTATTACCTGTCATACAAGATGTAAGCTGTGGTACATTAGTATGAGCAATATTCTCATATTAGTTCACATAAAATATGCAACATTTTGTCTACACCTGTGCATGAAGCAGTGTTGCAAACACATCAGTTGCTGCCTAACAGTGTGTGTTTTATACCTGGCGGTATGTGTATGGGTCCATGGATGCTGTCTGCATGCGCAGTGGGGACTGAGGAGGGTCAACAATCATGTAGTCCACATATTTGCCACCAGGAGATGTGGAGTCCGACTTTGAACTTTGGTGGTGGGAGGTGTGCTGTTTGGGCCTGGCAACCAGAAAATAATTGAGTTAATGTGTTTTACAAATATACATTTCTCAGCCAGTTTCACAGTAACTAAGGTGTACTTACTGAGAGAAATGAGACAAGGACGAGGAGTTTGGCTTTGAGGAAAGTGTGGTATGAGGAACTCTCTTCAGCTCCTTTGACAAAATATACTGAGTAATGTCATCCTGCCATGACAGCCCTGCATACACAGATGGAAATTAATCTAAAAAAAATGCCGAACCAAAAAACTGCAAAACCAAACTGCATGTGAGGATTACAGAAATACAGACAAATAAATATCAGTGCTCTCTGCTGACATTATGAATGAGTTAAGCAACTTACTGCTTTATCATAGCTATATATTATTGCTGTCTATTATGTTCTGTCTCACCTTCTAGCATGAGCTGTTTCAGAACTTCTTGCATCCTCTTCAGGACAGGAACCGACACCTGGTACTGGACCAGGTCCTGCTTAGAGCTTCGACACTGACCAAACAACCCATCTGAAATACACACATGAACAAGAATGTAATTATGAAACCCCAGTTTTACCATGGGCAGCCTGCTGAGATTTTGATTCCTGGTCCAAAATACAACAACTAATCTGACTGATTTTTTTGATTTTTTTTTTTTTTTACTTCAGATTTAAAGGACTTTTTGATGTGCAGGAAATCAACAAATAACACTTGAATTTTTATGTAGCTGTGCCAGTCTCAGGTACTGGTATTGTGCTGCTGCATCACTGGCATCCTGCCATATCTAATTACAGTTATGACAAAAAAAAAAAAAAAACTTCTTCAAAGGCAGAGAAAAGTGCAACACTTGAACAGAAGGGAGCAATCATTAACTTTTTTCCTCGTTTAAAATGTCTACCGTGTAAAAAGGCCCTCAGGAGAAATTAATCTCATAACAAAGACATCACCATATGAGAGAAACTATTATATTTTTATATCTCAATAAGCCTCTGAGAATGAACCCATTATTTCACAAGGCATCAAGTGAAGTTTTGTCTTTTGTGATTTTTAAAATTTTTTTTGTGTGCTCAAACTTTATGCATTTCAATACAAATGGTTCCATTGACAATGCCACTGAGGTTATTTTGTCATAGATGTAATTCTTATGGTGGCCCACTCTGCACTAGCCCACAGAAATGAGTCATACTGTAGTTTTGAAGTACAGCCCACACACTTATACTGTTTGTCACAGTTCTTTTGAAAAGCTCCTGCCACCATCTGTGTGTGTATGTGCTTTTGAAAAATTGAAGCCGCTAACCTGCAGGTAGCTTCATGGCAACAGAAATATTATTAGCATATCCTCAGTATTACCTGTGGACTATTCTCTTTTTGTTATCATGAAGTGCATTCGTCATCATGCATCTACTCTTCAGTGATCAATCCTTGAGAGCTTTTAAGTTTGATTTGCTGCACTGCAGGCCTATTGAACTGTACTTAGGTAAACAATGAAATGCAATATAAATAATTACCCATTCAAATAATAAATAAACCATTAAAATTAAAGTTTGGATTAAATGAAAAAGGTCAGGAATCAGTAGAAAAAAAAAAAAAACGGTCCATGCTCCACACAGATGGCATGAAGCTATTGACAACACACAGTAGGTTATCTAAGTGAGCTAGATGCAGACAAATGAATCGCTGCGAAGATCGAAATCAGATATAGAAGGCTTGAGTTTCTAATCTGTATACTCAGTTTATTAGGACCTAGCTTGCTAGACTGCTGTGTGATAGGAATAAAGATAAAGCAGAGCAGACTCTGTTTTAACTGGTGCACTGATGAGTCACCACAGCAACTACACCAGCTAAATCTCACACAACCCGCTTTGCCACAGTGAGGGAATTGTTATAGTGAACAGCTTAGAGAGGATTAATGTGTTTTTATAGCCGCACATTTTATATGAAGCAGCTCACGTTTATTTTTTAATTGAAAAAGTCAGGCGCCATGCAGGAGGAGTTGCACGTGTTGTGTCAGGTCAGATACTGGTTTAAAAGATGCTTTTGCCCCCCAGAAAGTGATTGTAATAAAATCAACAAAATGTGTTTAAGACTTTTGCTACAAGACACTCTGTTACGCCACTAAGTGTGGTAAAGACTAAGTATACTATTGCGTTTTATTTTTATTTTAGAGATACAGAATGTAACCATTCTTATAAAGACATAATGGTGCAAACTCCCCACTAAAACAACTAAAGGGCGCAGATTTTTTTTTTTTTCAATTCAAAATGTGTATCTCACCCTAATGATTACAAAGTCTGACATCAAATGACAAATTTATTGATGTTGATGATGTGACATCCTGGCAGTGTATTGCACTAGTAGAGTACATTGCTGTTATTATTTCTGGTGAAAGGACTGATGACAGAAAGAAGATGGGCAGGAGGAAGCAGAATGGAAGACAAATCAAGACAAGCCAGCAAACTGCATGGCTTGATTGGCTTGGGATTATTTTGAGAGCTTGGGTTATTTCAGTAGATGTCATTTTTGTGCAGGGAACATAGGATATTGATTTTTATGTTGTTGTCCAAAAGAAGCCAACAATATAAGAAATGCAACAATTAATTTTAATTATGTCATTTAAAAAATTCTCCCAATAATAATTTTCCCACTCAACTAAATGTGGTTACAAACATCAGTACTAGTTATTCATATCCTTGAAACAAAGGTATGTATCGTAACAATCAAGCTGCGAAACAGTAGTCTGTTTATTGGTGATTTTTTTCTTTTTTTTAGGTCTAATTGCTTCTATCACTACCTGAACAGCAGCAACAAAGAAACATTAACACTCAGCACTCTGAGTGCTCAAATAGAGTAGAAAAGCACCATATAAGTATCAGTCCATTTGTTAGGAAACAGTCCCACTGCAATATATTTCATAAACTACAACTGCTGTCCCACTGATAGAAAACCTGCAACAGTAGTTTCATCTTGTGCCCTGGCAGTTTTCATCACAGGCGTGCTTCTGGCATATAATGTAAAACAAAAATGAAAAAAATATGTATGATTTTTACAACCAGATTGAAAAATGATTTGATAGTTTGGTCCTACAGCTACATGTACTGTGTAAGGACAAGCTCAGCCCTATCATCAGTGCGTAAGCTTTTGCATTCACTCAAATTCGTAGTGCCACACTAAAGAATTTAGCATGTATTGCTACCATATCAAAAACCTCCATACCTTCCTCAGTAGACTGACTTTGTTATACATTAACTACCACAGATGCAAGGTGACAAGGTCAGGGTGCTACAGTATACCTCCATTATATTGCCAAAAGTATTCATTGTCTGCCTTCACACACATATGAACTTGAGTGCATCTCTTTCTTAATCCATGGGGTTTAAAATGGTATCATCTCACCCTTTGCAGCTATAGCAACTTCAGCTCAAGGTTTTCCACAAGGTTTAGGAGGATTTTTGGGAATTTTTGACCATTCTTCCAGAAGCACATTTGTGACGTCAGACACTGATGTTGGACAAGAAGGCCAGGCTTGCAGCCTCTGCTCTAATTCTGCTCTAACTCACTCATCCATGTCTTTATGGCCCTTGCTTTGTGCACTGGTGTGCAGTCATGTTGGAACAGGAAGCTTCCTACACAGTCTTCTCGCACTAATCTGAAGGCCAAATGAAGGTTGGAGGTCTGTAACGACTGACTCTGTAGAAAGTTGGCAACCATTGCACACTATGTGCCTCAGCATATGATGACCTCGCTCTGTCATTTTATGCAACCTACCACTTCATGCCTGAGTTGCTGTCGTTCCCAATCATTTCCACTTTGTTATAATACCACTAACAGTTGACTACAGAATATTTAGCAGCAAGAAAATTTCTGGACTTGTTGCTGGAATTCACTGAAATCTTGAGAGAGACTCATCCTTTCACATGTTTGTAGAAGCCAAGATGCTTGGTTTATATGCCTGTGGCCATGGAATTGATTGGAACACCTGAATTCAATGATTTGGATGGGTGAGTGAGAGTACTTTTGGCAATATAGCATATATACAAAGATGTATGACCTTGGTCTGGGTTTAGCAGGCTTTCTACATTACATCGATAATGCCTGCAAAAACAACAACATAAGCAGACTAGACTGACTGAACCTTTAAAATGCCACAAACAGGCCAACAACTGAGGGGCAAACAGAGTGTAAGATTCTAAGAAATGCAGGGATCCTTGGTGAATCTAAAAACACTTCTGCCTGGAAGAGACTGGCATCAGTAAAAACTACAGGCCTCAGCATAAAAACCTGGATCGTGCAGAGCAAAATGTGTCACTGCACACTCAACTACTTCTACCAAATGTATGCAGAATAAATGAGTGGCTGCTCCACATACAGCCTGTTCCACAGTATAAACAACACATCCTTTCACAGACACAAACTCAAAGTAGCTGAAAGGAGGTGTGTATTTAATACACTAATGAGGAATACAGTAAGACACAATTACTGTTCTTTCTCATTGTAGGCACACAGCAGCACTAAAGATGAAATGGGGATTTCACTACAATAATCCCTGAAGTATTTAGATTTACTACAAACATATAGAAGACTCTGTTTTACTAAGTACTGCTCAAGATGATTGTGAATGTATCACAACCTGAGTGAAACCTTAGAGGACATCATAGAATAAAGCCATATGTCTATGTTAGGTTGAAGCAAAAATGACACTTTGCAGCTCATTAAACTATTTGCTCTGTTCAGTTTAAGAAGTCACACCTACTGAGCTTGTAGTTAAGCTAGAGAATTCAAACCTTATTTTTGGTGTTGGCTTATCACTTTTAACCCTGGAGTCCATTTCCAGTAAAATATTTGTGCTACAATTACTACCTGTTTAATTACATAAATTACTGCAAACATTAATAGTCACTGAACCTATTGTAAAACACTCAGTTCTCAAAGACAAACAAAAACTGTTCTTGATGCTTACCAGGACATGAAAAATGTCATTCAGGACCTTCATTCTCAACACACACACAGTGGGGATATGTTCTCTCTACAGCCTTAATGGGTTTTTTTTTTAATGATTTTACACAGTTGCTGTTTTTCTCCGTCTTATACATTTAGTTAGGTGTTAGTCACAGGACCTGCAGTGTCTACAGGAGCTGTGCTGTTATGCTCATTGTGGACTGTGGACAAGCTAAAAAAAATTAGGTCAATTAGTCTTTGTTGGTGTCTGACAAACACTGACTGTTTACAGCTTATTTTGCTTAGTAGGTCCTGGAGGTGGTACAGAGATCGATGGTGAGAAAAAGGGCACATTACATCCACTTGGACTGTTTTTCTCCCAGTGTTGTCAGACATGCTGATATCTGTCTCTGTGTTTGCTCCTGGGCAGCTCATCCATTTAGTATTCTGTCCAGTGATTGCGTGTGTGCGTAAGTGAAGCTTCCACGGGGAAGGACGTAAGTGTGTGTGTGTGTGTGTCAGTGACTCATCGCTGTATTAGCACAACAACTGTGGGGGTGTCGACCTCACTGTGATGTCAGTGTTGCTATGGAGACAGTGGGTCAGGGGCGGGGCTTAGATAAAAATGAGGAAAAGGAGAGGGGCAGGTGACTGAGGCAGTGGTAAATAAGGTAAAGAGAGGAAAAATCCATAATTCGTGTTTGTATGTTTTTATACGCAGTCTGCATGTCAGTATGCTTCCAGTGTGTGCATCTGTGTGTGTCCAGCATCAAGGGCTTAACATCTAGTATGCTGTAGTGTTACAGAAGGATTAAGAAAGTGGTCTGTCTAAAAAGTTTAACACGTTCAAGAAAGCCATTTGATTGTGTTTGCCTATGCACGTGTGTAGAGTACTCACCATCTGAGCAGAACTGATCCCTTGTGCACAGTTTTCGCTCAAACAGGCAACCTGAGACAGAAACACAAAGAGAAAGCTAACAAGCACTCAGCGTAAAATCTTTTACAGTAATTTCCATGGAAACGACTGCCTTAACGCACATTCAGAGGGCAGAGATGAGACAAAATGAGCTTAACCTTGGCTTTTTCGTTTTAATGAGATTCAAATGTACTGCTCAGTGGTAACCAAAACACAAGCACCCACAATCGTCACCCTGCCTTTCATATCCAAATGCTACTAAAGTCTATGAAAGCATGCACCGCACTTATTATTTAAATAAGAATAACCCTGTTATGTAATGGCACAGGTGTTTTAATAACTCCCTGAACCCTATTAACCCAAAAATTATTAAATTATTAAAGCTATTTTTATTTTCATTTCTGATGAAATGACATGGTAAAAATGTTATCTGTGTTTGAACAAATGTATTTGATAAGCATGGTTGAAGACAAAATGTTCATGACCTTTAAATTTTGTGGGTATGAAATACATATTTGTTAACACTGTGATTAAACATGGGTCCAAATAAGAATCCTGTCATTATATATTTTGGTGTATTTCACTGTGATTCATTTGTAGTTGTTACACTACTTTTTATTTTAGGTCAGTGAATAAGACCTTGGAGGGTATGGCACTGTGGGAAAGAGCAGGTGGCTGGTGATAGATAGGAATGTAACCCAGCAGAATATGCATGAGACAACACTCCCTGTCTGTTTGTCTTTTTCTCTTACCATCAAAGCTTGAGTCTCTTTGCATGTACCAGACAATAAATCAAAATAAAATAAGTATGTACAGTATGTGGGCCAGAGTGGGTACATGCTAAATGAAATCTCAGTAAACTAGCTGGCTGGCTGAATTGATCTGTCTGTGCATGTTTATCTAAACACAAACTCGAGCAAAGATTGAGAATGATTTTCTCTACCTTTAAATGAAATGACGCAGTACCTAAAAATGACTCACTGCTTAGAAACAGACAGACTGCAAAAACACAGTGCATGTATTTTGTATTGCAGAGAAGCCCTGAAACTTTAATTTAATGAGTGACATTAATGAAGCAAAATCTTACAATCCTAAATACAAATTGGAAGCCTTTTACAAACAATAAGTCAAAGATGTGTTTGTATGGCACTGACGTCAACATACCCACCACAGAAGATGGTTAAGCGAACCTTTCAAGTACCTGAAGTAATGCATACACAATTGACCGAGCAAAAAATATATGTATCTGTGTAACTGCAGGGGCTTGCAGAGGGACTGACTGATGCATCATCACAATTAAAAACAAATAACCAAATTAAAACACACACACACACACACACACACACACACACATAAAGAGTTTATTTTCTTCTATTTATGGCTCTGAAAGCTTATTTCCATTAATGGATTTTTTTTAAAAATTCCTGCACATTCTGGTTTCTAAAGCAACAGTGAGGATGACCATAACTGTCTGAACCAGACTCCTGCATGTGTTTGCATGTTATATACTCAGCTGTTATGATTTCTTTGTTAAACTTTCTACAGGCGAGTGCAATAAATCTGCTGCTTCACATCAACAGTCAGAATGGATACAATAAGGATAAAATAAATATTTCTTTTCATAGTAATAATAATCGTCACTAATATACTTTATACATAGAGAACAGTAAAATGTATACTAGAGCATGGTAATGCACCACAAGGTTCCATTGAAACCATTAGCTTTTGTGAGGAAACCTGACCTATTACACAGTGTTTGTTTTGTCAGGCCCTCAGAGAAACAACTGACTGCAGCGACTCAGACACTGGATATCATACAGTCTGTGTGAGGACAGACAATCAGACATATGGATGGATTGTTCATCAGATGAACAGATGGAAGGAGGCATGTGTGAAAAAAGAGAGCTGGAAGGAAAGAAGAGGTGTTAGAGGATGAATGGACAAAGGGAAGCAACAGTGGTTACTGGTTTCTCTCCATGGTGCTGAAATCTGAGCAACACAGTGTTTCATTGTCCTTCAGTGTTTATGCTGTTTCTTATTCTTCAGGTTTTTCAAAGCAACAAGTAATAAAGCAACATTTGATGTTAATGATATTTAATAGAGCTTTTTAAGTAAATACAAGGATATAGTTCACTTCAAATGCTGTATACTGCCAATGATATTTATCATTAATATATAACAGTTTTGTTGTTGCTCACTTGTTTGTTGTTTAAGAAACCTGCAAGAGGGCCGAGACATAAAAAAGAAACAGTTGCTTTTTCAGTCTAATTCTGAATTACTCCCTGGATTTACTGCCTGCATCACAATTCACCACATACTCATGTTACACAGACAATGCATCAATCTACAAAAAGAAATAAACTCATCACCCAACCCAGCTGCCATAAAAAAGCTGAAAGTGTACTGCTGCCATTGTCATAGAAATCCCAGTGACTATTGAATTAGTCTTGTGTGTTTGTTGTCATAGTACTGCTTCAGTTTTTGTTTTTGTGTTTTATATATATATATATATATATATATATATATATATATATATATATATATATATATATATATATATATATATATATATATACTTTTCATCTTGTTTTGCATAGCTTACACACACTAGTGTGGGCGTTATTCATTAACAAGTGGATTTGGCTTCTCCCTTCCCTTCCTTCTACTCTCTTGTCTCTCTTGTCAGTGTAAAAAAAAAAGAGAGCGAGAGAGATAGACTCTAAATAAAAAACATGAGCACCATAAGGCGCGTCACAGTGATATTTTAAGCGTAATCATTCCCTAAATTTATCCCCTAATGCTCCACAAACAGAAACAAAATACTCAGTGTTCAGTTTTTCTTTTCCCTATTACTCCTCGTATTCTCGATCTGTCCTCTGCCCGTGTTTAATCTCATTAGACTGCCATCCTCCGTATTTCCACACACAGCCCATCTCTCATTCAGTTTCTGAACGATAAACACAGTTCTCTAAAATAAATGCACTCATTGCAGAAGCAACCCCCCCCCCAAAAAAACAAACAAAAAAGAGGATAAAGTAGCCTAGCATAGGATGATGCCACTGTAAAGTCATCTGCTGACATCAAACTGCGGGGATAATACCGGAGTGTAATTTCTGATGATTACCGTTCCACTATCATCATTATCGTCGTCTTACCGTATTTATCACAGATTCCTGGTTGGTACAGTACTGTCAGAAGGAGCAGAGCTCGCCATGGTTTAAGGTGTTGCATGATCTTCTGAAGCTTCACAGCAGAGGAGGAGCTGGAGAGAGAAAGATGCGAAGCCCCTCTGCGTTTCCCCT
Organism: Archocentrus centrarchus; assembly: GCF_007364275.1. Classification (NCBI taxonomy): domain Eukaryota; kingdom Metazoa; phylum Chordata; class Actinopteri; order Cichliformes; family Cichlidae; genus Archocentrus; species Archocentrus centrarchus. The sequence continues at coordinate 14,520,232 of NC_044366.1, forward strand.
CCTTTAAACGTCCATAATGATAAAAAAGAGCCCGTGCGGTGTCGACAGCTCACATTGAACTCTGAAAGCCCATGTGACTGGAGGGGAAAAATAAAAATAAAAAAATAAATGGGGAGAAAAAAGTAACTCTTCACAGTGACCGGGTGGGGCGTGGGGATTGAGAGAAGGAGGGATAGACTGTTAACATGCAACGTATATCGATTCAACGACAGCACAGTTGCGTAAATAACGTAGTCTGTAGAAACAGGGAGCTCTCTGCCATGTAGGAGATCAACCTGCAGCTACGTCATCACGGCTTTCAGAAAGAGAGAGGAGGTGAACGAAAGCGTTAACTTTCATATTCCACCCATTCGTGAACGTCATGCATTCGTTATCCATAAACTTGTACGTCCTTGCACGTAAAATGTGCGAATGGTTCTATTGCTTCAAATATGTCCACGGTAGACTGACGACAGCACAGCTTCATATTTAATTTCATGTTTCAGACGCAATTTCCATGGCTGAGAGTAAATACGAGTTGTTTTTTTTTTGTTTGTTTGTTTGTTTTTAAAGAAAATTATCTCAACACGTTCTGAAAGCATGACAGCTAAAAGGTATTGGTTTATTATTGCAATCATTAAAATAATGTGCTCCACAGTCAAACATTTGGTGGGGTTGTTGTGCCTTCAAACCTCACATCTGCAGGCGAGGTGGAGATCCTGACCAGAGCAAGGGAGAAGCATTCCCATAGAATACAAACTCCCTGTGCTTTGCCCTTTCAAATTCGAAAATGTTTATGTAGCCTACACATTGATTTGCCAAGCCAAATTTTCCTTTTCCCTGAAGTTACTTTGCCACGCACATTTCGGGAAAACAAAGACCAAAGTGCAAACACTTGATGAGCTATAACTAATGGAAACTGCACGAAATAAAGCAGAAATCCTTTTTTGTTTTGATTGTCTGGTTGTTTTTTTATTTTCCCCGGAGGAAACAGTACCACGACACTTTGTCTTGTCAGGTTGTCCTCTTGCTCCATCTTGTGTTTGTGAAAACCAGTGTGCTTTTTGCTGCTTTGGACTACGACTGCTGCTGCTGAAGGTACACCGCTCTTCAATCAGAAGAATTCATGATGCATTTCTTTTCTTTTCTTTTCTTTCTTTTCTTTTCTTTTCTTTTCTTTTCTTTTCTTTTCTTTTCTTTTCTTTTCTTTTCTTTTCTTTTCTTTTCTTTTCTTTTCTTTTCTTTTCTTTACATATAAAACATTTAAATGATGACACAGCTCAGGGATCAGATAAATCATACATATCGTCTCCATTTGCACCTGTGGTCTTTGTTGAAAGCAGTCCTGGTAATATATAGAATTGATCCAATGCACCAGCAGAAAACAGTAAAAGGGAAAATAAAAGTAATCTTGCATTAAATGTTTATTTGGTGTTATGCTGCATGAAACCTGGAACTGCTGAGCACTCAAATTTTTTTTTATTATAAGTCAGATGTGATCACAAATTGTTTATTTGTGACATCTGACTGCTTACCCTCAGCTGGCCCACAGATTCAAACTCTGGACCTTCTTGCTGTGAGGCAACAGTGCTAAACACTGTCCCACCTAGTAAACAGTAGTAATCAGCAAACCAAATGTAATTAGAAGTTTTTGTTTTTGCAAATGTTCAGGCCATTATAATTTCATACAAGGATGTTATGAAATTTGCATTATACTTTTAAATGCATACCTGCTGTGTGCATCAAACTCTCTTAATTTTACCACCTGTCTGTAAGAACTGGGGTCTCATAAAATAGGAAGTAGCCTTTCTGTCTAGCGTGACTCATGGTTTAACTCATTTGACATGTTTGATGTGAAGCCTGCTGCTCTCTATTTCAGGCACATTGTGCTGCTGCTGGCATTTGATATCACATCTCTCCCTTCATAGACCTAGAAAAAAAAAACTGGAACATGTTCCCTTGTAAAAGAGGTCTATAAAGTTGTCACACACTTGCATGTAATCACTAATATGCAAGCACACGCATCGCGCACACAGAAACACACATAGTCTGTCGCTTTTTTGTTCATCCTCGCCTTTCGTCTGATCCTTCAGTCCCAGTGTCAATTTTGTGCTACAGCTCAGCTCTTTGGCATGTGTGTATGCATGTTTGGTTGGTTGCTGGGCAACAAGCATTCTCTGTTCATGAATGATGAAACAATCTGACTATTTATGCCATAATTCAATTCAAATTTTTTGTGACATGTGCCAGATCTGTGAATGTATTCACCTTCAAGTGCAATGAATCCACAAAGTAGTGACTATATAGTGGTATTTGTTTAATAAAAAAGCTGTCTACATATATCATAGTTTCAGTCCTTTAAAAACAATTCTCAAAGAGTTTTCCCATCATGTCACGTATGCTGCATGTCGTTTGACTGCCCCAGCATTCCACACGACGCGAGAACTTGCCACAGTTCTGCCATGGATTTAGATTGTCGTGGTTGCTTCTGTCGATGATGTTGAGATCAGGGTTGTAGGAGGTGGGTGACGGGGGCGTCAGGGCTGGTGGTGGTGGTGGGGGTGTCATACCATCTGTTACAGGAATCCTTGTACTGCTTCTTGTTCTTTTATGACTTTGGATGTTTGGGGTTGTTGTCATGCAAGCCAAAATAAATTTGAGGCCAACCAGACTGACAGTGGGGGCACGCGGGTCTGGTTGGCCCTTTTCCACTGACACAGTGCCGGCATTGGTGTGTAAAGGATTGAAATCCAAATATCTAAAGTGTGTGGGTATTTCCTGACTAAGGGTTCATCGCACTCATAATGTTGTATTGTATGGCAGTACAGGGAACCTAAAGCATCCTGCTTCCAAAATAGACTCCATGATCTGACCTGAGTATAGGGCTTGGCTGCTGTGCACTGCTGATATTCTGAGACTTGGTGCGTGCATGTGTCTGTGTGATAACTCTTTTCCCAGCCGTTCTGGGGTCTGGCTGCTAATTTAAGGGTGTCTTTTCTAGGCTATGGGTCATGGTGTATTGGTTATGAATCTGGAGTTGTTAGGCAACTCATAGGTAGGTCATTTTCTGTCCTGTGCTGATGATGTGCAGTTTACTGGGAAAACACCTGGATGACTGGTCCTGCCATAACAGCAGATCTCACAGTCAAGTCACATCATGCACATATCAGATTATTTCCCATCATCTCTGGGAGTGTAAAGTCCCCACATCATTTCTTGGGGTGAAAAGCCCCTCATCATTTCTAATGGATGATTGCAGCTGAATGGAAAATCGAATGAAATCGGCCACAGGATTCATGTTCAGTAGTGCTATCATTAGAATACAAGATGTTTTGGGGTTAAATTCTATACAGGGATCTTACGTTGATGGGCTTTTGGCAGTGGAACAATCAAATGTCCCTGGAAGGGAGCCTAGCAAGTCTGACTGAGGACTAAGCTGTACTTTAGTTAAATGAATCCATCGGCATGCTAACATGCTCACAATGAGAACAATACTCACAAACTGATATTTAACAGGTAGCTTGTAGGGTTTTTTTTTTTTTTCTTTTTACCATGATAACTGTTTTATTTGAATGTCAGCATGCTAACATTTGCTAGTCATCACAAAAAGCAGCTGACAGTGGAGATCAAAGGAATGAGGTATTTACAATTAAAACACATTTTGGGGCATTTAAATAACATCCTCCTCTATTTTATTACTGCAAGGAAAAGACCAAAGGACTTACTTTGAATGTCAGTGTGATTCATTTGATATCAACCTCAGAAAAGTCAGATAACCTATAATGATTCATTACCGGTTTCCTCCCACAGTCCAAAGACATGCAGGGTTAGGTTAACTGGTGAGTCTAAATTGCCTATAGGTGTGGATGTGAGTGTGAATAGCTGTGCATCTTTCTGTATTAGCCCTCCGACAAGCTGGCAACCTGTCCAGGGTGTACATTGCCCCTCACCCTATGACAGCTGGGACAGGCTCCAGCTCCCCCACCCCCACGACCTTCAAAAGGATAAGTGGAAGAAAATTTATGGAATCTTTACACATGAAGACCAAAAACAAAAGAAACTGACAGACTAATATTACTGATGGTTTCAGAACATTAAATTAAAGTTCAAATAAAGCATAGTTTCTAGTGTGTGTGTGAGGCAAAAAAAAAAAAAAAAAGCAGATGAGCTGAGATGTCAAACTTTTACTGAAGTAATGGTGACATCCATTCTTATTATGTTATTATATTATTTTTGACTGTTAGAAAATGTGACAGGTATTTTTAAAGAGCCATTATCTAAAGCTACTGTATGTGGGGAAAGCTTTATCTAAATATTAAACTATTGTTTTTGTTTGTTTTTTATTTTGTGCTTGTTTTTTGTGTTTGTTTTTTTTAAAATGTAAGAGACACATTTTGAATTTGGACATGACATAGAAGAGTAAACAAAAGACTTATGCTTACCTGATAATAATGACCTGGCACTAGTCAGTTTGTGTAGGATAACCTATTTACATTTTTTATCTGGCTTTGATTAGCAGCTAAAATAATCTCACAGCATGTCAGTAAAAGTTGTCAAGCTCTGTCTATCCAGTCCAGTGACCAGACAACAGAGTTCAAACAGGAAATCTAAAAATAGAGTTGACACCATTTGCAGCTGACATGCACACTGCTCTGTGAAACGCAAATATGTGCACGACCACACATGGCTCCTCCAACACTCGTGGACACTCCTACACATAGATTAGTGGCATGTTTCCTTTTTGATTCAGGACTGAACTGTTACAGATCTTGGGTTTTAAATTTAAAATAGCCCAGATCTTTATACTTCACACTCTTGTTCTATTGAAGGCATTGGTTTTTTTTTCATCTGTTAGGTTGCTTGCAGAGGAATATTTAGCATCCTACAGAGCTAGAGTTAGTCATCATCACCATCATCATTTTTATCATCATTACCCAGCTATGACACATGACAGGGCACAGATTACTCAAGTCTGAGCATGCGTTCAGCTGCAGCCTGTGATATCACCACATTAATTTCTTTGTCCTATAGGCCCCCAGCCTAATAAGGAATTTGCAATATGCAAGTAATTACAGCACTGTGATTGTGGATTATGTCAGTGCTGTGTAATAATGGGATGGGACCTTTGGAATGGATTTGTTTTTTTTTTTTTTTTTTTTTTTTACTGAGTTGATATTGCTTCAGAGACTTGATAAGCACAAAACACACATATATAGAATTACAAAAAGTTGCAACTTGCAACATCAGTTATTCTTCAGCAGGCATGTAACTAGACTGACTGATACGCATAGATTTGTCCACCTACTCTTGGTGTGTACGAGTCGAGTGGAGAGCTCTGATGACAAAACTGAGCGTGTGACCTTCCTGGCAGTAGTCAGTCATACTTCTTATATAACCAAGGCTACATAACTCCATTGTAACTCTATAGTTTCATGGTCATTTAAACAATGCATATGATAAATTCTGATGTGCTACATTAGGAAAAGGCAGAAAACATTCTTTCCATGTACTTATAAGACAAAGTGGTAATTATTTTTAACATAACATGGGCCATATTTTAGAACATCTTTGATGTTAATTATAGTTTAATTAGTTATGTGCTTCGCTGATTGAGTCTCTTTAGCCTAAACTGAACTAAGTGAAGTATTTCAACAAGTCTTTATTATTTCTACAAAAACTTTTCACATTAAACTTCCTGTTTGACTCGACTGTCTGACTTTTGCGCTCGCTCATTCAGTCATCCATTGTCAAACAGACATACACGCAGAAGGCCATCTTGAAACCTGATTCCTTTAACAGCTGAATCAACAGCTGGCAAAAGGTGAAAGGGAGGGGGAGGGTGTAAAGAAATATGAAAGAGTCCAACAGATGACGTATCAAATAAGTATAATAATTTTAACAGAAATGTCCTCCAAGCAATTTCTGAAAACCCTGTAACACTTTAGTACAGCCAAAATGAATAACTGAAATGAGTTATAATTATGGTAAATTTGCACTTTGATTAAGACTGGTTACAATGGGTATCCAATTTTTACCTTATGCCCTTAAATTTTTGCTTTCAAAAGTTTCTACTGATGAGGCATTTATGATAATTGCATAAAAATTACATGGGTAAATTTGAAGAACTGTCACAGCATCGTAACCCATGGGGAAATCTTCCACACTGATTTAAAATGCCAAAAGTGATCAATAAAAAAAAAGGGGTTGTGATGCAGTGAAGGGGTGGAGTAGTGAGAGTGCAGACGGGGTGAATAGACAACAGGAGGAGGGGTTGGATTTATGAGTGGGTGTGGGGGTGGTAGAGCTACAAATAGTTGCAGTGGCTGGTATTTCTTCACTCAGTTTCTTTGCCAGTTGCCCAGTGGGACGGTTGCGTCTCAGCATCTCAAGCGGCTCCATCAGAACCACAAATCAACCAACCATGAGCAAGTCCTACGCCTCCTCAGCCCAGAGCGCCTCCTCGTACCGTCGCACCTTTGGTTCTGGTGTTGGTTCATCACCAATGTCTTCCCTCTTCTCCAGTCTAGGAGGAGGCCGCGGCTCCTCTTCCAGCCATATGTCCACCAGAGTCTACGAGGTCAAGAGCAGTGGTATTCCCTCATATTCCAGCTTCAAGCTGTCTTCTGGTGCTGGGCTCGGCTCCTCCACAGCCATGCGCACCTATGCTGGGGAGAAGCTCGACTTCAACCTTGCAGACGCCATGAACCAAGACTTCCTCAACACAAGGACCAATGAGAAGGCTGAGCTTCAGCACCTCAATGACCGCTTTGCCAGCTACATTGAGAAGGTGCGTTTTCTGGAGCAGCAGAATGCAGCACTGACAGTGGAGATTGAGAAGCTCAGGGTCCGCGAGGGGCCTGGGCGTGTGGCTGAGCTCTATGAGGAGGAAATGAGAGAGCTGAGGAGGCAGATAGAGGCCCTCACCAACCAGCGCGCCAGAGTGGAGGTGGAGAGAGACAACCTGGCTGACGACCTGCAGAAACTTAAGCTCAGGTAGGCTTGGATGGATGGGTCTGCGCCAATGTGTGGGTGAACAGATGATGAGTAAAGAAAAAAATATATAAAAATAGATTTAATATGGCTTTAATAAAAGTTTAAGCTGCTGGAATCACATGCACTCACATGTAAGAGCGTGCAGGAATCCCATCTTAACTCTAGAAGTCAAACCCTTATTAATTAGTTAAGGCATGGTCTTTGACATGCTTCACAATCATATGGAACATCAGGGATTTCAACCATTTTATTACATGATTTTTTAAAGGAAAGCTATTTCTGTCATGTTTAAAACATTTCCTAATCATGTGATTTTAAATATTCATCATGTGGACCCCCCACCCCCACCCCAACCCCAACCCCCGACCCCACCTCTGGAAGGTTCCCACTCACATGCTGGCATCAAACCAAGCCACTGTCAGATATAACAGAAGGAGGAAATGGGAAGAAAGCAGAAGGGGTTGTAGAGTTTAAAATGCATGAAAAATAAAACTAAGAAGTGGTATCAAGTACAGCTCATTGATTTCTAGAGAGTGTCTCTCCTCTTTTGGGAAAAATGAAAACAACAAAGTAACCAGGGAGAGATTTGAGAATAGGAATGCTTCAGTAATTGTTATGGTCCAGTAGTTTTTTTTTTTTTTTTTTTTACAAAGGTGTTTTATAATTTATTCACAAGAGACACAGCAGATGAAAATGAAGAGCAAGAGAGAGAGATCTGCAGATTCATAGGACTAGAGTTGACACAGACAGACAGACAAAGTTTCAGCAAGAAGGAAAGCAGTCAGACACGAGAGCTGTAGACAAATAAAAATAAATGCATACACATGGCCTGTAAAATGAGTTTCAAAAATAATAAATCTAAAACAGTGGGAAAAAAAAAAATCAAAAGACAGTACCAAATATACATTTCTTGTGTTTGTGTGTGTGTGACAGAATGTGAGACAGATAAAAACAGGGTAAGCTGCAATGTGGGTGCATCTCTGAATAATCTATTTTTAGCTACTAAGTCAGCTCTGTGACTGCAGCAACATGCAACATCACTTAAATAACGTGTATATCAAAACACAGGCTAAAAAAAACCACAGAGCACTCTAAGTCTTCACTCTCTGTTTATCAAGCCTTCTTAAACTGTTGCCTGAAGCACTGAGTGAAACTTGTTAAAGCACCAGCTGGGAATCACAGAGAGACCTCCTGCCTGCAAACAGTTGCAATGCATGAATGCTGATATTTTCATTGAACATTTCCATGAACAGTGACATCATTCAAATCTGCAAAAATTGGCAGTAGCATCTGCTGTGTGCAAGTGTGTCTATGATGATTATGTTTGAAGTGCATGAAAGCATTTTTTTCTCCATTTTCCAGTTGTTCAAAATGCACAGTGAAATGCTAATTCTGGAAACTGCACCAGGGACAGGCCTCTGCTCCTCTGTTACCCTTCTGACTCTGACAGTGTGACAGCAGCTGCAACACAGCTTTAGGGCTCGAAGAGCAAGTGCAGAAGTGTGTGTATGTGCGGACATGGACAAAAATAAAAGATAGAACTTTGATGTTTCATTGCCTATGCAGTTTCTATTCCTGTAAACTTACTGACAGACAAAAGAACAGAGAGATGGGAGGAATGAGAAATGGTAACTAGTTTATCTGTCTAGTAAGTGGCCCCTGGTGGGGGGGGGGGGGGGGGGGGGGGGGTCTGTTCACTCAAACAGTTTGTCTTCACTTCTGTTTTAACTTTCCTCTTTCTTTTTGCTCTTTTCCTTTTTGTATATTGCTGTCACTCTGGCAGACTGCAAGAAGAGATTCACCAGAAAGAAGAGGCTGAGAACAACCTGTCTGCTTTCAGAGCTGTAAGTCTTCAAGTTCCTTAAATCACTCTTCTATAGTTTAGTCATTTTCTCTCAAAAGTCCAAAACAGAGAAACTTTGCACCAGTCCCCTTTGGCTGAACGGTCATTTTTTGCCCCCTTTATATTTTCTTATTTTAAAATTTTACCTTAACTATCTGTGATTTCTTTTTAAATTAATTTATTTTTTGCCATTCTGTTCATGTATCCAGGATGTGGACAGTGCTACTCTTGCCAGGCTGGACCTGGAGAGACGTATTGAGAGTCTACAAGAAGAGATTGCCTTCCTCAAGAAGATCCATGAAGAGGTTTGCTGATTTACCAGTTTTGGTTGGCTGGCTTCACACAATTAGGGGATGGGAGGGTTGAGTCAGGAATGGCATCTGGCATAAAATCTGATCCGTTTGCTGTAGCAACCACTTGGGAGATAAGGGCGCAGCAAAAACCACCAGTCGTCTCTATATCTATGTATTAAGTGTGTCACTAGAGCAGGGTATACTGTATCGCATAACACCTCTGTGATAATATACTGCGCTGTGATATTAGATCTCAGTCTCCACAGGCGTGCAGCTCTTTCATGAGATCAAATACATCACACTGAAACCCGCCTAAAAAACCCCACTGATGCTACAGCAAAGATATTGTTTCCATTTACATTGACTCACACACGCTTTCTCTGCAGGAAAATTTTACAAGCATTTAGTTCTCTGAGAGCAACAGAAAAATCTGAATACAGTCACTCACAGATATCAAAAGCTATCCTGAGCCACACACTCAGACACATGCCTGCAGAGCTGAAGTCTCCACTTGTCATTTTGTCTTCTTTGCCTGAACTTTGACCTGCCAGAAATGCTGAAGTGCCGATTGGTCCAAAGAGTATGTCAGCTGTTGTGTGACAGAGAAAAACAGGGTGTGCATGTGAACAGATGCAAAGCTATTTATAACTTTTGCTTAGATCAGACAACAACTGAGTGCAATCCAAGCTTGCTACTTAAAAAAAAAATAGCCTGTTGCTAATATATTGCATCAGGAGGAATTTGTAATTTGACATTTTAGATTTTTCTGTATGTAAATGTCCTTGTTATAACATAGTCAGCTCTAACATGTTACTGAATTATTTGTTTTTAATTTTTCCAAGTGTGTAGTACAGCTAGTTCTAATGTCTTTAGATTCATTTGCCATTAATTCATTTCTTTTTGTTTAAAATGGATTTTGCCTTTCTTTGGACACCTTGCAGGAAATCCGTGAGCTGCAGAGCCAGATTCAGGACACTCAGGTGCAGATCCAGATGGATATGTCTAAACCTGACCTGACTGCTGCTCTGAGGGACATCCGCATGCAGTACGAAGCCATTGCCGCCAAAAACATTGCAGAGGCTGAGGAGTGGTACAAGTCTAAGGTAGAGTGGGAGCATGCACACGGAGACCGTATTCCTTAGCTGTTGCACTGTTAATCCTTCTGTCCTCTTTCTTCAGGTGTCTGATCTGAACCAAGCGGTGAACAAAAACACTGATGCACTGCGTCAGGCCAAGCAGGAGACCATGGAGTATAGGCACCAGATCCAGTCCTATACCTGCGAGATTGACTCACTGAAGGGCACTGTGAGTATTTGCAGCACCTTTCCTCACTTTATTTTTGTTTATTATTTTGCATTTCTTTATCTGGTCAATGCCATTTTTACATTTTCTTGATAACCATATTTTCGGCCAGGATACACAGCCATAAACTCCCTCTTTCTATCGCTTTTATTCTCTTTTAGGCTTCTTATTCCTTCTTTCCACAAACTTCATGTCTCTTGTTTCTTTGTAGAACGAGTCTCTGCTGCGCCAGATGAGAGACATGGAGGATCGCATGGCCCGTGAAGCTTCTGGTTACCAGGATACCATTGCAAGGCTTGAGGAAGATATCGCTAAGATGAAAGTAATAAGCTTAGATATTTCATGCTGATATTTTACATTTTACACCAGATAATAGAAGTACCGGGTCTGGTGGGTCTGGTGAGAAGTTTATTTTTGAACACTTCTTAACATTAATTTCAAGGATGATATGGCCCGCCACCTGAGGGAGTACCAGGACCTCCTTAATGTGAAGATGGCCCTCGATATTGAAATTGCCACCTACCGCAAGCTGCTGGAGGGAGAGGAGAGCAGGTGTGTTTGTGTTGAAATGGGCAATATTAGTGCCAAATGGTCTTTCCTAAAACTAACTTTTTTATGATTTGCATTTTTCTGTATCATCCTTATTACTGACTTGTTATGCACTTCTTTCTGTAGGATTACTACCACCATACCTGTTCCATCTACCTTTTCTTCCATTGGATTCAGAGGTAGGTTCCTTTCACACATAAATACTGGTAAAATCAATTTCACATTCCAGATGAGTCAATAAGGGGGATAAAAGGTCTAATTATAGCCTGTGACTGTA